>NC_137456.1:340136532-341336532 GCF_964235325.1 Thermobia domestica | reverse complement strand
GTTTTGTTTTTCAAGTCCAGAGGCATTGTAGAAGACATTAAGTATGGTTTCACACCTTCCTGCGTCCAGACATAGGAGGTGATGACGTCATAATTTTAAAATATATTTTTTCTCTTATGAAGCCTATGTTCATGATCTTTTGGCGGGCTTATTTTTGCACGTAGAAGATTGAAATTTTGCACAAACATTCAGTCCACCGAGTAGTATTTACCAGATTTTTTCCTCAGATTTCTGCGTTAAAACAGAGGGGGATCCAGAGGGGCAAAGGGTTGATAAAAGGGATATTTTAACCCCAAAATCCCTTTTTTTCGGCATTTTCCCGCCTTAGATACATGATGGAGACACGTGAGTCATACCGTCTGAAAAGCAGTTCTATTCTGAAGAAAATGATGTGCAAACCATGATCCTAGGGTAATTAGGGATGTCTCAGGGAATTTTTACAAAATATCCCTCTGTATACCGGAATATGGTACATTGTCGGTATATATATATATATTTTGCAGGCTTATTTTTGCACGTAGAAGATTGAAATTGTGCACAAACATTCAGTCCACCGAGTAGTATTTACCAGATTTTTCTCAGATTTCTGCGTTAAAACAGGGAGGTCCAGAGGAGCTAAAAGTATACCCCAAAAATCCCTTTTTTCGGCATTTTCCCGCCTTAGATACATGATGGAGACACGTGAGTCATACCGGCTGAAAGGCAGTTCTATTCTGAAGAGAATGATGTGAAAACCATGATCCTAGGGTAATTAAGGATGCGTCAGGGAATTTTTATCAAAATATACTTCTGTATAGGGGAATATGTGGCATTTTCTGAATTTTTTGCAGGCTTATTTTTGCACGTAGAAGATTGAAATTGTGCACAAACATTCAGTCCACCGAGTAGTATTTACCAGATTTTCTCAGATTTCTGCGTTAAAACAGGGAGGTCCAGAGGGGCTAAAAGTATACCGCAAAAATCCCTTTTTTCGGCATTTTCCCGCCTTAGATACATGATGGAGACACGTGAGTCATATCGTCTGAAAGGCAGTAAGGATGTGTCAGGGAATTTTTATCAAAATATACTTCTGTATAAGGGAATATGGGGCATTTTCTGAATTTTTTTGCAGGCTTATTCTTGCACGTAGAAGATTGAAATTGTGCACAAACATTCAGTCCACCGAGTAGTATTTACCAGATTTTTCTAAGATTTCTGCGTTAAAACAGGGGGTCCAGAGGGGCTAAAAGTTGAAAAAAGGGATATTTTTACCCCCAAAATCCCGTTTTTCGTCATTTTCCAGTCTTAGATACATGATAGAGACACGTGAGTCATACCGTGTGAAAGGCAGTTGTATTCTGAAGAGAATGATGTGCAAACCATGATTCTAGGGTAATTAGCGATGTCTCAGGATTTTTTTTTTTTTTTACCTGAGATCATGGTGTTTTACGGTAATTTGGGGCATTGTAGAGATTCTTGATAAAATTTCTCCCGCCCTTACTATTCAAGATAGGAGCTTGAAATTTGGCACACACACTCAGTCTACCAAGTACTATTTATCAGATTTTGTTGAGATCTCTACGTTCAAACAAGGCCGCTCCAGAGGGGCCCAAAATGTGAAAAAAATTCCCTCCAAAATTTTCCATTTGACATCCATTTTCCCTCTTCTGGTATACGATATGGGCATGCAAGTGGTACCATTTGAAAGCCAGCTTCATTCTGAAGAGAATGAGGTATGAACCATGATCCTAGGATAAATAGTGACGATGCAGTAGCTGCTTGACTGAAAGTCTCAAAAATACTCCCAAAACCCAGGATCCCGAAAGGGCTTAAAGGTGCATACATACAGAAAGGGACAGTAAAAGATGCCACCAAAAAGTACATAATGTGCTCAAGATCAAGAGATACGCAAAACAAGATAGTGTGGAGTTCTTGTGTATTATTCATTGTTGGCGGAAGTTTTCTTCTTCTTCTCCTTTTTTCTTTTCTCCACATCAAAGGATTACACCGAAAAGTTTACAGAAAGAAAAATAAGCTTTTCATTATTGCATTGTTGTTCTCAATAGTGGGGTAGGGTAACCGAAGAATCTTGCAAATCGTGATACAAACATGCCATTTGGTGACGTGGTAGACTAGTACCTAAGGATAAAATTTAGATGTAGACCCCAAACATCAAACCGTTTATTTGCCCCTGTGACGTCATCATACAACATGGCCACCCGAACATTACAGAAACTCCGTTTCTCACAGTAAAATCTTATAAAACTGTGATTACAAACGATTCACATTAAATTTTGAATTCCTATTACTCATAATTGCTAATAAAAGGTACATTTTTTGTCACTGAATGCTGTAATTAGTATTATACAGGGTGAAACAAAAGTCCGTTGAAATCTGCCAACTCCGTTATTATTGCAGAAATAAAGAAAGTTAAAGAGAGAAAACTTGTTGGAAATGGTCAAAGTACCTGGACCTCAAGTAATGGAACTATAATAGTCAAAAGTCCAGGTATATATCTGAGTGAGGGAGACGTTACAGAATTGATTTACGGTGCTTGCTTACAGAATACAGAAGATGATGAAATGTGTTTGGCTAGGGCTGCATCCATCGTGCGGAAGCACATGTTTAAAGCTTTCTCACAATACAATGGGCATTTTACCACAGCTTGCCAGGAGCAATCAGTTCCACAATCACTAGTAACACTTGTACGGATGATTCTTGAAGGTCCTAATATTACAAATGAAGAAACTGTTGTTGTAAGCCGGGCTGTGCTGTCAGTGTCTCAGTTACTCCGGTTTAACGCAGTGAGACGAGAAAGAAAGCAAGGACAGAGAAATGTACGCCATCCACTATCTAGCGAGACGCCCCTGTACATAGGATTAATGATCCCTTCAAAAACGCGGAACAGAGGGATTATAGATAGACTGAATAAAGTAGGAGTGAGTGTATCATATGATCGAATTCGGGAGGTATCGACTACCATGACCAATGTACTGTGTGAACAATTTGAAACTAAGAAGAGAGTACATCAAGATAACCTTCAAGCAGGCGTTTTTACTTGTGCTGCCATAGATAATATCGATCACAACTCGTCGTCAGCAACCTCTACGCAAGCATTTCACGGCATAGGGATATCTATAATTCAGCCATCTTATCCTCGCAGCGATACTGGGGTTATAATTAACAAGTGGTCCCGCAAATGCAAAGGTGACTTGCCTGCATGGTTCACAAATGTTCCTCAGATGTCAATGCTGAAATCATATGTGCCTCTTTCTACCGTTAATAGTGTTGAATTACCAGGGGCGGACTGGCCCACCCTGCTACCCTGCAAATGCAAGGTGGGCCCCCTCCACCGATTTTAAAAAGATGTGCTCAGTTAAACCTACCAGCATCAAAAATATGGCAGGGTAACTCGCAAACTTGTGTTTTGCATAAAAAAGACGTAAAGTTAAACTTTCATGAACAGACCTTATTCTTCTTCACGTTTATCGACTTGAAAAGGTTCCGTCTATGAGACAATCAGGCCCTAAAACATTGCGGGGTTTGTGATACAGCAGCTGTTAAAAACGAGCACGTTAACTACTACTTTTTTTAAATATAAGAAACACAGTAGATTTCAGGCTGTTATTCGATTTGGATAGCATTGCCTACTCCGGTCCTTTTACAAGCCGGCGAGTGGCGATGTTTTAAGGAAACAATAGTTTCGTAGATATTGTTATTGTGGAAAGTGGAGGTGGAGCCGGAACGCTTTTGAACTGCATTGTCCTCAGACCAAGCTCCGAAGAAAGAAATCGGATCAGGCGGTTTTTTTTCTTTTCAGTGCGGTAAAGCAAAAAGAAGTTAGTTGCCACTATCAACGATTGTTTTATACAAACCTCAAACAATTACTATGAAGTTGCTGCCCTCGGCTCGTGTTTTATTTGTATAGGTATTACATCGAAGAGCATATCCGATAGCAGCAATTCAATTATTGGAACACAGTTACGTGTCGTTTGTCGTGGAAGACAGGTGTAGTTGTGTCAGTATGGATGGTAGGAGTGATTGTAAGGTAACTGTAAAGAAAAAAATATAAAAGTGGTGCTAAAAAGCGAGAACACAAATGAAGATGTGATTTACAAAAAGCTGCATCTGACCCAAAACAACGTAGGCTATTTGAATCTGTGAAGCCCCAAGAAACAAACGAGCGTGGTGTGACTCATTCGAGTACTGCAGGACAGTTGCCAGGTTTTTTTTTTTTTTTTTTTTTTTGGTCTAAGGTGTTTATAAATTATAATGTATACACCACGTCTTTGGATGATTTCAGTCAATTGTAGCTTATCTTTTATGGCTATTTTTACTTGAAATTACACAACTTTAACACGCGAACACGAAATTAACTGAACTGTTTGTGCCGCGTAGTGCTTTCAAACGGGTCAGATCAGGCTTTCATGGGTTAGGGGTCGAGTCAAGCTTGCTTGAGACATGGGTCGGGTCATGTCACCTACGCTAGGGTCAGGGCTGCTCTAGCCACGGGTCGGTTCGGGTCAACTTCAACTTCGACCCGACCCGACTCATGACTCGAATAGGTTTTAGCCGAAACGACGCATAAGAAAGTTGACTCGAGCCGACCCGTGGCTAGAGCAGCCCTGACCCGACCTGTGACCCAAGGAGGTTCGACTCGAGCCCTGACCCGATGAAGACTGACCTGACCCATTTGCGAGCACTAGCTGCCGGCATTGGGTTCGGTAAGCGTTGGTGTAACTTCTAAAAGTGCTGAACACTTATGCTGTCAGTCAAATCAGTGTGTATATCGTGTAAATCCCTTTAGTTATTTAAAGTTAATTTAAAATAAAAGTGTAGTAAAATGTAAAAAATATTTGTGATGTGCAAAGTAGGTATTCATATGAAAAGAGAAGTTGGGGTCAGCCGAGGAATGGGTGGACTATGATAGACGATATCTAATCTTTGTGCGACATGAAGATATGATATTATGACTTATGTCAAGGAAAATCTTGCGTTTTGAAATCTACCGCAAATTTACCTTCAATCGCATTGAGACCACAAAGTTACAGCTTTTTCAAGTTTCCAACACTGACGCCATGTCTGTTGTCTCACCTGACACGCTTGGGGGGGGGGGAGTTGTCTGCTAAGAGCGGGGCGTACTTCCTCGAGATTATACACCAATATTTAGACAAGTTTGTGTATGTAGGTTACAACATTTTCTTCTCGCCAAAAGACAGGTACAGAGAGAGATTGCGGCACATTCGCGAGCAGACTCCCGACTGAAGTAAGTGGAATACCAAGTACATTTTTTACAGTTTTATACAGTGGGCCCTCATTTCAGTTTAGCAGGGTGGGCCCTATGGTTGCCAGTCCGCCTCTGTGAATTACCGCTACAGGAAGATATTTGATCAAATATGTGGTTGAAAGCAATCGAGATTATTGACAGAGAACGGCAGTATTTCCGAAGAACATATTACCTGGGTAGCTTTTCATTTCCAGCAACTTCGTGGTAAGATTCAACCTACAAGTCGATGTGTTCTACTACCCTTGTTGCCATACTCCATAAACTCGCCTGCCATGATTCATCATTGCTTTGACATAATCATTCAGACTGTGTCATCATTTAATCCTTCCCAAGTCCCCGTGGTTACCTGTGATCAATCCATTTTTGCTATAAGGAAGCAAGTTCAGTGGTCCCAACCTCTTCAGTATGGGGAAAACAAGATGGTAGTTATGATGGGTCCACTTCATATTGAAATGGCAACCTTAGAAAAATGTTGGGTAACTGGTTGACTGAGAGTGGGTGCACTAATCTTCTAGTGGAAGCAGGCGTAATCACTGCTGGAAAAGCAGATAATTGCTTACATGGATTCCATGTGAAGCGAGCGAGATATGCTCACGAAGTGACATCTGCAGCCCTGTACATATGCTGAAGAAAGCATACTCAGAGAGTGCATCGCCTGAATGTCCCCAAAGAATTGAAGAGTGGGTTAAAATTAGACAGAATGATTCCGTTCAGTTTAAATACTGGTACACGGTATTGGAACTTGAAATGCTTCTCTTTAGACTCTTGCACAGCTTGCGTTCTGCAGATTTTGAACTCTACATCAGTTCCCTATCAGAGTTGTGTCCCTGGATGTTCGCCTTGGACCACGTGCACTACGCACGTTGGATGCCAATATTTGTTAAGTCATTACAGGAGCTCAGTTGCAGACATCCTACCATTTATGAAGAATTTGTGCGAGGAGGTTTCGTTGGTACTAAGACAAGTCGTCCTCATTCTTGTATGGGTCATGATCAAATGCATGAACAATGCAACGAAGTCATCAAGTCTGAAGGTGGAGCAGTTGGAATAATTGACAATCCTTCAGCTCTCTTGAAGTGGATGGTGTCTGGTCCAGTTATTGCCAATCTCATTTCCAATTTTGAAGAAGAATACAGGTTGTTACTTGATGAAGGTGATTATCAGACACATCACGAAGACACTGTGGCTGCCAATAAACGATTTGTAAAACACGTCTCAAGACTAGTGTGTACATTTTCAGAAGACGACAGAACTCCTTTCACGCAAGACGGTACTGACCTTGTAAGCATAGTGTCTGACGTCATTATGAGCGAAGATGCAGTTGCATCAGTGTACAATGCTGAAAAGCTCGGCAGAGACCAGTACGACAGCTTTAAAAAACAACGCTTAATGCAGTGCAGTAAATCAATTTTTGAACCAATTCATCGAAATAATCTAGCCCTCCACCGCAAACAAATCACAAAGACCTCTGCCACACACCGCAAGGTTAAAATCATGAAAAATGATTGTTCTCTTTTCAGCCGGATATTTATTCCTTTTCAGAGCCGACAAGGCGATTTTTCTGACTTCTTCGCTCATGAAAATTTGAAGTATCCTCCATCACTTTCTGACGATGGTTTCATTCGCAAGGGAACTAAGTCAGATGTTGTTACGTGTCTGGAAAGGTTCGGAGATTCCCAGCATAATGCTCCCCAGGCTACATGTGTGATACTTGATGGTTCTGCTGTCATACATATGTTGAAACCATCTCCTACAGAAACCTTTCGAGATTACTTTGATACGAAAGTGAAACCATATATATTATCAATCCTCATGGACAAAACTAGAGTGGACTTTGTTTTTGACCGCTATCTACTAGGCAGCCTGAAAAGTGAAGAGCGTCGAAAACGAGGAATTTCGCCATGAGTACGAGTTGGGGACTACTCGGATTCCTAAAAATTGGACCATGTTTCTGCATAATGAAGACACAAACAACGATTATTCCAAGTCATTGCACACTTTTTGTCAAATATTGACACACCAGAAGACAAGACTGGGGTCTGCACTAAAGACACTGGCATATGGAGCACGCCCAATGTTGATGTTTCCAAACTCGCACCCTGTACACATGAAGAAGCCGATACGCGACTACTTCTGCATGCCAAACAGGCCAGTGATTCTGGTTAGAAATCGATTATCATCAGAACAGTTGATTCTGATGTGGTGGTGCTAGTTTTACATGCCTTTCCCAACCTAACCCTGTCTCATCTATGGATTAATTACGGAGTTGGAAGGAATCGAAGATATCTTCCTATCCATGAGTATGCAAAAGAGCTTGAAACCACGATTTGCAAAGCAATTCCATTCTGGCACGCATTCACTGGCTGCGATACGGTATCAGCCTTTGCAGGACGTGGGAAGAAAACAGCCTGGGAAGCTTGGCAAGCAAACTCATATGTCACTGATGCATTTGTGGAGCTTTCACAGTGTCCTTCGGAAATTGCAGACAGTTCTTTTAGAGAAGTGCAGCGCTTTACTGTGTACTTGTATGATCGCAGCAGCAACGCAGAGAGTGTTAACGAATGTCGGAAAATGCTCATCACCAAGAAAGGTCGTTCACTGGAAAGTGTGCCCCCAACTGAGGGAGCACTTCTTCAGCATGTGAAATGAGCAGTGTTTCAAGGTGGACATATTTGGTCTCAGTGGCATAAGTTAAAACCTAATATACCCGATCCTCAGCAATGGGGCTGGAAGAAAGCTGGTGCTTCATACTCACCTTTATGGTCTTTACTGAAACAAATGTCTGAACATTGCCAAGAGCTTGTTCAATGTGGGTGTAAATCACTGTATTCGCGTGCATGTAAATGTGCTGAATTATCTCTTCCCTGCACACCATTGTGTGTGCGATGGTCAGTGTCAAACAAACACTTTTAATGGAAATTAGTGATCTGTGAGTGACGGAGGTATATTAATGTTAGAGCAAAGATATATCGTGTAATCTGCACACTCTTGATAATCTTGTTACCAGAGGCGGCTTGTAAGGGAAGTTACACCGGTAAAATTTAAGGTTTTTTCTCTTCAAATTAAGTAAAAAAGTTAATTAATATAATAATTGTTATAAATAACAATCAGTAAATTAGGAAAGTTTCCATCTTCAAGTTTTAATAGAAAAATCCAAATCTTACATGTGACTTCCCTCGCGAGCCGCCTCTGCTTAGTACTCGTTATATAGTGATACTTTTTTTCTATTATGACAATGTAGAAGACCTTAATCAAGACATAATGCAGTTCATCACATCAAAATATAGAATGTATCGTTTGTAATCAACGGTTTATGTGTCTTTACTGTGTTTCTGTAATGCCCATGTCGGCCATGTTGTATGATGACGTCACAGGGGCAAATAAAGGATTTGATTTTTGGGGTTCACATCTAAATTTCATTCTTATATATATATCTACTACATTACTAAGTGGCATGTTTGTATCATGATTTGCAAGATTCCCCTATCTCGTGACGTTACCCTACTCCACTACAATGCTTTTGTATTGTAAATATTGCTTTTAAAAACAATTAATATATTATGTTAAACTTGTAGTTAAAGAGATTTTTTTTTAAGAATTGTGCTATATATTTTAAATTATGCTTTATGCTTTATTTTCTAAAATTATGCTTTATTATGCTTTTAAAATTAAATTCTTCTGAACCCTTAAACGACCACAATCATGTTCAAGGTAGCAACCATATGTGTATACTTTTTATGCTTTTGGATTGCTCTAATTATCATGCTTTTGCTTGCTTGATTTTCAGTTAAAAGGGCGTATTTGTGGAATTACACCCTTTTAACAGAAAACGCCGATTTCAATGCCTTATATTTCCAACACGTTTCAAGGAATACATGACGTCATTTTAACACAAATCGTTCCATCTACCTCTAAAATACTCAGTTTCTAAAAGTGAAAATCGTAAAAAAAAAAAAAAAAAAAGTTCCATACGCCCTTTTAACAGGGAGAGAATCAATTTTGATTACCACAGTTGTAAAAGTGAATATTTAGAATACAACAATACTATAATAATATGGATTCACATAAATTTGAAGACTTTTCCTAGGTATATGCATTTCGATGGGTAACAAACTTCATCGGTTAGTATTTACTAACGACATGACTAACTGTAATTGTCTTAAACATAGACTTGGAAAAATTAAATAAATATTATTAATATGTGAAATTGGCAACAAAATATGACAATATTATTAGAAAATTAACACCTAAGGTTATAATTTATGCTTATAATTTATGTCAGCTTATGTAGTTTTATATAATTTTATATATAGTTATGATATGATATAAAATTGGATTGTTAGCGTTCACCTCGTGCTTGGGGTCCCTGGTTCGATCCCAGCTAGCGCCGTGTGGACTTTGTGGTGGACAAACACCGTGCTCGTGAGTTTTCTCGGGGTTCTCCCCTTTCCTCCCACTTTCTTCATTCCACCCATTCACTCATTTCTCATTATCACCGTCTCCTTTAGCCTAATCGGCATAACCGTAGGACGTTAAACTTAAAGATTTCATTTCAAAATTGGATTGTTAGATGATACTCAATATTTTGTGCCAAAGCTGTCTGTACGCAGCAGATGTTAAAGAGTCTTTCGTAAGAAACATTTATTTTGCGCCAAAGATCAATGTACGCGAACAAAGAAATCGAACTGAAATTAATTTGCAGGAATGCAACAGGAGCTATTTAGAAAGATCATTCACCACGAAAGAAGGAAAACCTGAACTACTGGATGGGATGTTTTGACAAGAAGAAAAAGAAGAAAGTAACATTTTACAGATAAACGTACACCATGAAAACCCAACATTTGTCATGTTTCATGAGTTCGGCATGAAAGCAACCGGTATTCGTGGAGCGGATGCACCTCCCAGACAGGTAAAAGATAGAGAGAAAAAAAAAGCTGCACTGATTGAAGATACGGAAATACAAACTGTAGAATATATATATATATATATATATATATATATATATATATATATATATATATATATATATATATATATAAAATAAAAATGAAAAAAATAAGGTAACTCTCCTACAATCACGTGATATGACTCTGCAACCAAAATTTCTTTTTTAAAAAAAATAAATAAAAATATGAAAAAAGAGAACTGAAACCGCTACAGGATATTCACGTCATACATAACACAAAGCAACGTCCGTTAATTCGTTGGCTGCCAACCTTTTTCAACAACCTTTGTTTGGATTGCTTTCTTCTGTACTGTTCATGCATCCCGCTGCCTCGCTAACTTCCTACTTTTTCCACACTTCCACAAAATTATTTTTTTCCTTATCTCCTGTTGTTACTTTTTTTAAAAAGAAAAAAGTTCTGTGAAATCAGTTTTGTGTAGAAGAAAAAAAGTATAAAACATAAAAACCAGACTGAAGTAATAATAATAATAATCCCTGGAAATCAACCTTAAAAATCGTTACTTACTTGATCTAACGCTCTGCTATTCATGAAAGAACAACCTATAAAGAAAGGTTCAAACATTCTTCGTTTTTCTTAATTTGAAAATGAATTGTTAGTATAATTAATGAAAAAAGAAAAACAGTGAAAATTACACCCGTGTTTTTTTTGGGGGGGGGGGATGAGAAAGGTGCAGCTTCCAACTGAGCATCGTTCCGAGGCTAAACATGCCTCCTAGTTCCACTGCAAATCAGGGACGGCGATTAGGGGGGCAAGAGGGGGCAGTTGTTAAAACGAAAACAATTGCTAATGTTCGTTTTATTTACCTGGTTCGTGTCATTTAATTAATCAAACCTCATTTTGTAAACAGGAAATGTTTATTTTCCATCTTTATCTCAAGCTTTCCTTCTTAAGTATCTGTATAAACAAGTAAGTAATACATTATCAACTATTTCTTTTTTTCTTCTTTTCTTGGGACAGTGCATGCATTAAAGCACTCTCTGCCCAAGTATATATGATGTTATCGTTGTATATGGTTCCCGAACAATGGGAATTACTTAAATTGTATTGCAGATACAATTTGTGTAAGAATCCTGGACCGTTAAATTGAACCATACTATATAAAATACAGGACTTTGCTTATTGCAACAAACAGACTACACCTCGTATAATTAATAAATTTGACACTTCATCTTTTAAATGTATTTATACACAATATTATTGCCTTTGCTATATATTTTTAGAGAATCTTTTGTAATAAATAATTGACATTACATATATATGTACTTTCATTTCACATTAAACATTATTAAGAAGGTCAAACAATCAATTCTTCTTAAAATAGTAGTGCAAGGCAATATATATATATATGTAAAATTTAAGATTCTGTATATATTATCACCAAATTAGTTGTTCACTTATACGTTGTATTAGACGTAAGTGCAAGTCATTACACAAGCAAAGATAGCGATTGGTTATAAGTTAATCGCTTATATGGACACAGGAAATAAAATTACATATAATGTTCGGAACCTAATCTATGATATACATATTTCTAAACCAAAAGAAGTTTAAGATATTGGTTGAAACTATTAACAGGAGATGAGATGATAACGAATTAGCAAAACTCAAACAAAGCTAATAAGAAACGTAATAAAAATGACATTGAACAAGATATTCACGGAATATTTCACTGTCCTTTCTCATATGCTTCAACCTGATCGTCAATTTTAATTGACAAAATTACACAAAAATACTAGAACGAAAACATATATTTAACGATACTAAGAATAACACAATGCTAATGAATCTGGCCTATACTTAAATTAACTTTAAATTCATTAGGTTAAATACATTCGAATAATTAGAATGAATGTAACTTTGCACAAAATAAACATTGTAATGTCGTATTAACCGAACTTATTTCAAATGGCAACATATAGTTAATAACTCAGACATTTATTGTATCTTCAAAAGAGATATTCATAATTTTATATAAAATTCTTACTATTCATATTCAATGTTTATTTTCGAGAAAACATTTTGTGGAACAACATTTTTAACAATCTGTAACCATTTCTCCTTTGTGTATTTAGAAGGACACCATCTTTTAAGTTCATCAACATTTCGTAATCCTAGAAGTTTTCCTGTTTTCGCATCATACAGTTCGAATACCTTTGGATTAATTTCTTTCGTACATATGTAAGGCCCTGCAAATACATCACAAAACTTGGAAATTCTTTTCAAATTTGTGTCACTTTGAGAATGTAGACGAACAAATACGAGATCATTAACTTGAATTTTGGGTTTGTCAAGCTGTTGTTCCATAATCCGTTGGTTGCGGGCCTTAAATTTTTCTTCTCGTCGGATTTGAGCCATACTAATTAGATGTGAATAATCAATACTGTTATTTCCACTCAGATTAATTCCAAAATGTTGTTCAACTGAAGACACAAAATCCGTTCCGTTATGTATGTTAGCAGGAGCCACACCTAGCGTTTCAGAGATGGAATAATTTAAGAAATACGTAACTTCCGTGACATGGTCGATCCAATCTGAATGTTTACGTTTACACAAATGGCGGAATAACATTCCTAAGTTACGGTGCAGGTTCTCCACAACAGAACTACTTGGATGATATGGAGTCACGAAATGAACCTTGATGTTTGCATTGTTCATAGCTCGTAAAAATACATTGGAACGGAACTGACTACCATTGTCACAAAGAATATGACTTATAGGACCACAATGTGGAATATAGACATTCAGTATCCTATTTACGATAGCAGATGAAGTTGCTCTCCTTAAAGGGTAAGCCACTAGATACCTTGTAAATATATCCATTACAGTAAATAGATATGTGTCACCTGTTCTAGCTCTGGGTAATGGACCATAAAAGTCTACAGAAATCCATGAATGTGGTTTCTCTGGCGTAATAGATAACATAGGTTTATACATTGCTCGACAATTGTGTTTGATTCGCATGCATTCTTCACAGTCGTTTACGTAATTCTTAATGTGGGTCCTCATTGATTTCCAATAAAATGATTTACTTATCAAATGATACACTTTGAAGTATCCGAGATGACCAAAATCATCGTGAAAAGCTTTGAGGATACGAGGAACTAAGGTAGGTGGTACACATATTTTTCTCCTAGAAATATATTTAAAATCTTTAATAAGAAGTACTCCGTCTTGCATTTCGTAGATTGTCATATAGCTACGAGGACAGGTACATTCTTTTGGACATAAAGTTAAATGTTTTCTAATATTTGCATATTCTTCAAAATTCTGTTGCTGCTCTATTAATTCTTGTAGAGAGATTTGAACTATTTGTTCTTGTAAAACTTTGAACGCGTTGATAGAAAGTAATTTATGTCCTTGATTGGGAAATATCCTAGACAGAGTATCTACAGGAGTGTTTTGAATTCCTTTAACGTGTCTTACTTCAAAATCGAAAGATTGTAGTTCCAAAGACCACCTAAGAAGACGACTATTATATCCTTGAACTTTATGAAGATGTCGTAACGAATTATGATCTGTCAAAACAATGAAATGTCTTCCTATTAAATATGGTGCAAACTTATGTACAGCAAACCGTACTGCAAGTAATTCTATCTCTGTTGTGGTGTATCATGATCTTAAGTCACTCAATGTGTATCAACCAGACTCGAGAATTATTGCTTCAATTCGTATTCTGTTACCCTATAAATTGCAGCAAATCTTACTATCTTCACTATGCGTCAGTTTTAGCCATTTGCTGCTGATTGTACAGAACTATGAAAACAATTTATCAATTCAAGGTAATGTAAATAAATCTCAGTCAGGCAATTCAATAACAAAGGGACAAGGTCATTTCCCTATACGGAATATTTCTGTAACAAAAGGCAATAAACGTAACGTTAGAAATAACTACAGGGTAGACAGAAACTCTCAGAATAGTAGTAATGATTATGATCACAGGAGTAATACCCTTAATAGATATAATCCCAACCGTAATCAATATAATCGAAGAAATAGACCAGAATTCCAAAGAAACAATGATATATCTAGAGCCAATACAAGACCACCTACGAGAGAATGTGCTATACAGTGCAGTTTTACAGATATTTCGCAAAATTCTTCATCTTTAAACTAACGAAAGCTGGCTGGAATCTGGTTAACACCATGTCAGCTAATGATTTACACGATAGAAGCTTGGAGAATGTAACCCAGGAAAGTAGTGTAAATATTTCTGAGTCCGAAACTACTCCTAAATGTTTAGATAACGTTAATTATTATCAATACATACCAGTTCGTAATTGCTTTTGGTGTATTGATGATACTGTGGAAGATAACTGCGCCATAGACGAGGATTTCGTTTTCTTAAAAACTTATTCTACTGCGAGAATACCAGTGTCCGTTAACGGTAAGCAAATTCAAGCTTTAATAGATACTGGAGCTTCCATATCATTATTATCATATTCATTTTGGAAAGAATTAACAAAAGATATATCCAATCCTACGTTACAAAAAATTGACAATATAATTTTGGTTGATTACACTGGAAAACATAAAAAGAGAGTTAAGGGCAAAACCCAGGTGGTCATCACTCTAAAAGATTTTGAAATCATTCTACCTCTTTTAGTTATTTCTGAATTAAAGGAAAATTTATTACTTGGTTTGGACTTTCTCACACAACTACGTTGTATAATAAATTTTCAAAATAATACATTTTCAATTAACACAATTAGTGATAGAATAATTCTAGATTTAATTCCAGTTCAAGATAATTTTGAAAGTCAATGCCAGTGTATAATCAAAAGTATCGATTCAAATGAATTTATTGCTAAATCTACAGGAAGTAATAACAAGAATGTTCAGTGTTTTAATGATTATAATCAAGTTACTAGGATTAATCGGTCCTTAGATGAGAGTGTTGAGGCAATAATACAATCTTTAGAACCTAAATATTTAAATTTTGCTCCAAGGCTCAAGGAAATCATTTTTAAACACGCAAAAGTGTTTTCAAGGGTTCCAGGTTGTTGTAATAACTTTACTTATACTATTCATGTGGATACAGATGAACCGATAGTGACCAGACCGTATCTTATTCCGTACAAATTTAGAGATGAAGTTCGCAGACAAATAAGTGAGATGCTGGAGCAGGGAGTAATTCGTGCTTCGCAAAGTATTCATTTAAACCCAATTCACGTAGTACCCAAGAAAGATGGTAATAATATAAGAATAGTTCTTGATCTCAGAAAATTAAACAGGCATATAAAGCTACAACAAGTGAGATATCCACACGTTGATGAAATCTTTAGCTCTTTAGAGGGTAATACTATATTCGGAAATCTTGATCTTGTAGCCGCTTATAATCAGATACTGTTGGATGAGAATTCACGCCCATACACAGCTTTCTGTTTTGAGGGACAACTATATGAGTATAATCGTGTAGTTTTTGGCTTGGTAAACGGAAGTGCTGCTTTAGCGACATGTCTTAATCGAATATTGGGACAAGACCTACGGAAAAATGTCATATCTTATGCAGATGATATCTTAATTATGGGTGAAAAACCCGATGATTATTTAAATCATCTCGATATTGTTTTATCGCGTTTGGAGAAAGCTGGCCTTACTATCAATTTAGATAAATCTAAATTCTTCAAAGAATCAATTGAATTCCTTGGTTATGTCATCAATTCACAAGGTATGCATTTTTCGGAAAATAAAATCCAAGCTATAAAAGATTTACCACCTCCAACAAATATAAAGGAGACGAGACAGATATTAGGGTTATTTAATTGGTTCCGTAGAGCAATACCACGTTTTGCGGAAATAGCAGAACCCATGTTCCACGTTGTAAAGAAAGGAATACCCTGGCAATGGGGTGATAGCCAAGAACGTAGCTTTCAAAAACTAAAAGCATGTATTATAAATAATATCTATCTAAATCATCCTGATTTTGAACGTCCATTTTACGTCCAATGTGATGGAGCATTAGCGGGAATTTCCGGAATTCTATGGCAACCGAACCCAACAGATGATAATCCTGCCGTGATACATTGTGTGAGTCGTACTCTTAAAAAGGCGTCCTGTTTCTAGTATCACATTCTTCTTCATTTATAGCAGTTGGTATTTTAAGCCTTTCCTCTACAGGGATTCCTGTGCCGCTAATGTCATTAGTTTCAATTTGATTGGGAGTCACCTTCCTTTCGATAGTCTGGATCTGTTTCTGCAATATAACAATGTGGTTATGATCTCTATTAACTTGTGATTCAAGCCCTTCCAACTTATCCTTTAAGGATGTGACATCATCATTAAAGACTCTCTGTATATTTTCAAGAGAACGTTCCACCTTTTGAAATCGTCCTTCAATTTTATCTTCTATTCTGGCATTGGACTGTTCCATTTGTTCAATCCTATCCTCTAGCCTCGCATTATACTGATCCATTTTATTATCCATTTGCTTAAATTGTGTTTCAATTTGCCTTGTTATAGTTTGCAACATCATCTGTAATTGAGTTTCCATAATCTCAGATCCGGTAATAGCAGGGGTTAGATTTCCTACACATTCAGCACCTGTTGGCGCAGATTGACGATTACCATCCATTTTAACATATATTTTCTTTTTATTTCTTAATAATATATAATCCGTGTTGACAGAGTTTATTTAAAGAAATCACACAAAGTTAAATTGGTAATCTATACTATACTTCAGATTATCCAATTCCCGGTAATAAGGCACCATATAAAACGAAAACAATTGCTAATGTTCGTTTTATTTACCTGGTTCGTGTCATTTAATTAATCAAACCTCATTTTGTAAACAGGAAATGTTTATTTTCCATCTTTATCTCAAGCTTTCCTTCTTAAGTATCTGTATAAACAAGTAAGTAATACATTATCAACTATTTCTTTTTTTCTTCTTTTCTTGGGACAGTGCATGCATTAAAGCACTCTCTGCCCAAGTATATATGATGTTATCGTTGTATTGTCCCCCATTTTTTTGAAGTGACCCCTTAATGCATATAGTTTTATTTGGAGATGTAAAGTTTTTGTATATATTACTGGTTCATAGAAAAGATGGTGCCATATAGGTTGCCGCTACGTAAGTACGTACCGGTATTGGTATTTGTCTTCCTGTGGAGTTAAGAAAGCTACAGGAATTGCGTTTTAATTGCAATTCAAGGCAATTAATATTACAATTGCGTGTTTCTTTAAATGTCGTAGCATATGCTTGTAGTATTTAGTGTCTTTCATTTCCTAAGAGTAATAACATACGTAGTAGTCGTATTGCTATATGTAAACATTCCTTCGACGCAGGGTGCCTTTGTTAGGGGAGGTAAACACAATAGAAACCTTTTGTATTTGTAATAGTGAAGCACCAGCGGGGCGCCCGGAGACAATGGGTAGAGAGTATAGTTGTATAGAAATACACTATTGTTTAAATGACATATGATGACAGGTAATGGATGGTGTACTATTGTATGTATAGTAGTGACATAAAAGAGAATAATAAAAGATGTCAAAGTTGAAAAGATAAATGATTTTAAAAAAAACCTTGGAAACTTGTTGAACAAGGGTATAAAGAATAGTAGAACTATAGAATACTCTGCAGCTGTGTGTTTTAAAATAATAAAAGAGAAACCTTGCAGGTGTATCTTTTAAAATAATAAAAGAGAAACCTTGGGAAAATCATTGAACAAGGGTATAAAGAAAGAATAAAGTTATAGAATACTTTGC
Source organism: Thermobia domestica (assembly GCF_964235325.1). Classification (NCBI taxonomy): domain Eukaryota; kingdom Metazoa; phylum Arthropoda; class Insecta; order Zygentoma; family Lepismatidae; genus Thermobia; species Thermobia domestica. The sequence goes on along the minus strand of NC_137456.1, from coordinate 341,318,595 downwards.
AGGTGTATGTTTTAAAATAATAAAAAGAGAAACCTTGGGAAAATTAATGAACAAGGGTATAAAAAAATAATAGAACTATAGAATACTTTGCAGGTGTATGTAAAGAATAATAAAAGAGAAACCTTGGGAAAATTAATGAACAAGGGTAGTTTGTTATAAAGAATAATAAAAGAGAAAACTTTGCAGCTATATGTTTTAAAATAATAAAAGAGAAACCTTGGAAACTTGTTGAACAAGGGTAAATTGTTATAAAGAATAATAAAAGAGAAACCTTGCAGGTGTATGTAAAGAATAATAATTTAGGTGACAAACAATAGTGGATTGTTATAAAGAAAAAGAAAAGACTTTTTAAGCGGGCGGTGTTGGAAACGCGAACGCGAGGCGGGAAGGCGCGTGGGTGCGAACGGTTGGGCGCGGATGGTAATAAACTTGAAAATGAAGTAAAAGAGAGGATGATTTACCTTGAACGTATATATAAAAAAGAATTTTGGGATTTTTTTTTGTTAGTGCAAAGAAAAGTTTTTATGATTTTGTATTGTGTTATTAACATGCTTAAATATTGTTTTGAAAAGGAATAGGTGACTTGTATGAACTTGATGGTATTGGAGGACGCCATCTTGTTTGTTTGAACTGTTTAAATACGGGAGTTTTGGAAAATGTATGTATTTTAGCTATGGCTGCTATACAGAAAGAAGATTTCGTGTATGCGGATGAAGAGACGATGTTTTCTCCGCCGTGTGTGGAGAATAACCCGAAGACCGAGAATAGCAATTTATCGGTAAACGGCAGAGCAGACTCTGCAGAGAGTGTAAAAACTATTTATTTATCATCTTCGGATGATGATGATAATGATATTGAAGAAGATGAAGAATTTGTGGGAGGATCACCATCCTTATTATCGAGGACATCAAGGTTTTGGAGTTTGAATTGCTGCTGTAGTAATTATAAAGTGGACAAAAAGTGCATTGTGAAATCGATTAAAGAGTGGGAAACAGATAAAATGTTAATTTGTAGCGGATGTTATGAAAGTGTTAACAATCAAATGGCCGATGAGTGTTTATTCATGAGTGATGAAGAATTGGTGGAACGTGCCATATTAACTTTAATAGATATAGAAGTTGAAGAACTGTTTTATACATATGCCAAATCGCATATAATAGGCATATGTACTCAAGAATTGTTTTATGAATTATACTATGATTTGGTTGAAGAAAGGGATAAGACATTTTTAAATGATGTGATTGAAATTTTTAGAATGAAAGACAGAAAACATGTGTGAACTGATTTACAGATGAAAAGTGAACTTTGTGTTTGTGTTTGTGTAAATAGTGTAAAGACATACAAAAGTGAAAGAAAGAATTATACTTTAAACTTTTAACTATATATGTATACAAATTACGTATTTTGTGTATCATGTAGTGAAGAACATATTAGTGAAGTTTGTGTTTTAAAAACTATAAGTGCATACTTACGCTTTAATAATAATATTTTTTGTGAACAATGTTTGCTATATATTGAACATTATGATATTGGAACTTTTGCTGTAGAATATTTATCTAACGACATAACTCTGATTGATTTATTTGAAGACCATCATAGTGAAATTTTAAGTATAAACTTTATACGCAAAGTGCGTAAACACTGAATTTGTTGTTACGTTTTTTTTGTTAGAAAACAAGATGCAAACTTTTAATGTAAAGATGCAGAAAAAACACTTTGGATTAAAAATATTTTTGTAATATTTTAAATTTTTTATAACATTAAATGTATTGTATACAAAGAAGAAATAATAATTATTATTATTTTATGTATTGATTGATAATAACATTGAGTTTTTTTGTTAATGTAATTTTATTGTATTCTGATGAAAATATAAAGAAATAAACTTTTGCATTATAATAATTTTTATTGTTTTTCTTTTTAAAATGGTTAATGAAATAAATAATTAGAAAAATTTGAAAACGATTGCAAGTGATATATGTTTGATATTTATTTTCTTTTGCATTTACTTATATTATTTTACAATTAGTATTGTTTTACATGTTTGCATTTTTTTAATTTTTCGTAATATTATTTTACATTTTAAGAAAATATTTAAAGATAAATACAAATAATAATAAAAATATATACGTATATAAAAGTTTAATACTTAAATAATTTATGTTAAAAAGAAATGTTTTTGAAAATACTAAATTACTTTAATACTTTGTATTACCGTGTTAAAAATTGCAAAGGAAACTTTACATTTGTATTCTATCGTTTGTTTTGGAAAAAGTTATAGTTAAAAACTGTGACTACGAATAATTTTTTGTTTTATTTAAGTAACACGATATGTAGAAAATGTTTGGAGAATTTGTTTTATTAACTAATTTTTTATTTTTAAAGTTACGTATTATTAACAGAATTGTTTTATGAAAAGTATTTATTTAACCTTGCGTAATAAATTACACGAACATGTGTGAACTAATAAAATTGATTTGAAAATAATAAAATGTGCAAAACATATATTAATATTTATTGTTTTGGATATACAATACAATTTTAGATTGTTTTCATGTTAGTATACTTTAAAAATACATGTAAACATATATACATACCTGCATAATGAAAAGCAAAACATATGTTGCAGTTGGAAGCTCTGTTAGCCAATGAAAACTATATTTACCAATGGAGAGTAAAATACCAACTTATAACACGCATGCGCATTCGTTAAAAGTTTATACGCATGCGCAAATTTATTTATGAAAAGGAAAACACATGTTGGAGTTGGAAGCTTTGGTATCCAATGGAAGCTATAATTACCAATGGAAAGTAAATACAAAGTTTGTAACACGCATGCGCATTCGTTAAAAGTTTATACGCATGCGCAAATTTATTTATGTATACACAGGAACAATACTTAAATAGTATAGTATTTGTGAAGATGTGTAGTAGAGAAGTATCCCATTCCGAGTATATTTCGCCACGAGAGAAAGAACTTAAACTTGTTAATAGGAAGAAAGTTATTTGTGAAGTGAAATTATTATATCCTAATGAAGAACATTGTAATTCGTTTAGAAGATTTTATCGAAATGACGATGAAATACAATTTGAAAAAGTGTATCCTAATACACATATTGAAATTCGTGAATTAGATATTGTAAACTGTAAGTGCAATCTCTTTAAAGTAAGTAAGTTGTGCATAAAAGAACTTTTTGAAAATTATAAACTGAATGAACCATTACTTTGTTCTGCATGTTCATTAAGAATACCAGATGAGCGCCTTCATTTATGTTTATTAGCATATAATAATCGTTTGAAACGTGCTGTGTGGGAATTTGTAATTAAGAAGACAACTCGTGACATAGTGTTTAAACTGTATTTGAAGAAACATTGTTTAGACGATAATTAAAAACAAAACAAAACGCTTTTAAATAGATTTAATTTATCATATGAATCACTTACATTTTGTGATACTTATATTTCTGAGTTAGTGGAAGTGTTTTTAAAAAGTGACAAAAATGCCTACAGGAATCAGACCGTGTCTGTATAATTGCACTTCTTTTTTGTGAATGAACAGTGTGTGTTGGATTGTATTTCAAGATGGAAACCAGAATATAAACTTGTATGTGAAGGGTGTTTCGAAAACTCTCATATTATAGAACACCATGATTGTATTACTGGTGACTATGAAATGATGTGCTTTAATGCATGGCGTGTTATGGTACGAGGGCGTACTTTTGATGAACTGTATGAAATTTTTTCATCATATCATGATATTGAAATAGATGATTGGACCTTTATTTATATGTTATATAATATTTTATTAAACAAAAATTATGTTGATTTAATTACAGAGCTTTTGTTAAAAAAGATTTTGCTTACAATTTTTATAATTTTTAATTTGTTTGATGTGTTAGTGAAATAAGTAAACGAAGTAAAAGTTATACATTGTAAATATAGTAAATTTGAAATAGAAAATTTTAGTATGATGAAATTGTTTACATGTACATGAATTTAAAATTAAAATAGAATATATCATTACATATTTATTTATATTATATACCTTGAAACAAATTTTTATTTATATGTAACTAATTTTAAATTATGTGAAAAATAAAAATATTATTTCTAAAAAAGTATTTTTGTTATTTTTATTTGTTTTAAATACCTAGTTTGTAATTTTTGTACGCACAAATAGTTTGTAATGTTATGTGCAAACGAATTTAGTTGTAATTTTGCACGCATTGCAATTTATTTTAGATATGTTTTTATCTTATAATTGTGCATAAAATCAAATTACATAATTATTTTATTATAATTTTAATACATTAGGTAAATTATTAAAAAAAATGAAATAACATTTGTAAAGAAAAAAAAGAATAAAATAATCATGTTTGAAATACATAGAAAAAAACTTTTGAAAGGAAAGTAATGTTTATATTAATACTTTAATATGATAAGATGAAATTTTAACATCGAGTTTGTTCTTTAGTATACGCAAATATTGTTAGGACATGTTTTTTACAGTGACTTTTTATTATGCAAGAGAATATTTATTAATGAAAAAAAAAAGTTTATGGAAAACTGTATTATGAACTTTATTGGTTTATGGTATTGATATTTTTGTTAACAGTATATTTTAATATTTCCTTAAAAGTATAACACTAGTGAAAACAAAAAAGATTTTTTAGTAAACATATACTACAAATACCGCAACTTATAAAGTTGAAATTGCATACTACACAGTAATAAAAATACTGAAAAAAAAGTATTGATGATTTGGTACCTAAAGATAGTTTTTATGGTGGAATGTTTTAATGTCTTGTACGAATGTACCAGCGAAGAGTTTGTGTCATATTATGATGTTACCAGTCTTTACCCCTGGGTAATGGCACGTAAGCCATTGCCTATAGGTAAACCTATAATATACAAGGGGCCTGACTTTCCACAAGTGCAAAGTATTCATGGATTAGTTAAATGTAGTATCTTACCTCCCAAAGACTTATATTTTCCAATTTTACCATACACATGTAATGAACCCCTTTTTTGGGTTATGGAACAAAGTGACAACAATTGCATCCATAATGATGCCGAGCGTGTCCTTACTGGTACATACTGTACTCCTGAACTTCATATGGCTTTAGATCTCGGATACAAAATTTTACAAATTATTGAGATTTGGGAATTCAAATTATCTGGATCAGAAGATAATTTGTTTAAAGATTATGTCAACTCCTTCTTAAAAATGAAACAGGAATCTTCAGGATTTCCTAGCTGGTGCAAAAGTAAACAAGATCAAGAGAAATATATTGCAGACTATTATGATCATGAATGCATTCAGTTAAAGGAAAATAACATTCAATCAAATCCTGGTCTAAGATATATTTCCAAAATATTTATCAATTCCTTGTATGGAAAATTGGGACAAAGAACAGATTTATCTCAATCTGTAATTGTAGATACTCCAGAAAAATTTTTAAGTTATCTATGGGCACCGCAATATGAGGTGCAAACTGTATTGCCTATTGGAGAGCAACATCTCATTCTATCATATAAAAACATTGAAAACAAAAACAAACCATGGAAATTTTCCAATGTTGTCCTTGCAGCCTTCATTACGTCATGGGCACGGCTAAAACTTTACGAATTACTAACAGCTATAGATCCTGAGCGTGTATTGTACTGCGACACTGATAGTATTATGTTTGTGCAGCAACGTAATGAAAAGCCTCCACTTTCTTTGGGTTCCTATTTAGGTCAGTTAACTAATGAAGTTCCTGATGGCTGGGAAATTGATGCCTTTATAGGCTTAGGACCAAAATATTATGCCTATAGAATGAAAGAAGTTCAAACAGGGAAAGTAGATTATGTATTTAAAATTAGAGGAATAACTTTAAATCATCGTACACGACAAGAAATTAACTTTGATCATTTTTATCAACTAGTTCGAGATAAAGCTGAGAAAAAACAGTTACACCATCCAGGAAGAATTGTTCGTAAGCCTGGGTTTGTCATCGTATCCAAGTTTGAAACTAAAACACATCAGAAAGTTCAAAATAAAAGACGACGACGATTAAATCATAACAGTATTACTGACTATAGAACATTGCCATATGGTTATCAAAGTATTAAGTGCATGAAATGATTGGTATTCTGTATATATGTAAATAGTAGACTGTCTAAAGGTACTATAATGTCATAACATGGTCATAATATCATCAAATATGTTCATAAGTTTTCTTATCAGTTGGTACTTCTACGTATATATAATGTAAATATCTTATTTAAATATATATGTATATCAATATGCCAATATTGGAAAATACAATAAAGCGTTACAATTTATAATAATATGTTTTATTTCTCCAAACAAATATTCATATAATACGAAGTATCTGTATTCTATATAAGATAAAGGAAGAATACGTATGCTTCATATAAGGTTATTTATACGTATTTTATGTTCCTACAATAAATTATCCCAAGTTGAAAACCATGTTGATGTCACAATGTCTTCTAGAAGGTGAAATATCATCTTAAAAGTAAGTAAAGGTAGCAATATAAGACATTAGAATACTGTAGTGAAAAGATATCTATAAGTAAATGGGTTATAGCACACTGATTTTCTTTGTGCTTCAAATAGCACTAGGTCATCTTTGGCATGCTCACATTTTGAGGTAACATGATGTGTTCAACCTCGGAGTTTGAGTAACAAACGATCAAACTAAAATTCCAAAGGAAACAATAGAATAAAATATATGAGAGAATAAATAAATAATGAGTTTGCACAGCAATTTTTATATTTTCACAATCAAATTTAACGAGTTTGCACGGCAAACGAACCAACAAATAAAAGAGCTTACGCTGGAAGCAAACAAATAAAAAATTAACAACGAAGTTCTTGCAGAACTGAATAATTGCATAACAAAAAAAACAATAACTAGTTTAAACCAGTTTAAACACCTACGTACGAGATTACAAACCAAATGCGTTTGAGTACGAGATTACAAAACGAAATGCCTTTGGGTACGAGACTACAAAACGAAATGCGTTTGGGTACAAGATTACAAACTGTGTTACATTCTATACAAGTAATAGTGTTATATTCCGTGTTAACATTATAATTATTATTTTCGACGGTAAATGATAATACATTTTTTTATGTTTATGTTCGGTTAAGTTCGGAACCATTCGTGTAATACATGTACCAACATGTACAGAAATTGTAGATAAACTCTTATGTTTATGTTCGGCAATGTTCGGGAAACTTCGGTTAAGTTCGTAAAACTTCGGTTAAGTTCGTGTTAACTTGTTTAAATTTTTAATTATTAGTGTTTTAAAAATAACGTTTACTACATTAATTGTAAATATTTTTAAAGTTATTACATATCATTAATGCAAAGAAAACACATTAAAATCCATCCGCCATGTTTGTTTCTTGAAACAACGCCACCTGTACCATAACATTCACATTAGTGTGTATAAGACTGTGCGTGTGTGTACATGTACCATAGCAAGTTACCGAGTGTTGTTTGCTTTTTATAACCGGCAATACCCCGCGCAGTTTCCGGGCAGCAATATTTTACGCGTCCCGCGTCGCGAAAACCTTTTTCCGGGCGCAAATACCGCGCGGGGCGCACCGGTCGCGGTAAAAAACGCGCGGCGCGCACCGGTCGCGGTAAAAACGTGCAAAAATGGTATTTATTTTAGTAATATTATTCATTTTATCTATTTATATAAAAATATATCCTTTAATAAGCATATTTCCAAAGTTTCAAAAAAATCGACGCCATATTGTTTATGTAAATTCATTAAATTTTTATTTTAAAGTTACATTGTTCTAATCTGTATAGTAGTGTTCCTTAGGTCCTAACGATTAAGAAAATACCTTTCTTTTGTTTCTACGACCAATAGTTTGCCGTAAAAAGCGAAAAAATAAAAAACTGTACTTTTTGAACACCCGGTATCTAAATTTGAAAAAAATAAAAAGTGTTCAAGTTTATCATGTAGGGTGTCTTTCTATATAGATTTTGACCTGACAAATCGATTTCTGTTGTCCATTTTCACATACGATGAATAGTTTACGAGTTACACCCATTTAAAATTATTTTAAAGTTACAATGTTCTAATCTGTATAGTAGTGTTCCTTAGGTCCTAACGATTAAGAAAATACTTTTCTTTTGTTTGTATGACCAATAGTTTGCCGTAAAAAGCGAAAAAATAAAAAACTGTACTTTTTGAACACCCGGTATATAAATTTGAAAAAAATAAAAATTGTTCAAGTTTATCATGTAGGGTGTCTTTCTATATAGATTTTGACCTGACAAATCGATTTCTGTAGTCCATTTTGTCGTACGTTTACAAAATACCGTTTACAAAATATGATCATTTAAAGTTAATATACGAAAAAATCTTAGTCTTTTTGCATCAACGCCACCTATATAGCAACACATGTCAGTACCATGCATGCTTTTGTGCCGATAACATCAAACCGTATCGCTCTAGTGTTATATGTACAAACGGCAATACCTCATACGCTTACCGACAAAAATATTTTGTCGTTTCCCGTCTTTTTTTCCCGCCATATATTAGTTGTTCGTATACAGTTCCCGTATGTGCTTCAATCATCAAAGAAAACATTTTATCTTAGGTAAGTATCAACATTTTAACATTTCTATACTTCACATGTGCTTTCCCATACAGTATAATGTAGCTTTACATAGGCATATCTGATAAATCCATTTCTATTATTTCAAATGACACACATATTTTTAAAGTAACGCTAAATAGCTAAAGAAAAAAATAGTCACTCAAAACCATTTACATATTCACTTAGAATCTCAATAAACCGCGCGCATACGCCACTGATATCAACAGATAAATTATTCGTTTTCGTTCATTTAATTCAATCAATTGGTATTCGTTTTCTCATGGGTTACACAAACTTAAACTTTTCGTGTTCAAAATCAAGCTTTTTCCCTTCCTTTTAAAGACCGTAAATTCCATTCCATTCAGCTAAGAATAAAAAAAGGGCCTGAAGCATCATTCACGTTAACCCCGCGCCTCCCCCTCTCTTCCGCTCACCAGCGCATGTATGCATGCTTCCCGCATTCTTTCTCTCTCTCTCTCCCTCTCTTTTTCCTCGCGTCTCTTTCGCTCTTGCTCTTTCCGTCAAACTACATACACAAACTGCACTGCGCCTCTCCTCTCCTCTCACGCACACTAACGCATGTATACATGCTTCCCGCATTCTATGTATCTCTGTCTCTCACGCACACTAATGCATTTATGTGTGCTTCCCGTATTCTCTTTCTCCCTCTTTCCTTCCTTGAAAGTACAATCTCCCTCACGCCACACCTCCGCCCCGCTCCATAGCCTGCACTCAAGCAAACTTTTTTCTTTTTTTCCTCCCTCTCTCGCTCTCTTACGCTCTTTTATGCTAGGTAAACAATCTGTCCATTTTAGGCTTCTTGGTGTTTTAAATCGTAGGTAAACCCTCATAAAAACCATTGAGGAAATACACAACATTTCCGGTTTGCGTATTTCAATCTTAAATTTCCCGTAACAAAATCTCAATGTCTTTTTCGGTTATAGTTAAGAAGCCGTACTTCCCATTTAGGAAAGGACGAGAAACGCCATACTTTTAGGAATTATTCATTGACTATCTAGGATGTTAAAAAGTAGGTAATAGACTGAGTTCTTACCCTTGTACTTAGAGTGTTCAGGTAGTGCAACAGTAAGATGTATTCTCGTGCACGGGAGATGACAAGTAGCTGTTCTTAACTATTACCTCTTTTTCGTTGATAATAACGCTTACAAAAACTTTTAATTCAGCTTTATTCTTAACCAATTGGATTCATGTTGTACTTTGTGCAATATTCATTTTAATATTCCCATTGATTTTCGTTTATGTTATAAGTTTCACTAGTGAAAAATGTACATAGGATTTCCTTTTTTTAAGTATCATACATATTCAGTGGAGTCTTGTACACATAATGATTTTTTGCTTTAAATATATATCTTTATCTAATAATAGTGTACTCTTAGATAATATAGTTGGTAATGTCCATTCAATTAAAATTTGTATACAAAACAAAGAGTAAAAATATCATTTCAATTTATTTTTATGAGATATTTTTCAAATTAAGCCATTAAAATGCAACAATCGAGGAAATATAAAAATAATCGCTAAACTGTGAAACATAAAAATCCCATGGAAATTATGAGTTATATATCAAAATTTTAAGTAAATTTTGCACTTAGAAAGAAATTGGTCTCGATCTTCATTCCTCCTTCAATCAAGATCAAAATACGTTACCAATACACATGTTATAAAACTTCAAGAATGTTTTTAGGGGACAAATAATTTGTATATAATGACAAAGAAAATTATTTTTAAAAACGGGTAACAGAAAAGAGGTGAATTTTATTTATCTTTTTTTGTTCTTAATAATATTATTTTCATTGCATATAAAACTAACTAACTAAGTCTATGACCTATGGAACCCAGAGGTTCACACAAGCTCTTCACTAACTTTTATCCATACCCAATTGCATACAATTTTTTACTTTCAGTGTTCTATGTTTGCGAAATCCATTTTAATATTTTCCTACCATTTGTGCATAGGTCTTCCTAATGGTCATTTTACTATTGGGTTTACCAGTCAAGACTTTAAAAGCGTTCCATTAAACCTATATGACATGCTCACCTAAGCCTCCTAGACTTCACAACGCTAAAATGTTTGGGTAGTTGTATAAACTATGTAGTTCCTCAATATCAAGCTTTTGCCAATCCCCATTCTCGTTTCTCTTGGGTCCGAATATTTTTCCTAGGATTCTGTTCTCAAATACTTTCCTCAGAGTAAGAGATCTTGTGTAACAACAATTTGACTGCATATAGTTTACGAAAAATTGTCTTTTTTTCTTCATATGAGTATAAAAGGAAAAAGTAGAAGGAAAGTAATGGATACGAAGAATAAGATAAGCATAATTTTAAAGAAACAGAGTCAAAATTATTTTACAGGTCTGTCAAATGTATAATAATAATAATAATAATAATAATAATAATAATAATAATAATAATAATAATAATAATAATAATAATAATAAATATTTAGATAGCTGAGCTGGATTCCAGCTCGCATTACCTAAAATTTGTCTTTTATTCATACATTTTCTAATTTAATCAAGTTCAAAAAGCATCTTTAGTCAGCAATTGGAAATTATATTTTCAGCAGTCTTCTTCTTATAAGGTTTCTATAGACTTTTTCCCTGTAATTTTAGCACCAAAACAATCTTAAATCCATGTAAAACTAATATTCTTCGATAGGTCTTTCATAAAAAAAAATATACAATACCTTACTCCAATGCATTTCTTAGCTGCAGTCTTCCTACAATCCACCGGAAAACTGAAAGAGAAAACCATAAAAAAAACAATGTGGTCGCTATAAAGCTTTCCAACCACCCAAACAACCAAGTAACCTTAAAACCTGATTTTTCACAGTTCAAATTACCTAAAGTAATCATATTGGAATTAATAAAACACACAACTTATAATGTCTAATCTATTTTTTTTTCTTTTTATTTCATGTATTTACATTTTTCTTTTTTCTTTTTTTTTTACATTTTATTCTCTTCAATATATATATTTTTGCATTTATTCACAAATTTATTAAATGTTTCATACACTTTACAATCCATGGCTAGATTTAAAAATTTTTGCAAGTTAACCATTGTTTTCGAAAACTCTTCATTTATTTCAATTTCCATATTGTTTTCTTCTTCCTCTTGTACATTTTGTACCCCCACCTCATCTTCCATCACCTCCTCCTCTTCCTGTTCTTGCACATTTTCTACCACATGCGATTCCTCTTCCACATGTTCCATCACCTCCTCCTCTTCCTCTTCTTCATCTTGTATAATAATAACATCATTATCCCCCTCTTATTTCGTTTTCCACTTCATTCTCTTCTTCGTCATATAATGTTATCACCTGAATATCATCCCTAGTTAAATCAATAATCTCGAATGATGTGCTTGGTCCCTCCATTCTGCAAAAAACAAAAATAACAATTATAAATATCAAATAATACTATAAAATTTCAGAGGTTATATTTAAGCATACGTGCTGTTAAAAATATATTAAAATAAGTATCATCTTATTTTTTATGTCTCTCAATAATTCATTGAATCAATTATATAACAATCAATAACAATTCACTGTTCTATTCTCAAAATAAATAGCTATTGTACATTAAATACTCAGTTATCAGCCTTATAGTTATTCGCTTAGCGCCTATAATTTGATCTGTCAAAGTTATTTCATTATTTAAATATTAGTTCTTAAAACTTGGATCTTCAATACAAATAATGACTCTAATTATTTTTTATTTGTTCTCTTCTAAACAAACTGCTATTATTTATTTATTTGTTTTCCATCAGTAAAAAACTCTGGGGAGCTAAGCTCCCTAAATCATGTTTATAATGCAATTTACCTATATTTTCAACAAAAGTAATATTTCATTCCTTCAAACATAAACAAACTAATTTTTTCTACAATTTTTACCTTACTTTTAAAAGTAACCTACATATAAATGTGAACAAGGCCTTAAAAATCACCAGTTTCATTCATATTCTAACAAAATTACTTTGTAACCCTCCCAACAAAAAATTTGTATGTTTGTCTCTCCCTAGATATCCAAAATATCAAATAACATACGTCCTTATTACGATTGTATGAACATATTCGTATCATTTATATGAAATTCCACAAAAATTAAGCAGTTTTTTCTAGGAAACAATACTAGCAAGACAAAAATCAGTTATCATTACGTTTTTATTTTACTTTTCCTACACAAATCCTAAAGTAATTTCCTCTAGTACACTTGGTTCATAGTTCTATTTTTTGCTTAAGTCATCATTATAGATATTTTGCCTTTAATAGCAAGTCACTTGCCACAGCTAACAAGCTTGTATGCTCCACGGTCCTCCGCTAACCTTTTCGTCTTCGCGTATAATCTTTCTGTTTTAATATCACTCATTAATTCTAGTCTTCTTTGCCCCCCTCCCTTTCTTTCCTGTCAACATACCCTCTACGACATTCCTTAACAAAACATTTGGTTAAGTAATCTTATAATAAACAATATTATGTTCATAAATTTTTCAAAATTCTTCCGTTTCCTTCCACATCCTTAATTATCATCTCCTTTTACCCTAACTCGCATTACCGTGCAATATAAAGTGGTAAGTGTCATAAAAACAATTCAATATTTTCAATAAATCAATATAAGGAAACAAAATTCAGTTTTCCTAAAAACTATTGTCGTTCATAAGCTCCTTCATGGCTAAGCGGTTAGCGTACGCGCATTTGGCATGGGTAACCAGCGTTCGGTTCCCGGCGCAAGCTCATGTGGTTCCCATTGCACGTAAAGTTGTAGGTCCACGTCTCATATTGCCTCGCTAATCAAGGGTACGCTAAACTCATAATCAACTTAACTCGACTAAAATCTTCTTTATACCCACATTTTAAATACGTCATGCAATATTTCTCATTTGATTTTTTCTATACTTATATTTCTATAATATAATTCATGAATTTACTTTCAGTCTGACTAAATATTTTATATTCTATTCTACATTCTGTTTGTCGAAAAAAAAATTAATGTTTATGTTACTTATTATATGTAACACTGAAATACGTCAGTCTGTGCGAACTGACTCTTTCCGTCTCTAGGACAAAATTTTCGACAAACTTTAAAAAATAAAATAGAATATAATAAATTATATTCAGACTCGTATCTTAAAACAAAATAATGTCTAGGGTAATAAACTTAATAAACAGGTTTATAACTCCGGATCTTATCTACATACGAAATCATAACACATGAGTTACCTCTATTAAAAGTTTATTTAGAAAAAGTTGATAATTCTATGAAATATCTTTCTTTAAAAGTGCATGAGAAATACTGTTGGGTATTCTCTTCTCTAATTCCTTAATTATTCTCTAGTTTTAGTAAACTTAATAAAGCTAAGGTTTCTCTAATTATGTGCCTGTGGCAGACAGAAGGGTTAGCCCTCACTAAAAGCGTCCTCTGTCAACCTTAATTTATAAAGGGCATTGACTCACTAAATCAAAAGCCCTGGCCTACGACCGTATTTCGTGTACTCCCTTAAATAGGAGATGCACTAGAAGGATATCTATCTAAAAACTTATTATAGGGATAGGTAGGTAAGGAGAATGAGTTCGCCTTAAAGTAGCGAAAGATCCTTAAATAGATCTGGCAGGTAAAGGTTAGTTAAGAACCATACTCCCTGAATTAGGAGATGTGATTCAAAAAAAAAAAATCTAAGAACTCTATCAGTAGTCTCTTACGAGTCCACTTAGATGGATCGAACCCAGGAATCTGTGTTCAGAGTGTTCATAAAACCTATTGTGTCCTGCAAGAGGAACAAATTACCTTATAACCGACCAAAACCGTATACAGCTTCAGTTTTGAACACGTACTCAAAAATTCTAGTATCTGGGAATTGTTAATCTAAATGCCGTATCCACCTAGATATGGAATGTAGCATTTCAAGGATCAAATCCTGTCCCTATTCTACGGGGCCTAATTCCCTAGCAAAATTCTGTTTCTTGAATTCGTATAAGAATTAATTTTCTATATCTCTTCTTCTCACAGGACCTCATTTTAGTCCAAGAAAGAAAGTCCCTTACGAATAAAACCCACTAGAAGGTAGAACCTAATATAGTTCATGCCTTCTGCCCTAGTTAAGACTCGGAGAACCTGACGAGTCTAAGCAAGACCACCGTAATACTCCCCCTCCATTTACTTGAAGAGCTAATATTCTCTTACGGGGAGAAAAAAGTTCCCACTCGGCTCACAGAGCCGAGTCCGTTCTATAGACTACATCTTGGAGACTGTTCGAAGTCTCCCCCAAGACTGACGGTCAACTGACCCCTTCCCTGTAAAAATCTTCCATTTATATAGGAAAGCTATCGTATCAAAGCTATGTAGAAAAAACGAATGGTGGGGAGGAGGGGGTCCTCCTACCAAAAAGAAGCGTTCTCTGAATGCTTTGAAACTGACTGTTATTCCCTGAAACAGAGTTGCTATCTAACTATTCTTTTTACTAGAGGTATTTTTATATAATAGCTGAAAATAGAAATAATATAAATATACATAGTAAATACAACAATTACATTTACATACAATTAATAATAACAATAATAATAATAATAATTAATTACCCAATGACCAGATCTGGATTTCTTAACCTAATAATAATAACTTAAAATATATAAACCAGTACCAATATGAAGATGTAAAACATATATAAAATTAAAAACATTATTTAAACATAAAAACCAGCAAGTGATCCAAAAGTGTCACTTGCAATTCAAATCATTATTTTAATAAATATTAAGCAAATGATTATACTTTAAGCCCCCAATGCTTTTATGTTTCCTGCATTTTTATTTTTTATTGTTTCGGACATAAGGTCAGTTACATAAAGCTGTACAAGACGTATAACGCGATATATATTCCAAAAAAAAAATAATAATAATAATAATAATAATAATATTTAAGTCGCGAGCATACTCCCTCAAATAGTGATATTGCCAATAAAAGTCCTTATAGGTAACAATTTCAATTAATTTTAGGCATTAAAACATTTCTATGCACGTTATTACTTCAATCCATACTAATATTAAACATGCAGGGTTTTGCCCAATTCTTTACCTAACAAATATAATTCATTTCAGGACACCATAAATTACTAATAATTCGATTATCTCTCCTGCAAAGATAATTATGGCACACTTGCACCTACATTACCAATTTACATGTCATAAATGTTGCTAAGTGTTTCCAATATTAAAAACTTTCATCGCGAAACTGGTACATAATAACAGTACTTTAAATCCATGGCACTATTACGCAACCTTCTATCTACACGCAAAAAATATATGGGAAACTACACTTTTCCAATTAAGCTAGCGGTGCCTTTAACAAAAAACAATTTACTTCAATTCCAATTCCACGTTATCTTACATAGCCTTGCTTTTAAATTTAAAATACAACTAAGCATCGCTTCTGTCTTTCCAATTCATCAATTAACTAAAAGTTTATATCTCATATTATCTTTCTAATAATAAATTCAAATATATATTAAGGCAAGTTACGTTCACCTCCAATGCTTGGGGTACCTCATTTATTCTCGGCTTGTGCTATATAAACAAACAAACACCATACTTTTCATTTTTTCCCACGTTTTCCATTTCCTACCACTTTCTCATTCCACCATTTCACCCATTTCGCATTATTACCCTTTAGCCTAACCCGCATAAACGTAAAACGTCAAACTTAAAAAATTTCATTTTCTATGGCAATTATAAACTTTTATTTTTCCACCGTCTTGTGCTTTTTTCTCCATATGTTCCAACAATACCTCAATGTTATAATGCTCACCTCTGGTGCGTGCAATCCCTCCTTCAATTCCCCCGCAAATTAACTTTGTGTTAAACAACATTGTATTAGTGAGTTTTCTTAGGGTCCTCCCACTATTTCATTCCGCCAATTGTTCAATCATCATACACTTGCCTTAATTACACGTCTCCAATGATTAACATAAAGGAGATAATCGTGGTACGTTAAACTCAAACATTTCATTTTCTATGGCAATCATAAGCTTTTATCTTTGCACCGTCTTCTGCTTTCCTCTCCATATGTTTCAACGGTACCTCAGTGCTATAACGTTCACCTCTAGTGCCTAAGGTCTCTAATTCAATCCCTAGACATGTAACTTTTTTGGTGGGCAACATAAGGTCCACCGGTTGTTTCGTGTATTTCTATTTCCCCCCACACTCTCATTCCACCAATTGTTCAATCATCAATCATTTGCCTTAATCGTCCGTCAGTCTTAGCCTAAAGGGCATAATCGTGGAACGATAAACTCAAATATTTCATTTTATATGACATTCATAAGCTTTTATCTTTCCATCATTTCCTGCTTTCCTCTCAATAAACTAGGCTACACATACTATACTCATTATGATCCCAACTAAAAGTAATCTTTTCCAAAAAGTCAATTAAACATAATAAGCTCCACAGTTTTCCTCTCTTAAGTTTAAACATAAATAAAATAATAATTTATTTCTTACCTCAAATCTCGAAATTCCTTTCAAAAACGCTGTCAAAAATCGATCCAGGAAAAAAATCTAAAACAAAAATAAGAAAAAATAATTTTAATATAAATTCAACACCTCCTGCGCAAACACATAATATCATTCTCTATATAGCATATTTATATATATATATATATATATATATATATATATATATATATATATATATATATTAAAAGTTTAATAAAAAATACTTGGGTGGTTTACAATTAAGTTCTATGCTATTATATAAATTTAAAAATTAATTCCACCATCAGCTTTTCAATATTTTTCATTTATTTTTCTTAAAACTCAACAAATAAAAATAAGCTCATGTTACAATTTACATTAAAAATGATATTATATTCTCACTTCAATTATCTATAAAAGTTAAGTTCTTTCATTATTTCTTTATATAATAAATATAAAAAAACAAAATTCAACCTTCCAAATATAAGTATTTTCTATTAGCTAATCGGTCCTTTCCTCACGTTATTCACAATCACACTATCGTCACGTAAACTCTAAACTAGAAATAAGCGTGTTCTCCAAAACAACTTATTTATATTTTTTCACAAATAAAAGGGTAAAACTAACGCCAAACATTTTACGCTTTTTTTTTCCAAATCTTAGTTAGCGTCTCCTGCAAACACTTACGTCCAATTACTGTATGTCTTAAAGCAATTTTTTCTCTGTAAAAGGCAAAATTCTTTTAAAAGGATGCCCCCTACAACTTCCCTTCAATACAACACAAAATTTACGCAACTATCTCTCTACAAACAATAAATTCTCACATAAAAGAAACTCTACCCCTTAAATACAGCTTGTAAGGTCTAGATACTTCACAATAGCCAAAAAAAATACAATACACTTTTTGTAGGTTCTGCAAAACGAAAACGAAACCAAAGGTTTCCCTTTTTTCAGTTTATTATCTTATTCACCACTGGAAGAGCTCTTTTCCCTCTCTCTCTCTCTGTAAGTATGGCACCATACGTTAACATTTTTAAAACTAAAAATCTAACTTACATTCCATTACAACATGCTCCTTCAATACTAAGGCGTTCAGCTTTCATGCTTAAAGTCTCAGCTTCAGTCACACTTTACACCACATACATATCCTAATATACACCCAATATAATCATATTCTTTCACTAATACATTATATATCTATAATTCACGTTATACAATAATCCATCTAAGGTACCAAAGGTTCAATCCCCGACCTAATCAATTCAACTTTATGGTAAACAAACACCGTACTCGTAAATTTTTTCGCAATTGTCCCATTTCCACCATTTCACTCATCTCTCATTATCATTTTCTCCTTTACCCTAACCGCACACATATCAAAGGTGTGCGCATATCAAAGGTGTGTGCCCTAGCTAGTATATCATTGTAAAAAAAGCATCTAAATACTCTCATCTTGCATTTTCTTTCAATTTTCCCGTTTCCTCCCACTTTCTCATTTCACCATTTTACTCATCTCTCATTATCATCGTCTCCTTTACCCTAACCGCACACATATCAAAGGTGTGCGCCCTAGCTACTACGTCATTGTAAAAAAGCATCTAAATACTATCATCTTGCATTTCCTCCAACTTTCTCATTTCACCATTTTACTCATTACTCATCATCACCATCTCCTTTACCCTAACCAAAATATCCATGCAACATAAACTCAAAGATTTCATTTTCAATATTTCAACTACAAAAATATAAGATTGTAATCATCCGTATTATACCCTTATTATTCACTAAGTCCATGTCTCATATAGCTTCGCTGTTCAAACCAACGCAAAACTACCATCAAATCAAGTCAAAATCCATTCAATTCATATTGTGTTCCTTCGAATTCTCAAAGTATTTATGTTTCTTCCCAAACAATATTAATCCGATTATCACATCACTAATAAAATATTTATCATTAATGTTTCACACATCCATGGTCCAATCCTCAGCTCACAGCATATATATATTTTCACATATTTTATTCTATTTTTTTCTCAACTATAAAATAATATCAAATCAATCTTGTCTCTTCTCATCTGCATCTTTTAACTATATGACATAAAAATTCAACTAAATTAAAACTTCAAACAAATCCATAACCCCAAAATATCTAAATTTTTTATTGCAAATATTCTCTTATTTTCCACGTAAGTTTCTCACACTCCTTTTCAAAACTACAAAAATCCATTCATGATAGTATCCCTAACTTCAACAATACTTTTTTTCTTTTTTTCTCCCTCTGTTAAACCATTGGCATACTAGCAATCTTACTCACAACCTGTCTGTTTTCACCCTTTCGTTTTTTCACAAAAACAAGTACAATAGCTATTCTTTAAAGTTAACAAGAATCTTTTCCAGAAAAAGGGCTTTTTCTTTCTTTCTTTTTCCATTCTGTTAGGGTAGAATACATTTTTCTGTCTAACAAGTCAGAAAAATCTTTTTTTTTCAACTATTTCAATTCTTTCTTTTCTAAAAAGAGTTGGACATACAGGTGAGTCGCAAGTAACATCACATTTTCTCATCTGCACAAAAAATGTTTCGCTTTCTATTGTAGTAATTTTCTACATGTCCCTTTACGTGTTAAGGTTCTTAACTATTCCCTAACAAGTCCCACGTTAATTTAAACTGGTCCTTTGCTCAAAAGGACATTACAGTTCCCATGCAATCCTACGTGCGGTCTCTCAGTATGGGGCAATGTAATACCTCTCACAAAGTGACACGTAACTATCTCTTTCCTACATTCTCTGTCCTTCAAATAATGAGCGGTATCTCTCCGTAGGGTGCAAGTTACAGCATCAATTAAACAACGTCTTTTACTCCCCCAGGACAGTACACTTCGCCCTCCACCTTCAAACAAAAACCTGGACCACCCAAAATTACAGCACAGCTGTGTCTATGTTTCTTTCTTTAGTAGGCATCAAAGGGCTCTCTCACTCCCCCGCCATTCTAACCTATACCTAGCATATAGCTGTGCTTTTAACAATTGTTCTTTATCCAGAGTTTCCCATGTTTCTAAATACATAAAAACTAAATTATTTGACATGTCTGTCTCACTTCCTGCTGTTAGACTATTTTCAAACACCCATATGTCACTTTCAACTCACACTTTCTTCTTTCTTTTAATGACACAAGGTTCAAATTGTAACAGTGTTACAAAAAGCTTGTCAATTTCAAATTCTATCCTTTTCTTTCATGTTTCTCATGTTTCTAAAAGTTATTTGACATGTCTCTCTGCCTTCCAACAGTTAAAGTATTGTCCAACATCCATATCTCACATTAAATTGACAGTTTCTTATTTCTTTAATTGACACAAGGTTCAAATTACGAGACAGCTCCAAAAGAGCTTCTCTTACGTTTACAAAAGCTTCTTATTCATTAAACAAAGGTATCACGTAGCTTAGGAATGTTTACATATAGCAATACGACTACTATACGTTTAATGCAGGGGTGCCCACAAGGGGGGGAGCTATGACGCAAACTGCGTCATTGAAATATTTGGGGGTTAAAAATCTATATAAATATGTTTGAGGAGGTGTAAAAATTAATCGAAAAGATTTTTTTTCATGGAAAAACACCTATGGATAGACAATTGCGGGGGGTGCGTCATGGACATAAGGGGGGTGGGCACCACTGTTTAATGGCATATGTGGAATTAAAAATATATGTTGTACATTAATCCCCAGTTTCAATATAACTTCTACAAAACAAGCCTCATTATTCATTACTATGATTAATATTATCCCTTCTATTTATTTGTTTTGAAATTCGTTATTAAATAATCTGACCACACAATTTCCCAGACAGAATTGTAAGATGTTCATGAGCAACGAATCAGATCGTTCTTTAAGAGTACAAAGGGCTAGCACCTACTTGCGTTGCTCTTGCCAATTTACTTAATAAAATATGAAATACGATATACGGTATTTTAGCTGAAAAAAAAGATAGTATCCTATTAGTTATACAACCTTCCGTCGAACAAAGTGTTAAAAACAACTAGTAAAAATAAGATTGATATACAAATATTCAGATCATGTCTTGCCCCCCACTTTTAACGTCCGATCGCCGCCACTGCTGCAAATAATAATAATAATAATAATAATAATAATAATAATAATAATAATAATAATAATAATAATAATAATAATAATAATAATAATAATAATAATAACACTTATTATAGGGTTAGGTAAGAAATTTATCGCTGCCAGGAACAAAGGACCGTCAGTAGATTCTATGAAATGTAAGTCGAGAAAAGAAATCAATTTAACGTCCCACGTTTATCCCCTTTAGGAGTTTAAAGAAAACGTTTGAATAATGGAAATGAATCATTATGAAAGATTAGGTGGGATGGGAATGAGAAGAAATGAGAAAACGTTCGAGAAAAAAAAATCACCAACACAATGTTGTCCACAACGAACTCTCATAAGCCTGGGATTGAACTAGGGTCCGTCGCACCAGAGGAAAGCATCTATTACCTTCTTCGGGGACCAGGGACACTTTAGCTCAATGGTGAACAGTTCATCTCTGGTGCAAGGGGTCATTGGTTCCGCCCCATGCCAGGTGGATAACTTCGTGTCTGTATTTTTTGATAGTTCTCCTGCTTCCTCTTCCATTCCCATTCCACTATTTACTTTGATAATTATTCCCAGCGGGAGGTTATGTTGCTCGAATTATATGTCAATCTCTAGGTCCACATCCTGAAGACACGTAGCCAATGGGGGGGGGGTCGGGGGGTCCGGACCCTTCCTTCGAGACCAGAAATGAAAAAATTAAGGAAGGACGAAACAAAATGAAATGGGAAAAAGAAGGATCAGCTTTAAAAATTTTTTTAAAAATACAGAAAGCGTTTGGCTACTCTTTCATATTACGAGATTTGTATTACTTGCAATGCATTGTTGCGAGGTGAGCGAGATATATCCTGAAAGAGTCAGGGAATTTAAAAATTTCTAGAAAAGTTACGGAATTCTCAGAATTTTTGCTACTAGTCAGGGAAATTTCAAGCTTCCGAAAGCATAGAGCCGTTGTGTAACAGCGGGGACATTTTTTATCATAATTTTTCGTCATCGCATCCTTGCAATATCAAACATGTTATTTCAAAAACAATTTTCTACTGCTCCTTTAACCTGTTATTTGAAACAGACAGTAGTTGACGGAAAAATAGAAACAAAAAAATATGTGGAAAGAAAATTTTGTTAATATTTGATTCAACAGAGAAAGGAACGCACATATTGTAAAATATCTTACAAGACATTATTGAGTATGTACTTTTTTTAAATAGTGAATATATACTTTTTATAATAGTCGAGGTCATAATGAAAGGAAAATTATTATAAATGTTTGAATGAACAGAGGAAGGATGTAAATATTGTAAAATCTTTTTCAATAAGTTTTTTAAAATTATTTTACTCTAGATTTCTTCATAATTTGTTATTAAAATATTTACCAACAGATCCTCACAAACCAATATATGTTGATAGTAAAGTAGTTTAGATTGATCGAGCTCCTGGGCCTTCAGAATTTCATGTCACATCCAGCCTCCTTCCCCGTTACGAAATCCTGGCTAAACGAACCGATATATGTTCCAGTAAAATAGTTTAGAATGATCGAGCTCTTGGTGTGATGACCGCAGTATTTCATGTTACGGACCCTTCCCCCTTCACGAAATCGTTGCTACGTGCCCTTTCGTGTATAGAATCGCTACTGAAAAGAGATGCTAAACTTAACTAAAAAAAAAAAAAAACTTTTTATTATTATTCATTTTCACCAATTGTTCGTCTCCTTTAGGCTGCAGGTCCATTTGTACCTTCTGCTTGTCTAGGGCTAGGACGTTAAACTAGATGTTTTACTCCATTTATACTTTCTCGTTGTTTAGGGCTAGAACGTTAAACTAGAGGTTTTACTCCATTTGTGCCTTCTGCTTATCTAGGGCTAGGACGTTAAACTAGAGGTTTTACTCTATTTGTGCCTTCTGCTTGTCTAGGGCTAGGACGTTAAACTAGAGGTTTTACTCCATTTGTAAATTCTGCTTATCTATGGCTAGGACGTTAAACTAGAGGTTTTACTCCATTTGTAAATTCTGCTTATCTAGGGCTAGGACGTTAAACTAGAGATTTTACTCCATTTGTATCTTCTGGTTATCTAGGGCTAGGACATTAAACCAGAGGTTTTACTCCATTTGTACCTGCTGCTTGTCTTGGGCTAGGACGTTAAACTAGAGGTTTTACTACATTTCTACCCTTTGTTTGTCTAGGGCTAGGACGTTAAACTAGAAATTTTACTCCATTTGTACCTTCTACTTGTCTAGGGCTAGGAATTTAAACTAGAGGTTTTACTCCATTTGTACCTTCGCCTTATCTAGGGCTAGGACGTTAAACTAGAGGTTTTACTCCATTTATACCTTCTGCTTATCTAGGGCTAGGACGTAAAACTAGAGGTTTTACTCCATTTATACCTTCTGCTTATCTATGGCTAGGACGTTAAACTAGAGGTTTTACTCCATTTGTGCCTTCTGCTTGTCGAGGGCTAGGATGTTAAACTAGAGGTTTTACTCCATTTGTACCTTCTGCTTATCTAGGGCTAGAACATTAAACTAGAGGTTTTACTCCATTTGTACCTTCTGGTTGTTTAGGGTAGGACGTTAAACTAGAGGTTTTACTCCATTTGTATCTTCTGCTTATCTAAGGCTAGGACGTTAAACTAGAGGTTTTACTCCATTTATACCTTCTGCTTATCTATGGCTAGGACGTTAAACTAGAGGTTTTACTATATTTGTGCCTTCTGCTTGTCTAGGGCTAGGACGTTAACTACAGTTTTACTCCATTTGTACCTTCTGCTTATCTAGGGCTAGGACATTAAACCAGAGGTTTTACTCCATTTGTACCTGCTGCTTGTCTTGGGCTAGGACGTTAAACTAGAGGTTTTACTCCATTTGTACCTTCTACTTGTCTAGGGCTAGGACGTTAAACTAGAGGTTTTACTCCATTTATACCTTCTGCTTATCTAGGGCTAGGACGTTAAACTAGAGGTTTTACTATATTTGTGCCTTCTGCTTGTCTAGGGCTAGGACGATAACTAGAGTTTTACTCCATTTGTACCTTCTGCTTATCTAGGGCTAGGACATTAAACCAGAGGTTTTACTCCATTTGTACCTGCTGCTTGTCTTGAGCTAGGACGTTAAACTAGAGGTTTTACTCCATTTCTACCCTTTGTTTGTCTAGGGCTAGGACGTTAAACTAGAAATTTTACTCCATTTGTACCTTCTACTTGTCTAGGGCTAGGACGTTAAACTAGAGATTTTACTCCATTTGTATCTTCTGCTTATCTAGGGCTAGGACTTTAAACTAGAGGTTTTACTCCATTTGTCCCTTCGGCTTATCTAGGACTAGGACGTTAAACTAGAGGTTTTACTCAATTTGTACCTTCTGCTCGTCTAGGGCTAGGAGGTTAAACTAGAGGTTTTACTCCATTTGTGCCTTCTGCTTATCTAGGGCTAGGACGTTAAACTAGAGATTTTACTCCATTTGTATCTTCTGCTGATCTAGTTCTAGGACGTTAAACTAGAGGTTTTACTCCATTTGTACCTTCTGGTTGTTTAAGGCTAGGACGCTAAACTAGAGGTTTTACTCCATTTGTACCTTCTGCTTGTCTAGGGCTAGGACGTTAAACTAGAGGTTTTACTATATTTGTGCCTTCTGCTTGTCTAGGGCTAGGACGTTAACTACAGTTTTACTCCATTTGTACCTTCTGCTTATCTAGGGCTAGGACATTAAACCAGAGGTTTTACTCCATTTGTACCTTTTGTTTGTCTAGGGCTAGGACGTTAAACTAGAGATTTTACTCCATTTGAACCTTCTGCTTGTGTAGGGCTAACTTTCACTTGACAGCCATTAAGACTATGGATTCCAGATCCGGATATCGAAAATAGATATTTATAAAATATCGTAAGCCAATATATGGAAATACTAAAGTATCGAAATATTGAAAAAAAAACATTGAAATAGTTAATATAATGAAGATTGAAAATTGAATATCAAATTATGAAAATCAAAATATCGAAATGTAGAAGAATGTTAAATATTGAGTATGGATGGGCACGAGCGAGTTCGAGCGAATTTTCTTTGTAACTCGATTCGACTCGAAACATACATCTTTGAGCTCGACTCGAGAACTCGGCTCGAAAAATTTCCTCCAACTCGGCTCTTAACTCCATTGGAATTTGGTCGAGTTTTAAGCCGAATCGAGCCAAAACAAGCCAAATCTTGTGTGTAGTTTCAAGTACTCTCTTCAAGTATCTTACATAGGCATTATAATTTATTTTTATACCACTACCACATTATTATTATTATTTTATTATAACACCGTGCATAAACATGAAAGATAGGTGGTTTGTATCTGAATACTAAAAACTAGTTGACTGCCGACCTCGGTAGTCGTGAAGTTTAGGAGGCAAGAACATCGTTCACGTGGTTCTGGATTTGAGTTCTGGAGGAGCAAATATTCGGGATCGAGCCAAAAATTGTTAAAAGTTATAGACTGCATTCTAAACATGTTCAAAACTGCGCGACCCGGGTTTAGGGTTGTGAACGGCCCGTGCAGCTCGGCTATCAGTTCATTCGCTATCGAACCGAACCGAACCGAGAAGTGAGCCGAGCCAACAGTTTATGCAATCGAACCGATGGCTTACCTGGTCAGAACCGAACCGAGCTGATGGCTCACACCAACGGAGTCGGCTCCGTTGAGCCCAGTAGTTGGCTCATCCCAACCGAGCCGGCTCGTACCGTTTGCTCAGTTGAACCAAGCCGAGCCGGTTGACATCACTACCCGGGGTGGGTTTCTGCTTGGGCTCAAAAGTTCGACGGTGCAGATCTCAGCCTTGATGGTAAGAACTACAGTATATACCAGTGGTGTCCAATTATAATGAGCCTGAGGGCCATAACCGTCTTTGCTAACAAGGTGAAGGGCCGCAGCTATTATTATTATTATTATTATTATTATTATTATTATTATTATTATTATTATTATTATTATTATTATTATACTACAAAAGAAAAATATAATACATTCAATGTGATAAATGAGGATGACTAGGAGAGTTTACAAGGGCTGGGATATCTACATCCAATCCTGTTGTTGCGAGCCGCAGAAGATGTAAAAGAGAAGAATCTCCAAGGCAGCTTCTGAAGCGGTTCTTCACAATTTTCATGGTGAATTGGTATGGTTGGTTTGGTTTGGTTTGGTTTGGTTAATTGAAGTAATCGTTCTTTCAGCAACGATGCCTTGCCTATAGCTACATTACTGACTCCAGTGTTGCCTTGGATGTCCGGGCCTTTTTGTTGTACAGAAGCGCTAAATGGATGCCTTATTTCGAAAGAAGAGTGGAAACATTAAAAGAATGAACATAAATGAAAATATAATCAGTAATAAGAATCGTATGTTGTGAGAGCTTTGTGGGCTGCAGAAAATGGTTTGGCGGGCCGCATGCGGCCCGCGGGCCGCCATTTGGACAACTCTGGTATATACTAATATTGGTGCTCACGACATTGGAGGCTGTCTCGTTATAAAAATCTATAGCTGTCTCGTTATAGAGACGAGACTAGCGTCCCTTCTTGTGAGTATTTCACATTACTGCTTACATTTCTCATGGCTGTCGCTTTCCAGTATAATCAGGCCATGATTTCAAAACGAGTTAAAACGAACTGAACAAGTGAGCCATTTATCAAACTCTATTCGACTCAAAACTCTACCTCAAAAACAGTAATTCGGCTCGTAACTCAACTCGAGAAAATTACCTTTGACCCAACTCGAAACTCGACTCGAATCCGAGTCGAATTTCAAGTCGAGTCGATTTTCGGCTCGACTCGTGTCCATCCCTAATATTGAGTATCGAAATATTGAATATAGTAAAATATTCAAATATTAAATATGGAAATATCGAAAACTATTAAAACCTTGCATATAGAAATATTGAATATTGAGAAAAATCTGAATATTTAATATCAAAATATCGAAAAATATTGAAAATGGAAATTCAAAAATAAGGAAATATTGAATAAAAATATTGAAAACGGGAAATCAAAAATAACGAAATATTCAATAAAGAAAAATATTGAAAATGGAAATTCAAAAATAACGAAATATTAAATAAGGGAAAATATTGAAAATGGAAACTCAAAAATAACGAAATATTGAATAACGAAAAATATTGAAAATGGAAATTCAAAAACAACGAAATATTGAATAACGAAAAATATTGGAAATCGAAATTCAAAAGTAACGAAATATTGAATATTGAAAAATATTGAAAATCGAATTGCTGAAATTTCGATTATCAAAATATCGAAATATCGTTTAGTAATAATATTGTTATCCATATTTCGATATTTGAAAATATGAATCGATATGTCGAAATATCACCGTCTTGATGCCAATTACTCGAGTTAAGCAGTAAAATTTTGATCATAAGAGTGAATAAATTTAACTGGACGTTGAACTGTTGAGAATATTTTTGTATAGACAGGCTTATGATTCGTCACATGAAAGCTCAGGTTTCCGTAGGAATATTGAGTTGATTTTGAGTTTAATGTCCTGTTCAGCAGCGAGGCTATAATGGACGTGGACCTACTGATTAACTTAGAATCCGAACCACATGAGCTCCCGCCGAGAACCGAACCCGGGTCGTAGGAATATGTATTACAAACTTACGAAGATACACTCGCTAAGAATATTAACTAATTTCATGTTTGCTTTTTTAAAATATAATGACGTCTCATATTAAGGCACCGAGACTAAAGGAGACGGTAAACATTTTTGCTGAAATAAGGTCAAAATTTTAACATAAATTTTATAGCATGCTATAATACTAGAGAGGTAATGTTACTTCCATTGCTTTCTGTGTGCAAGACTACCTGCATTGAAATGGGACTTGTGTTCATAATTGTATGCAAACACACTATTGTTGGATAATTTCCAATGGCATTTGAACACTTAGAAATTAAACGCAGTATCGTATGCATAGAGGTCGGGGAAAGCACGGGGACTGTATGAATCATTACTGAAGGTTATAGGAACACAAACAGTTCATGGATAAATGAAAGTGAAGTATTGGCAAATAACTAATCATTATCAGACAGGTAAAAAGAAATCAATAACAAATGATAAAAGCTCTGAAGGTTATGTTTAAGATTGTTTACTTTAATAGTCACTTTACAATAAGGAAGAAGTTATGTCATTTTATTAGACCGTGAATCAACAGGTAGATTTTCATTATAGGTCAGTGTTTGCTTATAGTGTTTCCTCGTAATTATTTGAACCTTGGATTAAGCTTTAATTGGATTTCGTGTGGTCTGTGCTAATAATAAATAACGCTTAAGAAACTGGCAAAATCTTTATCAACAATAGGAATAAACTTAATTTCAATCAGTGGCGGCTTTTGAGGAAGGTCACATTGGTAATTTTATTGCTACAACCTCAGATAAGGAAATTTAAAATACATGTCTAATTTGTATGTGCTAATTCTTTCTGTACAACTTGTAGCGATAAAATACGTACTATTTCCTTAGCTTGTAGCGATAAAATATGTACTAATTGCCTTAGCTTGTAGTGACAAAATATGTAATAGTTTTCTTAGCTTGTATTGATAAGATATGTAATAATTTCTTCAGCTTGTAGTGATAAAATATGTAATAATTCCCTTAACTTCTAGTGAAAAAATATGTAATAATTCCCTTAGCTTATAGCAATAAAACATGCACTAATTTCCTTGCCTTTCAAATAAGTAGAAAGCAATACTGGCAATGGTATGTACCTCAAACCAAAACAAGCGGGTCGCGGTGGCTCAGTAGTAGAGCACTCACCTCTGGTGCGTGGGTTCCCGGGTTCGATCCCAGCTCCCTCCAAGTGAACTTTGTGGTGGACAAACACTGTGTGCGTGGGTTTTCTCGGGGTTCTCCCGTTTCCACTCAATTTCTTCATTCCACCATTTCATTCATTTATCATAATCACTATCTCGTTTAGCCTAACCGGCATAACCGTGGCATTTTCAAATCAAAACAGTAACATCTGTATAAACTATTGCAATTTTACATGTTAAATTGTATGCGACATAGGCTACTGCCCCTACCTAGGTCCCTGGTCAAAGGATACAGTGGTAGACCCATTGATGACAAATGAACCAAGAGTAATCGGAAGATATTCTCTGTTTAAGTTACAACAATGTCGGTTTATTGTGATTTTTTAAAAAAAAGTACATGTGTATTCACTAAGCTAATGATTTCATGAATATTTCGCAAGAACTTTTGATAATGTCCTTAGGAAACATCCAAGGGCGCCCATCAGGGGGGGCAAGGTGGGGCGCTCGCCCCTAGAGGAAATTGTACTTCAGAATATCGAAAAATCCAATAGAATTTTTACATTAGTTACAGCAAAATTTGAAACTATTTTTGAAACGTCGCTTATACTTGCCCCCCTTGGAAACCACAACATGGGCGCCCTTGGAAACATCTATAAATTATCATGATACAAATATCTAAATAAATATTGAAATATAGGCCTACAAATCAATTAAATTAACAATAAATAAAGAAATAATTAATGGAATATACAAATAAATTAACAGGATACACACAAATACTGCAATGAATAAATTAAAATAATTCCGGCATAATATATTTTGTTACATTAGATAATAGCGTATTACAACAATTAATGTTTATATTATATGGATAATGAATGGTTTCAAGAAAACGGTCAATAATATTAACAGCCAAATCATTCATACAGTGCTTTTAGTATTACGGTGAATTATAATTTAACAATGGTATCACGACAACGTATTTGCCAAGCATTCTTTGTATTTTGCTTAAACAAGATCTTATACAATAGTACAATAATATTTTTGAAATGATTCAACTTCACAAAGAGTATATTTTGCATAAAAGCTATAAATTGCTACAGTAACAGCTACACATACAAATACTTATATATATATATACAGGGTGTTTCAAATAACACCGACAAGTTTGGAAGGTGATTCATGACACCAAGATAGGACAAAAACTATATATATATATATATATATATATATATATATATATATATATATATATATATATATATATATATATATATATATATATATAAAGAACTTTAAAGGTCCATATCTCCAAAACTATGGGACTTACCGTAGTCGGGCCAAGATTTCACTGAGGAACTAATATGTGCGCTATCCAGAAATACATGTTTCAGAATCCTAAGGTACTCACGCAACAATTTTTATAGAGGCAGTTTGGCTACGAGCATATAATTTGAAGCACTCACCAACTACGTCTATAAAAACTTTTGTTGAAGTACCTCAGGGTTCTGAAACTTGGATATTTCGATAGGGCAACATACTATTCCTAACTGAAGTTAGATCCTATAGTATCGGAGCTATGGACCTATAAAGTTAATTCTTTTTCATGTTTTTGGCAGCCTATAACTTCGAAAAGAAGCATCTGTGCACCCAGGTTGGTCTATAATTTTTGTCTTATCTTGGTGGCAGGAATCACCTCCCAAACGTTGTCGGTGTTGTTTTGAAATACCCTGTATAAACATATACGTAGTTACATTTACAGAATAATCAATGTGTCACTTATACCAACTCTACTCATGGAGATTCAATTTTATGTTTGAAGAAATAAAGTACGTAACCTTAAAACTACTTATCATAAATAATTAAATAAATAAATGTCCTGAAGTGTGTTATTACACCAATAAACGTGTTTGTGTGACGCTTTCACTAAACTATGATTACCTGAGTTTTATAGATTAATTAGTTTTTTTTTTTTCGTTGTGGCGTAAAACCCAGTCAGCCTTAACTCCTTTCGTTACTAACTATGTGTTTTGCCTCTAATATATAGACTTTATAAAATGCATAATTAGTGATCCTAAGAGTGTGAAAAGTATATACATAATAGTTTTCTTTCAGTGAAACGTAACGGAACGTAGTACCGACACGTTCTTAAATTTAAAATATAAGTACTATTTTTTCTATCAATTTTTCTTATTGTTTTATATCAATTTATTTTCATTCTTGTATTTATGAATAAGAATCATAATGGAAATACAGTAGCCGCTCTTTAATCTGGTATTCTTATATTTGGCACATGCTGTAACGTGGGACCAATCGATCCGTTCGTGTTTTTTCCGAGTGGATTCTAACGAAAGCTACAACTCTACAGCAGACACCACTTGTATATAATCTGTAACGATTTTTTTTTTAAGAAACCCGAATCACGGAAGCAACACGACGTCAGAGACTTTTTAAATAGTACATTTATGTGTATTGTTTTCTGTCATATAGATTATTGCAACTTGTTTTAAATGTGAGTGTAATCTATTTAATTTTTACGGTTCTTCACGCGAAATTCCAGTTTTGATGTAAGTCTACATTTGAAGTAATAACTTGTCAACAGTGAAAGTAATTAACTCCCACAAACTATTAAGAGTAGTCTTAATTAATTTTTACACATACGAGGCGCATCCAGAAAGTAAGTTTCCCAAGCGTCCCATAGCTAGGAAACCGTATGTTGCGCGACGCGACTGCGTGTGCGTGAGAGAGTAAGGTTCTAGCATGGCACATGCATTGGCGGAACTTCCCTAGTGCTCTCAGTAGCGTCGTGGCAGTGCTTGAAGATGAACGTTCCTATTCCAGATCCCGCCGCGTGTGAAGTGCGAGCAGTGATAATTTTTTTTGAATGCACAGGGCATAGCACCAATCGAAATCCATCGTTAGCTGTGCCAGGTCTATGGGCCTAACGGCATGAGCAAGCAGTTCCTGCAGATTTTCCGCTCCTTATTGCACACCACTGTCACTGAGTGCCTGTTGAGCAAGAAGTTTTGTGTTGAAGCAACTGACCCTAGAGCACAAAGCAACGAGCACAGGGTCAGCATTGACATTTTTGCAACGATACAGCTGACGATGGATTTCGATTGGTGCTATGCTCTGTGCATTCAAAAACTTTATCACTGCTCGCAGTTCACACTCAGCGGGAGCAGGAACGTCCGTCTTCAACCACTGCCACGACGCTACTGAGAAAACTAGAGAAGTTCCGCTGGCGCATGCGCCGTGTTAGGACCTTACTCTGTCACGTACACGTAGTCGCTTCGCGCAGCATACCGTTTCCTAGCTATGGGACACGTGGGAAACTTACTTTCTGATATGTCTCGTAGATATCCACCAGATTGCCAGCTTTATCACAAATGAGTAACAGAATTATTTACTAAGCTTCGTGGTTTGTGGTCGAGGGATCGATCTCTAAGTGTATCGTAACTCGCCTGAAGCAATTCATGCGCCGAAGGTCCTGTCACTGCATCTTCCTGGCTAAAGATAGCGACCTGACTTGGCGGAACGTGGTTCCAAAACGGAGATTTTTCAACATTTTCTCCCAGTTGGGTAATTGGGATATAAGTGATAGATGCACCATTATGTTTCTCCTGAGCTGACGTAGCACCTGGCTTCTTGGACAGTTGAGCTGCTCCATTTCTAGCAGGTAAGTTCAGTCTTGTGGGCCGCGTCCAGTGAAGCCCTTCGTGAAGATAAGGTTTCCTGTTGAAAAGTTGGAAAAACGGAACTTCTGGGAGCTCGGTGGATATTGCAGGTATACTAATGACCTTAGAAGGCTCGGTACGCAAAAGATGGCTCGCGACTGAGATTTGATCATCCTGCAACTGTATCTCATTCCCCTCGTCGTGGTGGAAGAAAAAATCTGTGCGTCTCTTGATGACTGGTGCGGATGGAGCCTCTGTGGATGCAACTCCCAGACAGCGAGGCTTCAGAAGATGGCCGCAGCCTTCGTTTCCCCATGCAGATGCGACGCCGTTTATCATTTCTCCGTCTGATCCTCTCCACCAAATCAAAATTAAACTGTAAATATAAGAAAAGACAAGAATATAATCAGAGCGGTTAGAACAAAAACAGATATGTTACATACTTATTTCAGTTTTACACATCAGGGCATCTAAGTAACAGACGTAAAGTTTCGAAAAAGAAAGAAAAAAAGACTAATCGAATATTTCGTATTGAATATTGCGCTCATGATCACTATACGAAAGAGCGATAGAAAAATGGTGGAACTGCTCGAAATTTAAGTATGCGAAATAATAGAGTCAATTCGTTAGATAGAAGGAAAAAAAAATAATGATGGAATACTGAGAATAGCTGGAGAGGAAAGAGTAACTGAATACACTTCTGGATTAATCAAGGGGCTCGAAGGTAGCTGGTGTGCTTTAGTCAAGCAGGCTGAGGAATTAGGTTGATGACTGTGAGATGAAAATCATTGGCGGTTTGGGTCCCTCAGAAGAGCATGGTCTTGTCCTCGATGTTTCTGTGTTGAAAAAAGTGAAATCTTTGAGTTTTACGTCTCACAGTTATGCTGGCTAGGCTAAAGGAGACGATGAGAAATGAATGAAATGGTGGAATGAAGAAAGTGGGAGGAAACGGGAGAACCCCGAGGAAACCCACGCATATGGTGTTTTTCCACCACAAAGTTCACTTGGCGCGAGCTGGGATCCAATCAGGGACCCTATGAACCAGAGGTGAACGCTCTACTACTTCTTTTTTTTAAAAAAAAAAAAAAACTTCCCGACATTTTTTACTTCAATCACTTTTCAGGACTACTAGACTCGACAGGGACACGAACACAGAAACATCGAGGACAGTTAAAATCACACCCTTGCTCTTCAGAGGGACTCGAACCCCCAGTGGGCTTCACCTCATGATCATCAGCCTAACGCCTCAGACTGCTCGGTTACACACCACTGAGCCACTGCGGTCTCCGGAGTAAAATTAAATGCTTCCGACAAAGAAGAAAATAAAATAATTATAGTGCTCCCATGTTTATTCCCTGATTAATGATTCAATTTATTCGGGGACATAGTTTGAATATTGATCCCTTGAATTTGATTGAAGTATTTTGAATATTGTCACTCCACACAAAATACATTCAAAGGATACGAAAAAATGCTGTCATCTATTGGAAATAGTCGATCCTTTACATTCTCTTAATTTGTCATTAGGATCCTTTTTAAAAATAATATTTAATAATGAAATTTAAGTAATACTAAATCCTAATGATAAACGGCAAATGTCTCAATGTACGTCATGCTACTTCTAATAATAAGTAGTCGTGCTAATAGATGTCGTTATCTGCGCTGACCCATTGTCTGCCTGACACTAACTGTGCAACCAATTTATCGATTTAAAACTTATAAACATATACTACATTGACTTGATCCCTAGTCTTCGTTGCAGGCGCTGCTATCGGCTGAAGGAATTCCACTCGCTTTCTCTCGCTTAGCAACAGCTGAACCCTTATTGGCTCAACACGAGGGTGTGTGAGCTTTAGTTCGCATTTTTGCCACGGCTCAAGACATTTTGGCAGCACAATAGTTCATATAATGCAAAATTCATTTTTATAAAAGGAAGGGATTTCAATATTTCAGTTTAACATCCACAATTATGCCCTTTAGGGTGAAGGAGACAGGTGATTAAGGCAAGTGAAGAATGTTGGAAAAATTGGTAGAATGAAAAAGTGGGAGGAAACGGAAGTACTCAGAGAAAACTCACAGACACAATGTTATCCACCTCAAACTTACTTGGTCGGGGATCGAACCAGGGACTGACTTCACGTAGTCGACCACTGAGCCACTGTGCCACCCTAGGACTTCAGAATCATTAAGGGGGCAGACTACTAAATATTTTTCAAAAGCTAACAATTTTTCTTTTGCCAGTTTTTCGTAAGTGACAAGAGATAATGAAATGTAACTTACCTCAGAAATAGATCATGTTATTCTACACCCGAAAATATGAATCGGAAGAATTTTCAGTGTTGCCATCCATAGAAATCACAGTGTGACCAGAATTTGAATTACCCCCAAAATCTAGGTTATGGCAGCGACTAGAAAAATGAACTCAACGGCAATTGATGACGTATCATGCTGTCTATGCTCCTTGTTAATTACATTTTAAATAATATTTGTATTTTAATTCTGCTGATAATTAAAAATTATTTATTTTGTACTCTTTATTACAAAATAAATACAAATATTATTTAAAAAGTAGTTAATAAGGAACACAGAGAGCATGATAAGTCATTAATTGTCGTTGAGTTCATTTTTATAGCCGCTGCCAGAACCTAGATTTTTGTGTAATTCAAATTCTGGTCACACTGTAATTTCTATGGATGACAACGTTGAAAATTCTTCCGATTCGTATTTTCGGGTGTAGAATAACATGACCTATTATTGAGGTAAGTTGCATTTCATTATCTCTTTTCACTTACGAAAAACTGGAAAAAGAAAAATTGTTAGCTTTTGAAAAATATTTAGTAGTCTGCCCCCTTAAAATTCCACTTTATTTCCAGTAGCGTTCGTTCAGATTTTGCAAGGGGGGACAAAATTTCCACCGACATAAAAGTTTCGCATCTTTTATTAGTATATTGGTAAACAATTTGTTTAAAAGCATGTATTTTTCAGATTCAGGGGGGAAAATTGCTCCCCCTGCCCTCCCCAAATGAGAAATGACATTCCTGATTTCAAAGGAAAATAGAAAAAAATAACTTTCCTCTATGAATCAATGAAATAAAAAATAGATCTCGTAGATATTCAACACCATTAAAATAAATATACAATAATATCACAGAAATATTTGTAGATAACTGAAAAAATACCGATATACTGTTTTGTTGGTGTTCTACGATGAATTATACCCTGGAAAGAAGAATAATTCACGTCATAGTATTTTTTTGTAACGAAATACAAAAGTACCGGTAGAAAAGAAAAAAAAATTGGGAAGCCGCAAAGACTAATACATTAATGCTATTGATAAAAATATGACTTCCAGGATGTACACGTGTAATGTCCACATATTTTTTTTTTTAAAAACTCTCTCTTGACTTCCCGTGTCATTGTGCAGAACACAAAGAGATTAACCGAGTGGAATTCTTTCTGTGTTGACTGACTATGGTAAACCAGTCTGCTACAGCAACGTGGTTTTATTGTTAAGCGTATACGTTTCCAAACGCACGCAAACTCCAAAGAAAAGAAAGATACATTAGAACTTTTTCAAATCTAAGTAAACAGGAAAGGCAAACAACTAATCTACCATTTGAGGATGATAATATAGATAACATTGTATCTGGTAGTAAACACAGCAATGATCATGTAAACAGGAAGATGGATACTGCTTAATTCTAACAGGATTTAGGTTTGCAATGTCAAGGGAATCGTATATTGTAGCCAGTGATGCCAACGTGAAACAATATGAAACAGTGTTGCCACAGTCCTAGCTCTAGAGTGGGCTGAAAAATAGTACCAAATTGAAACAAAAAGGGCTGAATTCATTATTTTATACAATCGGGGGTAAAAGTGTCGTGGAACGCGGGGGGACGCCGTCTATCCACTTTCAGAAAATGTCTGTGGCGTCGCCCACCTCTAAAAAATACAATGGGCAAAGATAGGCAAGGGGGACGGCGGGACGTTATGCATCCCCCTACTTTTTCAGATCTACTTTTACCCCTGAGTGTAATACATGACTCTATAACATGAAAGTAACAAGGTAAAGTTCTATAACACTCCCCCCTTTTCCAAGAGTTTAAATCAAGAAAGTACTTTTTTTAAATTAATTTTTAAAAACATCCAAATAGGACGACTAAAAGTTCTACCACACTGCTTCTTTCTCGTCTCCTTTATGCGCGGCGTGGATGCGCTCATCTAGCGTCATTTGTTTTCCGGTATAGTTCGCTTTACGAATTTTCTACACAAAGTTCGTAGCATTATGCGGTGTAACGTCACAGAAATTAATGTTCAACAGCATTTTTTAAGAGTCTGACACACAGTATGAGTAACGTGAGATGTAAGAAAGGTCTTACTGGCACTTTTGAAAAAGTGACAAGTATTTCTTAAATAGTGCTCAATTGTTTAGAATTGTAGCAACTTTCTCACAAAAAGGGCTGAAAATTCCTTGCGTGGTACCAACGGGCCGATGAATGACAAAAAGGGCTGAATTTGGTACAATTGTACCAAGTGTGGCAACACTGATATGAAATCCCATGTCGAGAAGCAAAAAATCTTATTTTACGTGTGAATTTCCCACGTTATACTAATTACAAGTATGCTATAATATTAAAAATTAAATTTCTTTGTGTTAGTCACTTTTTACAATATCTAAACGAATAAGCAGTAAATTTCAATCTTTTTGAAAAAATCCCATATATGCTGCTTATTATCTCATTCCGAGAAAATAAGGTCAAAAACTCCCACGATATGGGATTTTTTCCCAGAGGTTGGCATCACTGATTGTAGCAAAGTGACCAGTGTTCGTAGATTTCCTTACGAAAATTTCCCTCAAGTGACACACAATTTTCCCTTTTATTATCAAATTTTCCCAAGTTTGTTGAATGTCCAATTTCCACTGACAGAAGTTATGTGGTAAGATTAACTTAGCTACAGTAAAAGAAGTGACAACCACATTTGTCTTATTTATTTACTTCTTGCTTCTGGTTTTACTTTTCTCTTCACTTTATTTTTCACTAAAAATACTCAAGCAACCTTGAACACACACAAACACACACACACACACACACACACTGCCATTCTATTGGTTTATTTCTGAAAAACAAAGAAAAATTTAGGCAGTTGTAGTCAGCGCAAGAATTTCCCTGGACTTTAACGTTTATCAAAAAATTCCCTTTTTCCCTTTCTGCTAAATTTACCTATGAAATTTCCCTGGATCAGGGAAATTTCCCTCAAACTACGCATATTGAAAGCGATGTGTGTGTGTTTTTTTTTAAACAGACTTGCAGAAAAAACTATTGCAACTAAAATTCCTGAGTATCAGTGGCGGATTTTCAATTACAGACTAGGGATGGCCGGATCCGGATCTGGCCGGATCCGGATCTCGGATTTCGGATCTGGATCCGGATTTCTGATCTGGATCCGGATCTCGGATTTCGGATCTCGATCCGGATCTCAAATCTCGGATCTGGATCCGGATCTCAGATCTGGGTTCGAAATTCGAATCTGCATCCGAAATCCGGATCTCAGATCTTGATTCTTATCCAAACCCACATCCCACCCAAATTGTGATAAACTTGTATATCTAAAATTCACCGAAAGTATTTTCACGAAGTCCTGACAGTGAAGAAGAAAACAGAAAATTAAGACGGATATTGACAAGTCTATTTGTCTCCTTCATTCTACACTAAAGATCAAATGCTTGCCTTACTAAAAAATAATCTGATTTGACCCGGATGAGAATTCGATTGTCGAATCTAGGTCCACCCGGTTGCATGAGCGAGATGAAATACACACATATTTATATTTGAAACCGGAATACAAAACTCGAATATTTAAAATTCCTCAATACACCTATTTCTTTGACAGTTAAGAAAACAAACAGTTAAGACAAGTATTGACTAGTTTTTACGTATATTTATCTTGCTCACATGTCAGTCTGCTCTAAATATCAAATGTATACCTTACAATTAGATTTAATAATTATTTAGTAAATCATAATATAAGCACCGAGAATAAATAAGAATTTTGGTGCCCCTTATCTAGATTTGAAATTTCAGATTCATACATAGAATCAGGCTGAAAGATAAATATTTGAGATCTGGACACCGAAACAAGTGCTAGTACCAAGATCGTAGCCGTTTTACCTAGGTAATGCGAGCGGAAGGCGAGCACTAATTCCGCATGTACCGGTACTTTGGGGAACACGAGAAACTTAAAACAGATAAATATTCTTTTTCAGGGGCAAGTTGCGCTTTAACATGACTTTTCCTGAGTGTTGTGTTCAAATACGAAAACTGTAATGGAAACTTGTTTGAAATAAATGCCTTTTCTTTTCTGGCAATAAACTTAGGTACTTTCACATTGAATAAAAATTAGCAAAGCACATTTCACTGATTAGAATGCTGGTTTTTATGGAAGCTTTTACACTGAACCGAAGATTTCCTCATGTGGGTATCGGATTGCCACAATTTACCTTGCTGAAAGACGTGGTTTATCAGGAGGTCGGCCAAGATTCTTTTGGACTTAGCCTGTAGACTGCATCTGGTCTCAATTATTCCCATATAACAAGACTAACCATATATAAAGTTGGTTCGAAATGATTTAAAATATCACTAATTGACCTTAAGGGGATAATCGCGATTTAAATATTCGTAAATCAGAAGAGATGTAAAAGTTAAGCGTTAAAATAAATCCGGTAATTCCTAATGCAACCTAATGATAGCAATAAAACTCCTTATGTAACATTTTCAAAGCTAAGATTAACAGTTTTGTTCCTGAAGAGGGTTTATGGCAACATAGAATATTATAAATCCAATTATCATAAGTAGTACCTCTGACAGCCCCGCATTTCACATCACCATCGCCCTTCATCCTGACAAGTGGGCAATTCACTTACCCACAATGACTTTTCAGGCATTCCAGTGACATCAATATCTCAGTTTGGGTTTGGGATCATGCTTCGGTGAACCTTGACTATCTCCATCAGCAGCTATTAGAGAATCAGAACTTATTTCTGTATTAGACAATGTGGGTAACTATAGCTTTTCGTCTATAGAAGACAGAGAGCGTGACTTAGGTGCCCGTGGTCATGGGTTCAATTCCCGGAGAG
The DNA here is from genome assembly GCF_964235325.1 of Thermobia domestica. Taxonomy (NCBI): domain Eukaryota; kingdom Metazoa; phylum Arthropoda; class Insecta; order Zygentoma; family Lepismatidae; genus Thermobia; species Thermobia domestica. Next base: position 341,278,780 of record NC_137456.1, on the reverse strand, counting down.
GCACTCAACAATTTCGATGTTGACCCAGCATCGTGAGGACAATTGGGGAGTTATCTTAAGTAAGAGGTAGCGGACTGCAGTCTAGAAAGCCGGCATTAGGGACTTCGGGTGTCGATGCGTTGACTACACATCCCCACTTTCAACGTAAGCCCGCTGGTAGGAACCAAAGGACTGTTGTGCCAAGAATTTAGTTTGTTTTAATTATCATAAATGGCTTCTTTATTATTAAATTTTATCCAATATTTTCTTTTCAACTAGTTTGGGAAACTCAGAGCTAGCTACTTGTTTTCTTTTTAATTCATGTTCATAGTTAGCACAACTAATCACTAAGGAAAAACGATCTTTTCAATAAAATTCGCCTCGCGTCTTTCGTAGCTCTAAGTTTAGTTATTTTTAGTTTTCTTTTTTTTTTCAAGTTGATGGGCGGTTTATCATTTTCCCCTATCTTACCATATTCTTTTTTCTAGTTTTACCTGTTTCTTTGCACGGACATTGCGCCTATACGCACGTGCTTAGTGTGTTCATTTACAAAAGCGGGCCATTTTCCTGCCACTATAGAAAGTAAGAGTGCACTGTATCAGAGAAATATTAATTGACATATGTAAGTGAATATATCTGTGACGAAGTCATAATTACTCAGTTTTTGCATCGTACATAGTTTCCTCATCCTTATTAATCTCTTCACACCCGCTTCCTGAATTCCAGTTCTAGTATTCTTTCTTAATGGGGGACTGATGTCTCATGTAGGCGTATTAATTATAACATCAGCAATAAAGAAAGTACGGTTTAATTTGCACTAATTTCAAAACATTACGTTAATTAAATAATAATAATAATACGGAGCGAGCTCAGGCTACTTGTTAGGATTCTTGCTTCGCAATTGGATAATACCGGGTTCGAATTCGGAGACCAGCCATCCTGACTGAAGATTTTCCAGGGTTGTTCCTCAGTTATACTGGGCAAATGCTAGGTTAGTACCTTGATCTAAGGCTCTGGAGACCTTCCTTTCATTCCTTTTCCAATGTTTTCATCTGTCGATTACTACAGTGTAAAATGGCCTCTGAGGATGTATCTGGTAGCTTATAGTAACTAAACAATAACGACGTAATATATCTTCACGAAAAGTGTGGGTTAATTTAACTACAGCCTTACAGTCCCAATAAATAGCTTAAGTTTTAATATCAATTTCCTGACTTTTATATACTATTTTCATATTGTTTCAGCTTTCAATTTTCTCATGTATGTTCCCACCGAAAATTGAACCTGAGATCACATGAACAAATGCGAATATGTTAAATATTTTTGAACACTTTAATATACAAAACACAAAACGCTTCAATGATACGATGTATGGATATGTTTTGGTTACGTCCTGCAATGTATGATTAAAGAAGCCAGGAGGGTGAAGGAAAAATAACAGAAATGTCTTTTATATTTACTCCTTCAACAAACTCCCGACCTCAGAAGGGCAAGCCGTAAGTTAGGTAACAAAGTCATACAACGAACACAACCATATCGCTCTCCTGAAATTCTCGTGTGTATGTTTAAAAATCTTTGTTGTTCCACGCCAACTAGTCTATATTTTTCTGTTGTATATACCTTCGAAGTGAAAGATATTCATTATTACATTTGTTGGTGGTTGGACTCGTGAGTCAGAAACTACTATTAATAAAGAGTTTGTTTTGTCTACTATCCCTGCGATTAGAAGGGCCTTATCTAACCTTTAGACGACGGAGGGATTTAAATGCCGCAGCCCCTTTTATACGGCGCCATTTAAAGCGTTTTCGTAAGAGTTTACAAACAAGTCCATATCTTCACCCCTATTTATCCTAGGATCATGATTCATACCTCATTCTCTTCAGAATGGAGCTGGCTTTCAAATGGTACCACTTGCATGCTCGTATCATATACCAGGAGAGGGGAAAATGATTTTAAATATAAAATTTCGTAGGGGGGAATTTTTTTCCACATTTTGGGCCCCTCTGGAACGGCCCTGTGTAAACGTAGAGATCTCAAAAAAAAAAATCAGGTAAATAGTACTTGGTATACTAAATATGTATGCTAAATTTCAAGTTTATATCTTGAATACTAAGGGCGGGAGAAATTTTATCAAGAATTCCCACAATGCCCCAAATTACCGCAAAACACCATGATCTCAGGTAAAAAATTTCCTGAGACATCTCTATTTACCCTAGAACTACAATCTGCCAATCATTCTCTTCAGAAATGAACTGCCTTTCAGGCGGTACCATTCACATGTCTCCATCATGTATCTAAGGCGGGAAAATCCCGAAAAAAGGAATTTTTTGGTGTAAATATCCCTTTTTTCAACTTTTAGCCCCTCTGGCTCCCCCCTGTTTTAACGCAGAAATCTGAAAAAAAAAATTCTGTTAAATACTACTCGGTGGACTGAATGTTTGTGCACAATTTCTATCTTCTAGGTGCAAAAATAGGCCCGCAAAAAATTATATATACCGACAACGTCCCATATTCCCCTATACAGAAGTATATTTTGATAAAAATTCCCTGACACATCCCTAATTACCCTATGGTCATGTTTCGCCCATCATTCTCTTCAGAATAGAACTGCCTTTCAGACGGTATGACTCACGTGTCTTCATCATGTATCTAAGGCGGGAAAATCCCGAAGAAATGGATTTTTGGGGTCTAAATATCCCTTTTTTCAACTTTTAGCCCCTCTGGACCCCCCTGTTTTAACGCAGAGATCTGAAAAAAAATCTGATAAATACTACTAGGTGGACTGAATGTTTATGCACAATTTCAATCTTCTAGGTGCAAAAGTAAGCCTGCCAAAAAATATATATACTGACAATGTACCATATTCCCGTATACAGAGGGATATTTTTGAAAATTCCCTGAGACATCCCTAATTACCCTAGAATCATGGTTTGCACATCATTTTCTTCAGAATAGAACTGCCTTTCAGGCGGTACCATTCACATGTCTCCACCATGTATCTAAGACGGGAAAATCCCGAAGAAAAGGATTTTTTGATAAAAATATCCCTTTTTCCAACTTTTTCCCTCTCTGGATCCCCCCCTGTTTTAACGCAGAAATCTAAAAAAAAATCTGTTAAATACTACTCGGTGGAGTGAATGTTTGTGCAAAATTTCAATCTTCTACGTTGAAAAATAAGCCCGCCAAAAAATAATGAACATAGGCTTAATAAAAGAAAATATATATATTTGAGAATTATGACGTCATCACCTCCTATGTCTCGACGCAGGAAGGTGTGAAACCATACGTAATGTCTTCTACAATGCCTCTGGACTTGAAAAACAAAAATAACCCGGACGAAAAAGCTCAAATAGGAGAGTTATAACGCAATGTACCATGAAACACCCAAAGGGATAGAGTGTGGACTGTCTGGACAGAAACACTCACACACACACACAAACGCATTCACGCACACACATTTTCCCTTATCTCATCAACATCATTGGTAATAAACACCTCGAAGTGTAAGCTGAGTTCCTCACAAGAGAAACAATCTCCTCGTGTCAGCAGAAATAATTGATAAGCAAGCGGTCACAAAAGTCAACGTGAAGAAATGAAAAAAAAATAAAGGGAGGAAAAGTAACCAATTTTTTGGTTTGTTTGGGTTACAACTGGTGAACCATTTTTCTGTCACGTGTTCCTTTGATCGTTTTAGAACACACAAATGCTAGCAGCGGAAGGTTTGATGCAGGATAGCCAGTGCTACATTAGTTATTGGTCTGAATAACTTTTTTGGTCGAAAAGGACCAAACCGTATATTCAGCCAAAATCGCTATTGGTCGAAAACGACCAACTTCGTCGTGTTTAAAAGATATTTCATTTGTATATGAGAAAAGAAGAAAGTTTATTTTCTAAGAATAAAATAAATATTTTCAATGTGAAGCTAACATTAAGTTTCGAAGAAGAGCTAAACAGAAGAATTTGTTACCATTTACATCAGTTTTCAGACAGTTCACTATACTCTGAAATGGGAAGAAATCAAACTGGGAAACATTTTACTAAAGAGGCTTCGACAGAAAGTGCAACATGTAAATATTGCAAGGTTAAAATAAAATAAAGAACAAAAGTAACACAAACGTGTTATGGAAACATTTAAAAGCACAGCAACCTACTATATCAGTGAATCCTAAAAAAAGTTCTAACGGATTTTAGATATTCAATTTTATCATCACAATTTCAGATGCAGGTTTGTATACGAATCAAGATATGAGTTTCGAATTTCGGATCCAGATCCGAGATCCGGATCCAGATCCGAGATCCGAATTTCGGATTCAGATCCGAGATCCGGATCCAGGTCCGAGATCCGAATTTCGGATCCAGATCCGAGATCCGGACCCAGATCCGAAATCCGAATTTCGGATGCAGATCCGAGACCCGGATCCGAGGTTCGGATCCGAGATCCGGATCTGAGATTCGGATCCGGCAAGATCCGGATCCGGATCTCACTGGATCCGGGATATCCGGATCCGAAAATTTTTGGCCATCCCTATTGCAGACCTCTCATAAGAATTCTTTCTACAATTGAATCATCCCGGCGATGCAATACAGGGCGGCCCAAAATTAGGTATACCCCCCTGCATTGATCAAGTATAACATTCTAGCTTATAGGTTTATTTGCTTCAGCTGTTCCGAGCTTAAGATATAAGTAAAAAGGCATTAAGAACAAAAAAAAAAAAAAAAAAAAAAAAAAAAACTAAGTCTATCTGATGGATAACAATAAAAAATGATATAGAGAGTACAGAGTTGATCAATACGGGACTGTCTACCTACTTTTTGGTCACCAGTGAGACAAAATTGATTGTTCCTTTACAGAAATAAACTTATATACCCTACTGATGGCTCCTAGACACTACAGGAAGTCAGAGTGCTTCATATCCGAGAAATATTGTTTGGCATGTGGAAGTGAATATCTGTGTAATGAATCTATAATCACTCAGTTCTTGTATACGTGGTATCCCAAATCCTAATTCTCAATCTATCTTTTCATTCTTGCTATTCCAATATGTTTCTTCCTTACTGGCTTCAATATTACACTTCTAGGTTAACAATTGTGACAGAAAATTCCACCATTGCTTACTGATAATTATTTGAAACAAAAGTAATGAAAATTATATGGTTCAGTTTCAATTTGATAGTTTTGTGCTTGAAAGAATGGATGAACATTTGCTTTTACAAGAGTAACTTTTACAACCTCATTTTAGGCATGACTAACAAGTAAGATCAGTTTTCTTGTATGACAACCTAGGACACATGTAGCAACGCTCTGTTTTTCTTCCATATCCACCTGATATAGTGGCGACTGCTGCATTATCTGGACTGGACACAGATCAGGTGCATATAGAGGACAAGTTATAATGATGGACCCAATTTCAGAAATTTACTCTGAAATCTAATGAACATATGTTATTGTGAGATGTGCGCTTCGAAGGGTTAATTTTCCAAGTGTGCACGCAGTGCTTCCATCTTCCACCGCTAAGAGTCAGCAGTGAGAATGAAATGAATTGTTGATATTGACGGTAGTGTTGCCAAAATGTTAACACAAAAAGTGGTGACATGACTCCAGTTTTGGGTGAAAAAAAAAGTTATTCGTGAAATCCGTTGTCTATAAGCATTGTTTTAAAGTTGTAGATGTAAAATAAACAATATGTTCTACTCACATCTTCGTCAAGAGGGCGCAACTAATCCTTGAATTCAGGGATCATTTCATATTGTTTCGGGTACTTTTGTTAATTTTTGGAGTCATAATAGTTGAGAAATAATTAACACTACAGTATTTATGTTATGCATTGTTCTTAAAGAAAAAGTGCAGAATAATTAAAAGATCCCAAAGGACAAATATAACAAACACCCACTTCGCTTTCAATCACGCATCTATAGCTAATCTCGTTGCTATCGGTAATGCTGTTATTACTTGTGTCTCTTCAACGGAAGCTTTGCGAACTAAGGGACATCAAGTTTGTAATTGTTCTCCGCTAGAGGGCAAGGGTTACAGATAACAATGCAGGATGTGGGGTAGTGGGTACGATGTTTTCCTAAACATTTCATCACTTGCGCTGATTAATACAAGCAAAGAGAAAGAAAAGAACATTGAAACTGTTCTGAACTAATAATGCTTCCTCTGCAGATGAACAGGTTGTTTGCAGCAAAAAAACCCGCTAAATTTGTAAGTAGCTAAATCGTCGTTTAAAAATCACAAAAAAAAAGTCTCCAATCGGAAAAAAATACTTTTTGTTGCTATCGTGAAGGTCGAATCCCCAAGATTTAGCGACTTTCCCCCCAAATTGGCAACACTGATTGACTGGAACATGCTACAAAAGGTTTACTAAGAAACAGACTATCAGCTTGATGTGTGCGTTTTAAGCGAGATGCTCACATGGAACACTTGTGAGACGTTTGAAGCAAACTTTGACAGTTTACCTTTCTTAGTGCTGGTCTCACAACATGTGTTCATTAGACTTCACAGAATAAGTTTCTGAAATCGGGACTATTATTTTGACTTGACCTGTATACACGAACTGACTGTCTCATTGTAATAAATGTACAACTCTGAATAATGTAGCAACGTAGAAACTAATCTCCTTACTCTGGCAGGAAGAGACGTCGGCTTCCTGTTTCCCATTCACTTTTCAGTCACGGTTTTTGAGAAGCCAGATAGCAATATACAGGAGTGTTTTGACCACTGTTGTGCTTTGGAGACGTCGTTTGCCCATGAATTGTGTATGCCCTCGTGACATTGGACACAGTGCCTTTCGATACCCCAACAATGTTCGCCAGTGTTGCCACTGAAGCTCCAACCAGACGGGCACTAATGATCATGCCTCTTTGGAAGTCTGTCAGGTCGCCCATTTTACCGCACTACTTTCACACCACGACACTCACAGGTGAACTGGTTACTGCGACGAAAGAGGAAGGTCCACATGACATATTGAAAACAACAACAACAAAAAAAAAAAAAAAACGATTGGCAACCGCAACCTTACGTTTCCTGTAAGAAGTGTTTTTAGATTTTTTTGTTTACCCTCTGTATATATAAAAAATATGCGTTGTTGTTACTAGAAAATGGGTTCCAAGATAGACCCATCCCCGTTTTTTCTATCTCATATATAGAAAATAAATGAATTACATATTTTTATAGCTAGGAATTTTAGGCTGTCGAGGAATTTTAAGCTTAAAATATATAAAATGATAATCATGCCTGTTGTGCTGTATGGTTGCGGAATAGAGTCGCTTACTCTGAACGAAGAATGTAGGCTGAAAGTATTTGAGAATAAAATCCTAAGACGAATATTCTAACCCAAGAGGAACGGGAATGGGGAATGGCAGAAACTTCATAACGAGGAACTACATAATTCATACGGTTTATCAAACATTGTTAGGGTCATCAAATCTAGGAGGCTCAGGTGGGCAGGTCATGTAGCCAGAATGGAAGAAAGTAAGATCGCTTTCAAAGTTTTGACTGGAAAACCAATCGGAAAACAACCATTAGGAAGATCTAGGAGTCGATGGAAGGACAATATTAAGATTGGTCTGGCAGAAATAGGAATACAAAGTAGAAACTGAATCTATTTGACTAAGGACAGAACTAAATGGAGAGCTTTTGTTAACGCGGCATTGAACTTCCGGGTTCCATAGGCCATAGGTTAGTTAGCTAGGAATTTTAAATGATGTCCCTTAACTTTTTCTTTGTTATTAAAATTCCCAAATTAGTTTCTTTCGCAAAGAGTACTAAATAAATACTTCTGTGTTTTGGATGTTCCTTTTTGCAGCTTTTCGAAGTATCATATATTTTTTGCATTTTTAAAAATATTTTTCGCCTTTTTAAGAATTTTGTTTCTATAATAATTAAACAAGGAACAAGGCCTGTGCGGCAATATATTACTTTCATTTCAGTGCTGCCCCGTTTGGCGAAAGCTGTTAAATAGAAAGTAAAGGGATGTGGCCAGGGCTAAAAGTGGATCTGAAAAGGTGGGGGGACTGTAGGTAGCTTGACGTCACGCCGTCCCCGTACCTAGCTTTGCCCATTGTACTTTTTTTTTCTTTAGGAACTGGAGGACGCCGTACATATTTTTGGAAGTGGGGGACAGCGTCACCCCGCGTTCCCCCGCACTTTTACTCCTGGATGTGGCAACATCAAACTGACCAATCACTCTTATTACCAATCGGTATTGTTCAGTACTTTTCCTCTTACAAATATTTACTTTAATGGCGGATGAATAGATTTGGACTTTATCGTTCCGTTTAGCACCAAGACTGTATCAGATGTGGACCTACAATTGAATGTAGGATCAAAGCCACATGAAATCTTACCGAGAATCAAAGCCAAGTCTCCTGCGCCAAAGGCTTGTACACTCATGTCCAAAATGATTGTCGCATATCTATAACTGTCTTCTTGTAAGAATATAATTTGATAATGATTTTGCAAGGTACTTTTAATACTGTTACTTTGTGTATAATCGGGAAATGTATATTTGTGGTAAATTTCATACGAAAAGAATTATAAATACGAAAATTAGAATGAGTAAAACAAAATGTTGCTAAATGGACGAGAAAGTTTTATTTTCGTTTTATTGTTCTTATTTACTGCTCTTTTGACATGAAATTTGCCACATACATGTTTTTCCCGATTACACTCATTACGCGTATAAGAAATACCGGGCGAATTCGTTATCAAATTATATTCCTACAACAACAACTTATAGACATGCGACAATAATTTTGGACATGAGTGTACATTAACATTTAGGCACGAGCATTACTTTTAAACATGTAGCCACGAGCCATGAAAAAAAAAAACTAACTAAAATATATATAACAAAAATCGTTTAAATGTTAAACGTTATGTGTTTTAACATTTTTCTAGCCTTGTAACATTAGTAACATGTTTTCTGGGATTTGCTTGAAGCAGACTTTCTAATACATTGGTGAATTTTAGTAGGCTATATGTGATGTAATTAGTCTTGGTATTGTTTGTAGGAATATTTACATTTAAACTTTGCACTTTCTTTCCCAAAAAGTTTGTACCTAAAATTCATTCAGTGGCGGATATAACCCGGGGCCTCATATTTTTTTGAGTGATAAGACTAATTTTAGCTATTATTTATATATATTTTGAGTTACAGTAAACTCATGATATACCTATCACAGTCTGAGTTCTGGCTTCCCCCCTCCCCATTTTTTAACTTCTAGATCCGCCACTTCGAGCTCTACAGATTACATTTTTGTTTTCCATAAAATTAAAGGAATTTGGAAGTACCTGTACTTTTAAAGGTACAGGTACTTGAAGTGCATACGTACAAGTGATTGTGGAAGAACCCACCCTAATCTTAATGTGAGGATAAGAATTTTCTGATATTCAAAAAAGAAAAACGAAAATAAAAACTCTCCAATCATACATTTCATGAGTTGGTATCACTAGAGGACGCTGCGAGCAAGAAACGAAACAAAACACATCAGCTTTTGTAAATAAGCATCGCGTGAGTGCTTTGTCATTCGATTGGAATTTAGAATCGTCAATTTTAATATCACTGCAACCAACAATCTTGTTTTTATCACTTAAGATTGAAATCAAGCATGAAACAATTCTTGTAATGTTTTATTGATTCGTTAGAACTAAGAGCGTTTACAATACAAAAGTCGTAGCAGTCAGAGTGACAAGGCAAAACATTTGAATTGTTTGTTTAATTCGCAATAGAAGCATACTGCTTTAACGGCTATAAACATTTTCTTCTATAACTACGCCAGTTTAAACCGCTTTATAACTGATTGTGAATAGCATCAATTATATCCAACCTACACCAAGGACAAATATCAGGGGGCGTCTCTATTGGGAGGAGAGATATTAATACAAATATATATTGTAGGACATGAAATGGACCAAAGCTGAAAATCTATTTATCTATATTCTTCTATATGAATAAAAATGAAAGTGACTACATTTCTGACTTAATAACTCTTGAATCACTCGACCGACCTCGATCAAATTTTCAACATAGATGAGGTTCGGACCAGGGATGGTTTTTGTCATTTCACTTTGACGGTACAACTTAGGGGAGAGGGAGGAGGAGATATGTAAAAATAATTTAAAATGACCGATATTAGTGCCGAATCCATAGTTTTCGTTGTCGCTGAGATCAGGGGCGTCATTTAGGGGGGCAGGAGGGGGCAATTGCCCCTAGGAGTTTAAGAAATACCTTGATTGTATACTAATATACTAGTACAAAACGTGAAAGTCTAACGTCGGTAGCGCTCTTGTCCCCCCTCAAGCGGTCTGAAATGACGCCCCTGGCTGAGATGATCAATGACACTTCCGATGTCATTTAAACCCAAATTCAGCGCAACTTGCGGAAGGGGAAGGGGAGACATATAGAAATGATCGAAAATGACCAATGTTAGTGCCGAATCCATAGTTTTCGGGGTCGGTGAGTTGAACAGTCACACTTCCGGTCCCGTTTAAATCTATGCCACTAAAAACAAACAAACAAACAAACAAACAAACAAAAACATATTTCACGGGTACCAAATACATCAGACATGGAGATGATGAAATGCAATTTAACACAATCATATATAATGTTATTCTACAACAGAAAATATGAACCTGAAGATTTTTTCATGATGCAAGAATAACATTTCCCTCAAAATCTTAAATTAAGGCAGAGACTAGAGGAACGAACTTAATTGCATTTAATTACGTATCACGTTGGTTTGGTATTCTATGTACTATTTTTAAAATAATGTTATTATTTAATTTTAATAACTGTATGTTAAAACTATTTTGCTTATTACAATCTAAATATAACTATTATTATTTTTTTTAAAAAAAAAGTAGTTCACAGGATACCAAAACGACATGATATGCAACCAAATGCAGTTGGGTTCGATAATCTAGTCGCTGCCTTAACTTTGAGGGAAATGTCATTCTGGCAACACTGACATTTCTATGGATGGCAACACTGAAAATTCTTGAGATTCATATTTTCTGTTGTAGAATAACATTATCTATGATTGTGGTAAGTTACATTTCATTATCTTCTTTCACTTATGAATAAACAAGCAAAAGAAAAATTGTAAATTTTGTATTTTTTTTTTTTTTTAGTAAGTCAGGCTCTTAATAAAATGATTCTTCATTATGTGAGGTAGTTGATGAAACGGCTACCATTTTAACACTTTACTCCAAGTGCGATGGAGTTGAAGTAACGTCAGGCTCATGTCAAAAAGTAACCCAACTCGGGTAACGAAGAGTCATTGTGTTGATTTGACACAGTGTTTTTTTTTAAACTGTGTGTAGTCAAGTGTGATTTCATATAAGATGTGAACGTGCCTCACTTTCATAAAGTGACGGTCAGTGCTCAGTCGAAATCATGACCTGTTAGCATATTTCATTAAAAATCTATATATATAAAAGAGAACGTACAAATCCTTTGTGAACTCATCACGCTAATACGGCTGAACCGATTTCTTTCATTTTTGGGGGGTTGTTAGGATTTGGACCCTAGATGGTTTTTATCATATCACTTTAATTTTTAATTACCAGTGTCTTGAGATAATGGACCATTGAAGTCTCCATAGTTCATCATAGGTAAAAATAAACGTATGTATATGCAACCCGCATGACCACGTGACTCGGCGGGTTAACATAAATGACAGGCGCTTGCAATTTGAAAGCGAAAAAGTAAAAATTATCTAAGTAACAAAGTTTATTGCGTTCCGGGGTGACCGCAGCGAAGCGGGGTGAACGCTGCTAGTTAGAAAATAAATAAAGTCTTTCAAAAATCGATATATGTTTTGAGTAAGAAGACAACAGATGGAGAAAAGGAGACTAATGTTTACTTTTTATTGCTGACCTATGAAATTCCTTCGAAGCATCACATGGCAAGTGATTCTCATATTTTCGTGCAATGATCAAAGTTAATGAGGGCATTGCTATCACATACGATGTTTATTAACACTTGTTATCGGCTGCGGAAGGACGCTTTGGTTTATAACATTGCACTCACAGATAACCTCCGTATAAATGTCGAATAAATATAGCTTCTCATTTTCTGTTCGCTCAGAAATGTTTTCATTTCTCTTTTTTCTTTCTTTTTTTCATAATTTCCAAGTGATTGTTAATCTCAACGATAATATCGTTCGTCTATTTCGTCTATTCTAAGATTTATAATATTCTAAGATAATGAATAAAACTGTGGAATAAAGAACGTAGGAGAATCCCGAGAAAAGCCACGCATAGGGTGTTTGTCCAACACGAAACCCACTTATCGAGATTTTGAATCGAACAAGGGACACCACGCACCAGAGGTGAGCGCTTTAGAATTGACCACAGCCCTCTGAAAGAAATAGGAGCTGGACATAGGCTATACATTCGACAGTACACGCATTTGGAGAATGATAAATTTCGAAGGTGAAAGGTTCATTTGGCAAATAGATTCGTAAATTTGTGGCAGAAGGGTAAATTTAGAGGAAAAGTGGTAAATTTGAGGGGAAGAAAGATAAATTTTGGGGGGTAAGAAAGGTAAATTTGAGAGAAAGGAAGGTAAATTTGGAGAACAGTGGTAAATTTGAGTGGAAGAAAGGTAAATTTGGGGTAAGAATGGAATGAAGGCAAATTTCGGTACAGGAAGGTAAATTTGAGGTAAGAGTGATAATTCGAAGTGAAGCTAAGTACATTTTGGGAAAATGTGGTAAATTTGACGAGAGGGAAGGTAAATTTTGAGGGAAGGGTGGAAATTTGAGGAGAAGGGAAGTAAATTTTGGGGAAGAATGGTAAATTTTGGGGAAAAGTGGTAAATTTGTGTAGAAGGAAGATAAATTTGAGGGAAGAGTGATAAATTTGAGGGGAAGAAAGGTAAATTTGAAGGAAGAATGGTAAATTTGAGGAGAAGGAAGGTAACTTTGGGAAAGAGTGGTAAATTTGAGGGAAAGGAAGGTAAATTTGGGGGAAGAGTGTTAAATTTCAGGGTAAGGAAGGTAAATTTGGGTAAAGAAGGGTAAATTTGGGAAGAAAAATAGGAAATTTGGGGGGGGGAAATGGTGAATTTGAGGAGAGGAAATGAAATCTTTCAGTTTAACGTCTGATGATTATGCTCTTTAGGTTAAGAGAGACGGATGGTTAAGTGAATGACAATTAAGGAATTGACTCAATGAGAATGTAGGAAGAAATGGGAGTGCCTGAGAAAATCAACGGACAAAATGTTGTCCACCACAAACTTACTTGGCCAGGGATCGAACCAAGGAGCCCACACACCGGAGATAAGAGCTCTACCACTGAACCATAGTGCCCCCTTTCATAAAAAAAGGTAAATTAGTGAAAAACGGTAAATTTGGAGGGAAGGATGGTAAATTTGGGGAGAATGGCAAATTTTAGAGATAAGAAAGGTAAATTTGAGAAAATCGGTAAATTTAGAGGGAAAGATGGTAAATTTTGGGAGAATGGCAAATTTTAGGGATAAGAAAGGTAAATTTGAGGAGAAAAGGTAAATTTGGGGGACAAAGGTAAATTTGAGGGAAGGAAGGTACATTTGGAGGAAAAATCGAAAAACTGATGGGATTCTGGCGAAGTTACGAGCAGTGGTGGCGTATGGGGCGGGGCGAGCGGTGCCACCGCCCCGGGCCCCACTTTGTGGGGGGCCCCCGGACGGTATGTAAAAAATAATCACTAAAGAAACTTGTTAGCGTGAGGTACAAGGGCCGTCAAGGTTTATAATTCACAGCTTCCCTAAAGGTAAAAGTAAATATTGATTAATTGTCAATCAATATTACACCAAATAAAAGATAAAACAACAAAAACATCTGTCCAATAAAACTAATCAGTGCCGGATTTCCGTATAAGGTAAACAACATATAGGTTAGGGCCTCACTCTCTTGGGGACCTGCAAAGAAATTTAAAGAAAGACTGAATGCAGATTAAAAATAATTAAAATAACAGTTTTATTATCTTGTGGACTCCCAAAGAAATTTAAAGGAAAAGCTGAATGTAGGTGAAAAATAATAATACAAAAGTTTCACTCTCTTGGTGGCCCCAAGAAAAAATCTGAATGTATGAGAAAAATAAGTAAAATCAGTTTCACTCTGTTGGGGCCCTAAAGAAATTCAAAGGAAAAAATGTATGGATTAAAATATGAATAAAATAAAAATTTCACTCTGTTCAATTACTTCAGAGAAATTTAAAGGAAAAATCTGATTGTAGATTAAAATATAGTAATAGAATAGTCGAAGTATAGGGGAGAGGGGGGCATTGGTACGCGGGGCACATTTGCACGAGGTAGATATTTTTCGACTGTGAAGAGGTAAATGGACAACAGTTTGGTGTTGGCAACATTGGTGACAAACGAACATCGTGAGGCACAGTTGATGGATGGACGCAGCGTTCTTTTCTCTGTGCAGAGAAAAAAAATTGATTTCTTAGAGCAAAAGTAAATTTTCACTTATGTCTTTGTAAGCTTATATTTGTAATAAGCACTGGATTTTTGAAAACTTATGTATGTTGCATGAAAGTGTAATTCTTTACAAATAATTTCATTTATGTTAAATTGCCCTGCATTGAGTAATTTTTCAGTTATAGGAATTAATGATCCTGAAGTTCAGTTGGGGCACATTAGTACACATGAATGTGGGGTGGATTGGTAAGGACCAACCTGCCCCCACTGCTCTGTACCAATCTACCCCTTTCATTTGTAACTATAAAAGTAGACTACTCTTTGTGCATTTCTCACGTATCACAGTTTTAATTGTGATTAACATCAAGTAGAAAAAGTTACTAATAATTCGCCTATAGGCTATCTCATGTGTGATCGCTTGACTTCCATAATCAAGGCATAAAAATAAATTAACCAAATAATATGGAAAACTTTCCTGATTATATTTCCGACTTTCCGGAACTATAGGTATAGCCGATAGCTACACAAACTTTCGAATGGAAAATTGTTTAACCATTTAGGAGCCATGATAGTAAAAACGTGAAGATTCTTTCCCCCAGTGATTTTAAAAGGCACATGTCTAGCAAAATCAACCTCAAATATATACTTGTAAATGAATGCTAAAAGCCAATGTATAGTTACGTGTCATATTTATTCGACTTTCAGCAACCCATTTGAAAGTTATTCATCGAAATTCTTGAAACTGTAATATTATAAAGCTAACCAAGAAGTTCTGTCGCTTTTTGTGGAGGCCTGTGTTCAATTCGCCCTCACACCGTGAGTTGAATACGAATGGAGATAAGGCGAAGGTCAGTTGTTGGTGTGGATATACCCAATATACTACCTGATTGTGGCAGTTCAGTTACACAATGAACTTGCGCAAGGACAGATTGAAAGTGGGACCTCCACAGAGAGCCCTAAGAGCGAGAATGGTGTACAAGTTCAAACTGGGGTTAAACACCGCTGTAGCAAGGCAGAAGATATGCCAGGCCTTTGGTGAGAGTTTCGTGACTACGTGGACAGTGCAAAGGCGGTTTAACAAGTTTAAAGACGGTGACGAAACACTGGAAGACGCACCACGTGCCAAAAGACCAACACAGGTACAAGATGAAGATCTTCAAGCAGCAATTAAGGCGAACAGTGGCCAGACACGTGAGGAACTGAGACTACAAGTCAGTGTGAGTGAAGAATTGGCCGTTCGGCAACACGTCCATCAACTTGGGAGGTACTACAAGTTGGGTCGATGAGTACCACATGAATGGATCCGGGCCAGAAGGCAACGCGAGCAGATACCTGTGTTTCTTTGCTGGCTTGTTTGAAGAAAAAGCCATTTCTGGACAGGATGTTGACATATGATGAGAAGTGGGTCCTGTACGAAGCTCCACGGCGACATCATAATTGGTTAGCATCCCATGAACCGGTTCAGAAACAGCCGAAACCAGCACTGTACCAGAAGAAGGTCCTCCTGTGTGTTTGAAATTTACACTTCAGCCCACAAATTTAGAGTGAATAAGATGTTCAATAAGAAAACAAGTTTTCAAATGTTCAAAAGGAAGAATGTGAATTACGTTATATTGCTTCCTTCTATAATTAGATAGAAATAAAATTGAACTATTTTCTTACTTTGCCAATTTTGTGCAGCAGCTAAATGATAAGAGCGAGGAAAGGTTAAAAGTATGTTTGTTACTCTGATTTGGCTTTGTTCTAACCGAATGATCTGGATGGCATAGAATTGTTTATAT
The DNA here is from genome assembly GCF_964235325.1 of Thermobia domestica. Lineage (NCBI taxonomy): Eukaryota > Metazoa > Arthropoda > Insecta > Zygentoma > Lepismatidae > Thermobia > Thermobia domestica. The sequence continues at coordinate 341,262,606 of NC_137456.1, read as the reverse complement.
ATTATCCGTTCACCAAGGTGTGCTTAGAATCCTAAAGAACAACTTGACTTTTCTCCACAGGGTATAGTGAAATATGTATTTTCAATGGGGCTTGAAGCTTACAAAAGTTTGGCAACCGCTCTTCAGATTTTGATAACACTACCTGTATCTGTCGCATCATTTGAAAGGTCTTTCAGCAAAATGAACCTGATAAGATCATACTTACGCTCCACTACGAGTCAAGAAAGACACGAATCTGGACATTCTTTCTATCGATAATGGAATAGCATCTACTTTGAATTTTGATAATATAGTTGATACTTTCGCAAATACTAAAGCAAGGAAGGTAGCATTCTGAATGCTGGCAGAACAGACTAATAAGGTAGTGGAACTGTTGTCGAAAGTAGTTTCATGTTTCAACTTAAGACAATAAAAATACAAAAGTACCAAAAGAAGAATAAAAAGCCGTCAAGATCTGTCAATTGACTGGTGATGGGTTGTAATGAAAAGTAGGATGGTACACAACTCATAGTTGAATTCTGTGCTCACATATTTAATCTATGATATAGCCCTATCACATTCAGGATTTTTTTGTTACAGTATATTCTAATACTAAGTGTGTTAGTAAGTGGTGATGGAAACGATCATAAGTGGCATAATATAAATATGACTGAATTATTAAATACAAAGGAATGGAATCATAAAACAAGTGTGAAATCTATAAACAGGAGAGAAAGATTCTAATGCTTAACTATTTATTGATATTTCGGCAAAAGCAGTGGCACTAAATAGATCGTATACTATCACTGGGGAGAAACCTAAACGAAGAAGACACACAGGAAAGAAATCTATTCTAGCCATTATTTACTAGTTCGGTTAAAAAAAGTGTTTAAGTATCATGTATTATCACTGGAGAGAAAACGAATGTTAAAGTGAATGGGACTAATTGTATGAGAAAAATCTAATCAAATAAAACCCATGTAGCGTAAACTCAGACAGGTGAGAGACTATGAATAAACTTATCATATGAGAAATTGCACAGGACAAACACCAAAGGCGAGAACCGAACAAGAAAATTCTATAGAAAACTGAGAACTTACATTTAGAAATCACATCGGTTATATTATTATTTGCATATTTTTCAATATCAGCTCATTGTTACATTTTGTACGTAAATTTGTCTCTAAATGTATTATTAGGGGCATTACTTAAACTATTCTATCTAATTACAGTACGCTTTTAACTAGGGATGGCCAGAACCGGTTCCTAGTGGAACCGGTTTTCGGGTCTGAACGGATCCGGTTCTAGAAGATCCGGTTTTTCGGATCCAGGTCTGGAACCGGTTCTTCGGATCCAGGTCTAGAACCGGTTCTTCGGATCCAGGTCTGGAACCGGTTCTTCGGATCCAGGTCTGGAACCGGTTCTTCGGATCCAGGTTTGGAACCGGTTCTGAAACAGAACCGGTTCCTCGCAGAACCGGTTCCACTGGAACCGAAACTTTGTGACCATCCCTACGCTAAACCCGAGCTGCTGGCAAGATGTGAACAGTATGCTAGATGAAATGGTGGAAGCGACAGGCAGGCGCCCAGGCGGCGGCAGCTTGTCTCATTTGGCTAAATAAACTGGGTAACTGGCAAACTCATTGGTTAAACAGGCAAACTGGCCAACTCATTTGGCTAAACATTCACTGGTGGACCAAATTTTTTTTCTGGGGGCACAAGCGGGTCTGGGCGAGGAAGGCAGAAGCGCATGGTCCTCTTTGCATTATTTTTGAAGGTGAACTTTATGCCTCCTTTACGGGTCTTTGGGGGCTTTCGGATCCGGTTCTGGAACCGGGTTTTCAGATCCAGATCTGGAACCGGTTCCTAAGATCCGTTTCTGGAACCGGGTTTTCAGATCCAGATCTGGAACCGGTTCCTAAGATCCGGTTCTGGAACCGGGTTTTCGGATCCAGGTCTGGAACCGGTTCCTAAGATCCGGTTCTGGAACCGGTTTTTCGGATCCAGGTCCGGAACCGGTTCCAGAACCGGTTCTGAAAACCGGATCTCCAAGAACCGGTTCCTCGCGGAACCGGTTCCGCCGGAACCGGAACTTTGTGGCCATCCCTACTTTTAACATATAATAGTATAACTTAGGTGTCGGGTAAATTCTGGATTCTTTGTTGTTGTTATGTTTTGTTTGTTCTTAAGATTATGTCATTTCTGTAATAGGTTGTAGTTTCCGTTACACTTGTATCCCTAATCCTTTTTCTGTCATGCCCCTAGTTTAAAAATGAATATATACTGTATATATATGATATATATGCTGAATGTCACCCCCCATTTATTTAACATATCCCAAATTAAGATGGTTTAAACACACACACACCAACGGGAAAGGGGGAGGAGGAGTAAACAGAAAGAATAAGTATGCAAATGAATGTCAAAAAAAGCAATGCTTAAATCATGATTGTTCGAGAAGGGGCCCGATCTACTTCACTGGCCCCGGGCCCCAGTTTGCCTTACGCCGCCACTGGTTACGAGCAAAATTTTATAAAACTCTGAAACATATATTTCTGTTATTTTTAATTAAAAGTATATATCGAATTATAAATCTTCAACTTAGCGAATCCTCAAATTGGGCGTTCTCCCTTTACAAGTGAAATTTAAAACGAAAAACTGAAATAGCTTTGGAGATTCATGAGATAATCTGTCCATGACGAAAAATACTAATCCCCTTTCTCTACTTTAGGACAAGTATTTTTTAAAAGTCCTTTCTTATTTCTTGCTGCCGTAAGAACATAATTTGTCCAAAATTCACGTTTCTAGCTGTAATAATACTGTCTGGAGTGGATATTCAGTAAGACACCCTTACCTTCAACTTCAACATATGCATGATATAAATAGTGCTCATGGAGAAGCAAAATAATTAACAATAGCTTTAACACCTATTACTTCTTCTGCATTATTTATTGGTTTTCCTTCCAGTCAATACATTCTTCTTCACATCCACATTTCGAAAGCGTCAACTATTGCCATGTTTCCGTCCATTGGGCCAAGGTGACCAGAACTTTTACTTTCATAAACGGGACGCATACGAATCGGTGACGGGGGAGGGGGTGACTTCCACATTGCATTTTGGGACTCAGCAGTGTTTTCAATTTACAAAATACACAAGAAAGAATGATAACACAGCGTTTCTAACTTAAGTACTACCCAAAAATACTTTTAACTACTTCAACACTCAGAATTCCCACTCAATTCCCACTTGAACCACAGAACACACAATTCTCATTTGAATATTCAGAAGTTCTAGGCACGGCTGAATCTTCCCAATGAGTATTGGTACGGAAAAAGAATTAGCATTGGCCATTTATATTTTGAATAATAATTACGGGACACCTGGGTCATGTTTGCTTAAAAACTGGACGTTTGAGAATCAGAAAAAACGGGACAACGGTTGAAAATAAGGGACTGTCCCGGCTAAAACGGGACGTCTGGTCACCTTGCTTGGCGAAACTAGAATATTTTACTATAGGGAACCGGAATACTTCTAAGAATTTAAAGAAAACTTACCTATGGTTCAACAGTATTCTACGGGGGGCAATTGTGTTGTGGGAAGGCTGTCTGTCCCCCCTGATCCCCCTCTACTTACTCCCATGTTTCTTCCCTGTAAAGTGCAATGCTACTCAAAATATTTCTTGAGTTTTTCGATTCTTCTTTCTTTTTTTCTTTCTTTAGCTTCATACTATACAAGGCAGTGTCCTCAAGGTCAGAAATGCTGAGAATTAACAACAATTATTTTGGCTTGTTTCCTCCCATAGTACCATATCACAAAAGCCGTGGGTTCACATGGCGTGTCGAGTCTACAAGTAGACTGCTGGGAAAATTCAGCTTAGTCTATGATTGTCTGTTGTAAATGAATATTCTTTAAAAGTTGTTTTCTCATGAACTTCTGTTGTTTTTCTTGGAATTATGTGAAATACCAGACCCAAATGTACAATAAAGACATTTATTCTAAGTTAAGGAAAAAAAAAAAAAAGAAAAGAAAAGGAATTGTTAAAATGTGTAAGTCATGAAAGATTTTGATAAAATTAAAAAGAATGAAATGCAATTCAAAGTAGGACGAAGGAAGGCGAAGACATGGGTGAGAATGTCTCAGATAAGATTCTTCAAGAAAACTGCAATCATTTTGTCTGTGCTGCAACCGCACTTCGCGGCAGGGGCGTGCGCAGGGGTTGGGTCCTGTCGGTCCGGAACCCCCCGAAATCCCGACTTTTTTGTAAATGTAGTCTACTTTTAGGGGCAATTTTAGAAATTTTCATATAATTTAGCCTCAAATTGTATTTTGACCCCCAAAACGCTTTAGACCCCTCCCGAAATAAATTCCTGCGTACGTCCCTGCTTCGCGGTATTAAGTAGACCTACTGAAAAAAAGCGAAGAGTTCTATTATTCAGAAGTTGCAAGCGAAATTCTTAAATATTCTAGCATGTGTTATCTGTCATCAGAGCCGGATTTATGTTTGATGAGGCCCTAAGCTATTGAAAGTAATCGAGCCCTTTATGTGTCCAACTGCCCTTTATCAACCGACATTTTAGGGAGCAGGCTAGCAGGAGATGCCCTATCACTTATATCATAGAAGCACACTGTCCCTATATCTAGTTTTTAGATTTTACTTTCTTCATTTTTTAAATTTTGTTTTTGGGGACATACTGTACATCCAGTTTTTCCTTTAAATTTTTGGAGCGCTCAAAGAGGTGGGGTTCGAAGCTATAGCTTGTTTACTTTATACGTAAATCCGATACTGCCTGTCCAGGGCCGGATCTTGAATCCCGCGAACTACACGTTCGCAGGAGGCGCCAGGTAAACAGGGCGCCAAACTGGAAAGTGAATTTTGTGTTTTAAATGTGAATATTTATTAGAGAAAATGTTATGATGAAAAATTTTCCAAATAGCTTCAAGTAAGTATTCTACAGACTGAGATACACATAAAATATATCAAAAGGACAATAAAGTCGAATCTGTGCGTGATTGGCTGTAAAACATCCATATAGAATTGAATGGACTCGTACAAACATCAATTGACGCCAATACCACACTCACAATTGATGCTAGTTTTGAGGAAAATTTCCCGGGTAGGTTTAGAAAAGATTTTTTAATGAGAAAAGATTAGATTTTACAAATATGAGATAAAATGTAGGGAAATTTATATATAGCATTTTAATAGATGTTATATTAAGCACTACGGCAGTGCGACTGAAGACATAAGAAAGCAGCATTCTTTCCACAATCCAGCAATATGAAAAAAAAAAAAAAAAAAACTTCATTCCTTTTTCAACAACCCTTCTTCCTCTTAATTCCCTGTCCAATGTAATCGCCGAAGGACGTTGTCCCACATATGGGATGGGCTAACATGGCCATAAATGCCGGAAGTCTAGAAATCTAATTCCTAATCTTAATCCTAGCCAATGACGAAATGTAAGAGTAAAGACAATCATCATCCTATTGAAAATGTTCTCTAATATACAGGGTATTAGAGGGTATAGACAGGTATAGAGGGTATAGAGAGACATAGAGGGTATAGAGGGGTATACAATGTATTACAGGGTATCTACTGAATATGTAGAGGTTATACATCAGTGCGTGCAGACTCACCTCATTCAACTTCTTTACAGTTTCTTTTTGCTTTAAGAGGAACAAAAATTGTTTGTGCGTTAACTTTTTAAGCATAAAAATAACTAACTCTTTTTCTGAGAGGAGGGGACCGACACAGCTCACCATGAGATTCCCACAATCCAAATTTATCTATTTTGCTCAAAGAATGCATTAAAGCAACGTTTCCCAACCTTTTTCAACTTGCGGCACACTACGAGTGTAACTTGGATTCTCGCGGCACACTTACAAATATTATTATTTGTAAATATAAATACCGTGGTATTTTTTGTGATTACTGATCTCCTTCTCACAGAGAAGAAAGCTCGATCACTGGTATTTCGCTGTGGCAAATCATTATGCTTATTTTTCATTCTAATTTAAAAACAGAAAACAATTGCAATGAGATACAGGAATCAGGTTTTTAAAATTACCTGTACCGCTTTCTTTTTCGAAAATTGTATCCAGCCTTTTGCTAAGAAGAAGATCACTAAATAACGAACGAACAAACAAATCTCTTTTACTTTTAAAACACAAATGTAGGTAATTTGTCGAAAGGATTGAATGATATCTTAAATTTTCAAGTTACGAAATAGTCTGAACAATAAAGAAGCAATAATGGTCATAACAATAACAAATACTTTTTCAACATTAGAAATGTACAGAAAAGTAACACGGCATGAAACTTAAAAATGTAGATTCATAGTAGAGGCTCATAATAACGTGCAATACAAATATACATTTTCCTCTGTGTTCTGCAATTTGATTGTTATAGAATTAATAATTGAGCTCCTCCGTGGCTAAGCGGTTAGCGTACGCGTCTTTGGCGCGGGAGGCCCGGGTTCGATTCCCGGCGGGAGCTCATGTGGTTCGGATTCCACGTTAATCAGTAGGTCCACGTCTCATATAGCCTCGATGCTGAACGGGACGTTAAACTCAAAATCAACTCAACTCAAGAATTAATAATTTTGTTTCGATTTCCTCGCGGCACACCAGGGGCTCATTCACGGCACACCGGTTGGGAAACGCTGCATTAAAGGAAACAATTTGATACTAAAGAAAAAAAAGAAAAGAAAAGAAAAAGAAACTCTTTGTATGGTCGGGTCTTGTATAGATTCACTTCTCTCTCCCAACACCAATTTCCAAATGTTCCCGAGCTCGGATTTGAAAATTTTTGGTATCGTTGTGTTTGTCTCAGCATGTACTTGAAAATATCGTTGGCTCCGTATAAATGTCCTTCCTTCTCTCCACATTCAACACCAGAGGCGTACCCACGGTGGTTGGGTCGTGTGGGTCCAGAACCCCCAAAACTTCGTAACTTAACGCACATTTGTACACTTAATTAATAAAACTCTACTTGTTTAGCAGAGAAATACTTGATATAGACTTAAGATTTGACCTTACTCAACATCTGTACTTATTTCTTTTCTGATAAAAGCAATCAAATTTTATCATTTTTCGTGAGAATATAGGTGTTAGTACTTAAAAATTACTTATTGTTTTTTTCGGCTACAGAATAACACCCGTTCGATATTACATTAACATGGTGTCTTGTATTTTTGTATTCCCCTAAACCTCCTACCTCTCCCAACAAAAATTTCTGGGTGTGCTCCGGGAGTGTGCGCCATTTTCCATGTTTCCAATCTTAATTTTGTTTTTTAAATGGTACTGTTGGCGTTTGTCTCCTCGAGTACTACAAGAACCAATCAAAACATCGCCGGCCTCGTATCAGTGCAATGCCTACGTATTAGAGTATATTGTGCAATGTCTTGCCTATATTTAAGTTGCCGTGTCAGTGATCTTCATGTCTTTTGAATATCTCTTTACGAGATGAGATGTGATAACTTATCTAAACAGTTTTTTTCGAAATACGCGTAAAACGTTTTGAAAAAGATCGAATTTTCATTTTGTTCTAACTTTGTTTCTATTGATTCGAAATTACCTAATACCTCGACCGTAGTATTTGATCCTAAGGTACTTTCGATATGCATTGCCTCGCAGTGTCGTGCCGTGGAAGGAGAGTGAGCGCGTCGGCGGCTCCGGGCGCCCAAGCAAGAGGCGCAAAATTCGGGAAGAGAAAGAAAAAAAACAAGGGGAAAATGAGAGAGTAAAAATGTTACACATGTTAGGAAAATGCATTTGCACATATATAAAATGGAAGGAAAAAGTAATAAAAAAATGCTCAAAATCAAAGAAAAGCAGGGTTTATTTCTGAAATTTTTTTAAGGCTTTGCGCCAGATCTGTCGACCTTACTCATGTGTACGGGGGCGCCATCGTATACTCATGTCTCGGGCGCTGATTTTCCACGGCACGGCACTGTTGCCTCGTTCGTCTTACTTAGTTTGTCACTGCCGTAGAGAGTTCCGAAATTTGGATGTCTATAGTTGTGCTGTGCTTAGTTTGCAACACTGAATTATAAACATAATATTGTAGGTCTTTCGTCTATCTAGATATGTAATTTTTTTTTTTTAAATGATGCAGTGCCATTTGAAAAAAATGAATCACCGGTGGGTCAATCGTAGAGCGTTTATCATATAGCCTCGCTGCTGAAAGGGACGTTAAACTCAAAATCAACTCAATAGTATAAGCGATTTTCATGTATTAGTTTCAAAGTTACAAGAACGTATCAAGATAATTGATTCTTCTTTATACGTATATACCGAGGTAGATTCAGTGTCCGAAGAGTAGGTTCCAACTCCCCCCCCCCTCCTATCTGCTTATTGAAACCAAAATGGATAAAGCTATCTTTTCTGATTAGAAAATTTGGCGATCTCTGTGCAGACCGGAATCACAACTTCTATCTTTCAAGTAGCTCGCCAGTTGCCCTCACGACGCTGAGTAGACGCCATAATATGTTGAGGACGAACGGTCACCCATCTTTCGTGTGGCGTGATCCGTCACTTCTTGATTTCGCTAATGTCACGAGAAGCGGTATTCCAGGATTTCTATACGAAAACAAATAAGATTTTATATCAGTTTCTTGATTTATGATGTTCTTTTGCTTGTCTGCCAATTTTAATTCACGATCCCGTTCAACACACGTAACAAGACGTATAACTTTCAGCATCGTAATATGGTGGTTAGGCAACCAATATCACTCTTGTGTAGTGTTGGATTGCATAACTGACAGTTGGTGACCATCAAGTAAATGCAGTTCGAAAATTAATGAAGATATTTAATTTGATTTGATTTTTAGCGTCCCTTGAAACAGCAACTCTATAATGAGGCGTGGACCTAGCTTGACGTGGGATCCGAACCACGCGATCTCCCGCCGGTTATCCCACGCCAAAGGCTAACCGGTTAGCCACGAAGAAGCTCACACTAATAAACATCTAGATCGAACAATGGATTCATAATCAGTGAATGTTGTAAAGACACGTTTTAAACTGTAGAAAACAGGAAAACCAAGATTATACTTAAATAAGAAACTCATAAAAGGTCAAAATAAGCGAAAATATATAAACAAGTTCCATCCCCAAAAGCCGGTTTGTTTGAGTCTCTGGTCTTGTATAGTGTCAATTCTTGAAACAGCACTTTTTTTCCTATAATGCACTCAGTATTTATAACGATTGTTTCCATTTGATGATAATTTTCCTCTTGTTTATGTGGCTTCCTGTTCTACAGAGAGTGTAAACGTACGGAAATAACACGCACATAGCGTGTGATAGGCACACATCCAACACTTGACCTTCATGAAGAGCTTGTCGAGAACATTCCTCTTTTTTTTTTTCACTCGTACCGAGAATGCACATGCTTTGTTTAAACGCAATAAAAGGCTAAAAACGCATTCTTTGTGTTAATGTAAATGAAGGAAATTGGAACAGTACAAGAAGACAGACAAGTTTCTTTCGTTCTGCTTTAATTTTTTAACATTCCTTTTTGTCAGATAAAGTTAATTTATGGTCTTTTTACTTGTCTTCGTTTCTTTTCTAATCTTTTACACAATTTTGTTGAACTTGATAATTACATATCAGTTAACAATAAACAATATCCAATGACTACGCTAGAAGAGGTAAGAGGTGGGTGCCTCCGTTAGCATCGTCTATCCCCCAGACACATTCAATTGTAATACAAGTGAAATAATACGAATTTATGCGGTATATACTTTGTGGTGGACAAACACTGTGTGCATGGATTTTTTCGGGGTTCTCCCGTTTCCCGGCTTTATTCCGCCATTTCTTTGGGGGCGCGGTGGCTCAGTGGTAGAGCGTTCACCTCCGGTGCTTGGGGTCCCTGGTTCGATCCCAGCTCGCGCCGTGTGGACTTTGTGGTGGACAAACACCGTGCTCGTGGGTTTTGTCGGGGTTCTCCCGTTTCCTCCCACTTTCTTCATTCCACAATTTCATTCATTTCTCATCATCACCGTCTCCTTTAGCCTAACCGGCATAACCGTGGGACGTAAAACTCAAAGATTTCATTTCATATTCAGTATATAAAAACTGAAATCTTTCATGAAATGAAATGAAATTTTTAAGTTTGACGTCCCACGCTTACCCCTTTTAGGCTAAGGAAGACGGATGATTAAGGCAACTGAATGATGATGGAAGAATTGGTGGAATGATACTGTGGGAGGAAATGGGAGTATCCCGAGAAAACCCTCGGACACGATGTTATCTACGACAAAGTTACCTGGCCGGGGATCGAACCAGAGCCTCCCACATACCCGAGGTAAGCGCTCTACCACTTCTTCCCTTTCGTATACTCCTCAAGAAATTAAATCTGACGTCGTCACTGACGGTACCATAATCTATAGAAAGAGTCACTAAGATGGCCCAACGTTGGCCATCTTATACGAATTACGTAGTAGCACTATATCTAAGGTCAAAATACGAACTCCTGATTCTGGCCCTAATTTGTTAATTTATTAAAAATTGCGCAATTTTTCCAACTAATAATACTTAAAGGGTTAAGTATTCGAATGTTTGACCTTGATTCAACCGGCCGATGAGTACCCAACGTTGGTCCGATCATTTTGCTACCGGGATACATTTCTTCTAGTTAAAGCAATCCTTTTGTGCAATGATATATGGATCAACAATTTAAGCGGGGTAGGCATCGTGGACCAAAAGTGCGCTGTCCTATGTACGGTTCGTGCGAAAGACTCTGTGGTTGGATCCCAGGTAATATGAATTTGTGATGGTTAACATATGTATGTGTCTGTAGGTTTTCTTGAGTTAGCCTGCATTCACTTCAATTCTTCTTACCTTGTAAGGCATAGTCTTGTCATGTTAAGGTTAATTCACACATAATAAACCTATAAACATGGTGTTTGTCCACCACTAAGATCAGTTGGCGCGAGCTGGGATCGAACGAAGGTCCCCAAGCACCAGAGGTACCACTAGCTATCACTGAGCCACTAGGGTCACCAATAATAATAATAATAATAATAATAATAATAATAATAATAATAATAATAATAATAATAATAATAATAATAATAATAATAGTAATTAAGGTTACTCAATTGAATTACTCTCTAAGATAAAAATCAAACACATGCTGCAGCACGATTTATAAGCATGACGCCATTGTATCAGATGAATTGCATATCTGGAGGGTCAACCTTTCTTGTGCCAAGTTTCTTTTAAAAAGAATTAAATAAATAAAACAAAGAATACTTAAGGAAACAGATGAGAGCTTGTACTGAATACTGATAACCCTACTTTTTTATTTTAAGTAAACACAATGCGCATTTCGAAATAGCTTATCCAACATCTAATCAAACTTATCAAGAATTGAGCGTGGTATAATTACCAAAAGAAGTTAGTATTTATATCTGTTTTATCATTGATCGTGACCGTTCTTTTCCATTGTATACAATACATACATTTTATCTGCAACCCAGAGTGTCAAGGTCAGGTTAAATATTTGCAAATTTATCTTCGCTATTTCATGAGAACTTTTTGTATTCTCTCTCTTTCTCTCTCTCTCTCTCTTTTGTGCGGAAAGTGTAGGGCATTGCAACAGATGCAAGCGGTGTTAAGTAAGGTCAGTGGGAACACGTGGGGCACACCTGATAAATAATTACAGCTGTATAATGTAACTTATTACAGCTGCTATCAGTCACGATGAGCAGAATATAACATCAGGTGATTTCCTTTCTTCAATACAACATTCTTTTCCTTATTCTTTTAACATTTACGTGATGATTCCATTATGAAATCAGTAAAGTAAGCGCGTTGAAGGTGCATTGACAAAAGATGTGTTATCTTAGAATATACAGGAGGTGACGGTGGCTCAGTGGCGAAGCGCTCACCTCTCGTGTGTACGGTCCTTGGTTCGATCCCCGCCCACGTGTTTTGGTGGACAACATCGTGTCCGTGGATTTTCTCGGTGTACTCCCGTAGTGTCCAACATTTTCATTCCACCAATTCTTCCATTATCATTCACTTGCCTTAATCATCCTTCTCTCTCAGCCTAAAGGGAGACATATACGCACACACTTGCATGACTAACTTACATGAGGGACTTGTTTCACCATGCATGTTCGCAGAACTTTTTGCCCATACACATATCAACTTGCGGTCCAACTGACGACCTTGGCATTACGGAAGAGTCACGTGATTTCTTCCGCTGTCGTGATTGGCGGACCTAAATATAAAACAGCCACCTTGCATGAACTAGCCCATACACGGTAAACATGCATACAGAAAGGCAAAACCATCAAGCATGTTTACAGAAGATTTTGAGAACTTTCAACATGAATGAACGAGGCCATATACGATCAACTTGCCTGTGGTTTTATCATTTTTCATGCATGTTGGAAGTTTTCTGCAAGCATGTATCTGCGTGTATGGGGCCCTTAACGAGCATTATCGTGGGACGCCAAACTGAAAGACTTCGTTTTTAGAATATACAAGCAAGTATTCTTCCAGAAAATCCTGTGCTGGAGAGGGCAATCATGATTTAATAATTCTCCAGGAGGGAGGGGAGGGACTTTCAATACATGAGTTGCAAAACGTAGTATTGCAAAAATTGAGGACGATTGGTAATATGTCGCCCCTCGGAAAGAGGGAGTCGTAGCTCCAGGGAAATTTTCTCCCGGTTCACCCCTGAAATTATCAAATGCGGGTAAGTGAAATCAAAATGTGAATGAAGATTATTTGCTTGAGGACGTGCCATGCAAAAGAGTGAGTCTTATTGCAGTCTAATTTATCTTAAGCTAGGTTGCCATGCTGCAGGAATTTTGTAGCTATCACTTAAAAAAAAATTTAAAAAAAATAAAAAAAATATTGTAACCATACAATACATGCCCATGTAATCATAATCTTGAAAGGGGCACGCAACAATTTGTTCATCTTACAAGTAGTCAAACTATATGCAACTTTCTGGGTCTCTTGCTTGCTAGCTGCCATATCGCTCTTCCACCGACATAAAGAAAATACCAGTTTCATCGCTTCCGAAATGACGGATTCTTTTCGACGGGGAGTGGAAGTGCTCCAAAATACAAGTTTTTAATGAGGAGGTTCACTATTTGTCCACTAGAGTGCAGTGCTGCATGGGTGGAGATAACCTTTTAGCTTTCATAAAGTTGTAAAGTGTAAACAGCAAATAGAAAGATGGGGTTGCAAGATTTTTTAATGACAACTACAAGATTCTTGCAGCATGCCAATCTAGCTTAAGCTTCGGAAGCAGGGAAGTTGTGGCTACTGGCCATCTCCGGGATAACCAATTTCTCTGTGAAACTATGCCTCGAGGAAACACTTTATAATGATACACATAGCAGCTGTGATAATTAATCTGAGAGGGAAACGAAAGAAAGAAAGATAAAAATATTCACGAAATTTCCTCTTTGCTTCCTTTAGTGTGGTTTGTTGCAATCGATTCAACATCAGAAGAATAGGTCTGCACATTTCCAAGAAGACATCTCTGCCACTGGTTCGAGAGTAGCATAAATAAATAAACTCTGGTAAAAGCAGTAAAGATCGCGTGAAACACATTTGTGAATGAAGTATCTATGTTATACCTGAAGCAACTAGTATTTCATGTATGGGATGTGGATAGTCACCGTTAAAGTCACCGTTACCTGTTAATATGTTAACGGATGGACTCCATTATGGGATAAGGATACTCACCGTTAAAGTAACGTTACCTGTTAATATGTTAACGGATGGACTCCACTATAGGATATGGATAGTCACCGTTAAAGTAACCGTTACCTGTTAATATGTTAACGGATGGACTCCATTATGGGATATGGATAGTCACCGTTAAAGTAACTGTTACCTGTTACGTTAACAGATGGACTCCACTATGGGATATGGATAGTCACCGTTAAAATAACCGTTACCTGTCAAAATGTTAACGGATTGACTCCATTATGGGATATGGATAGTCACCGTTAAAGTAACCGTTACCTGTCAAAATGTTAACGGATTGCCTCCATTATGGGATAGGGATAGTCACCGTTAAAGTAACCGTTACCTGTTAATATGTTAACGTATAGACTTTATTATGGGATATGGATAGTCACCGTTAAAGTAACCATTACCTGTTAATATGTTAACGTATTGACTTTATTATGGGATAAGGATAATCATCGTTAAAGTAATCGTTTATCTACTGCAAAAAAGTGCGCATCAGTTCATGGGCGCAGCCTCCCTAAAACAGTCTCTCAGCAGTTGTTGATTGATTTCCGCAACCACTTTTAGTGCATTCACTCTACGCTTCTTTTGGTCCCAATCTTCTTCAACGTCTGGTAATTAATTCCAATGAGGCATTTTTTCAATCTACTGCAGACTCTTCATTTATGTTGGGTCATGAGTTCTGTATGCCGTCTTCGTCTTCGACACTGTTCCTCGCGACGCTACATGCTGGACAACATAAATGCACTTTCACCAACCAAACGTGCACCCACAACTCATAACTACCATCTGCCCACTTCAGCACACGTCTCCGTTCTATCTCACTTGACGTACTGCACATAATCACTGAACATACCACTGACAACGAACAGATGCTGCATCGGATGCAGACGTGCTGCATCGCATCCTCAGTATTACGATCTTATACATGTTACTGTACGTGTTGCTAATAACTTGAAAGAAACTACTATATCAGAGATTTTTTTTCAATTCATGAAAAATTTAAAATAAAACTGAGAAACTAAATAGACCCTACAGTAATTTCCCAACTTTCGTAAGTAATGATTCTGTACTTTGAATTTGATTTCACGTACGAATCAAATTTTTAAAGTATAACTTCGTATATATATTGGATTATTTTCTAAATTGAATATCATGCAGTAATATTTGCTCGGACAAACTATGAAAATATGAATAAGTATTTTTTTATTTAGAAAAGTACATATTATGTGTATTGTTGCACATGCAATGGATCAAAACCGCATCGTGTTCCTACGCTCTCATAGTTGTAATTTTCTAGATTTATTACATAACTAGGAACTTAGCGTATATCTTGTATTATGAAAATTGGTGCGGATACTGTATCTGTCCGTGGAATAGCTACTTTTGTTACTAAAATTGAGGAAAATTGTTCCGTTACTGTTTTTTCCCGTAATGTAGGTTTCATTTTGTAGGCTAAAGGAAATTGATGACCAGTCCAAACAAATTTTGATTTGAAATAATAATAATAATAAAAAAAAACATGGAATAAAAGAACAGGAGAAAACGGATAAATTCCAAGGAAACTCACCGACACGATTCGGCCCATATACTCTTTCTTTAGAGGACGGAACTAAACCAAGAACCCTTCGCACGTGAGATAAGTATCCTACCACTTCGCTACTATAGCTCAAAAGTTTATATGGTACTGGTTTCCGAAAGCAGTTCAACAGGCATTACATGAACTGTGGTCAAGTGAGGTGGAAGGTCTCGTATGAACAGACAGGAAACCTGTTGAACAAAATGTGTTGTTGGCAATAAGTTTTAAAAGTGTCACAAGAAAATGTCCATTACATCTAACTACAAATAATCTTACTTACCTAAGACACGGGGCCCATGCCGCTTGAAAACTGGATTTCTGGCTCCATCGACTGTTGGAAAGACACAGCTGTAAGGGAAGACAGTTACCCTCTCGCCCATAAGATCTTAGGAACAACGTCAAAATGTCTGTGCTAACAGCGGCTGTCCCTCGCACGAACTGCAGCCAGCGATCAAGAGTTGTGTTCCAAGGAAGAGACTCCGAGCCACCTTGATTCCCTTCCAACAGTTCATCTTGCAGATTTGGAGATGTTACAGCTTCATCATTAACTAACTGTAAGTGATCTTCCTTCTTCTCAGTGGAGTAAGATGGTAAGGATGGATAAGTGTGAAACATAGTTAAAATCAAAGGACTGTGGTGAATTATATCGGTAACACTTTCGACCGAATAACTATAATCTGTCAATGTTGTAGAATGAGTAATGTCACCAGTTGTTGAAAAGACCGCACTTTCACTAATATAAGATTCTGGTGTTATTGTTGAAAAATCACGCACCGGTTCACCAGTTTCGGTAATGTTCTCTACGACAGATTCGTGACTAGTTTCTGTACTAGCAACTGATGTACTTGATGGAAATTCGGTCCAAATGCTTTGTTGAACATCTGCATCCTCTGATGGACCATCGGCAATGTTTAAACTGGTTATGTACCACGGATCTGTTTCGATGGCATGGTTCTTCTCTGCAATTGACATGAACGAGTTGCCTGTGCTTGACAAAGAAGATGGTTCTGTTGTTGTTACCGTAAACAGCTGGTCATCTAAAGTAAACGGAGTTCCAGTTTCTGTAACACTATCGAGTGGGGTTTCGGTTGTCATGTCACTGTAAGAAATTTCCGTTTCGGATTTTTCATATTGTTGTGTAACAGAATTATTATTTTCTTCGTCACTCGAGCTGAAGAATTCCTCTGGAAAGAGACCGAATGCTGAAAATAAGTCGATTTGTTCGTATTGGCGATTGTTTACACGCTGAGAAATCTCCTTTGATTTCATGCTTCTGGCATTGATGTCTGCAACGTTTCGAATGGCTTCTTTCCTTGGACCACTAATAGCTAACTTCTTCCTTGTCGTGTGTTTCTTTTTGATTGGCCTGATTGGGGAAACAGTGCGATGTCGGTTGGATAAAACAGGAATTTCTTCGATTTTTGGTGGTAATGTCCTGCAGACTTTCTGCACTTGATTGTCCAATTCTAACAACACTACGCGAATATTTTCTGTAAGAAAATCTCGTTTATCAAGTGTCGATATATGATTGTAGGATGCAAGGATGAATATGGACGCAAGCTGGAAAACACTGAGAATCAGAACAAACGGATCAGCAGCACAAGGAGGCGGAAACTGATGATCGATAATCTCCGTTGATGCAGCCATATTGAACTGCAGCACCTTTCACTAATAAACAAACGTCACTTACAGGAGAGTACGACAACAAAAGACAATCACTACGATCTTTTAACTTGGGTTTGTTCGCCGCACAGAACAGAATGGGTTTCGCTACTTTTTGAGAGGAACACAGGTCTCATGTGCCAGATGCTATTGTAAGTATCAAACTGAACTAAAGCCACGAAAATGACCTCAAAGCATCCGTACAGTCTTTAGAGAAGAGCAACACTTCATAAAGATGGTTATATTACGTTAATAGCAACAATAATAAAATAAGTGGATGCAATTGTACTTGATTCCAGGTACAAGGGGCCAACGAGAAAGACATCATTAACTAAAGCAGACAGATGAAGAGGGAAAGAGAGAGAGAGAGGGGGGGGGAATATGTGGGTTGCAGACGCATCATCTGTTAAGATAATGAAAGAAATCTTAGTGCAGTTAGTGCTTGAAGCCCTTCTCATTAGAGGTTAAGGCTTCAGTTTTATGAACACGGCATCTCACTGCTGTTGACTGTGTAAATACATTACAGTGCTGTTCCATGACTAGAGTTGCAGAACCACTCATGTCACACAAGAGGATGACTTGGAAGTTTTTTTTAGATAGGTAACAGCCACTCACACGAATTCAATGTTGACCTAGTAATTGTATTTATTATAATGTTAATCAAAGATAAACCAGAATAAGGAAGCGATTATCCGGATACCATAGCGTAGAGAGCCTTCCTCAAATATTCCAATATATATAATCAGGCAGAGGTGAAAAGAACACAATCTTACTCTTTCTGATTTTTAATATGCTTGTACACATAAGAAATAATAGGTAGGAAATTAAAAATGAGTTAATTGCTAGTAACCCATGCTAATGTTCATAGCAGAATCTTTTCACACCGCGTATGACACTGAAGGAAATAAATAAATAAATAAATAAATAAATAAATAAATAAATAAATAAATAATAATAATAATAATAATAATAATAATAATAATAATAATAATAATAATAATAATAATAATGACAACTATAATTGTGGATTAGCTGCGAATTATATAGGTGGCAACGAAATAAGAAAATATTTGTGTTTGTTTTAGTTATCATTAGTGACGTATTTAGGGGGGTTTCCGGGTTTAAGCCCCCCCGAAATCTTACTTTAGTAAAGTATATGAAATATCTTGCAGATTTTTAACATTTTCAGGCAAAGCCCCCCCCCGAAAGTTAGCAAAGCCCCCCCCCCGAAACAAAATCGTAAATACGCCACTGGTTATCATCATAGGTATTCTACCATTATTGGCAGGTCACTTCCTCCTACTGGGAAGTTTCCATGCTCCACGGTCTCCCGCTAACCTCTTCGTCTGCACGTACGATTTATATGTTTTGATATAATCCATTAACTGTAGTCTCCTTCGCCCTCTCCGTCTCTTTCGTGCCACCATACTCTCTAGTACATTCCTCATGATACAATTCCTTGTTAGCCAATGCCCCAACTAGTTTCTCTTCCTCTTCTTAATAATATCAAATTTTTCTCTCTCTCTGTTTCTAACACCCTTTTATTCGTTTTCCGCTCAAGCGGTCCCGGGTTCGATTCCCGGTGGGGCCACTCGGTCGAATCGATTCCCGGTCGGTCGAAAAAGTGTAAAACGCTTTTTCAGGCCAGCTCCCTGAATGAGGTTTTCCTGGGTTTTCCCTAATGCCGGGGTGGTCCCAGGTCGCTTCCTTCCTTCCCCAATCCTTTCTCCCTTCCCTTTCCCGATAGTGTGCTTGTCGAGGAACGTCATCCTTCAAACTTGACGGCTAAATGGTCATAGATGCCGAAATCAAAGAAATCTCAATCTAAATCCGAAATCATTTTCCTCTCGACCCAACTACTTCTTTCCATTCTTCTCCACACCCACATTCCTAAAGCTTCCAAGTCGTTTTAAATCATTTTTTGGGTAATGTCGATGTTTCTGACTCATACAGTACAATACTCCACACGAAACATTTTATGAATCTTTTTCTCAACTCTTTATTCAAGGAAACACAAAATAATATTTTATTCCTCCTAAGCTCTTTCGCCATTAATGTCCTTGCTTTTATTTCATGATCGCATCCAGGTTTTAATTACCAAAAATACATTATTTGCTAGATATCAACTTGAATTTTTTGGATCAAAAGATCCAATATATTTCAGACAAAAAAAAATGTAGGCCTTATATCTCGAGAGCTACACGCAGTATAGCCAAACGAAAACTACCAATTTACTCAGTACGATGTGCTTATTCCATAAAAAAAAAGTATGAAAACACGATTTAAGGACCGTTCAAAAATTCTGTGGCCCCTGATCCAAAAATTCAATATATTTCATAGAATCAAACATTTTTTGTACGTTCATATTTTGAGAACTACATATAGTGTAACCAAACCAAAACTAACAACTTACTCAGTATGCCGCTTATTCCGTAAAAAATATGAAAACTTGATTTAGGGGCCTTTAAAAAATTTTATGGGTCCTGATCCAAAAAATTCAATATATTTCATTCAATCAAAAACTTTTGTACGACCCTTAGTTTGAGAACTACATATAGTTTAGCTAAACTGAAACTAACAATTTACTCAGTGTGATGTGCTTATTCCGTAATAAAAAAAAAAAAAAAAACTTGATTTAGGGACCTTTCAAAAATTTTGTGGTCCCTGATCCAAAAAAAAAAAAAATCAATATATTTCATTCAATCAAAAATATTTTGTACACCACATATTTTGACAAAACAAAACTAACAATTTAGTCAGTATGATGGGCTTATTCCGTAAAAAAAAAAACGAAAACTCGATTTAGGGGCCATTCAAAAATTTTGTGGCTCCTGATCCACGAAATTCAATATATTTCATACAATCAAACATTTTCTTGTATGCCCCATATTTTGAGAACTACATAAAGTGTAACCTAACCCAAACTGGAATGCTTATTCCGTAAAAAATATGAAAATTGGATTTACGGTCAGTTCAAAAATTTTGTGACCCCTGATCCAAAAAATTCAATATATTTCATTCAATCAAAAATTTTCTTGTACGCCTTATATCTGGAGAGCTACATATAGTGTAGCCAAACCCAAACTATCACTTAACTCAGTATGATATGCTTATTCCATAAAAAAATACGAAAACCGGATTTAGGAGCAATTTCAAACTTTTGTGGCCCCTGATCCAAAATTAATTATTGGACAAGATCGCAATCTTTTGATGCATTTTTTGGATCATTCCTAAAATTTTTGTTTATAATGTAATTTTGGTACAAAAGAAAAAATATTTTCTTGAAGCATTACAAACTGATATATTCTATAGGCCAGGGGTGTACGCAGCAGGGTTGATATGTTTAAAACAAAATGTTTAAAACAAGTGTTTAAAACATGTTTAAAACGAGGGTTGTTGTTTTAATCAGTTTGTTTTAAACGTTTTAAACAAAATGTTTTAAACGTGTTTTTTTCGATGGTGGTTGAACATGTTTAAAACAACTAAAATATCAGATTGAGTAAGTTAATTTAATTTTTTAACAAACAACCCATCCTCCGCAGGATTTGTGCATGGAGTAAATTACAAGCAGAGTTATATTCTTATTATAACAGCAATTACTGAACGAAATTCTGCACATCAATGTGCGTATATCTAAACCAACAGAAATTCAAATGAAGTATTTCAACATTTCTTAATTTCCAAAAATAACGGAGGTTAAACACACTATACACTATTCTAAGATCCAAATTCACAAATTCAAAACTTGTGGTAATTTTTTGATCACTATCGTTTCCATAATAATGAAGAGTTCTCACATCATAAGCTAGAAGAAATGCTCTGACAAATACAATACAACTCATAGAAAAGAGCAGTGACTAGCCTACAAGGAGCAAATGACATATTTTAACTAAACAGTTTTCAAGATACATCTCTATCTGCAACATGGGTAGCTAACAACGATTAGTGCCTATGGCATAACAACACAATTAACTTTTAGACGCCCCGCCAGGGATTTTAACAAAATGGTTGACTCTCACGTTCGGGGCTCTGGTGACCTCCCTAATTATCACAAAGTCATGAGTTATACACCATTGGAAAGCTTATAGACCACAAATTCCAATGAGGTAACATTCGTGAAATTCCCGCCGTATTCGTAGTAAAAAAAAAAAAAAAAAAAAAAAAAAAACACATAAAAAACATTAACAATATGAAAATATTGACTTTGCGGGGCCCTGGCAACCCTTGCAGGCCATCCTACGCTGACAAAATGATGAATGCGTAGGCCACATACTTGTGACAATAATGTAAGAAATAGCCCTTGCGTAATGAATTCGTTTTATGTAGGAAATATTTTCCAAAAAAAAAAAAAAAAAAGCGTAGAAAACATTCATTGAATTAGACATTCTCTCCCCTCCCCCACTAGTACCACGTCCATATGCAAATCATTTTTGCTACACACATCATGTATACGAACAAGAATTATGCTTCTAGACCACTTCAGTGAAATATATCTTGTGTTATATGGGACCGTCACGAAAATAAATGTAAATTAACCAAATTTGACCCCTCTTCCTCTATAAACAACAAGTACACATAAAGGTTACTATCATGTAGGGGACTACCTCATTGCTTCACCGACCAATTTTTATGGATGTACCACAAAGGGGGAAGGAATACCCGCCAAAACCTGATGAAAAAAAAATTGATGAAAAATTAAAAAGTGAACTTCATCCTCCCTTTCTCGGCCGTACATACGTACCACCTATATACATAAAATGCAACTGAATGAAAGCTTCATCCCTCAAAAATACTTTGGTGCCAAATCATCTTTCTAGCTTAATTATAGGCTGAGCTATTGGTGTTTGTTGTAAAAATAAATGTATTTTACGTCAAAAAACTTAAACTCCAAAAATTGGCTAACTTTGCCCCCTCTCTTCTCCCCCCATATAAGCAAGAAGTACAAATACACGATATTACCATGTAGTGGCCTACTTGATTGCTTCAAATAACAATTTTTATGAATCTATCCCCCAAGAGGGGGAACGGCTTCCCCCAAAAAATTGTTGAAAAAAAAACACACACACACAAAAACACGATATTTACCCTCCTTCCATATACATAAAATGCACACCAGCAAAGCTGCATCTTTCAGGAATAAATTGGTACTAAAACCATCTTCCAGCCTTAATTTGAGGTTTAAGACTGAGCCATTGAGGTTTAAAACCCTGACACAGCAGTTGCGTCAATGGGCGTTTAAAGATTAAGAATGCAGACGACCAGTGGAACGTAACACAAAGAAAACTAAACTACATATTCCGTGAACGGAGATCGGGAAAATCCCGATTTCTTTATCCGGAATTGAACATTTGGGCGGATCCAGATTAGGGAAGTTCCCGAAATTTGATCTAGCAGTTGAATATAGATGGCAAGCAATACGTAAGAGTGTAAAAATGTAATATATATGCGTACTTAGATTATTGTTTTAAACAAAATAAACATTTTAAACGTTTTTTTTTTGTTTAAAACAAAGTACTTTGTTTTAAACGTTTAAAACGTTTTAAACAAAAAAAAACATGTTTTAAACATAAAAAACGTTCTTTTTGATTTTTTTTAAAAAAACATGTTTTTTTCAACCCTGGTCTCATAAAGAACTCAACTTTTGAAATGCCCGCCATTTCTGTTCTAGTAAGTTGGCAGCACTGAACGGTACACGATTTTCAGCTGTTGTCTTTATGGTTAGTAGTCACAGTGTGCCGAATAGCGCGTGATCGTGGTGGGGTGCTGAGTGCCACAGCCAATTATTGGTGCTGATTGTCACGACTGGCGCTGATTGCCAATATCAAGGTGCTGACTGCCACGATGGCGTGCTGACTGCCACGAGCCTGAGAGAAAGATGCTAGACGTAACATTACCGGACGCCAAGAACCATGAAAGAAACTAGATGATCCTTAGGATCGTGTTGTTCAGACCAACACCTAACAAAGGTAAACAGGTCTCTGTATGTACACTCATGTCCAAAATTATTGTCACATGATTATAAATATGTTGTTCTAGTAATATAATTTGATAACGAATTCGCCCGGTATTTCTTATAATGTTAGTATGTGTATAATCGGCAAAGACAAGTATGTGGTAAATTTCATGTCAAAAGAGCAGTAAATAAGAACAATTAAACGAAAATAAAATTTTCTTGTCCATTTAGTTACATTTTATTTTACTAATTATGATTTTCGTATTTATAATTCTTTTCCTATGAAATTTATCACAAATATAAATTTCCTGATTATACACATAATGTAAGTATTAAAAGTACTCTGCAAAATTATCAAATTATATTCTTACAAGAAGACAGTTATAGATATGCGACAATAATTTTGGACATTGAGTGTACTTTCAGTTTTTTGTCAGGGAGGGGTGCGTACAAAATTGGTACATTTATGTTCTCACTTGAACTTCCTATGTCAGCATGAACTGTGTACAGCTGTGCAAATTGTTTCGAGCAGCTCTTGAAAGTTCCATCAAAAAAGCACTGCTGGATGTCCCTCACAAGGGAAGTTCAAGACAAAGCACTCGCCTGCAGAGAAACTAAGCATGCCATTTGAAGTCCCAACTCATGCTGATTATAACAAGCTAATAAAATTCCTGAAGGGTTGAGAACGGTTCTAGATATTCAACTTGGAAGTTTATATGAGAAAATGAGGATATACGCATTTGTACGCGTTAAGTACAACATAATTAGTAACGAGTATTGACATACGAATTGAAAGCTATCGGAAGTAACAGGAAAAAAAGTGTTTCGCAATAACTAACGGTTTGTTAGATATAATTAGTCATTACATTGTTCCCAATAATCATAGGTTAGAGATGAAAATTGATCACTGTTGTTCTTCTGTTTTATGAGGAAATGACGCAGGCAAAATACTCCCTTGCACCATGAACATTTTATATGTGTAATTGTGTTGTATCCGTCAAGAGAACAGTTCGTAAAACCAAAGCAAAAAGCAAATTCGACAAGTGATTCAAAAGTTATAGGCCTATAATTTGTTCGTAACCTGCCTTGCACAACGCAAACTGAAACAATCCAATGTATCGCGGTGATTGGAAGTGATTCGTATGGACACAAACTTTATTTGATTGTTTCGTTGGTACATTATAACGTCCAGATGAAGTTGATTCATACTATGTACAAATCTCCTGCCATAATCTTTGATTGATCAGAATCAAAACACATCAAATGGTTGCATAAGTCGTGTGCAATTCTTTGGTATCTTCTCAACCATTAGATCTTTGCCATCCGTCATGCAACTTGTAATGGACAATTTGTCTGTGAACGGACCCCAGTGATCAAGCAATAGCAATTTCAAACCACCAGGCTTCGCCATGGGTGAGAATACTTACCGCATTGAAACATGCATCCACTCATTTTCTCATATAAATTTCCAAGCTAAATATCTCGAACAGTTCTCAACGTACAGGAGTTTTATTACCTGTTGTAATCAGCATTAATTGGTCCTTCAAATGACATGCTTATTTCTCTGCAGGCGAGTGCTTCTCCCAAACTTCCCTTGTCAGCTGGCTTCAGACCATCATATCCATTAAATAATACAATAAAACACTTAATATAAACAATGAAATGCGCAAATTGTACATATAACAGAAAAGACAATCACTTTATAAACATCCAAGTGTATGTCGTTCCACTTAGTGAGCAACTTTGTAACTTATAGGATGCCACATAGATTTGCTGTGATGATTGCTAAATTAATCCCTACTAAGTTAATTAATAGTCATAAATTTAGTATGAGGGATTAATTCCTCTCTTTCCAAATACAGTTTCTCCCAGGATCATCGTGGCAGTCAGCACCTTCATATTTGCAATCAGCGACATTCGTGGCAGTCAGCACCATTAATTGGCTGTGGCAGTCAGCACCCGTGGCAATCAGCACCTATCCGTGATCGTCACCTGTTTCCTGTACAGGTACGGAACAACGTGTTGTCGTGGTGGAAACTTATAGCAAATGTGTTGAATGTTGTCCAGAGACTGCTCGTAAACTCGCAATATTTGGTTAACATAATGCATGGAATTAGTGAACTCTGATGAGACCAGTGTTTCTTCCAGACATGTTTTAAGGGGAGCACTGCCCTCCCCACGAAGCTTTGAGAGTGCCCCCCGGGGGAGACCAAAATAATACGTCTATAATATATTAATAAATAGAATAGTACCAGCAGTGCCCCCCGGAATACGAAGTGTGCCCCCCCGGAACATCGTATCTGAAAGAAACACTGGATGATACTGATTGCTAAATTTGAGAAAATCGCTTCGGTTATAGACATTAAACCCTCGGGGCGTCCTCGTGTTAATCGTTCTGCAGAAAAAATGGAAATCGTGAGTGATAATGTTGCTGTACGCCCGGTCCAGAAAACAAACGACGATCATGCGCTATTCGGTGGTCCGTGACAATTAACTACAAAAATTAACAGATGAAAATCGTATAACGTTCAGTGCTGCCAACTTACTGGAACAAAAGTGGTGAGCATTTCAAATGTTGAGTTTTTTATGGGACATCCTTTAATAATAATCAGTAGTTTAAAAAGAACATGTAACCACGTGTAGTATTATGGATGTTTGAATGTGCTCCCATAGACATGGTTTTGCTTTTTCTTCCTTTTAATCATGTATTGTATCTTAATTATAGTTGACTTATACATGATAAAGCATTTCTTTTAAATAATTTTCGTTAGTTAGTTGCTATTATTTCGTTCACTAATTACATATATAAATATTCATTTCGTATCTCTTCAATGTGTCAAAATGAAACAATGAAATTGGATACGCAGGGATTACGTACGTATAGTAGTATGCATTGCACAATCTTAGACTATGAAAATGAATTTGATTTTGTATTAAATCGTTGAGAATAATTTTCACGAAGTAAGCATGCTGAAAGTGACTTCTACACTACTTCTCATTTTTTGAGTACGCAAAAAAAAAAAAAAAAAAAAAAGCGGATATTTTAATCCAAAAATAATAGTTAAGGTATTAGTTCTACCCCACAGTGTTTACCCCCTCTGAAGGAAAGATGGATGTAGTATCCACGAGAAGAGAACACTTTTGAATCCGAGACTAGACAAGAAATTTCTTGAGTCTCGTGGGAAACACTTGTTTATCCATCTTTTAGGGGTTACTTCCTGTTTCACTGAATCCTGTTTCGCAGAAGGCCTTATCAGTGTGCAAGGCCTGTTTACCCATTCCTGTTTCGCAGAATCACATGAAAAGTTCGGGTAGCACCTAAATATTAGAAATATTTGACGAAAGGAACAAAACACTAACACAAATCTAAAGAGGTGCGACTCGCACTACAGCCTTGTCGCACAAATGCAATGTAATTTACTGTCACAAGAACAAATTACAAAGAAACAGACACACAAATAATAATAATAATAATAATAATAATAATAATAATAATAATAATAATAATAATAATAATAATAATAATAATAATAATAATAATTTGCATTGAGGAATAATGGCATGAACTTTAATAAATTTAGTGTACAGGTGCGATTCTTATTATCAGCTTTTCTTCATTGGATTGTAATTTCAACCATCCGAACGAATACAATGAGATACTGCATTAAAATACGGAATAAGACCAACTTCGCCACACCTAAACCTACTCGAGTAAGACTGTCTAAACGTCTCCATAATCTTCTCCGCAAAGTTAAATTGCCTGCTTCCAGCAGAAGAGGGATGATTTATATCTACTTTCTATTAAACTTGAAATCCTAAACCTTGGCATTGTTCGTGCTTTTTTCGCTGTTTCTAAGTTTATTTCTTATTGCCTGAAACATTAATAAAAATATAATTAGTACAACGTAAGGAGTCAAATAACAACCGAATAAAAAAGTGTAAACTTTCAAATATTTTTGTATTTATAGGTGGAAGGTTGCAATCAGTTCGTCAACTTAAGTGTCCGCCAAGTATCTAAAGTCTTTCCAGCCTTAGAACAAAGTAGACGTAAACAAAGCGAAGTGTACTACTTCGCGGCTCACACGTGCTTCGGCAGCGAGAGACTTGAACAACAAGATCGTCTGCTAGCTTACTGTTGTCGCATAATTTCCACAGTATAAGGATACGGTTGGTTGGAAATAATTAACGCAATGACACTGACTACTGCTATGTTGGAAATACGTATTTTCTTAAATCATTATATAAACGAGATTGCCTCTGTTCCTGTTGTCCTCTTTTGTGTTTTATAACATGAGACGAAAATGGATTATTGTCACTCATCGTCGCCATGAAACTCTGCATTCTACAATTTCAAATGAGCGGGGTCGGCGCGCGAACGCATACGCATGCGCAGTAAATACTATATGTCCAAATACGGGTGAGGTTGAAATAAAGCTACATCTGTTGTTAAATATTATATATATTGCGTTTATCATCATAAAATGCAGGATAAATTCAGATATCTTTATTTGAAATTATTATTTTAGTAGGAATTATATTGCGGTAGGATCCTAGTGCACTGAGACCAACAACCAATCATTGGTCATCGACCCACTGGTAGTCAGGTGGGTTTGTTTACATCTACTTTTTTCTAAGGCTGGAAAGAGAATAGCAAAACCCTGTATCTCTGGGCAGTCGGGTGCATCGTCTTGTATACATATATGGAAATGCATCAGGAATATCCTTAAGAGGAACCAGTGGAAGTGCATCTGTTCTCTTAACCTATTTCCTCATATTATTATCAGCTTTGTAAAGTAGAGCCAACCAGGGTGCGAAATCGCCCCATTCAAAGTGAGGGGGAAATTCTTTTAAACGCAATACATGTATACAAAATCATAACCTATCAGAAAGAAAAGAAATTAACCGAAGCTTACCAGATTGTCGTAAAACACAGTCATTTCCAATTATGCTAATCCGTATTGAATAAAACTTGAACAATGCAAGAAATGTGTACTCTGAACTAAAACGTTGTGCTTTATTTTATTGACCTTCAATGTGTTCTACAAGCTTGCATTAATAAGCCATCAAAAATAAAATTAAGGGTATTGTTGTAACTGGTGACCTACAAGGCTAGGCTATTATCTAGTGTTACACATAAAAATGATTGGCCATTTAAGTATTTAATTTTATTTTTGTTCAAATATAAATCCGTGTCTATTTGTTCATGTCCTTTATTAATATGCACCGTAGTTAATACATGTGCAATGTCTAAAAGCAACTCTAACATAAGTATGGTTTGTCTTGAAGTTAGCCTACGATACAAACCTTCAAATTTTGCCACAGTTTGTACACTTGATTCTTTTCTGACTTTGGCAGAAGACAAATAATCAATTATGAATGAATAGTCTCTATATACGGCTAAGAGCACATTTTTTTTTGCTGGAAATCCAAAGGATTCGAAACAGTTTCTTTACTTTCAAAACATCTTCAATGACTTTGGCAATGTTTTCGAGGTGAGCAAATGCAGAAGGCTTACTGAAGACTTTATAAAATTCGTCAAGCAGATTTTCTAAGTGGTGTACTGCGTTCATGACTCAAAAACTTTTTCTGTTACTAAATCAAGCCTATGAGTCATGCAATGAATACTGACTTAAGTGGGGAGCAAAATTTCTTTTAATTCAAGCAGCAGCTCCATCGTGCTTACCTATGAAAACCGATGCGTCATTTGATCCAAGACCCATGTTTATCTTTAATAAGATCAGAATCAATTACATTCTTTGCGAAAGCTTCATTGATCTTCATTTCTATTGCTTTTGCGTCTGCCTTCTCGATGGGTACTAGTTTATGAAAACAGCTTCGAGCAATATTTCTCTCATCCACGTACGTAATATACAGAATCAAACCCTTTTCAGAGAATCGATCTGTAGAATTATCAACAGATATAGAGAAGCAATCAGTAGACTTCAAAAATGTTACCAATTTCTTGTGTAGCTGATCTGTAATGAAATGTGTTATCAAAGCAGCACTTTTGTCTGTATGGTCACGGCAAGTCATTATTGGCAGTTTTATTCTTATTGATTTTACACACGAAAGAAGCATGCAGTTTACGAACATTACAATCATCACCTACTGTCCTGCTTTCATGTCGAAAATAAACCATGATCCATAATGTTTCCACGAATTCTGAAATCTTTTTCATTCCATGGACGGTTGACTTTCTTCTAACAATGTTATATTTTAGTTCATTTTACTTGACATTGTTACCACTTCCATCACCCGAACTCTCTGACAAATGTAGTTTAGAAGATTCCATGACATTTGCACTAAAACACTTCTTTTCATCTTCACCCGTTTCACCACTACTGCATTCGTCACTGCTTTTGTTCGTGAATAGGACTTATTATTAGTAACATGTCACTATTTAGTTCGCGAACTTTATTGTCTGACTCAGAATTAACGTGGAAGTATTTTGTAATTACGTTATTCGTAGCACTCTTCCTACGTTTCATTTTTACTGCATTCAAGAAGTCAATAACACTGCACTCAAGTATGATCACCTTAGTAGTAGAAGGACAAAAAAGAATAGTTACTTCGGATCTCATCTCTATTTTGTTTTTAGCGTTGCCAGATCAAAATACAGTTTAATTATTCACTGCATTTTTCATTTTGCTTAACGCTAACTGAACTTCGATGACTTTCGTTATACTTTTCCTACTGAAATATTTGTAAATATATTGATAAATGTCTTGAACTTGTATTAATGGGGTAAGTATGTCTTTGAAAGTATTTTGTAAGGAAACTAACGTTACATTTTCAAGAAATGTGTATGACTTCTGACAAATATCTGCATATTATCTTCCCCCCAGTAACTCTGCGGTGGAGGGGATTATTTTCCAAAAAACAGTAAGTGAGGGGGAATTCCCCCCCATCCCCCCCAGGATTTCGCACCCTGGAGCCAACTCAATATCTTGTATCTTTCTCCATATAGAGTTGGTAAAATGAAACAAACAAATACGTAATATCACTTACTGGAGTGTTTCTTTTGTTAACGTTTATTGCCACTTGTTCAAAGTTAGTCATAAATTATTGCACATGGAACTTGGAAGCAACAATCTTCAAATTTTTCTTGATTTGCTGAAGCATGGGTGTCTACAATGTCCGATCCAGACTTCGTTTTGCAATAACCAGAAGAGGAATGAAAAAAAAAAATGTCCGAAATACTTTCCGTGCAATGTATATTACTATGAAAATAGACATGGACAAATTTTAGATGTTCCATCCCTTACTATCTTTTCGTTCCTCTCACTTTACAAAAATTCTCTTTCACTTTACGGTATTCTGATATAGCAGTCTATTCATGTTACTTTCTCAATAATTTATGGAATAATTTGTTTGTTACTTACATTTTGTATGTGTGATTACAATATCACGATGGGATCAGTTTCTCAACATGTAATACAAATATCGGCGTGCTTCTGGTGCAGTACAGGCTTTTCACAAACTTATGTAGAAATAAATAAATAAAATAAAAACCTTTTATTCTGCGAAACAGGAACAAACGCATTGGATTATTTTTCTGTTCTTCGAAACATGGCAACGCTGAACGTGAAAAACCAGTTTGAACCCCTTTCTGCGAAACAGCAACACACACTTTTAGGTAATCTCAAACTCTGTTCTAGTGTTACACGACTCATAGTAATTGGTAAAGTGATTGTACGAACACAATGACGAATATTTTACAACGTTTAAATTTGCACAAGTCATTACACAACCAACTAGAGCCTTTTCTATTTGATCTGTGCCCCTTCTGACGCTGCAGTCGATGTGTGCTTTCTCGTACCTCCCTCAAAAGAGGAAAGAGAAGTTGTTGCGGTCGAGATCTTTCAATTGTTAGATGCGAAAGCGTTGCCAAAATGAATTATTTCACTGACTTTGCTGTCCTCTATCTTGTTAGCCATTTTAAGTAGCCTACGATCTTCACTCATCAAGACCAAACGATTGAATGACAAATTGGCAACACAACTGAAGTCATTCACTTCACAAATGAAATCATTCACTTCTTTTCCGTGAGTAAAGGGAGAATTTCCTCCGTCAGAGGATGGCGAGGGTGGGGCCGAAGTATAGTTCGCATACTTTCCGAGGGCACATTTGAAATAGACAAGCTCTAACTAAGTCTATGGCCTATGGATCCCGGAGGTTGAATGCCGCGTTCACAAAAGCTTTCTCGTACCTCCCTCAAAAGAGGAAAGAGAAGTTGTTGCGGTCGAGATCTTTCAATTGTTAGATGCGAAAGCGTTGCCAAAATGAATTATTTCACTGACTTTGCTGTCCTCTATCTTGTTAGCCATTTTAAGTAGCCTACGATCTTCACTCATCAAGACCAAACGATTGAATGACAAATTGGCAACACAACTGAAGTCATTCACTTCACAAATGAAATCATTCACTTCTTTTCCGTGAGTAAAGGGAGAATTTCCTCCGTCAGAGGATGGCGAGGGTGGGGCCGAAGTATAGTTCGCATACTTTCCGAGGGCACATTTGAAATAGACAAGCTCTAACTAAGTCTATGGCCTATGGATCCCGGAGGTTGAATGCCGCGTTCACAAAAGCTTTCTCGTACCTCCCTCAAAAGAGGAAAGAGAAGTTGTTGCGGTCGAGATCTTTCAATTGTTAGATGCGAAAGCGTTGCCAAAATGAATTATTTCACTGACTTTGCTGTCCTCTATCTTGTTAGCCATTTTAAGTAGCCTACGATCTTCACTCATCAAGACCAAACGATTGAATGACAAATTGGCAACACAACTGAAGTCATTCACTTCACAAATGAAATCATTCACTTCTTTTCCGTGAGTAAAGGGAGAATTTCCTCCGTCAGAGGATGGCGAGGGTGGGGCCGAAGTATAGTTCGCATACTTTCCGAGGGCACATTTGAAATAGACAAGCTCTAACTAAGTCTATGGCCTATGGATCCCGGAGGTTGAATGCCGCGTTCACAAAAGCTCTCCATTGCCTTCTATCCTTAGCCAACTGGATCCAGTTTCTACTTTGTATTTTTATTTGTATTAATATTATCCTCCCATCTGAGCCTTGATCTTTCTACTGGAGGTTTTCCGATTGGATTTCCAGTTAAAACTTAAAAGGTGTTCCTACTTTCTTCCACCCTAGCTACATGCCCAGCCCAACTGAATCTTCTAGATTTGATGACCATAAAAATGTTTGATAAACCGTATAAATTATGCAATTCCTCGTTATGAAGTTTCCGCCATTCGCTATTCCCCTTCCTCTTGGGTCCGAATATTCGTCTCAGGATCTTGTTCTCAAATACTTTCAGTCTACTTTCTTTCCCGAGGAAGCGACCATGTTTCATTACATAATATACTCCAATAATAAATATGGTTTAAATGTTCTTATTTCACACCCTTCGTGTATACCTCTCATGATACAGAAGGCTTCTGGGAACTTCAAGATAAAATTAATAAAAATAATCAGAGCATATATTTTATACATAAATTTACAAAACGAAACGAGAAAGAATTGAAACCACACGTAAAAGATTTCCGTTAAGAGCCTGCCTTACTAAAAATAATGCAAAATTTACCATTTTTCTTTTGCTTGTTTATTCATAAGTGAAAGGAGATAATGATATGGAACTTACCACAATCATAGAAAATGTTGTACTATAACAGAAAATATGAACCTGAAGAATTTTCAGTGTTGCTATCCATAGAAATTACAGTGTTGCCAGAATAACAATTTCCCTAAAATTTAAGTTAAGGCAGCGACTAGAGGAACGATGTCAACTCCACTTGGTTACGTATTGTGTTGTTTTGGTTTGCTGCGAACCACTTTTTAAATAGCATTATTATTTAGTTTTAATTACTGTATGTTGAAACTATTTTGTTTATTACGAACTAAATACAACTATACGACACTAACAACATTTCATTGGTGGAGGCTGACGACAGGGATACACCCTCGCGTTCTATTGGATACTGAAATGGTTAGATCTGGGTCAAGCTTCACGAGTCTTTGCGATTACTATAGTTAGATAGAAGCGGAATACGGATTAGGACCGAAACGGCATACGGTGAAACTTCAGTTCAGAAACCTGTTTCAGTCCTTTGCCAATTCAATGATATTACGGTTTTCTCCTATATATATCTTCAAGAAAATAATTGTTACTGCAGGGGTGCCCACAAAGGAGGGCTATGACGCAAACTGCGTCATTGAAATATGGGGGGTAAAAATCTATATAAATATGTTTGAGGGGGTCTAAAAATTAATCGAAAAGATTTTTTTCATGGAAGAACACCTACGGATAGACAATTGCGGGGGGGGTGCGTCATGGACATAAGGGGGGGCACCACTGTGTTACTTAATATTGCATGATTATAAGATAATGTTTTTTTTTTCATTATTTGAAAATTTGCAGAAAATTATTTTCAATCCTATGCCGTTCCGATCTACACATAGATCATTCCATCAAATGTTGTATGCAAATCCCGACATTGTAAACAACTCATCGTTGTTATTGTCTAATCTTGTTTAATAGAAAATCTAAAACAATAAATGACGGAAAATAAGATCGTGTCTAAAAGGGCTAAGGGACAAAAAAAGATCAATGTCCTGTATGCGTATGTTATTGTTGGATACAAGGACATGCTTTATGGAACACAATGCATTGTATTTTTTCAAATATCAATCAAATTGTGATTGACTATCGTAGAATTTTATTGAGTATATGCATTCCATGGTTTTTCTTGTGCAGTATAAACCATGGCAAAGAGCTCGTAAAATAGAACTATAATATGTTTGAAACTGTAGATAAAATCACAAAATAATAGCTGCGATCTTTTTTAGACCATAGAAATATGTTTTTTTTTTTTTTAAATCACAAATTGCAATAAAATTTAAAGTATGCTCTTGTGAAGGCGTATAGAGCGATAAACACAGCGAAACAAACTTTTTATGTTCCTTTTCCTACTTTCTGTAGCTGAACAAGAAGTTGATAATGATATATGTGACTCATTATCAACTTCACATATATCCTTGGCACGTAACTACAATGATTCCTAAACAGGATGTCTCAAAAGTCTTGTTCATTGAATTTAGCATAAGAAAATAATTGTACTGCAGAGTTAAAAAAAAAAGAAAAAAGTGAATATTCAATAGCACTCGGCTTGGGGAAACTAGGGATGGCCACAAAGATCCGGTTCCGGCGGAACCGGTACCGCGAGAAACCGGTTCTCGGATATCCGATTTTCAGTACCGGTTCCAGATATGAATCCGAAAACCCGGTTCCAGATCTGGATCTGAAAACCCGGTTCCAGAACCGAATCTTAGGAACCGGTTCCAGATCTGAATCTGAAAACCCGGTTCCAGACCTGGATCCGAAAGCCCCCAAAGACCCGTAAAGGAGGCACAAAGTTCATCTTCAAAACACTGCAAAGAGGACCATGCGCTTGTGCCCTTCCCACCCAGACCCGCTTGGGCCTCCAGAAAAAAATATTGGTCCACCAGTGGGTATTAAGGCAAATCAGTTGGCAGTCTGCCTGTTTAGCCAATGAGTTTGCCAGTTACCCAGTTTATTTAGCCAAATGAGACAAGCGTCCGCCGCCTGGGCGCCTGGCTGTCGCTTCCACCATTTCATCTAGAACACTGTTCACAGTCTGCCAGCAGCTCGGGTTTAGCGTAGGGATGGTCACACAGTTTCGGTTCCAGCGGAGTTCTTGGAGATCCGGTTTTTAGAACCGGTTCCAGGTTTGATTCCGAAAATCCGGTTCCAGTACTGGATCTTGGGAACCGGTTCCAAAACTGGATCCGAAGAACCGGTTCCAGACCTGGATCCGAAAAACCGGTTTCGGAACCGGATCTTCTAGAACCGGATCCGTTCAGACCCGAAAATCGGTTCCACTCAAAATTTTTTGTTGGTTGGAGTTCAAGGTTTGAGGGATCCAACAATACCAGATACTATGTCTATGTAGTGTTGAACGGGTATTATTCTAAGGACGAAAAAAGAAAACTAATTTTCAACGAACTTAAAAAGTTCGTTACTGAATTTTCTATGTCTGGGCGTCTGTCTGTTATTTGCGAATTTTTTAATTTTGAGCCCTCTATTCGATAGAGAATCAAAAATTATGTGATGGAACTTTTCGCGTATCTCTTATCGTTACCGATATATTGGCCACAAAAGTTCTGATTTCGGAAGATTTAAGAAGCCATATCTCAGAAACCGTAAGTCATAGAGAGATGATATTGGTGTCGATCAATACCTAAGAGGATGGTGAATATTTAGGTGCCAAATAGTAACTGGTCACCGTTCCCCAGATATTGGCCAAAAAAGTTCCGATTTCGGAAGATTTAAGGAGCCATATATCAGAAACCGTAAGTTATAGAGACATAATATTTTGTGAATTTTTCAATTTTGAGCCTTCCATCCATTTTGAGCATGTATCTTCGTAAAACTACATATCGTAGAACGTTTTAACAGAACTTTTAAACAAAACATGTGGAAAAAACTTAGTACTCAAGGAAACTATAAATGGATAGATATATTACAAGAACTGTTTAATGAGTATAATAATAAAGTACATAGAACAATTGATATAAAGCCTGTAGAAATTAATAAGAAAAACTAATTCTTTTTAAGTTTATGCTGTCAATGCTCTTGCTCTTGGAGCATTCTCTGCTGGTTATGTATTGACATTTATATTTTCACGAAAAAAAAAAAAAACGAAATTATATTCTGTTTATCAGGAAAGGAATGTAAATATAATGCATAAGGTCAAATCTTTAGTCTACGTAAATCATTTCTTTGCTAAACAAGTAGAGTTTTATGAAGAAAGTGTTCGTATGTCCAGTTGCGAAGTTTAATGGAAGGGTGTCAAGACCCGGTGGACCCTCGTGAATGCACCCCTGTGGTAGGGGTATCCAGTGTGCGAATTACCAGAGGGGATGAGGGGGAAATCCCCCTCTAAAGAATTGGATATCTCTCATAAGCTTTACTTTTCTGTGCACTTTGTCATCTTTGTAAAATGTCCTTTAATTCGCACCTTTGGGGTATTCCTGGAAAGTAATGAATCAAACAGTGCTTTTGAAATTTAGGGGACCTACGAATAGGGATGCGCACGAGGCGAGTCGAGACAGGATTTTCCTGACAAAATTCGAGTCGAGACACGGCTCTTCCAATAGAGAAATATACATTTTTCGAGTCGAGACATCACTTTCACAGCACATTTTTGAGACGAGACAGCCACAAATCTTGTCTCGTGCGCATCCCTACCTACGAAGAAGAAAAAAGATTAAACGTTTTAAACTAGTAAGGAATCAAAAATTGCATATTTAGAGAGAGAGAGAGAGAGACTACTAAAAGAAAAAAAATGATTCCCCATAGTAGTATTGGGGACACCCTATCGAAGTTTGGACTTTGACCCCGACCTTTGTGACGTCATAGGTCAAAGGTCAATGACCTTGGCCCGGGGTCAATGACCTAGGGGTACCTAGGACCACCCCCTCTAAATTTTGGCAGGGGTACCCTGGCCCACCCCCTAAATTTTGGCAGGGGTACCTAGGACCACCCCCCTTAAATTTTGGAAATTGCCAAATCTAAAAATTGGGTGTGGTAGCCTAGGACCATAGTATGTACCTCTATCAGTATTGGGTGTCTATGTCGTTCCCTTTCATGGGTAAAAAATTGCCAAAAAGTCAAATTTCGGGGGTTTTTGACCTAATTTATCCCCTTTGATGAGGTATTATTACCCTATATGGTTATATGGGCGTATACAGGGATCCATTACCTATCATAAGACATGGGTATATTAATGCACCCCTTGAAAAATTTGGGAAGGGTACCTTGGCCCACCCCTTAAATTTTGGAAATTGACCAATTTAAACATTGGGTATTATAGTACAGGACAATAATATGTATTATGATAAATTTGGGTGGTCCACTCGTTCCCTTTTAGGGGTACAAAATTGATAAAAATATAAACGTAAGCAATACGTTATACCACGTGTTTGGTTTTTGGTCCATTTTATCCCCCTTTGATGAGGTCCTATTACCTTATATAGTTATATGGTCATGTATAGGGGTCCATTACCTATCATAAGACATGGGTATATTGGTGCACCCCTTTAAAATTTTGGGAGGAGTACCTTGGCCCACCCCTTAAATTTTGGAAATTGCCCAATTTAATCATTTGGTATTATAGTATAGGACACTAATATAGATCACTATAAATTTGGGTGGTCCACCTCGTTTCCTTTTAGGGGTACAAAATTGCCAAAATTTTAGTACAACCACGTGTTTGGTATTTGGTACATTTTATCCCCCTTTGATGAGGTCCTATTACCTTATATGGTTATATGGTCATGTATAGGGGTCCATTATCTATCATAAGACATAGGTACATTGGTGCACCCCGGGAGGGGTACCTTGGCCCACCCCTTAAATTCTGGAAAATGCTCAATTTAAACATTTGGTATTATAGTACAGGACCTCAATATGTTTCGGTGTTCCTATTGTCAAAAATTTTAAGTACAACCACGTGTTCGGTTATTGACTCAATTTATCCTATTTGATAAGGTTATAAGGTATGGACGGGACTCAATGTATCCTATTTGATAAGGTATTATACCCCTTTCAATTTGGTATAACCCCTCGGGTGTAGTACGGTCACGTGATCGATGATTTGGTTTTGATGCGCGACGAGGTCCCTGGTCAATGTTCTCTAGGAATTAGGTGGAAACTTTGAACAAGATTCTTGGCATTTAAAACTTTTTTTTTTCAACTTTTCAAACTAAAAAAATCAAAACAAAAAATTGAAAACGAAAACTTTTAAACAAAAATCTTGAAACTAAAAAAAATTTTCAAAACAAAAATTTGAAACGAAAAATTTTGAAACGAAAACATTTGAAACAAAAAATTTGAAACGAAAAATTTTCAACAAAAAAAATTTGAAACGAAAAATTTTCAAACAAAAAATTTTGAAACAATAAATTTACAAACAAAAAAATTTCAAACGAAAAAATTTGAAAAAAATTTGAAACAAAAAATTTTCAAACAAAAATTTTTGAAACAAATTTCAAAACAAATTTCAAACGAAAAATTTTCAATTAGAATTTAAATCAGTGATCAGCTTTCACGGTTAACCGTTAAACTTTATCCGGTTTCTAACTATTCGATTAACAAATAAACGGTTTTCAACTATTCGATTAACAAATAAACGGTTTTCAACTATTCAATAAACAGATGAACGGATTTTTCCTTTTCACACCAGTGAGTGCAAGAATTTACAAACTAAAACAAAAATATTTGTACTCGCTTTAAATACGCATCATTTTTGAAACAAGGTGTTAGTGTTCATCATGGATACACAGTGGAAACATCCATTTACCTGTATTCTCGCAGGGCCTAGTGGGTGTGGAAAAACGTATTTTGTGAAGCGATTACTGTCACATCTCCCAACCATGATCAATGCAAAATTTCGTAAGATATATTGGTATTATGCAGAATGGCAAGACGTGTATGCAACAATGCCGGTTCCAGTAGAATTTCACGAAGGACTTCCACGAATGAAAGATTTTCAGCCTCCAGATGGACCACATTTGATTATTATTGATGACCATATGCGAGAAGTGAATAGTGATATTGTTGATATGTTCACGAAAGGATCACATCATCGAAATATTAGTGTGATTTTTATAACACAAAATGTATTTCATCAAAGTAAAGCAAATAGAAATATGAGTTTAAATTGTTCGTATTTGGTGTTGTTTAAAAATCCACGTGACAAGTCACAAATCAAGCATATGAGTTATCAAATCATGCCTGAACATCCACTGTTTCTACAAGAAAGTTATGCAGACGCAACAAGAAATCCACATGGCTATTTACTGATGGATCTTAAACAAGATACACCCGATGAAATGCGATTTCGTACAAATATTTTTCCCGACGATCTGCATCATTATGTTTACGTACCAACAAAACATGTTTAAATTATTGTGCATGTGAAAAGAATGACTTAGTCTGTCACGATGTCTCCTACAGTGAAACACGCTGATCTGCTACGTGCTTTGCACAAAGCTAAACCAAGATTGCGTAAAGCTATTATTGCCAATGCAGATGCTTCATTAATTCATAGTATTTGTGAATGTTGTTATAATGTCTTAAAAGGCAATGTTCCACTGACAAGTGCGCAGAAGTCAAGATTAAAGCGTTACAAGAACACG
The DNA here is from genome assembly GCF_964235325.1 of Thermobia domestica. Classification (NCBI taxonomy): domain Eukaryota; kingdom Metazoa; phylum Arthropoda; class Insecta; order Zygentoma; family Lepismatidae; genus Thermobia; species Thermobia domestica. The sequence goes on along the minus strand of NC_137456.1, from coordinate 341,223,505 downwards.
CTCCGCTATCTCGTAGACAATACAAAATCATTGGATAAAAAGAAGAAACATTTAGCCGTACAACAAGGAGGATTCTTACCTGCATTACTTGCACCTATTGTAGGAAGTGTGTTATCCAGTATTTTGTTTAAACAATAAACATCATGGAACATAGCAAGAAGATGGTTTTAGTGCCACCAGAAATGCTTCAACGAATGCATGCATCATCATCCCGTGTGAGTGAAAATCGAGAATCTAATCTCGATCGTGAAATGCAATCTATATTGAATACATCGTATCCAAGTGATGAAGAAAAATGGAATCAGTACAATAGAATATTACAGAAATATCTTTATGTGATACGTAAACAAGAAGAACCAATACCACTTACAATTACATCAATGAAACCTGATGGTGACGTTCCGAATGTTGACGATAGCACGAAACAAGAAATTTTAGCCGCAATACCACAAATGTATCGTAAGAAAGCCGAACTACTATTCCGTCGTTTAAAACAAGATGACGCAATTACGTGGGATCATAAAGGAACAGTGTACATCAACGACAATAAACTACATGGATCCAATATTGTAGATTTAATGTGCGATGTGACTCGACCGAGGAAACATTCTAATCCTCAAGGCTGGGAATTGTTTTGCAACTACCTTGCATCGTCAAACACACCTCAAGAATTGATTGGTAATCCACGAAGATTAAACTATATTGTCAAACATAATAGTACAACAGCATCTGAAGGATCTGCACCACCAAAACCGGCACCTGAATTATTTTCTTCCGAAGAAGAAGAAGAAGAAGAAGATGATGATGTTTTAGAAGTCCGACCAAAAAGAAAACGTATCATTCCACAATGGTCAACGTACAAACCATGAACAAAAAGTTGAAATCCATTTATTACAATCCAGCACACCCTGCATCATTTTCTACTGCAAAGAAATTATGGCAAGCCACAGGAAAATCTATACCTCTAGCCAAAATAAAACTTTGGTTAAACAAACAACCTACCTACACGTTACATCGTCCTGTACGTCGTCGTTTCCGTAGAGATTTTTATCTTGTCAACAATATTGATGATCAATGGGAATGTGATTTAAATGATTTACAATCACTTCAAAACTATAATAACAATTACCGCTATATTCTTACAGTGATTGATGTGTTTAGTCGGTACGGGTGGGCTGTACCACTAAAATCAAAAAGTGCCGAGGATATAGTGAATGCATTTGAAATGATTTTCCAGAAGAGGAAACCAATTGTGCTACGTAGTGATCAAGGAACTGAATTTACCAACAAGACAGTACAAAAGTTTTTCAGGAAACACAACGTGCAACATGTTACAACAAAGAATCCAGATATTAAAGCCAGCATCGCAGAAAGATTTAATCAGACATTGAAACATCGTATGTGGAAATATTTTACCAAATATCAAACATACAATTACATCAAAGTATTGCCTTTACTTGTAAAAGCATACAATGAAAGTCGGCATTCCAGTATTAAAATGGCACCTGCAAACGTTTCTCAGGACAATTTACTGGAGGTGTGGCATAACTTGTACGACAAAAAGCTACAACGTTCAAAACAAGATACGGATTTATCTGTTGGTGATACTGTTCGTATAAGTAAAACAAAACGTATCTTTGACAAGGGTTACCTCGAGAACTGGACTTGGGAAATATTCAGAGTAAAAGCCATTGTACTAAGAAACCCACCAGTGTATCGACTAGAGGATTTAAATCATCAACTCATCGATGGTGTTTTCTACAGAGAAGAATTACAACCAGTGCCGCTCCCTTCGACGTTCCTCATCGATAAAATATTACGTACAAGAACAAAAGGTCGCAGAAAGGAGTATCTCGTCCAGTGGAAAGGATATCCTTCCTCATTCAATTCGTGGATCCCTGCAACTTCATTGAAGAAGAAGAATGGAACCTGATCAAGATTTTTACGTTACACTTCCCAGTAATAGTTCCATGGATTATTTTCCAGAAAATACATTGACTTCATATATTACGAAATTACAACGACGTGTAGAGTTTCGCCAGAAATGGGATGTGGCAATTGTAGAGATTCATTATCCACATTCTTTGCTGAACATTAACAGTAAAAACAATAAAATATATTACAAATCATCAAGTAGTAATGATCAGGAACCGTGGAAGATTGTAACGATCCCTGTTCGCTATTATAACAATATACGGGATCTTATTCATGCAATTAATATACATCATAAAGAAACCAATTTATTTATATCCCATGATGCAACTAATAATATATGCCTCATAAGACATCCCAAAAAGGAAATCCATACTTCTGTACAAATCTCACCAAGTGTTAGTTTAATGCTTGGATTTGAACCGAAAAGTGATTTAAAAGATATGGAAAAGGGACAATATACAGCGGATGTACGATTAGGCTTGCCATCACAAATGTACGTCTACTGTGACATTATTGAATCTGTCATTGTTGGAGATACAATGGTACCCTTGCTACGAATTGTCAACATGGATCCTGTGAATCATACTTTTGGAAGTCATGCAGTACAAATCTTTAATCCTGCACATTATGTTCCGGTGGAAAAAATGAATTTTGAGCAAATACAAATCGATATAAGGGACAGCACAGGTCATCCTATGCCATTCACCTTTGGAACGGTGTCTACAAAACTACATTTCCGTCGTCGTCGTCATGACTGATCCGTATTTGCAATACTACCAAAAACAAGCGTTATCCGGTATCGGCAACGTCTATGTGGGAAGTCCCTATCAAGCAGGACATGGCATTGGAAGTTTCCTTGGTGGCTTATTTCGTTCAGTGTTACCACTTGTGAAGCAAGGAGCTAAAACTGTGGGAAAAGAATTATTAAAATCAGGTGCCAATATGATTAATGATGTTGTGATCTCGAATCAACCGCTGGAAGAATCGTTTCATCAACGTATGCAAGAGGCAAAAACAAATTTACAAGAAAAAGCTAAAAATAAGTTGAAAACTATGCTGGGAAGTGGATATCATAAACGAAAATGGGATGACTGCTCTCAGTTTGAGGTTGACCTTCCAACGATCAACAACACCATCAATCCTACGAAGAGACGTAAATTATCACATAAGAAGAAGAAGAGATCATTGGCATCGTCACCAGATATTTTTGATTAATTCAACGATGGCTTTCTTACATCATCAATCCTGTGAATGTGTAAAAAGTGAATTGGACATTTTTTCAACATTACCCACTCAAACCAGTGTTCTGGACAATCGTATTATTGGCTACAAACCAATTAGTTCAATAGCTGAAAATTCACCAATAGAATTTGTAGTGAGTGGTAGCAGTGATGAATATATTGATTTGCCACAAACCTTATTGTACATCCAAGCACAAATTGTGAAACCAGATGGTTCATCCTTCACCGAAACGGATAAAGCAATAATTGCACCTGTCAATGATTTTCTAAATGCTATGTTTAGTGAAGTACAAATCTACTTGAACAATAAACTGATCTCATTTCCGTCACATAATCATCCATATCGTTCGTACCTGGAAAAACTGCTCAATTATAGTGATGGAGCTAAAAATACACATTTACAAACAGCAATGTGGTTTCAAGATACGGCTGGTCATATGAACGCAACCACCAGGGAGAACAAAGGATTTCAACAACGCTATGAACTGACAAAACAAAGTATGAAATTCGATATGATTGGACATCTTCATTGTGACATTTTTAATCAAGATAAATTTTTAATTCATGGTGTGGAATTACGTGTGAAACTTATTCCTGCAAAACCAAACTTTTGTCTCATGGCCGGTGAAAGTAGTGTCAATGCAAAAATCAATATTCTAGACGCATCGTTGCAGGTGAAAAAAGTCAACATTAGCCCTAGTGTCAAATTGGCACACAATAAAATTTTACAATCTACACCGGCAAAGTATCCTCTGACAAGGGTTCAAATGAAATCATTTACCATCCCGAAGGATATACAATCCAAAACTATTGATAACCTGTTTATGGGAACATTGCCAAATCGTATTATTGTAGGATTTACATCGAATGAAGCATCCAGCGGAACTATTACCAGCAATCCATTTGAATTTCAACATCTAAACATTAATTTCTTTACATTGTATGTGGATGGAAAAGCTGTACCTTCAAAACCGTTGCAACCCAACTTTGAAGAAAATCTCTACATTTCATCGTACCACACATTGTTCTCAGGTTCTGGCATACATTTTACCAATACTGGAAATACAATTTCAAGAGCCGACTACAAGAATGGATATACACTGTTTGTATTTGACCTAACTTCCGATTCTTCTGCTGGAGATTGTCACTATTGGAATTTACAACGACATGGAGCCATCCGATTGGAAGTTCATTTCCAAGAGAAATTAGCAGCACCTGCAAACTGTATTGTGTATGGAGAGTTTTCCTCACTCCTAGAGATCGACCACCAGCGCAACATTATCCTGGACTTTTAAATTACAAGGTACGTATACGTTATGTATCATTTCCATTCACGATGTTGAATACATTACAATTAGCTAGTGCTTTAAACGGTAGTCCATTGTTCAGAAATCATTTTACCGGGGTATTTGCAAGCGATGAGTTACCCTCACGGATTTCTCTTCCTCTGGCAATCATTGTAAATACAGATCCATCCACAAAAGTAGGAAGCCATTGGATTGCAATTTATATTGATAATCGTGGTGTTGGAGAATATTTTGACAGCTATGGCCTTCATCCTTATGTACCACAACATGTTGCATTCTTAAAACTTCATTGTATGTACTATAAATATAATAATAGCCAAATGCAAAGTCTTGGTTCATCCGTATATGGCTATTATGCTTATTTTTATTTGTGCTGTAAAGCCCAAGGAAAATCTCTGCGTGAAATTCAATATTTGTTCACAACAGTACCCACGGTTAATGATCGTAGACTGCTGCAATATACCTTCAAGGTAATTTTATCATATTTATCATTGTAAGTGTATTTGTTTAATCATCATCTATTTCTATACTAATCATCTTTTTCCTCGTACTTTTTACAGAATTCACAATACGAAGCTTTGCAAACGGGTGCTATGCTGCAAAACATGGAAACAAATCATTACAATCAAGAAGAGGAGGCGGTCTAATGAAGAAACCCAGCTCAATATACAAACATTGTCAATAAGAAAGAAAAAGAAGAAACCAGAAAAATGAATAAAATACAATTTATGCTTATTTATGTGTTTTTATTGTTCATTCCACATACAACGTTATCAGATTCTCCTAAAGAACTGTGCGATATAAGACGAGAACCCTGGACAAAGTTTCCACCTAATTCCTAGAGAACATTGACCAGGGACCTCGTCGCGCATCAAAACCAAATCATCGATCACGTGACCGTACTACACCCGAGGGGTTATACCAAATTGAAAGGGGTATAATACCTTATCAAATAGGATACATTGAGTCCCGTACATACCTTATAACCTTATCAAATAGGATAAATTGAGTCAATAACCGAACACGTGGTTGTACTTAAAATTTTGATAATAGGAACACCGAAACATATTGAGGTCCTGTACTATAATACCAAATGTTTAAATTGAGCATTTTCCAGAATTTAAGGGGTGGGCCAAGGTACCCCTCCCGGGGTGCACCAATGTACCTATGTCTTATGATAGATAATGGACCCCTATACATGACCATATAACCATATAAGGTAATAGGACCTCATCAAAGGGGGATAAAATGTACCAAATACCAAACACGTGGTTGTACTAAAATTTTGGCAATTTTGTACCCCTAAAAGGAAACGAGGTGGACCACCCAAATTTATAGTGATCTATATTAGTGTCCTATACTATAATACCAAATGATTAAATTGGGCAATTTCCAAAATTTAAGGGGTGGGCCAAGGTACTCCTCCCAAAATTTTAAAGGGGTGCACCAATATACCCATGTCTTATGATAGGTAATGGACCCCTATACATGACCATATAACTATATAAGGTAATAGGACCTCATCAAAGGGGGATAAAATGGACCAAAAACCAAACACGTGGTATAACGTATTGCTTACGTTTATATTTTTATCAATTTTGTACCCCTAAAAGGGAACGAGGTGGACCACCCAAATTTATCATAATACATATTATTGTCCTGTACTATAATACCCAATGTTTAAATTGGTCAATTTCCAAAATTTAAGGGGTGGGCCAAGGTACCCTTCCCAAATTTTTCAAGGGGTGCATTAATATACCCATGTCTTATGATAGGTAATGGATCCCTGTATACGCCCATATAACCATATAGGGTAATAATACCTCATCAAAGGGGATAAATTAGGTCAAAAACCCCCGAAATTTGACTTTTTGGCAATTTTTTACCCATGAAAGGGAACGACATAGACACCCAATACTGATAGAGGTACATACTATGGTCCTAGGCTACCACACCCAATTTTTAGATTTGGCAATTTCCAAAATTTAAGGGGGGTGGTCCTAGGTACCCCTGCCAAAATTTAGGGGGTGGGCCAGGGTACCCCTGCCAAAATTTAGAGGGGGTGGTCCTATGTACCCCTAGGTCATTGACCCCGGGCCAAGGTCATTGACCTTTGACCTATGACGTCACAAAGGTCGGGGTCAAAGTCCAAACTTCGATAGGGTGTCCCCAATACTACTACTCCCATGGACTACTTGAGCTGATTGACTGTACGAAATGTTAGCTGTCACCTTGCCCAATGATGGATCACTTGAAAATAGAACATATTTTATTATTTATGCAAAATAAAACTCTAAGTTTGAACTTATATACTTCCCGTGTCTCACTCAAACAGTGCAAAAATGTGTTAAACTTGTGACAGATTCTGCCGGAAAAGTCTGCAAACAACTAACAGAGATTGACATAAGGGTAACATTACAATCTTTGATGATTAAATTAGATCGGAAATTCAATTTCAAGATGATAATCTTGACTGATAGTAGTGAAGAAACATAAATGGACATGTCCCGAATGAATGAATGGTTTGGTAGAGCGTGGGCTTAGCTCGAATTGCAGCCACATACACGTACTAAAATCAGAGTCATTTTAACAAGAATAATTTTGCAAAATGGATGAAGACCTGCAAGGTAATGTTTTCATCTGGAATCTGAATATATAAAATCACACTCTAGAAAAAAATAGTTAACAAATGGTCTTTTACACATTTTAACACAAAAGCATGTATGTTTGTGAACGAATCAATTTTTCACCGAAATTCACTAACTTTGGTGCATATACACGAACTCTAAAGGTACCGCAGTAATTTTGAAAACTTTTTGCCATCGTTAAACAACTAAAATAAAGTATTAACATGCTATTAGAAGTCTAAAAAACTAATCTTTAAATTTGAACGTTAAAACAATAATTGATGACTTTACTGATCTTTTTCAAACTTTAGACCATTTGCGCAAACTGAAGACAAAACATGATTATTTTCAATGTTTCCTCGTTTCTATTGGAAGTCGTTATCCAAAATTAGCTTTTTTCGACCCACTTTTACCTATAGTGATTTTTCGGTTCCGTGCATGTAGCGCCCGTAGACTTAGCGCCCAGTGTTTCTGGCTCACAGAAGGAATTTTATATTGATTTTATCTCACAATCAGGGATGTCCAGTTCATTTTACCACTCTTTCCACAGGTCGTTAATTCCTGTTATTTTCTTACATCCATGTTCCGTGTACTTAGCGTCCACTAAGTAAAACTGTTATGAAGAGGAAGAGAGAGAGAGAGAGAGAGACCAGCCAATAGCACTGATTATGACGCTTCAATGAATCATAACCTCCGGGGGAAAGGGTGAAACGCAGAAACGTAGTTTTATATATATATATGCATGTATGTAACTGTACTTCGTGGTATGCAATGCTCTACAATATTGAAATGTACTATAAACTAAGGTTACATATTTAGCTTTTAATGTGAAAACTATGTAAAACAGACGTAATCTAGAATACCGCAATGAGGATAAGGCATACAAAAAACGGTGAACATATTCTCACGACTGAGAACCGGGACAAAATGTAAACTGGCGAAACACCGGGATAAGAGTCTTCATGGAGGTCACGGTGGTTCAGTGGTAGAAACACTCACATCTGGTTCATAGGATCCCTGGTTTTATCCCATCTTGCGTCAAATGGACTTTGTGGTAGTCAGACGCTGCGTGCATGGATAAACTCGGAGTTCTCTCGTTTTCTCTCACTTTCTTCATTCCACCATTTCATTCATTCTCACAATCACCGTCTTCTCTATCCTACTCAAGGTTTCATTTCATTTCAAGAGTTTTCAAACCGGGACTGTCCCGGTAAAAACCTGACATATGGTAACTCTGACTATATAACAACATCGGTTTCGATACCAAAAAAGAAAAAGTCAAATTATCATATGGTATTACGCAGTTTCAGAAAAAAAAAAATCTAACAAGCTAGCCGCATTAAGTCTGATACATATTTCACAACTTTATGCGTAATATAAATGTATATAGTTAAGCAATTGATATCATACACTACAAGCACTGGAAAACAACGTAACGTTCTATAATAAAAAGAACGTTACTTTACGAACCAATAAGTTAATCGCTCTACGAACCTTAGTGTACACATTATACCCTAAAGTTACAGCCTTATGCAGTAATCAATTCCAATCAGATATTGAACCAGTATGGTGTTTCCTTGAGAATAATTCATAAATAAGTTGAACAAGCGCCTTTGAAGGTTAATCGTCTTCCATTTTATTCTCTTCTTCGGTAATTCATCTCGCTACTCTTGTTCGATGCAGTTGAAACCATGGCCTCATCCTTTTGCAATGTCCATCCACAAGGAAGGATGAACATGTTCAACCTTTTGGAATTTCAAATTCGAAGCTTCTGTCAATATACTCGTTCGTGTCTCTTTCTGTAATGTTGCTATATGAACGGGTATGTTGCGAGGAAACAAAAGAGGCTAGCGAAGAAATTGAATCGTAAGATCACCGTAAGATGAAAGTCGCATACTCCAGAGACTACCTGATACGTAATGTTGATCAAAATAAATTAGGAATTCTTCAGTTTCTTCTGGTACGATTTGCTGTAAGTAATCCATCCCTTCTGACCCTTGTCAGAGAGAAGGAAAACAAATCCATCCACTATTCCATAGAAATCGGACTTTCTCATTCTCCCTGTAAAAATTCGCAAATCCCAACTGCTGCAGTATGTATTTCGTGTTCGTGTGACTTGTCTGAAACGCTTTGGCTTACAACTTCCCTCACTAGCAGGGGCCGCGGTGGCTCAGTGGTAGAGCGTTCACCTCTGGTGCTTGGGGTCCCGGGTTCGATCCCAGCTCCCGCCAAGTGAACTTTGTGGTGGACAAACACCGTGTGCGTGGGTTTTCTCGGGGTTCTTCCGTTTCCTCCCACTTTCTTCAGTCACCATTTCATTCATTACTCATCATCACGGTCTCCTTTAGCCTAACCGGCATAACCGTGGGACGTAAAACTCAAAGATTTCATTTCATTTCATTTTTTCCCTCACTAGCCACGTCTGGTTGTGAATTTAATTTACATATTCCAATATTTGTTTGTTTTATCCCTCCCCGCTGGTCTAGTGGCAAGCACGCAAGCCTTTGGCGTATGAGGTTCAAGGTTCGATTCCTGGTGGGAGAGCATTGAGTGACCAATGTGGTTCGGGTTCCACTATAATCAGTAAATTCAAGTCTTCCTTAGCCTACCCGGAAAAACCATGGAACGTAAAAGTAAATACAAACCTTTTCTTTTTTCGCAAAAGGAACGTTTTATTATGAAATAAAACACTATTCAGAAATATAATATTAAAATTTGCAAGAAGGAAATTTATTTCTGCGTAACAAAATTTAGAAATTAATTATTCACAGGTAATTGTTTTATTGGGTTGTAACGAGTTACAGTATAATTTCCCAAAGACTCTTCTCATACAATTCTGCTGTTCTCACGTGTAACACTTCCCAAGTGTAACACTCCGATTTTGATAAAATTTAGCAGGTAGATATTACACATGAAATAAACGAATGCATGTTTTTTCTTTTCAGCGGAAAAACAGTCTTAGGGGGCAAAAGCCCCCACCCAAAATTTTGAAATTTGAGTTCCGAAAGGCAAGAAGTGAACCGAAGTAAATAATATTGTGCACAGATGCTATAAACGTAAAACGAAGGAATAGATGTTTCGTATTTTCCTGGGAAAAACGGTTGGACATAATTGCAACGATAGTTTGTGTAGGAACAGTAATCAAAAATAAATAAAGAAAGAAAGAAAAGAAAAGAAAAGAAAAGAAAAGAAAAGAAAAGAAAAGAAAAGAAAAGAAAAGAAATGATTACGTGTTTTTGATTTTGTGCAGAGAAACAAAAGTGTGACAAAAGGCCCCCCTCCTAAAAATACGAAATTCAACTCCACGAGCCCAGAAATAAATATACTATAATAAATGAAAATGTCCACAAATATTGTAGACGTAAAATGAGAGAATACGTGTCGTATTTTCCTGTGAAAACTACCTGCGCTTCTGCGGTAATAATTACCTTTTTTTTTTTTTCGGAGAGACTTTAGTCACACCACAGATTTTCCGCAGAAACTAAAAACACGTATTCGTATATTTTTTTGCGTATTGTCTCTAAACACATTCTCGTTACAATTCTCCATGTCCTTTTAGGTATTTTTCACTATACTAATGAACACTTTGATAAATCGTGATTAAATGTTTAAAGGGGTCTGTACCCCACCCAACCATCTTTTCCAGAAAAATGCGACACAATATTCTGTCATTTTACGTCTACAATATATGCACACAATTTCGTTCATTCCGGTCTACTTCTTCATGCCTTTCGGTCGTCAATTTCCAAATATTCGGTGGAGACTTTTGCCCCTAAAAACATTTTTTCTGCAGGAAATAAGAAAGAAGTGTTCATTTATTTTTTCTATATTGTCCCTACCCAAAATTTCCTTACAATTCTCCATGTCCTTTAGGCATGTTTAACGTACTGTTATTAGCGCTTTTGATATTTCGAGATCAAAGGTTTGAAGGGGTCTGTGCCCCACCCAACCATTTTTCCCGGGAAAGTACGAAACATATATTCCATCATTTAACGTTTATAATATCTGTGAACAATTTCATTCACTTCGACTAACTTCTTCTTGTCTTTCCGGCCTCAAATTTCTCCAAATTGTGGGTGGGGGCTTTTACCCCTTAAAACAGTTTTCCCCAGAAAAGAAAAAAACACGTATTCATTTATTTCATGTGTAATATCTACCTGCCAAATTTTATCAAAATCGGAGTGTTACACTTGGAAAATATTAAATGTCAGTACATTCATGTAGCTTGCATTTGCGGCAAAAAGTTCTTGATTTGTGCTCCCTCTTTGCTGGAGAGACTTTCTTAGGCTGTTCCTCTTCAGTATGCTGGGAAGCTTCAATTCTCCGTGATTTCTTCTCAACGTTGGCGAACTGCTAACCAGACGAAATGAAAAATTTACGGAATTTCAAACTTTTTAATATTTGTTTCTCGTTTGAAATTACGCTTTGATGACACAATACCATAGGTGTTGAGTCCACTTACATCAGTTATGTAAAATACTGTCATAGGCCATTTTGTTCATTGTTTTGTGGTGTAACAGCGAGCCATATGATTGTTAGTGTGAACGTAGGATTTTGTTGTGTTGTAATATATGATAACTTTGAGTTTTTTTTCTCCGCTCTAGAAGTGACAACTTCAGGATTGTTATGCATTGTGTTTTTCAATGGGTGATCTTACTGGGTATATATTGTTAAAAGAGACAGCGCACCCCAAAAATGAGAAATTGTTCGTCTACAGTCATATTATATGTAAGAATAAAATTATATTGCAGAGTGTGTGAAGAATCTGCAACTTCACAAATTAGGAACAGTTTATCATCAGGTATTCTAATAGCGCCGATGTTGTCATCAAAACATAAGGCAGCCCATGTAGGATCGCTTTTCTCCGGAGTTTTGCTTTTTGCATTAGCACGTACTTTTGCATTAGCTATAGGTGCTATGCTTCAAACTTCTAACCAATCCTCTGGATAAGAAAACTACTCAACGTCTCATTTCAATGTCGGTACCTGAACAAGAAACTTCAGTTGCATTTGTATATAAGTCTGATAATATCTTATCGTCTGTCGGGAATCAATTTCTTCATTGTTTATTGATTTACCAAAAATATTCGTCCTCTACCATCAATAGTGACGTGTATTGTTAGTGATCTGTTTGTCTACCACGTGCAATGATCAAAACACACTAACAATAAACAAAACTTTACATACAATCAGTGGCAAAGCCATGATTTCTATTCGGGAGGGGGGTCAGTGTCCTACTCCGGAAAACTTTTTTGTTAATGTGGAGACTGAAAGCACAAATTTAGATTTTATTCTAGCAACTTTTTAAAATTTTGGTTCTTGGGAGTTCATATCCCGGGAAACACCCCCTGGATACGCAACTGCATACAATGGAAAAATTAATACAGTTTGATAGGCAAAAGCAACTATTATGCTTCTGACAATGGACTTATATAAGTGAATAAATAAAGAAAAGCTGCTACTAAAATAAGCAAAATTGCAAATAATTAAATCAATCAAACTAAATAATAACACATAAAGTTGCAATATGTTATATCTGACTTCATTGGGACAGTTACAAGATTATCAGAACGTTCACTCCGCTACGAGCCACAATCTCAATCTATTCTGAATCTATCCTCATATTTTTTCATTAAGGGGGAAGACTACTGAATATTTTTGAAAAAACTAATAATTTTTCTTTTGCCCGTTTTTCGTAAGTGGAAAGATGTAATAAAATGTAACTTACCACAATAATAGATAATGCTATTTTACACCCGAAAATAGGGGTCGAAAGAATTTTCAGTGTTGCCATCCATAGAAATAACAGTGTGACCAGAATTTAAATTACTCAAAAATCTAGGTAAAGGCAGCGACTAGAAAAATAAACTCAACGGTAATTGATGACTTATCATGCTCTCTAACCTTCTTGTTTACTACTTTTTAAATAATATTTCTATTTATTTTATAAACTTTACATAAATTCTTACAAAATAAATAAGTCATTACAAAATAAATAGAAACATTATTTAAAAACTAGTAAACAAGAAGGATAGACAGCATGATAAGTCATCAATTACCGTTGAATTCATTTTTCTAGTCGCTGCCTTTACCTAGACTTTTGAGTAATTCAAATTCTGGTCACACTGTAATTTCTATGGATGGCAACACTGAAAATTCTTCCGATTTGTATTTTCAGGTGTAGAATAACATTATCTATTATTGTGGTAAGTTACATTTTATTACCTCTTTCCACTTACGAGAAACGGGCAAAAGAAAAATTATTAGTTTTTCAAAAATATTTAGTAGTCTGCAGCCTTAAGGCTCGAGTTTAATGGACCCACTCGGTACCCAATGCTATAAATTTTAAATACTATCACTTAACTCACGGAAATGAAAAAAAAATACTTATATAACATAATACAAGAACACAACCAGGGAAATTTCAGAATCTCAATACTTACTAAGCCTTAGTAATTATTAAAGAAAGTATGCGTACGAGTGCAATGGACCCATCTGGTAGTCCTAGGCAGTGGCGGCGGTTGGACGTTAAAAGTGGGGAGGCAAGACATGATCTGAATACAGTATTTGTATGTCAATGTTACTTTTCCTGGTTGCATGTAACACTTTGTTAGACTAAAGGTTGTATAACTGTATAACTATATTTTTCAGTTAAAATACCGTATATCTTGTTTCATATTTCGTTACGTAAATTGACAAGAGCAACACAAGATACTAACTCTTTGTACTTTTATACAACGAAGGTGTAAGATCTGCTTCCTTGCTCATGAAATCAAAAAATCATAAAATCATCCATCTTAAACTTCTGTCTGGAAAATTGTGTGATCAGATTAGGGACCTATTTAATAACAAATTTGCAAAACAAATAAATAGAAAGGATAATATTAATCAAATAATCATAGTAATGGATAATAAGGCTTGTTCTGCAAAAGTTATATTGAAACTGGAAATTAATGAACAACTTATATTTTTAATTCCACGCATGTTATTATATGTGTTATTACTCTTAGAGAGACAGTGAATACTACAAGCATATGCTACGACATTCAAAGAAATATTTTTGCAGCTTCCCGAAACATGTTCGTTGCCATTAGATACAGTTTTCATTTTCTTCGAATACATCAAAACTCAACAATACTTAGTCACTCCACATTCCAGCTATACAAAATAATCCTAAAACCTAGAATTATGTTGAATTTACAAAATTTAATTGTATAACAAAACTGTATATGTACACCCCTAAACTCGTATATTACACTGCAAAATTATATATTCCTTACAGAGCTCCTTCATGGCTAAGCGGTTAACGTACGCACCTTTGACGTGGGAGACCTGGGTTCAATTCCCGGCGGGAGCTCACGTGGTTCGGACACTACGTTAATCATTAAGTTCACGTCTCATATAGCTTCGCTGCTGAACAGGATGTTAAACTGAAAAAAATCAAATCAAAAATATTCCTTACTATAAGAAAGAAGAAAAGAACTGTCAATTTTTCAAGAAAAGAACTGTTTTAGGAACTGTCAATTTTTGTGCAATTAAAGAAGAGCTTGTGAAGGACTTCTTTTCTTGCGAAATTATATCTCAATTAGATCCAGAGCGGCTTACTAACATATCGAGCCCTTGTAAGATGAAATGAAAGTACGCTCGAATTGTCTCGCTCCAACAGCTTAATTTTTGGGCCATTTTTAGTGACATTTTTAAAACGCAATTTCTGTAGCTTTCTTAACTTCACGGAAAGATAACCAATACGTACTCATGGAACGGCAAATATTTTATGGCACCATTTGTATTCTATGAACCAATAATACATACAAAACTTTATATTTCCAAATGAAACTATACACATTAATGGGTCATTTCAAAAAGTAGAGGGGCAGCTGCCCCCCTTTGCCCCCCTAATCGCCGCCCGTGGTCATACGGTTAAAAGTGTATCCTTGTATGGATATTTAGATAGAGGAAATACTAGTTCTTGCCGAATTTCTTTAACTACTTACGATATGTTCCATTATTTTAAAACTAGGGTTTAAAATGTGATTGATTGCGTTTAGGGCGGCTTATAACACTTGACACATGTTCATTAGAACGTTTTATTTTCATTTGATATAAAGAATTACCCAGCAAATTTTGGCATTTGAATTTTTTGACACCCTGTATTTACGATAGGAAATGAAGTTATGCAATGTGCATAAATAATTGCTGTTTTCCATGCAGTAGTATTTGCATTAAGGTGCGAGTAATTATTATTATTTAAAACTATATAACTTTTAAAATAACGCTGGCACATGAATTCACGAAAATCTCATAGGTGATATGGTCATGCTCTTAAGTCGTAATTAAATTGTACGTAATTACAGATGTACATGAAAAGTCAGAGTGTTAGAGCTGACGGTGATTAACAGAAGAGGAAGAAAAGAACACATTTCTTTCAACTTGCCTAAGGGGTTTTAAAAGTGACATGACAATTGGTCAGGAATTATAGCAGGATCTTTCAAGTGAAAAATTTTTGTTCTTTAGTCTCAACAGAGAGGGAATGGGATAGATGATTTGAGTACGAAACTACATATATACATATAAACTAGTTCTCTCTTTGGTCAACCCTAGCACACTGATAAGCATCAAATATTTTCTGGGCGCTAAGTATACGATATTATATGTGGGCGCTAAATCTACGGGCGCTAAGTGCACTCCACGGATTTTTCACTCTAAAAGCTTTTTTTTTTTTTTTTTTTTCGTAAATTCTCATGTGATGTACAAATTAGAATTGGACGAAACCTATTCGGTTTACACCAAATCCGGTCATTGATGGAAAACTTAAACCAGTTTTGATAGAAAGCCATACCGGTTTTTAAATCAAAGCCAGTTTTGACAGAAAACCGAATTGATTTTCGAAACTGAGTTTTGAATGTTTTCTACAAACCGAAAATCGAAAAATCTATTTTGTGCCCACTGCTACAAATATTACAGAAAAGTAACGAACTTGGCATTGAATTCACAGGGAGTCGTCCAGTATATGTCTGACAGATAGAATTGTTAAATTTAATTTT
The DNA here is from genome assembly GCF_964235325.1 of Thermobia domestica. Lineage (NCBI taxonomy): Eukaryota > Metazoa > Arthropoda > Insecta > Zygentoma > Lepismatidae > Thermobia > Thermobia domestica. Next base: position 341,207,352 of record NC_137456.1, on the reverse strand, counting down.
AAATACACTGAGAAAAAGAATTCTAGGTGGCGTACTTAAAAAGACAGGTTACATCGTAATTCCTGTAGTTTTTGGACTTAACGTACAGCAGACGTATAACTGAAAACGCATGTTTTATAATACTTTCTGTATAAGTGTTCCATCTATACGTACTTTCCGTATGAAACAATACAGAATGTCAGGATCTCACATACAAATGGACGTATATAACATACAGCTGAGGAATGTAACATAAGTATATGTATGTGATATACGGAAAACTGTTACATATGAGACATCCTGTAACGACATGATGTAACATCTAAGGGCAGTGCCTATGTAGCATACGGATAACGTATTCTCCGTACTGATTTCTATAGTAAGCAAGAGGATACCGTATATTTGTACAACGGAGAAGGGATTTTTCTCTGTGTACAGTACATTATTCTATACAAAAAATTCAAACTATTCAAGAAGTGGAAGGTAATTGATACTGGCAACACTGCTCAACTTATTTCTTCAATTCGATTTTGTATCTATTGATTCTGTAAAAATCATTCGGTTATATAACCATTAGCATGCATACTTATTAATAGCGTAATTTGAAACGGATTATTAACAAAAATCTCAGCAATAGTGAAAAGTCAACTAGCTTAAATTAAAGTATATTTGAAATATTTATTAACTTCTGAAATAGGGTCTTGATAATACTTTCATGATGCATTAAAATCCAAGTATGCTCTTGATTTCTTAAAGCAAATAAGTTATTATTTCGTTCTTTCCTTTCCAGCACTTGATGAAGACTTATTCTTTAACGTAAATTTCATTCACATATGCTTCTAGCGGAAATTGAACCACACTGAAGATACATTTGTTGATCATGTATGCACGAAGATGCTTTTAAAATATGCATGGAGTTCCGCAAAGTACCCTACATCAGTTGCTTACTGACTCAAAACCACGATAATTCTGACCTTTTAGTCTAGTACGAACTAGAGAAATTAGTATTTATGTAAGGGGTAGGGTGGCTCAATGGTACAGCGCTTATCTCTGATGCAAGGGGTCAATGTTCGATCCCCGGTCAAATAAGTTTGTGGTGGACAATATCGTGTTCATGGGTTTTCTCGGGGTTCTCCCGTTTCCTCCTACATTATCATTCCACCAATTCTTCCATCATCATTCATTTACCTTCATCACCCGTCTCCCCCTTAGTCTAACAGACATAATCGTGGGACGTTAAACTGAAAGATTTCGTATTTGTGTAGTCTATTTCTTTGTAAAATTTGAAATATTATTTTTTTTTCTCTATTTATTTACATTTTATATAGGTACAGTACAACCCCTCAAATCCGAACTAATTGGGGCTGAAGCCTGTTCGGATTACCCGGGAAATAATATTACGTACTTATTTTCTAATCTTCGACAGTTAAAGATAACTGACTTCAAGTGAAAAATCAGTGTTTGTTCAATCCTGTGTTGTAATTTGTCATGTGAATCGTAATCCAGTTAACCTAAAATGATTTCATTGTTTTGGATTTTTTGAAATACGTAAGTAGACGTAAATTATTTACTATTTTATCTAAACTTAACTATTTTATAACGTTTTGAATAAACATTAAGTCTAAAAATGTTAAAAACTTAAAAAAACTAAATTTGTGTGATTAAATCTATTTTTTTTTCATTTCCCAGCTGTAGTTAATTTTTTTCCTGAGAACGTGTTCGTATTTGCCGGGTTTTCGGATTTCCGGGGTTCGGATTTGAGGGGTTGTACTGTATAACTATTTATTTCAATTACAAGTAACACCTTACATATTTGACTGTGAATTCACAAATACGTTTTCACATCAATATTTTCGATATAAATCACTTTCATTCATTCCTTAAATGCTTTCAAAATAAATAAACACAAAATAAAATAAAATAAAAATAAAAATAAAAGTACACATATATCAAGTGTTATTAATTTCGAAATCGCATTAAGAAAGTATTGTATCTCCTCATTGTTAATAGTTTACATATGAACATCATAAGTAAATAGAAACAGCCTCATGAAAAGAAGAAGAAAAAGCCTTCCATCGAGTCACTCTTTTCCTTGCGTTCAGTCTGTGATCAACTAAGAGATCACAGGCTCTGAGCTATTTCCTCTTCTTCCGCTATCTATAAGGACACAAAACGAAAGACAGGAGTCACAAAAAATGTGTGATTATATTGTACGTACGGACAGGCGTTCAAACGACTGTACTGTGAGAGCAATACACGCTAGAAGGAACTAAGCCAGAACACGTGAACAGAGGTTAACATTAAGCATCGTAACTTAGGCTATGTTGCCATATCTCTCATGGACACCAATCAGGCTTGCATTCTCCATAATTGTTTTTCCTTCAATATTTTTCTTTGGAAAAACTGGGAAGGCACGTGACTCTGTGACTACATTACAGATTCGCTCCTGTCAATCTATAAGATTCTGTATTTCGATCTTCAATTGTTCTCTTAGAATATAACTGTTATCTATACTCTAATGGCAGAAGATAAGAAACTAAGGCTTTGCTTCGTGGATAGTAGAATAAGATCATGTTCTGTACAGGGCATGAATCACCGATGAGGCGAATTTTCATTTAAATGGGTTGGTGAACAAGCAAAATATTGGATTCTGGGCAAGTAAACATCTTCACATACAGCATAAAATTAAGAATTATTTAGAAAAGGTATTGACTGTGGGCAGGAATTTGAACTTCACACAATCATCAGATTTTTTTTTTGATGATAAGAGGACAAAGAACAACACAAGAACATGTTGGTGATTAGCTTTATTCCTAACCCTTTTCTGTTAAAAGAGTAAGGCAACATATTTTCTACATGAATTCAGTTTTTCAGTGCAACTCTCTTATCTAATATTTTATTGCAATATCCCATATTTTTGTGTTTACAAACACCCAACATGTGCTTCTACTTAGAAACGTCAACCATGTGCGTCTTACTATGGATTACCATGGCTGCAGACGACAGGGACAGCAAAGACATGTGACGACGTTGAAACAACAGCGCCACCTCCTCACCTGAGCATCTACATAACCAAGAGGATTTTAACGAGAGGCATCAGTCTGCGACTGGTCACCTCGTCCTCTAACTTGCATGGAGCTCTAGGAGGTACCTAACCAATCTCGGACTGGGGTGTATAGGGCCCCGGCAGGAGGTTCACTTGGAGGGCCCCATCTTCTCTTCCCATGTAGCATGTAGGATCCTCACAAAGTATACTAAGTTTCATCTTTTTTCTGCTTATTGTAATGACACGCTATTTCCAGCTTCATTTACGCGTGGTAATGGGGACCCAGTGGGGAGACCTGTTCTGTTCCTTAATGGTGTTGTAATAGCAAATGAAACGACTAATAGCGGGCCCCTAGCAGGACTTTATAAAAGTCAGTCTCATTTCGGCATTCATGGGGCTCCAACATACATTTTGACAATATGATGCTGGGTACCATTCTTCATGTTGTTGAAATATATTCTTACTAGGCCACAAACAAAGGGCCCCAAACAGGATTTTATAATACTGTTAGTTTCATTCCAATAATGGGACTTCAAGACTACACAGAGAAAAATCCGTTCTCCGGACAGCGGTATATTGTACAAATATAAGGTATCGTCTTGCTTACTATAGAAATCAGTACGGAGCATACGTTATCCGTATGCTACATAGACACTGCCCTTAGGTGTTATATCATGCCATTGCAGGATGTCTGACATCTAACAGTTTTCCGTACACCACATGCATATACTTAGGTTACATTCCTCAGCTATATGTTGTATACGTCCATTTGTATGTGAGATCCTGACCGCCTATATTGTTTCATACGGAAAGTACGTACAGATGGAACACTTATATAGAAAGTATTATAAAATTGCTTTTTCAGTTATACGTCTGCTGTACGTTAAGTTCAAAAACTACAGGAATTACGCATGTGACCTATCTTTTTAAGTACTACCTTCAATTTTTTTCTCAGTGTACATTCAATGCGAGGGCCACCGAACTCTGAGAACAGAACAAACTACAACGAGTTACTATGCTCCAACACAGCAGACATGTTTTATCTTACTTTCCATGTTATTCAATATTCATTATATATTTAGAGAGGGCCGCGGCAGGGATTCCTGCCCTTCTGCCCTGGCCAGTCCGAATCTCTACCTAACCCAAAGCCTCTAGTTTGCCCGGAACTCTAGGCTTTGTCTCTGCCCGCTTAGCTTGCTCGGAGTTCTGTTGGGCCTCCTAACATCAGTCACCTAGCTTGCTTCGGAGTTCTGTTGGGCCTCCTAACATCAGTCCCCTAGCTTGCTTCGGAACTCTGTAATTCTTAACTCCCTCACTGCTTGCACGGAGCGTTGGTGATCATAAAATCCACTCCACCTAGCTTGCTTTGGAGTTCTGTGGAATTACTGCCCCAAGCTTAAGTCACGTCTCTTTACCCAGTATTAGAGAGTTCACATTATAGTAATATACTCTTTATAGTTGACTTAGTAATAAAACAGGTAGTGGGAAAACGATTCCGGACTGTAATTTCCTCTACCTATGCTCTACCTACACCTGCACAAGCAGATCTTTACAATATGCTATTGTTTCTATTACATTGCCCATACATGTAAGAGCCCAGAATTTTTGCACTCAGAAAATAAATAAATAAATAAATAAATAAATAACACTATTAGCACTTTTGTATTATTAAAGACTTTTATGTTGATTTTTTAAAATTGAAATTGACCAAGGAACCTGGGTATATGCATTTTTTTAACTTATGCTAACTATTCAAGAGACATTCCTATATAAATTTGAATTTCCTATTCATCTAACTGTAAGTGCAACATTCTATGAAGAATACTTCCAAAACTAAGGTCTTTAAACTTACAAAATGAAATGAGACGAGCAAAGTGTTCCGAAAATCGAGATGAGAAGAGACGAGATTTTTACAAAATTTACGAGACGAGAGCCGAAAATGTTGTTTATCGTCTCGTCAATGGGCAACGCCATCGTGAAACGGTACTGAGTTTTTCTTGTATATATGTATCTGCGAGGAGTGATCGGAAAATAAGGTTACAAAGCCTGCAGTGAAACGTGTATATACTATTTCATGCAACCAATACAGCCAACAGATAGTACATACATACATTAGGTTATTTTTCGACATGGTCCCCATATCGGTTGAGGCACTTATCGAATCATGGGATGTGTTTGAAGATTCCCTGTTGCTAAAAATCTTGTCCTTACGTATTCAGCCACGTTGTTCCGCGTTTCACCTCCTCGTTTCAAGCGAAGCAACGGTCTCCTAGGTGCTTCGTCAAGTGCGGGAAAAGTGAAAATCGCTTGGAGCGAAGTTCGAGCTGTAGGGAGGGTAGTTGATGATGTCCCAGCTATGTTCAAATCTGTTGATTCCATGTTGAGTTGGCGACTGCACTACTCGTCGGTGACGTTTTCTCTATCAGCCATAAAATTTCGGCACCATTGTGTGACATGCTGACGAGATAATACAGTCTCTTCGTAAAGCTCTACCAGCTGTTGCTGAATTTCAGCCGTGGTTACATGTTTCGCCCACTGAGCAGACTTCTTTGACTTCTTCGAGAGATCAGTTTTCTAAACGAGTCGTCATTTGTGTTTATCTACAACTAGCGCCGTATGTAGCGAATGGTTGAAACTCTGCACAGTTGCCAACTCCATATATTTACCTACAACTCCGCACACAGACGAAACTCCAGAAACATCGGCCTTGTAATATTAGTTTTTGATCCTTCCTCGTATTTATGTTCGCGAATATATCGAGAACCGTGGGCCAAATTTCGTTCCAATTTTCACGTGAGAATGCGGATTTCTCGCGGTTCGATGCGAGAATAATATATTCTCAAGCACAGTTCTTAGGTACAAAATATTAAAACAACAACAACAATAATAATAATAATAATAATAATAATAATAATAATAATAATAATAATAATAATAATAATAATAATAATAATAATAATAATAATAATAATGGGTTCATTTTTAAAAAGTCATCCTGTAACGCCCGCTGAAAAGACCATATCCTGAAATATGCAGCAACCAGTTAATCATCAAAGGAAGGTGGGTTGCATGTAAGCAAGGGTTAAGACCCTTTTGTTAACAGGTTTCTTCAAATGATTTAACACTGGTGATGGGTTTAGGCCATTGAGGATGTCATTATCTGTTTACGTATTGGTTTTCCTCGACTTTTTGTCAGAATATTATATCCACTTTTACTATTTGGTGGCCAACTGCAAGAAGCACCCTGAACATCGAAACTGGAGGCCTCATCCCAGCGAAATTAAAATACCGCTAATTTTACAGTAATTATGAGATATCTTCAAATATATAAAAGATAGTTAAAATGTGGAACAAGAGCGCCCTAGACAATATTATTTTGCGTGAGGTACCGTTATCACAAGTCACCTAGCAGCTTTACATTTACAGCCATTTAGAAACGCGAAAATAAATGCCAATTTTCTAAATGACTGGAAATCGAAAGTAGATAAGTGAATCGTGATAACGGTATCTCATGTAAAATGATATTGTCTAGGGCGGTCTTGCTCCACATTTCGATTATCTTTTATCTATTTAAAGATATCACATAATTACTGAAAAATTAGCGGTATTTTAATTTCGCTAGGATGAGGCCTCTTAAAAGACAAATAACCGATTTTAGAAACGAACATTTAAGAAGCAAAAAATAAAACATTTTTGAAAAATAAGTAACCGACTTCAAAAACGCACTAGAAAACAGAAAATAAAATCTTATTTTGTAAAGAAAATATGAACCAACTTGAAAAAGAGCATTGTAAAGAAAGAAAAAAAAGCTTTATAAAACATAAAATAATTTATTACTAATAAATATTTCTTTAAAAAAATTGCCAAGTTAAACATACTCTATTAATGGCTCATAAAATTGCAATCGAAATAATTTTATATTAGACATTAATATATTTGACTTGGCACAACTTCAAAAAATTATAAATAGTAGTAATAAAGTATTTTGCACTTTAAAGCGTTTTATCATTATTATTATTATTATTATTATTATTATTATTATTATTATTATTATTATTATTATTATTATTATTATTATTATTATTATTATTATTATTATTATTGTTATTTGTTTGCTTTTTACTGTTTTTTAAAGTTCTTTCCTTAGCCCAAAGGGCATAATTGTGAGACGTTAAAGTGATATATATATTTTTTTTTCTAAATCGCCACATATCCTATCGGACCGCAAAACGCACAGGTGTGTCGCGACACATTAATTGGGAAACACTGTTTTAAGTAATCGTATTCAATATGCTACACTATGACAGGGATATGATCATAGAATGTTCGAGAATAGTTAAAAACATCACATGAGACTCAAACTCACAATGGATTGAGCCTCGTGAACTGAAGGCGAACGCTTCAAACTACATAGTTCAAGAGCGCCATTTGAACGCTAAGTAGAATACTTACTGTCAGTGATTCGGCCAAACACTTTGAAACAAGATATGAGAAGAAAAAAGTCATTCGGAGTGGGTGACAACGGGGATCAACTCAAAACTAACTGGTTTCAGAGTTTCTCGTGACTACGTACTGTACTTAGTACAACTGGCGTCTCTGGGGATAGGTACTGATTGCCACGGGTGCTGACTGCCACAGCCAATTATTGGTGCTGACTGGCACGACTGTCGCTGATTGCAAATATGAAGGTGCTGACTGCCACGACGGCGTGCTGACTGCCACGAGCCTGGGAGAAACTGTATTTGGAAAGAGAGGAATTAATCCCTCATACTAAATTTATGATTATTAATTAATTTAGTAGGGATTAATTTAGTAATCATCACAGCACATCTATGTGGCATCCTATAAGTTACAAAGTTGCTCACTAAGTGGAACGACATACACTTGGATGTTTATAAAGTGATTGTCTTTTCTGTTATATGTACAATTTGCACATTTCATTGTTTATATTAATTGTTTTATTCTATTATTTAATGGATATGATGGTCTGAAGCCAGCTGACAAGGGAAGTTTGGGAGAAGCACTCGCCTGCAGAGAAATAAGCATGTCATTTGAAGGACCAATTCATGCTGATTACAACAGGTAATAAAACTCCTGTACGTTGAGAACTGATCGAGATATTCAGCTTGGAAATTTATATGAGAAAATGAGTGGATGCACGTTTCAATGCGTTAAGTATTCTCACCCATGGCGAAGCCTGATGGTTTGAACTTGCTATTGCTTGATCACTGGGGTCCATTCAGAGACAAATTATCCATTACAAGTTGCATGACTAATGGCAAAGACCTAATGGTTGAGAAGATACCAAAGAATTGCACACGATTTGTGCAACCATTTGATGTGTTTTGATTCTGATCAATCAAAGATTATGGCAGGAGATTTGTACGTAGTATGAATCTTCTTCATCTGGACGTTATAATGTACGAACGAAACAAGCAAATAAAGTTGTGTCCATCCATACGAATCACTTCCGATCACCGCGATACACTGGATTGTTTCAGTTTGCGTTCTGCAAGGCAGGTTATGAACTAATTATAGGTCTATAACTTTTGAATCACTTGTCGAATTTGCTTTTTGCTTTGGTTCTGCGAACTGTTCTCTTGACGGATGCAACACAATTGCACATATAAAATGTTCATAGTGCAAGGGAGTATTTTGCCTGCGTCATTTCTTCATGAAACAGAACAACAACAGTGATCAATTTTCATCTCTAACCTATGATTATTGTGAACAATGTAATGACTAATTGTATCTAACAAACCCGTTAGTTATTGCGAAACACTTTTTTCCTGTTACTTCCGATAGCTTTCAATTCGTATGTCAATATTCGTTACTAATTCTGTTATACTTAACGTGTATAAATGCGTATATCCTCATTTTCTCATATAAACTTCCAAGTTGAATATCTCGAACCGTTCTCAACCGTACAGGAATTTTATTAGCTTGCTATAATCAGCATGAATTGGGACTTCAAATGGCATGCTTAGTTTCTCTGCAGGCGAGTGCTTTCTGCTCAACTTCCCTTGTGAGGGACAGCCAGCAGTGCTTTTTTAATGGAACTTTCAAGAGCTGCTCGAAACAATTTGCACAGCTGCACACAGTTCATGCTGACATAGGGAGTTCAAGGGAGAATACATAAATCGTACCAATTTTGTACGCACCGCTCCCTGACAAAACTGAAAGTACACCCATGTCCAAAATTATTGTCGCATATCTATAACTGTCTTCTTGTAAGAATATAATTCGATAATTTTGCAGAGTACTTTTAATACTTTTATTATATGTATAATCAGGAAATTTATATTTGTGATAAATTTCATAGGAAAAGAATTATAAATACGAAAATCATAATGAGTAAAATAAAATGTAACTAAATGGACAAGAAAATTTTATTTTCGTTTTATTGTTCTTATTTACTGCTCTTTTGACATGAAATTTACCACATACTTGTCTTTGCCGATTATACACATACTAACATTATAAGAAATACCGGGCGAATTCGTTATCAAATTATATTACTAGAACAACATATTTATAATCATGTGACAATAATTTTGGACATGAGTGTACATACAGAGACCTGTTTACCTTTGTTATGTGTTAGTCTGAACAACACGATCCTAAGGATCATCTAGTTTGTTTCATGCTTCTTGGCGTCCGGTAATGTTACGTCTAGCAACTTTCTCTCAGGCTCGTGGCAGTCAGCACGCCATGTGGCAGTCAGCACCTTGCTATTAGCAATCAGTGCCAGTCGTGGCAATCAGCACCAATAATTGGCTGTGGCAGTCAGCACCCGTGGCAGTCAGCACCCCACCGTCTCGGGCATGTAAAATTTGGTTGGGGGGACATCAAAGAAAGTGATTTAAATGGTACTACCTAGCGCAACCTGTTTATTAACTTAGATTATATTTGTTACCTTTCTGGTTACCTTCACGGGCCCCTAAGGTATATCAAGAACTCGATTATAATCGGGCCGCGGTGGCTCAGTTGTAGAGCGTTCACATCTGGTGCTAAGGGTCCCGGGCTCGATCCCAGCCCCTGCCAAGTGTACTTTGTGGTGGACAAACACCGTGTGCGTGGGTTTCCTCGGGTTCTCCCGTTTTCTCTCACTTTCTTCATTCCACCATTTTCATTCATTACTCATCATCACCGTCTCCTTTAGCCTCACCGGCATAATCGTAGGACGTAAAACTCAGATTTCATTTCATTTCATTTTTCGATTGCAATCGTTTCACAGCCTGAATATTATATTCCAAATAAATATAATTATTATTATTTATATGATATTCTGTTGTCAGTAAATAAATTAAATTACAATAAAATATTGAATATTTTGTACTTCAAAATATTGGGGGGACGCGTCCCCCTTGTCCCCCCGCCAGAGGCGCCCGTGCTTAGTGCATGCGCTCTCTGTGTGGGAGAACCTGCTTCGATCCCCAGTAGAAGCTTATGTCGTTCGGATGCCATTTTAAACTGTAGATTCACATCTCATACAGCCTCGGTGCTGAGGGGGACGTTAGACTCAAAACCAAGCATGCTAAGTGATTTCTGAAAGTACTTGTAGGTATGCCAATAAAATGAAATAATAGTGAAAATTCTTTCGTCTTCAGAGAACACATTCTGTAAATATTAGACATATATCACAGAATAGAAATGCTTTCAAGTCTAGTTCAAAGAGGCAGAAATTTCTAGAACGTACCAGGCAGCACAATCATCGTTGAGAAAAAAAACATCGTTTGTGTCAACAGAGATAAGAAAATGTGCGCATTATATCCAGTACAAACACGAACGCTTGTGACGTAGTGCTTTCTTCATATTTAGCGTCCACGGTGCATGAAAGTAATATTTGTTCTGCATACAACGGAGTTGTTTGTCTCTAGCACGAAAAAAAAAAAAAAAAATGATGACAACAGCACTTATTCTTCCTAGATACTGCAAAGGATTTATTGCAGTATCCTTTGCAGGGTGGTTGTAAAGTCAGTACCTATTTGTAACAATGAATATTTCAAAAAGTAAACAACTTATCACAGTTTTATTTCCATTGAATACATTATTAGGGTGTACCATTTGGTTTTGAAGTTACATTTCAACATATGCATCAGCATTTTCTACACAGGAACAGAATTCAGTTCTTAGAATCTCAACTGGAATATTTGCAAACGCTTCATGAATATTTTGTTCAAAACTGTTAAGAGTCTTCATCCCGGCGAAATTAAAATACCGCTAATTTTACAGTAATTATGTGATATCTTCAAATAGATAAAATATAATTGAAATATGGAACAAGAGCGCCCTAGACAATATTATTTTGCATGAGGTACCGTTATCACAAGTCACCTAGTGGTTTTCCGTTTTCAGCCGTTTACAAACACGAAAATAAATGCCGATTTTCAAAATGGCTCGATATCGAAAGCAGATAAGTGAGTCGTGATAACGGTTTCTCATGTAAAATGATATTGTCTAGGGTGCTCTTGTTCCACATTTCGATTATCTTTTATGTATTTGAAGATATCACATAATTACTGTAAAATTAGCGGTATTTTAATTTCGCCGGGATGAAGACTCTTAATGTCCTTTAACTTGTACACTTGTTATCAGCCGAACTTCAAAGGAAGAAGTCGCATGAGGTTAAGTGTTACATTCCTACCTCGCTTTTGCACCCACCATCTTTGCCATTGCACCACTGACCTCCAAACTTCATACCTGGCGGCAATCTTAGCGGCGGTAATGTATATAGCAGCCATTTTGCGGTTTTCATTGGATCAACTTCTGAAATCATAAATGGTAAACCTCACATTAGTGAACAGTATTACACGAGAGCTCGAACTGATGGTAATTTCTAGGATAATGTAAATTAAAAACAGGTATTGATTTTACAACCACCCTGTATATTACTTAAGAGTCTTCATCCCGGCGAAATTAAAATACCGCTAATTTTACAGTAATTATGTGATATTTTCAAATAGATAAAACATAATCGAAATGTGGAACAAGAGCGCCCTAGAAAAGATTATTTTACATAAGAAACCGTTATCACGACTCACTTATCTGCTTTCGATTTCGAGCCATTTTGAAAATCGGCATTTAATTTCGCGTTTCTAAATAGCTGAAAACGGAAAGCCACTAAGTGATTTGTGATAACGGTACCTCACGCAAAATAATATTGTCTAGGTCGCTCTTGTTCCATATTTCAATAATCTTTTATCTATTTGAAGATATCACATAATTACTGTAAAATTAGCAGTATTTTCATTTCGCCGGGATGAAGACACTTAAGACGAATTCGATGCAGTGAAGAGCCAATTTGGCTTCGATCAATGGCGGATCCATATGAGATGAATGAAGCATCCTATTCTCCCACCAGGTCATCTTGTAGACTTCAAAATTATGGTATGTAAAAGAACGAGAAATGAACGATTATACAGGATGGTATACACCCCTGCATTGATCAAGTATAACATTCTACTTTATGGATTTATTTGCTTCGACTGTTTCGGACTTAAGCTATAAGTAAAAATGCGTTAAGAACAAATAATAAAGAAACTAGGTCTGCCTGTTTGATAACAATAAGAAATGATATAAAATACAGTGAGTTGATCAGTACAGTATTGTATACCTGTTTTTGGACCACCCTGTAGTTGTCTGTCTGTCCGTCTGTCGACAGCTACCAGGACAAAAGCGATAAGACATAGCGAGAAGCGATTTTTTTGTAATTGATTCAACGACCCATGAATGGCGTTCATCTCATCCGATAACCATCTATTCAAGCCGGAAGTGATACCAATTTAATCATTTCCGGTTTCAATCCAGTAAGTTGATCACCATAGAAAAAAAACAGTTGATTTTCAGCGACAAGTGGCTTTTGGATATCGATTCAGCATCTGAAGGAAAGATACTATCTTTACCCGTACTTCTCTACTAAAGCCGGAAGTGGTAGACATTTACTACTACTTCCGGTTTCAATATTCATCTCCACAGAGTAGGAATGGCAAGGATGGCGACCAGTAGCGTACGCAGGAATTTATTTCGGGGAGACCAGACTTAATATGAGAGTATTTTATATTACATTTTCTAAAGATGGCCCTAAATTTAGGCTAAATTTACAGAAAAGTCAGGACCCACCCTTTGCGTACGTCCCTGATGGCGACAAGTAGTTTCTAGGAATCGGTTCAGCGTCCAGTGAATAAGATTCACGTACTCCGTTAACCCTATACTCAAATCGGAAGTGTTGGAGGGCACCGTGGCTCAGTGGGTTTTCTCGGGGTTCTCCCGTTTCCTTGACATTCTCATTCCACCAAGTCTTCCATCACCATTGGCTCAATCATCCACCTCCCTGAGCCTACTGGCCAGAATCGTGGGACGTTAAACGGAAACATTTCATTTTTCAGTTTTTTTTCGGATTCAACATGGATCGCCATAGAGCAGCATTTCTCAACCTTTTCCACATTCCGGCCCCCTTTAGAGTCCACAATACATGTGAAGGACCCCTTATAAGGTTAGTATTTATATTTTTCCCCATATTAATATACGTGGGGAGTATTAGTATATATATGGCTGTTATTATGAGTGTTTTTTTTTTTGTAGTGGTATAATCATGTTAGAGTGGTGTTATGCCTACTCTGTAATTGGGTGGTCCTGGGTTTGAAACCTGGGGCCGGACACCTTGACTAAGATCTTGCAAACATATAAATAAATAAAGCCAGTACGTAAACAAAACGTTTGGACCACAGAAAATAGCTTAGTCAAGGGTTTTTGACAAGTGAAAGAATGCCGAGCAAGAATTTTTCATTTCCTCTTTCCTTTTCGAGTCATCTATTGTGTGAAAGAAGATTTTCGTTTGAAGATATTTTACAAACACGTACATCAGTCTCTAACACGCTTTTTGACTCTGTCAGAAAGAAAAAAAATGCTGTTGGACTACAGGCAGCTTCTTGTAGGTCGAATTAACTTCTCACGCGAATTGACGTATCATTATTAATTCCATCATTTAACTTACAATAGTGTATGTCTCAGCATTACGTGTGCCTTTCTCAGATTGGCTTGCGGATCCCCTGAGATCGTCTTACGGACCCTTCGGGGTCCGAAGACCCCAGGTTGGGAAAGGCTGCTATAGAGGGAATACCTTAAGGTATAGAGAGTGACGGCTTTCCTAATCGATTCAGCCTTCCAACAATAGGTTCTATGCAAGGGCGCCCATCAGGGGGGGGGGGGGGGCAAGGTGGCGCTATCGCCCCTTCCTAGAGGAAATTGTACTTGGGAATATCGAAAACTCAATAGAATTTTTACATTAGTTGCAGCAAAATTTGAAACTATATTTGAAATGTCGCTTATACTCCCTCCCCCCCCCCCTTGGAAACCACAAAATGGGTGCCCTTGGTTCTATGTAATATGTTAACCCTCAATTCAAACCGGAAATAGCAGAAATAAACAACTTCCGCTTTCAATAAGTAATTGTTAATTACTGCCACCTATATTAAAAAAAAAATGATTGAACTAGGTTATTTTTATAAGAAAAGAAAGAGTACATGAGGCGAAAGAAGATGCGACGTAAAATCAAATCTTTAGCCAACAACTTCTGTGTTAAACAAGTAAAGTTGTGTTAAAAAAGTCTACAAATGTTAGTCGAGATACCGTACGAAATTCTTTTAGGGGTCCGGACGCGTGGATACTTGTGGATCCGTCTCTGTCTGAGCCTATTTCTCTATTGGAATCAGAACCAGGAGTTCCAATAGTTACGCTTTTAATTTTCGATTTCAGTACTGAATTTCCATAGTTTAGAAGTCTACCGTCGTTTCACACTGTGAAACGAAAATTACTTGTTAGGACTTGCAAACTAAGCTATGCATAAATGTTCGAAATCTTATAGAACGGTTGTGTCCGTTCTTCTGTCTGTTGACCCGTATCAGAACGAAAATAGTCAGATATATTCAAAAGCGATTTTTTGGGGGTCAATTCAGCGTCCCAAGAATAGCCACAATCTCTTCCGTTAACCCTCTAACCCAGTGGTTCTCAACCTTTTCTGAATGACGACTTACTTAACTGAAGTCCAGACATTGTGGCACACGTGTTTGATATTTTTATTATAAATAATAATAATAATAATAATAATAATAATAATAATAATAATAATAATAATAATAATAATAATAATAATAATAATAATAATGGTGAAACCAATTATTTTTTATAATGACTCTATATAGCACTGAGCATTATTGCTAACGCTGAAGGTGTTGGCTGGTACAACCTGTCTCTATTTTAAGTAATTCTTCATGATTTTTAAATTCTAAAATTTCGCGACAAACCTTAGGGAACTGCGTGACATTGGTTGTGAACCACTGCTCTATCCAACAAACCGAAAGTCGTAGAAATTAACAATTTCCCATTTCATAGGGGAAAAAAAAAACGATCGCCAAAGGAAAAAAACTGATAATATATAGTGACAAGGACCTTTTTTTTTCTAATCGATTCACTGTGTCAAGGAAATATACCAGAACCACCTCTAAACACTGGGCCTTATGCAGAGTCGGTTTGACGTATGATTAGCATCATACTAAACTACAGACTACTGCAGGAGACTAATGTTAGTCGAACTCTTTAGTATGGCACTAATCGCGCTTCAAAACGACTCTGCATAAGGCCCTCTATAACTAAAACAGAGGTGATTGAAATTGTGACATTCCTTTTATGATCTATCTTCTGCTACAGCTGACAGAACGAGATTACTCCACATAACACCGTCCAGATGGCAGCATCGCGCAGACAAGTTGCATACAGCAACCATACAGTTATGCCATCTACCTCAAACAGCTGACATGACGAAGTCAGTGTTTAAAAAGAAAAAAAAGAGAGAATGTTACAAAATTGACCAGTACTTACACTTTCAATGTTATTTTATGTAGGGGTGTAACAAGGCAAAAATTTCACCCGGGCAAAGTGAATTTCTACCGCCCCCTCCCCTAGTCGTAGCCTATATTTTACATTTTATTACAGTGATTTTAATATTTAAAAAAAAACACATTTTTAAAGAAGAAATAAATACTCAAATACATGATATAGGTCCACTCTTTCTTCTACATGCCATGTCTCCATTTGTCCCCTATTACAATCAAACTCTCTTTTTCTGTGGTGGAATGAAAAAAAAAATGATGTAAATGACGCTACTTTACAAAATATATAAACCAAAAAAGTCAGTAGAAAACACGTCATAAAATTTAATTTTTTGAGGCTTGTTTTCGCGCCACCTGGCTGTGGAGCCCCGGGCAGCCGACGTGTTGCCCAGTCCTTGGTCCGCCCCTGATTTATGTAGTGCAAAAACAATAAGAGAGCGATTTTTGAATCGATTTAGCGCCCCAAGAACATTTATCATTCTCTCTACTAGCTTTTTATTATAGATCTGATAGAAATCGGAACCGGAACTGATAGAAATCGGAACCGGAACTGATAGAAATTGGAAGCGGTAACAACAAATATAAAAAGTAGTCTATCTAAACAGATTATAGGGATGGTACCGAGACCGAGACGGACTTTTATATACCGAGACGAGACCGAGACAGACCTCTATAAATCGAGACGAGACCTTAGTCAGTTTCGAATATTGACAGCTATTTTGCCTTTACTCAAAATTTGTTTCGCTGCTGTGTGAGATAATAAGGGAACGGTTGACTGATGTACAGTGGCGTATTTAGGAGGTAGGTGTCGGTCTCAAGCCCCTCCCGAAATAAATTTGTGATCATTTTTTTCGCATTGCACGTACAACACAAATGTTGTATATAATCCTCTCTCTCTCTCTCTCTCTCTCTCTCTCTCTCTCTCTATATATATATATATATATATATATATATATATATATATATATATATATATATATATATATATATATATATATATTGAAAATGCTGAAAATTTGTACCATGTTGTGTGAAATATTGAAGGGAATATTCTTCTAGATACTCTGCAATACCACTAGATAAACAAGCAATGTTGCCAACGCAAAATAAAGTTGTATTTTCTCAAATTGTACTATGTAAGGTATTACCTATTTCTAATTTAGATACTAAATAAAACCACAATACCACATATATTATTCAGTCTAACAAAGGACAATACAGTATTACCAACGTCAACATTTTGGAGATCTCTAATAACTCAAATGGCATAGACGGTGCAATGCGCATCATTTGTATCTTAGCGTCAAATACTATGATCAGGTATAATATATTTCAAATGAATAAAGGATCAAAGTTACAAGAAATGAAAAATTTAATTTTTCTAAAGATTTCACTTCGAAAACGTGCTGACATATCACGTCTCATCACGTAGATGCTTCCAAAAGACTTAAGTGATCATAATGTCATTTACAACAATTGTTATTTCAAACCGTTTCAGAGATACCAAACACAGGGATAGTGATTGTTGTACTGCTTAAAATAACGTATTTGTGTTAAATTTTTATAATGATTGTTGCTTTAGTTTGCTTCTATAACATTACAACAATAGTTTTTAGTGGTTTTAATTACAAGTCGCAGTTCCATTATTTTAAGTAGTGTTGCCAACTTAAATAAATTACTAAATACTATTCTAAATATAGTGCAAATAACGTAGCTAAACTCCAAAATATTTTTAAATTACTCGTAATATGTTTTATGGTGCAAGAATGTTTTCAAAAGACGATGTTTTTCGTGGTCTTTATAATGTTAATGTTAATGTCAAAGTTTTGATTCCAGCAATACATGTAAAAGCAAATTGTAACTGAAATTAAATGTAACTGATAACTTTTCAGTAACCCTAGTTGTTCCCCTAAGCCTTAATCGTGATGTACACAAAACCATGGTTAATTAAAAGTTCTAATTACACCCTAGTTACATTTCACTTGTTTTAGTTTGACCACCGACCACCTCAAACTCAATCCATACCATAGCTGTATGCAGTTATTCAAGGACTTACAGTTAGTAATACACATTGTGTTGATTTTTGGTTTGGTTTGTTTTAGTTTAATGTCCCACGATTATGCTAGGGCGTCTAAAGGAGACGTGGAGCTAATGATTATAATGGAATCCGAACCACTTCGGTCGTTCAACTGTACTCCCACCGGAAATCGAATTTGGGACGACGCGAACCGAAGTCAAGCGTGCTAGCCACTAGACCAAATGGAGTCCTCACATTCTGTTGATTTAAATCAATGAGTCAGTGTTGTCAGACTCGAAGATTAAAAACTAGCGTGTCTGTGCTCCAAAAGTAGCGGATTTGAACTATTTGTAGGACAAATATATACGGTAGAAATGAATTATTTGGTAACTAATGACTGGTACTAATTGAATAATTTTTAACATGGGTTGGAAAATGTGCTGGACATATTGCAAGAAATTATGATCGATGAACAAAAACAAATTCTAGACAGGATACCACGAGATAAAAACAGCCTACAAACCTTTCTTGTACAAGAAGGTTTGACGAAATCAAGAACAACTGGGGAGTAACCTGAGAAAGAATTGCTCAAGGTAAATAGTTGTAGAGAAGACCTTCATCCAGCAGTGGATTGATAATGGTTGATTATGATTATGGTTATGATTTTATTATATCTGGACCTCAGAGATAAACTAAACGAAGTTATAATTTCGTAATTTTACAGGAGAAGCGAAAAACCGGTTCCTTGAGTAAGACCTATAGTACTGTTTTTCAAACTATACTAGGTAGTTACAAGGTAATAGGATGCTTTTAGACTTATATTATTACATCACTAGGAAGAACATAGTCTATTAAAAAAGTATTGTTAAATCAATTTCGACCAAAAAGTGAATTAGCATAGTCTACCTCTAAAGTGCATGTATATATATATATATATATATATATATATATATATATATATATATATATATATATATATACTCATGTATATATGTAGTCATGTATATATAACTTTTACTGGGTAAGGTAGGGTAAAAACGGATCCAAAATTTAAAGAAATTCGTACAGCGAAAAAAACAGTGACTCTCCATATTGCAGCAAAACTACGAAAATTAATAGAATAGAAAACTAGAAAGTTAAGAATCACTTGTTTTGCCGGGACAGAGAAAATAGATACATATGGCTCGAATTACCTATATACTTATGTAATATGTATGTAAATGTTTCGCAAGTAACTTTCAATCAATATAAAATTTCAACATAATGAACGCACGATTAGTTTTCTCGAATAAAGATCACATGCACCGCTGAGAGCTCAGGAATAAGCTTAATCTATGTTACGGCACTGGATATATGCTTATGTAATATATTACGACCTTATGAACTTGTATAAGAAACAGAATGTACTTAAAGTGAGACGCGAAATATACGAAATATCGGACTTTGAATCTAACTTGTTTGGTGATCCAACCCGAGACCACAGATAGCAAAGATGAGTGCCGTAGCTCCCACCACAAGCTTAAGGAAGTTCCTGTTTTAAAGTATCAATTAAACACTGAGATGTGGAACGGTAATAAAGCAATTGATCAATTTGAAACAAAATATATTGTAGTAATAATTTACTCTATTTTGTTAAGATAATGAATATTATATTCTGTTTTTAAAATGATAGTCAAAGCAGAATGTATTGAATAATAACTGATAAATTGTAAAATTTCAATTTCAGTATGATTAAATACATTCGTACTGCTATGTGTTGCGTTATCCGTTAGGAGGTATTGAACAATTCTGATTCAAAGGAAGAAAATATACTACTGTATAGTACTGGAGTTAATTTAATAGAGTTTAATTGTATAGGCAGTATTGAAGCTATTTGAGACAGTCTATTGCTGAAAGTGAAATATGAGTTAGTAGGGTTTTATCCCTTGTATATTATACCCACTGATGATTGAACCAGGAACACACACATGGAAAGCATTAGCGCTAGCAAATTAGCTACGAAGAGGTACACTCATGTCCAAAATTATTGTCGCATGTCTATAAATATGTTGTTGTAGGAATATAATTTGATAACGAATTCGCCTGGTATTTCTTATAATGTTAGTATGTGAATAATCGGCAAAGACATGTATGTGGCAAATTTCATGTCAAAAGAGGAGTAAATAAGAACAATAAAACAAAAATAAAACTTTCTCATTCATTTAGCAACATTTTTTATTAATTCTAATTTTCGTATTTATATTTTTTTCCTATGAAATTTACCAAAAAAAATATACATTTCCCGATTATACACATAGTATCAATATTAAAAGTACCCTGCTAAATCATTATCAAATTATATTCTTACAAGAAAACAGTTATAGATATGCGACAATCATTTTGGACATGAGTGTACATCATACCATAATTCTAAGTAAAGAATGAAGGCAAAAAATAAAAAGCGGAAACGACAGACTGTACGATAATAATACTTTCACAATTTTAATTTCACACTATATATTTCGAGACTTTCGAGACGAGACCGAGACTTGGCCTTCGAGACCGAGACCGAGATCGAGACAGGCATCTGTTGACCGAGACGCCGGTTTTTGACTCGAGACGAGATCGAGACCGAGACTGTTACTTATCAACCGAGACGAGACCGAGACTGTAGAAAGTCTCGTCTCGATACCATCCCTAAAACAGAAGCTAATTTATTAGACCATATATTAAACTTAAAAGGTGAAGTAAGATAATATACCCGTTGATATAATATATCGACAGTTAGGGTCTGTAACAAAGCATACAAGAAGGTCATACAAGCAGTCAAAATGCTTCATTGCGATAATGATATTAGGAAATCGTTGAGCAAAATGAAATCTATAAAGCGACCAATCAACATGAATACCAAACCAAGAAGTAACGACACAAAACCAGTGGTGTTATTCTAATTTTTAACAACCTTTTCTTCATTTCATGTATATATATACACCCTCCATTCCAAAAGAAACCGAACGTTTTAAAAAAAACAAAAAAGCAATGTACATTTTGAAACAAATCATTTTTATTAATCAATGTATTCCCCTTCTGCATCGATACACATATTTGCACGCTCCAACAAGTTGTCAAACGACTTCTCCATGTCCTTTATTGGAATGGTCTTTAGGACGGCGGTCGTCGCCTTCTCAATGGCATCAATCGATGCGTGCCACTTTCCTTTCATCGCCAAATGCAGTTTCGGGAACAGATAGAAATCGCACGGAGCGAGATCTGGTGAATAGGGCGGATGATGCAACCGAATAATGTGATTTTTGACCAAAAATTCAGTTACAAGTCGCGAACGATGTGATGGTGCATTATCATCCAAAAGAGTCCGGGCCGATATTCGGGCCGAATACGACGAATTCTTGCCAGCAAACGCTTCATGACGCCCAAGTAAAACTCTCCAGTGACTGTCTGGCCGGGCTGAACAAATTCTTTGTGGATAATTCCTTTTGAATCGTAAAAACAAATCAGCATCACCTTAACTTTTGACTTCACCAAGCGACTTTTTTTGGGTGTTCCTTCATCCGGCGCTCTCCATTCAGCACTTTGCCGCTTTGTTTCGGGCTCATATTCAAAACACCACGTCTCGTCACCAGTTACAATCGATTTCAAGAAGTTTCGATCCTGCCGAGCACTTTTAACGATGTCTTTGCAATGAGCAATTCGATCAACTTTTTGGTCTTCGGTGAGTTTGTATGGTACAAACCGCGAATTAACCTTCTTAAGGCCCAAAACTTCGGTCAAAATGCGGTATGCGGTTGTTTGAGGAATGCCTAATTCCATTTCAATAACTTTCACCGACGATTTTTTGTTATGTTTGATGAATTCACGCACTTTTTCGATGTTTTCTTCCGATAATCCGGTTCTGGGACGGCCTGATCTTTCGTCATCATCCAGCGTCTCTCTACCCGATTTGAATCGCCTGAACCACTCGTAAACTTGCGTACGGGATAGACACTCATCACCATATGCATTTTGTAGCATTTGGTGCGTTTCACTAAAAGTTTTACCCAGTTTAACACAAAACTCAATTGCAGCTCGTTGTTTGAAACTCATTTTCCGACCGATGTACACAACACACTGACAGTTGAAACGCAATAACTTTGTTGCCGTGCATCCAAATGTTATGACATTTATACCAGTTGTCAATGAGGGACTACGCCATCTACCGGTAAAATATTACAACAGATGGCACTAGTGGTACTATTTGTTTTCAAAAGTTCGGTTTCTTTTGGAATGGAGGGTGTATATGTCTCAAAAATGATCTAACGTAGGGTAACTGTTATTATCAGAGTTACAACAAAATATAAGAGGGGGAAACCGTCTCCAAATATGATGTTTTCAATCTAAAGTAAAGGAATGTTTTAACTCGGACGATCCGCTTGGGCTGTACACTCTTTATCTCTTGGCGGCACGTAGAAATATTTTCTTCATACCCCATGTTGCACGCGAAAAATAATTCTTTAGTAAATATAAATCACATGTATTTTTGTATTACAGTGATTATATATTTTATCATAGTTTATAATTATTGGCGCCAAAATGGGGTGATGCATTTAATGCATCTGCCGTTCTCAAATAAATGACATTAGTAAACTTACGTTGTGTGAACTGATTTTTTCCTATGTTCCATTGATTAATGCTAATAGCTATTCCTTCTGTGGCAAATAAAACAGCAGGACTAGAAATAATGTCTTTTTAATGACTATTTAACACGGCCTGTCCGGTTGCAATGATGTGAATAGACTTTGGGAGAGATGGCTGAAGTTCAGCTCAAATGTAGAAGAGACCATTTAGATTTCAAATTGTCCTAAAATGGATGGTCATCACCATCATAGGTATTCTGCCTCTATTGGCAGGTCACTTGCCGCAGCTGAGAAGCTTCCATGCTCCACGGTCCTCCTCTAACTTCTTCATCTTAAATATACAACAGACTATGTAGATTCTACATTCAAAAAAGAAACTGTTCTAAAATTCTGTTCTAAAGAATCATAGTCAAAAAAGCACGAAACATGAACGTTAAAGTCAATGGAAAAATATAAGGAAGTTGTCTACAGATCTCAAAAACTATAATAAGGAGATGGCTATTTGAAACCTTATTTCCAAGACATAATGAAGAGCTTAAAAACAATGTATAGCACGTAAGGTAAATATGGAAAGAACAATCTCAAAAGTCAAGTTCTTTGAGTAAAATCAATAATATTGAGAAAGCAGTGGCGGATCCGGGACGGACTTCTGGGGGGGGGGAGGGTGGTGGGTTGTAATACTGCCACTTAGAGCTACTTTTAAGAGTTCCAAACTCTCGGATGGGTTTTGTTTATATATAAAATAAGAAAAGTTTCATCTTCTGGGGCGGGGAATGATTGCCCCCTCCTGTAAGAAAGTATAATGGATTTTCTGAGAATTACCGAGGACGCCCCACGTGGAGGTTACGTGCTTGAAATATCACACGTCTGGATTTGGAACATCCAGACTCGATTTAGCACGCAATGCGAATTTTTAGCTGATCACGTGACGTAGCATATATGGCAAATCGAATAGGCTCTTCGTCTATAACAGAAGGGTTAGGAATCACCAAAATGACTACAACCAACACTCCTTACAAAAAATAAATTGCAAGATGGAAACCTTACAAACTTGCAAAATGTGAATATGAGTGTGATTCGGTTTTTTTTTTTTTAAGGCTAGCCATCGGCTAGCATCCTTTCAGAGGGCTACACCCTCTTTTAGGGAAGGGTAGTTAAAGCTATAGGAGAGGTGAGGAATTTATGGATGGGCTATGGGCTGTTTTATTAATATCTTTATTTAATCATCTTTTATTTTGAGGTCTTTATGATCTTTTCGATCATAAACATACAACAAGGTATAGGGAAAAAACATATAGTTATATAAATGTTAACATAACGAAAAATAATATAGTAAATGTAAGAAGACAAAACAACATAACAAAAAAGAAAGAAACTATCGAATTTAAGTGAATATAGCAACGGAGAAAATATAGTGAATAAATGAACTCATAACAATAAGCAATAAAGGAAAACTAACGAAATTTAGAATATAAACTAACGCTCAATTTGAAATCATAAGCACTGATGGAGATGAAGTGAGGTGCACTTGACGCCACAACACATTATGAGGACTGTTAGAAGGACAAATGCGGTTATCTTCCGCCTAGGGGCTGCTCTAGGCTAATGAAGACGTGGTGAGCCCTGTTAGTAATGATGGAAAAATATGAGGGAGATCGGAGATGAACATGCAGGCGATATTCTTCCAGGAGTTGACGATCCATGTAGTCTGGTGGTACAGTGTAGCAGTATAATGTAAACAGAAGGTGGAATATAATGGTATCGTGCAGGAGAGGACTCGGTACCGTACATTTTCTTATGTAACCTGTACTTAAAAAGAATAATTGTGGACTTCGAAATGAAAAATACAAACTACTTAAAGATTTATCATTTTGTTTAAAATTCATAACCCCCATCGGTGAAATAAATATTTGTTTTAAACGCTTTTTGCAATTTCGGTTTCATCTGTTTTCTGGTTGAAAATACACGGGATCATTGAAAATGCTTACTGTGCTGCCATCTCGAGAGCAGACATCAACTACTATAGCTCTTGTCCGCATGGTTCAGTAAATATACGCTAATGCATATGCAGGGCCTCCGAGGCCCTGTATGGTATTTAAAGGGTTCTATTTGGAATTTGATGCAAATCACTACTTTCAGCCCTATGATAGCTTACACAATAGACCAACATTGGGCATTTTCATAAGTATACAAGTTTTAAAACAACGTTTACAATTATTTTATATTTATTACAATTAGTTGAAAAAAAAAAAAAAACACTCTAACAAAATATTTTTTTCAAATATACTTTTGTCAGTTTACTCATACACTTCATAATTTTCTAGTTTATTTTAAAATTCTAAACACACCTGTGTGAAATGGTACTATAATCATCAAAAGAGCAATAATTATATAATTTCTGACATTCTTGTATGCAAATGATATCATTGTTTAGCAGTTTTGGGAAAAATGTATCTACAACATGCATGAATTGCAAATCATTTTATGTGTTCTTTGCAAATGCTTTTGCCACACTAGTAGCATACCAACGCTCTCTTTGTATGAATACTGTATGGACAAAATTCATATTATCTTATTTTTTCTCCTGCTTATTCCTTTTCAGTTCCGTATATCTTCAAAACACTAATTGTTGTTAGTGGCAAGTTGGGTATTTGTGATCTTAGAATCACCTGGTTTCTCATTAAATTTTCTGCCAGTTCCTGCAAGAATAATGGACGATTGTCTCTTGTTTTCACAGAAATTTCGATTCTGCATTCTGAAAACAATGTGACTATTTATCTGCCACATCCATCACATTTGACCAGAGAGCAAAGGGTCACCTTCCAGTTTGTCTTTTGCATGTATAGTCTCTAACGTCTTAACCCATAACATCATCTCCACCAGTGGCGGCCGGTGGATTGTGGTTTCGGGTGTTGCAGTACGAACGATAAGAGACAGAAGATATAAAGTTGACTCATTGACTAATCAGCATAACTTTAGATGCAAATGCTATGTGACATGTTAAATTAAATAAAATTCTGTTTTTAAAAAATAAAAAATGCAGAACATTTAATCCGATTAATCACCTTAATTAAATAGTAAGTTCATTCTTCTCTCTTTGATTGGAGCAAATCTGTCTAATACATGCTGGTTGAACTCTAGTATTCTTACTGTCAGGTCTTTTTTCGATGGAAAGCATAACAAATGGTGATAACCTTTCTTGGGACATTCAATTCCTTGAAAGTGTCAATTCTTTCACATGTGAAAAAAAAAAAAAATAAATAAAACTTTTCGTCTTTTGCTGACGCCATAGGTACAGTTAATATTAATTTCAGAAGCTTTGTAGATTCACTAAATATTTTTCTAGATTATTGCGAACGATTCATTCTAGCAAACTCAGTCCCTGATAGTGATCCGAATTCCTCTTCAGCGTTGACTGAAGAGAGTTCGTAGCAGAGATTAGTGTTATAAAAAAAAAATGTACATTGAACACACTTTATTCACAGTTTATCCAGGAAAATTTAAAATAAATTGAGAAAATGTATCTGGTGCAAACACCACTACTGCCATAAGATATCCTGTAAATTTAAACTGGATTTTTTTTTTCGAACACTCTCCTGAATTACCCTTTGCTTGTTTTGTCTAAGCCTTAATTGCAAATTTTTCCTCAGCTGAAAGTTGGTCAATGTTTTTCTTAAGTTATTTACAGAAGTCATGGTATACAATTCATTCAGAGTTTGTAGGTTATTTACAGAATTAAAGCACACACAATAAAATTAAACCTAATAATTAAAAACCAAACCAGCTGATACAAAAGAGGTACTGGTATATGAATTCCGAATGTCACATATTCACACATCAACATACACATTTGTGTGTAAAAGAAAAAAACTACATTCCAAATCATCCGTCTTGGTTGTTACGCAATGCACGATGAACACAATATATTTCCACATGAGGCGAAGCAACGCTTACCAACGTGATATGTTCTGGAAAGGAAACCCCGAAACCCGCCAGATGAAGGATCAGCATGTAACAGAAGCCAAAAATCAAATAACATAAAAACAAACAGCACTGCCAGTTCTACACCCAGAAATGTTAACTGGGAGGGGTCCAAAGTATTTGGGGGAGGTCCAATACGTCTACATAATATGGAACCTGTCTTATACTGCACCCGAAAAGACGATAAGTAATTCTTACTTACTGTCACCTATATTTTTAGAAAAAATGATAGAACGATTATTTTTATAAGAAAAGAAGAGTACATGATGAGGCGTAAAATAAAATATTTAGCTTACATAAATCGTTTCTCTGTTAAACAAAGTATAGTTCGTTAAGAAAGTCTTTAAATGTTAGTCAAGTTTCGAAATTTATGGGAAGTCCGGACCTGGTGGACTCCCCTCGTGGCTACGGCCCTGAGATTCCTAACTAGTCCC
Organism: Thermobia domestica; assembly: GCF_964235325.1. Lineage (NCBI taxonomy): Eukaryota > Metazoa > Arthropoda > Insecta > Zygentoma > Lepismatidae > Thermobia > Thermobia domestica. Next base: position 341,180,395 of record NC_137456.1, on the reverse strand, counting down.
AAATTCAATGTGGCTTTCCCCATCATACAGTTTTGTGTGGAAATTATCAAGAGTATAAAATATACTTATTTTATAAAAAGAAATATGTTTATACTAAAATACTATCCACAGAGGGGGGGGGGAGCGATTCTACATACTGACTTATTAATATTTGATTCACAAATTACTGTAGAAGAAGCCCTCATTATCAATATAAGCTAAGAATTAACTTGTAAATGCGGGTCTACTTTCATTTATTTTCTCCTCTACTAAATATTTTCTTTCTTATTTTGTAATCACTTTTTTTTAATTGTCATTATATTGATTTTCTTCACTATGGTCCCGTAATTTAAAAATATGAATGCATAAAAACAAATTTCATTTGTAATTGCTAGTGAAAGAAAATTCAGAAATCTTATTTAGCTCGAAAAACCTTCTCGTTCACTGGAAACTGTGCTGTGTTGCAGAAGCACTGCAACGACCAGTCCCTTTAACTTCTGAGATAGAGGAAAGGAGACTTAACGTTTGCTCCAATTGCCACGCTGAAGGAATCTGGTCGTTGTATGTTCGCTGCAACACAACATAAATTAGAGACTCTGTGACGGATTATTTTTCGCTTTTTAAAACGGATTAACGGAACGAATAGTTACAGAAGTAAAAAATATGTTATTTAAAATGTATATATGCTGAGTATTAAAAAGTATTTTTTTTTCTGTTCTTCACTACTATTGATAATAATATTTTTTTCTTGAAATACTTTGGTCGTTGCGCAACGCTGCAACACTATCATTAGCCGCCACTGATCTCCACATTTAGTTTTGTTGTAATAGTTTATAATCACTGTCTTTCTTTTGGGGCTATTTTCATCAACTGTCTTATCATGATACATGTTGGTTATCAAAATCACTGTCTTCTTTTTCTTTGGCACTTACCTGACCATAGTGACATTTTGCTTGAATGCAAACATTGATGAACCTATTCCTCAAAGAGATGTGGCTCTCATTTCAACTGGAATGTCGCGTTTGTTTCGCCTTAAAGTTCCCATAACCGTATGTCATTGTTGTAGCATATACTCTGCCAGATCAACACTATCAAAGACATTATCCATAGTAATATTTCGTGAAGTTCCAGAAACGGTTTTGCAGAGGTGTTTTACCACATTCTTTCCAGATTTCTCTTCAACTGGTTTCTTTTGGTTTTCTTTCTGTGTATACAAAACCATCAACGACATATGATGATTGAGAGCCGCATAACCAAAATGTTTTTATTACGTACTATCAAGATTTTCGAGGCGTGTCAATATACGTGTCAATGAACCCACACCTGCCTCGAAATGGCACTAGCTGCTGATCTACAGTAAGTTCTTCACACGGAAGAATCACTTTTATACAGTTTCACAGAAATATCTCCTACACAAAACGAATAGGTGCCAGTATATAATTTTCAAGATAGATTTGCCTTGTACGTTTATTGTCAATCGTAAGGCTTTCTTTATGTCTTCAAACCTGTTGACAGACATAATACCTTTGAACATTGGTTTGACTTCATAGAGATGAACAGTTCAGTGATTGGCACATGCCAGCTTTTTTTCTACTCGTACTAGTAGCAAAATGCCAAGAAAAGCATTCATTTAGTCCAGACTATCATTTTCCCACTCTTTTCGTTTCAATGTTGCAACCCTTCTTCCCTCAAGTTTTCTATAGTATAAAATTCCATTCAAGATTTCCTTTGAAATGAAACAGTCAAACGCATCTTTTGGACGTATTCGTTTCACTCCCTTTGAAACACCTGGGGAAAACTTCATTATTATATGTGCTGGAGTCCCTGATGGAGGTGTTTTCTTTTTCCAAATTGTGTCGTTTGGACTAAAATGAATTCACTAATATCTATCGGAATCACTAATAGCTTCATTCCCACTGGTGCTTTCAGACCGTAATGACGTATTGAAATGTTCATCACTTCCACTTCCTTGATGAACTGTATTATAGGATTCTTCATCCTCAGATTGCTCACTATTACTGTTCGACAGTACACTATCATCAAGACACTCATTTACAAAACGGACAAAATCACCTCACACACTCTCTTCGTAGTTCATCTTCCACTAGCCGTATATGTCATTTTGCGCTGAAACTAACACAAATTGCACACCAATGTAACTGGGCATTGCAAATTGCACCTAGTCACAACATAAAAGCAACAGTGGAAGATATAGGCTTCGGATTTTTAGGTCCCAAAAAATTCAAATTAGGATTTTATAGGTTTTTAAAAACACCGTTTAGGATTTTTAGCGTTATATTACTGAAAACGGAATATTACTACACTTTAAACACTTTGTTAGTAAGCTTTATGCTAACCAGTCTTCTACGTAATAAAAATAATAAAACTCTTCTTACCTTGGACTTTTTTTGATAGCTGAAATATAGTTTAACATATGTATGGCCTGTCGTACTATAGTAGTAGTAGTAGTAGTAGTAGTTTTTGTCAGTTTTCTTATATTTGAAATTTTATACAACACCACAAATATCACTTCACTTTTCTAACGATACACTAAGGAAATACGAATGTTCAAATATTGTTTTTCCGGCACTTTTCATGTTTTCTATAGCGTAAAAAGTGGTCACTTCATTCTCTGTAATGGCACTGAACACCAAAATATTTGGCAAGATTTTCTGTTGTGAACTTTTTCCTGTCGTCTGACAAAATTCTCTTGAATGCAGAAAAACTGCGTTCCACATCACACGATGTAAGAGGCGCATATTTCATACTGGCTAATTCCTCGGGATTCCATAGCAAATTTTCTTGGACATTGTCTCCACGAAGAATTTGGCCCACTAGTTGTATTTGTGTGAAATCAGGACTGCGTTTCAAAACCGCCTCCAACTTGTCGGCAATTTTTGTTCCAACTTCCTCAGGTACTTTTTTCTCTTTCACTTCTTGAAGAATTTGAAGAGCTTCTGTTAGTGGAAGAAACTTCTTCTCCAATTCAGTGATGGCTTGAGGCAGATGAGAAAAGTTGGCTTTAATGTAACTTAGTTGTTGTACAGCAAACTGTGACTTTAGTGTGTTTTTTTTTTTTTTTTCAGACGTTATTGAAGCGGCTTCAATCTCGTCGAGCGAATCGATGACCTGAATAATGCTTTCAAAATTATCTGCATAGTACAGTGCTGCTGAGAGCCACGTTCCCCAACGGGACACAACGGGCTGTGGTGGCAGTGGTGTGATTGGAAGCATATCCTTGAAGGTAGCCACTCTGTTAGGAGCTTTCAAGAAAACCTTCTTTACAGATGAAATTATGTCGTTGACGATTAACTACGTGTTTGAAAGTATTTTTCAAGTTAAAAATAACTATAAAGAATCATTTAGGACGTTATAGGTTCTAAAAGCTAATTTAGGATTTTTTAGGTCCTAACCCCCCAATTAGGACATTTTAGGTCCTATAAAACTAATATAGTTCTACTTATAGCAACTTGAAATGTAAAGAAAACACGAATTTTTTGCATTCACTGTACAGGAATAAAATAGGTTCGAACCTAAGAATCCGGATCCTATATATTTAGAACTTTATTGTATCAACTCTGTTGCTGTAATTGTTCGAACAAAGGAAACACGTTAGCAAAAAGCTCTAATAAATGGCTGATAAATTACGAGTATATAAACAATCTTATATACAAACGATTGATAAAAGCTTGAATATGTATTGCAGCGCTATCTACTGGGCATAAAATAAGCAATTATAAATAGGACGAATTGCAAATAAGTACAATAATAATAAAAAGAAGTAATAAAACTAAATAACCTATTCGTTTAGGACCGATTTTATTTACAAAATTATGTCAAATAATTCGCATACCATTATTATTTCATTAGGGCCTCCCAGGCCCTGCATATGCATTTAAGGGGTTACTAAATTAAATCTAATATTACTGTTTTCCAGATAATGCAAAAAATATTCTAAAGCTGCTCATGAATGCATAAAAGAATGTTAAAAGAATACACAATGAGCAAGGCTTATTGATTGAATAGATTTGAAATAACTTTTAAAATGAAACCCCACAGGGCCTGAGAGGCCCTGCATATGCATACAAGGGATAGAAGAAATGTTTTGTTTTGTACTTATAGCGAGCAAGTCTCTCTCTCTGTCGCAATGTGATAACTCGTTGGATTATCTGACAAGTGAGTTTTATTTAATGATGCTTTTAACTATATGGCAGTGGTTGCCAACCTTTTTTGGCTGACGACACGCTACTGAATTCTCAGAACATCGAGGAAAAGTCTTTTTGATTTTTTTAAAAAATTAATGACAATATAAGTTATAATAACACTGTTCAACAACGAAAATGTAAATTGAACAAAATCAGCTAATTCTTATTGATTTTGTGGTGCTGATCACGAATTTGAAATTATTTTCGAATATTAGCTCTACTTTTCGTTTTACAGGCATTTCTAATAATAACGATTTAAAAATAAATATATTCGCTTCGTTTGGGGTAAAATGTTACACTGATCCGGCAACACTGGAGAAACTATATGAACGCTTAGTTTCATTGTGTTCCTTATCTCAGTAGTGTTCTGCTATTGTTAGAAAAGACAAGTTTAGTGCAGTTATCAGCGTTTTGGGTGTGACGTTTGTGTAGTGCAGGACATAAAAATACAACTACAAGTACGCAAAAATACTGGTATTTCGAATGTATATTTTTAAATAGTTGTCAGAACTATTTCAAGTGACATTTTGAGGATTTCAATAAACAAAAATGCCGCGAAGTTGTGTAAACAGTGCGGATAGCTTCCGCTACGTGTGTGGGGAAGTAACATTTTCCTCACAAAAGCAGACTATAACACCACTAATAAGAAAAGCCTATCAATATTACTTTGGTTGTAAAATTGGAGACCAATATAAATCTTGGGCACCCCACATTGTGTGTAACACTTGTGCCAGCAATCTAAGAAATTGGATTAATGGGGAGGGGCGCTCAATGCCTTTTGCAGTGCCCATGATTTGGAGGGAGCCAAGCGACCACATTAGAGACTGTTATTTTTGTATGGTTCCTTCCGTCAAGAAGGGAATTTCCACGAAGAAGAAGCGGGCCTTGATCTATCCTAACATTCCTTCTGCAATGCGCCCTGTTCCACATGGAGAAGGACTACCTGTTCCTGACCCACCTAAAGAATACGATCTTTTTTCTGATGATGATCAAGAAGTTGAAGCTCCTGAATCAAGTACTTCGAACGAACCTATGTTTGTTGTAGAAGAACCTCCATGTGAACCACATAGACTTACTCAAGAGGAACTAAGTGATCTAACCAGAGACTTGGACCTCTCAAAAACAAAGCCGAAATTTTAGCGTCACGCTTAAAGCAATGGAATTTATTGCAGAAAAAAGTAAACATTTCAGTGTATCGGAATAGGGAGAAGATGTTCACTTCATTTTTTACTATGGAAGACACACTTGTGGCATGTACAGATGTAAATGGTTTCATGAGGGCAATTAAAATTAATTACGAACCTACGGAGTGGAGGCTGTTTATAGATTCGTGCAAGGTGAGTCTAAAGACAGTGCTTTTACATTTACTTCCTTCAATTTCTGTAGGTTACGCAGTTCATATGAAGGAATCTTATGGAAACTTGAAACGTTTACTTCAAGCCATTAAATATTACGATTTTCAGTGGCTCATTTGTGGTGACCTTAAAGTAATAGCACTGTTGCTAGGTATGCAGTTAGGGTATACAAAGTATTGTTGCTTTATATGTGAATGGGACAGTAGAGATCGTGGATCTCATTACCGCAAAAGTGATTGGAGTACCAGAGAAACTCTTCAGCCGGGAGTGAAAAATGTGCAGCATGAACCACTGGTAGATCGTAACCGAATTTGGCTTCCCCATCTACATATTAAATTATGTCTTATGAAAAGTTTTGTTAAGAGCATGAACCAAGAGGATGAGGCCTATAAGTACCTAAGAGGACAATTCCCCTGATTAAGTGATGCCAAAGTTAAAGAGGGTGTTTTCATAGGGCTACAGATTAGGCAACTATTCAAAGATCACAAGTTCGACGAAATTCTCCAAGGTGAGGAGAAAGCTGCGTGGAAAAGCTTGAAGAGTGTTTGTTCACAGTTCTTGGGAAGACACCGAGCAACAAATTGCAAACAACTGGTAGCAAAGTTGTTATTGTGCTACGAAAATCTTGGTTGCAATATGTCTCTGAAACTCCACTTTCTTCATTCACATCTTAGAAGGTGGTTCGTAATTCAATTAAGTAATCTTCGAAATAATTCACACGTTTTATCACTTTCTTAACTGATTTTTAATATTCAACCATGAGAAGCGTACATAATCACTTTTTCACATTTAACAAGATGTCTACGTACATACACTTATTTACTACGTTTCCATAGCAACAAATCTTTTTCTAGTTAACGATTACAAAATAATCTCTCGATATCTCTATGTGTCTTTCTTTTCTTTATATATAATACTGCTCAAATAATTCGCCTCTAATCCCTTTTTATAAGCTGGCACAGATTGCTAATACTATATACAACGTTATCATTGTAGATGTCGTCCGGACGGGACTTCCGTAATAGTTTTGCTATGAAGAAAAGAACCCTGGGTTGAAGATTATAAAGCACCTACCTTTTGAATAACCCTCGTATATACTTAATATCACTTTTAATACAAATATTTTACTTTTCCATATATATATATATATATATATATATATATATATATATATATATATATATATAACATATAACATTACACATTTTTATATTTATCAATATATCAATATACTAAGAACGTCGATTTACAATTATCGTCGATGAGGCTATTCAAAAATTAAACCTAACTGATATTTTCTTCAAGGGTACAAATTAACTATTCCATCATGTAAAAACAATATTAATTACAAACAAAGATCTTTATAGTATTAAATATTGGTAGGATCAGAAGGCAACAAAATTAGAACATATAAACACATTGAGGATTATCAAATACATTAATAAACTCTGAAAAATTAAGATATTCGATGTTCATTATTCTTATTCTTTCCATATAATAAGTTGCATCTATTTTATATATCTGTCATAACCTTCACACGTTTACATTAAAATTATGATTCTTTATTCTTGAATATTTATAATATTCGCATGAAATTCCAATAGAATAAAAACACGAAAACAAGAATAGCTTAAATACGTATTTCCTGTAGAGAATATAAATTATCAAATTCAGTATATTCTCGTATTACAATAAAGCTTTTAGATAATTTATTAGCACGAAACACAAATTAACATTTCCTCAATTAATGCTATAAAAGGAAATTGCAACAATACTATAAGGAACAAATTCAATAGTATTTTCAGTTGGCTGCCATAAATTAATTTCGTCAATATTCCGTAAAATGATCGACCTTTTACATACTTAACAAGATATTTCATAATTACATATGTTCATAACATACATTTTAATAATAAATTAAATGAAGAACACATTAACCATAGATGTAAGCAAAGGTCAATTTAATACAAATCCATCGGACGCCTTTTTGATAGTTCAAGTTATACGTTTGAAGGGCTCATTTAAGCAACATTGTATAGCACAATCTTGTGTACATTCTTGTCTTTCATGGGATGTTACCATATTTTGATTCCTATTTACAAAATTCCTGCCATCTATAAATTCGTTTTGTGAGAATCGGCGATAATTATTGCTCCTACTGAAATTTCTGTTGCCATTACTAAAATTCCTAGCTCCATTTCTGTGATTAGGTTGCGTTTGATTACCGGTGCCATTATAACTATTCATTCTATTATTAAAACTATGGACATTAGCATTATTTTCAGGTTGTATATTTACATTACGAACAGAGGCATATTGTGTCGGATTGCGTCCATAATTACCCTGACCTCTATCCTGCACTTTATTGTTATTCTGTATTGCCGACTGACTTTCATAATTCTGAATAAGCATAATTAGATGATTAAAGCTAATGCACTGCGCCGACATTAACAACTGTTGTAATCGAAATGGCAATAAGATTCTAATGGAAGCTATAATTCGGGATTCCGGATGATTTGGATTTAGTGATCTTAACTCATTATATGTAGATACTACAAATTCCGTAATACTCCTGTGTAATTTTGGATTGAAATGTTTCGTTCGCAAGACGGCATCTCTATTCGCTATCATAAAGTCATTTTCATAATTTGATAGCAGAGCATTCTTGAAATCAGAATATGTACGAAGACTACCCCTGATAGCTTTGAACCATGTTAAACAGGGTGGTAATAATATATGCGGCAATAATTTTAAAAATTGAGACTCATCTACACCCATGAGCTCACATTCATCCTCAAATTTTTCAAGAAGTCCTCTAGCGGGTATATCTTCCGGCACACCACTAAATTTAGTAAGCGACTTAAATTCGCTGAATCGTAACGGTTTACCTGCATTAGTCTTCATACATCTGTTGGAGTTGTGTTTCCGCCGGGATGATTGCCTCATTCTTCTTTCTCTATCAGTACTCTCTTCACAGCTCGAAGATTCATTAAGTTCCAAAATTGGTCTGGGATGACGAGTAGGCTCACAACCAGTAGATGTAGGATGCACCACATTTATGTATCCATTGTCCTGAAATGCACTTTCGGGAATACATTTCTCCTTGATAAAGTTCACCTCATCTTGCAATAGTTTAATGTGATTAGCGTGAGCATTTATCGTTGACTCTAGGCCATCTACTGAATCTTGAACTTCCGTGAATCTTTGTGTTACTTTTTCCATTTTCTCGTCGTACTGTTCAAATTTTTCTACTATGTGTTGGTTCGTCTGACTCAGTTGACGTTGAATAAGATCCCATCTGCTTTTTCAATAAGATATCATCTGCTGCAATTTTTCATCAAAGTGTTGACCTTGTTCCCTAATTTGTTGAACTATTTCATCACTTTTTCGTACTTGATCCTTAATTTGCTCAGATTGATTCCTAATTTGCTCGGATTGGTTCCTAATTTGCTGGGCTAAGTCTCTTAAGATGTCAGTTAAATTTTAATTAGGATTTATTTCTGGATACACACTCTGATCACCAGTTATGTCACTATCTGTTGCACTCATTGCAATATTTCTGTGTATCACCTTACCGCTTCTCAATATGGTAACACTAATGTCACGTTGAAAGTTAGCCGTTTTTACTATTCTTCAAAACGACACTTATATATCTCCCGGGTTTCGGCACCAATTTAGAAGGTGGTTCGTAATTCAATTAAGTAATCTTCGAAATAATTCACACGTTTTATCACTTTCTTAACTGATTTTTAATATTCAACCATGAGAAGCGTACATAATCCACTTTTTCACATTTAACAAGATGTCTACGTACATACACTTATTTATTACGTTTCCATAGCAACAACTCTTTTTCTAGTTAACGATTACAAAAAAATCTCTCGATATCTCTATGTGTCTTTGTTTTCTTTATATATAATACTGCTCAAATAATTCGCCTCTGATCCCTTTTTATAAGCTGGCACAGATTGCTAATACTATATACAACGTTATCGTTGTAATCTAGACTTCTTTCCCGAAGATTGTGGAGCAGTAAGTGACGAACATGGTGAGCGTTTCCATCAAGATATTGCAGCCATGGAGAAGAGATATGAGGGAAAGTGGAGTTCTAACATATTGGCCGACTACTGTTGGACTATTGCAAGGGATGCTCCAGATGTAACCTACAAAAAGCAAGCCAAGCGAAGACGCTCAAAATAAAATAAACATAATCCTGTACAAGGGATCACTTGAAACTTTTGTCTACATTGCAGTGTAATTCTTGCACAAAAAGGTATTTGTACATATTTTTCATGTTTTGATGTTAATACTGATTTTTATTACGGAATTGTTAATGTTTAACTTGACCATGGTTACTTTATTTTCAGTATCGCTATGAAACTGGTATTTGCGCAATTTTGAAAAAGGAAGTAAGGGTATAGAAAGCTATAGGTTAGGGTACTTCTAAACTCCCCAGCTTATCACATCACAGTGAAATAGATAAAAAAAAGTGAAATGTAGGTTTTTGCAAGGATTTTGCTTAAATGCTCTATAAATATTAATACATTTGTATATATACAGCTACTGTTGTACAAGGGCGTTTTTTTTCACAACCTGAGCTAAGAAAATTTTTCTATTATCATTTCCTTTCATATTATGCTTAAATGAATGTAAAAATCGCAATTTCGAAGAATTTACATACTTTCGATCAAAATTTGTTGAACAGTTTAATCGAACCCTTAATGTTTTTTATAAAGCACGGCCGTCAATCCCACTGGGGACACCACCGACGTGTCCCCCCTAAGCACTGGCGTCTCTGGCATATAAAATTTTTTGGGGGGCGTCAAAGAAAGTGATTTAATGGTACTACCTAACCTAACCTGTTTATTAACTTCGATTCTATTTGTTACCTTTCTGCTTAGGTTCACGGACTTCCTAAGGTATATTAAGAACTCGATTACAATTGTAGGGGCAGCGTTGGCTCAGTGGTAGAGAGTTCACCTCTAGTGCGTGGGGTCCCGGGTTCGATCTCAGCCCCGCCAAGTGAACCCTGTGGTGGACAAACTTTGTGTACGTGGGTTTCCTCGGGGTTCTCCCGTTTCCTCTCACTTTCCTCATTCTACCATTCCATTCATTACTCATCATTACCTCTCCCTTAGCCTCACCGACATAACCATGGGACGTAAAACTCAGATTTCATTTCATGTAATTTTTCCGTTACAATAGTTTGACAACCTGAATATTATATTTCAAATAAATATAATTATTATTATTTATATGGTATTTTGTCGGTAGTAAACAAATTAAATTAGAATAAAATATTTAATATTTTGTACTTTAAAATATTGTGGGGAACGCGTTACGCTCGTTTCCCCCGCCAGAGACGCCCGTGCCCCTAAAATTTTTTAAACGGTTTCGTCATCCCTAATATTTCAAGTATCTTAGGCAGTGTTCGAAATGAAAAAAAAAAAAAACAAAAAAACAAAAAAAAAAACAGAAGCGGTACGTTTTATTACAATCTTCACTCGACATACCGGCTATCTTAAAGTTGAAATATAGTGAGGGTATGTTACCTAAAACATTGCACTTCTATTTATATAATGACTTAAAATCATGAAATTGGGGTCCCGGGTTCGATCCCAACCCCCGCCAAGTGAACTTTGTAGTGGACAAACACCGTGTGCGTGGGTTTTCTCGGGGTTCTCCCGTTTCCTCCCACTTTCTTCATTCCACCATTTCATTCATTACTCATCATCACCGTCTCCTTTAGCCTAACCGGCATAACCGTGTGACGTAAAACTCAAAGATTTTCAAAATCATGAAAGAGCTTTTCCGTAGTTACGGTGAAGGGGATCATGGAGGGGCTTTGTTCTCCGACCCCAATTTTGTGAGAAAAATAAATAAATATTCCGTTATGTTGTATTATAGAGAATTACACATGACAATGCTCAAAATCCGAGTTTTTGTATCAACAATTTTTAAACTTTTTTTTCTGGGAAAACTGGACCCCCATTCAACTGAGGGTATTCGAAACCCCTGGAAAGTTCGCTCCCCTCCATAGCAGACAATCCCTTATTCCGCTGATGCTCACATTTTCAGATTTTATTTCAGCCATGTATGTTCTTTAAATTTGGACTCATATTATGCTTTAGTAAGATAATAAGAAATTGAGCATAATTAGTGTCAGGATGATTAACTTTCTGATAAATGAATTTATTGAGGATGGATGTAAGGAACTAAAATCTTCTCCACATTGACAACATTTAACTTCCATTAACTAACAATATCAGATCGAATTAAAAGCAAACACTACAAAGATCTAAATGTTATTGATACACTACACTCATGCACACATATTCACAGTGATATTCAATTATTTGAAAGACGGAAAAATACTTTTTGAAAATGAAAACAACAGATTGCTAGCTATACCATGTGTGCAACACGTGCATTTGTACGGGGCAGCAAAATCTGTCATAACTATATTATAGCGCGTCCAGTAAGAGAACGTCTCTGACAGCTCGCAGTGACATTGCCACTACTCGCGTGTCAAGGCTTTATTCGGTGCAACTGTAGTGGCAATTTAATTAATGGTATAAGACAGAGTGATCGTGGTTGATAACACTGGCATCTAAGTAGGGGCTGCAATGTCCCACCGCATGTGGTAAGAAACGTCAGAGACCATCTCTTGTTGGCCGTGCTATAGTTAAATTAAATATTTCTGGTTGGAAACAGACTTCATGATGATGATTAGTTAAATTTACTAAGCTGACCTTCTATTTGAATACTACATTCATAAATCATGTTTAGGTCGATTGAAGCTCGATATTGAATTTTATAAAAAGGATAACCATCTTTCCTCTGCAGGTGTGTTTGCTAATTTTTCACTAAGATAATATATTATTATTTAAAGAAAAAAAACCCTAACGAGATTGTATTTGTAGTGTTTAGACCTTTCAGAGTGCGAGTACGTTTTCCCTCCTTTTCGTTCTTCACGATGGAGATAGCACACTTAAAATTGTAGACTTTTAGATTTGTTTCTCCGGAGAAAGGGGGCGGCAAATGATTCTATTGCACGGGGCGACAAACTTCCTAGTGCCGCCTCTAGTCCCGACGAACTCACAACAATCCTTTCCGATTCTAGTTTAAACGAGTCGCCCCTTTTTGTTTGGATTGGGCCCAAAAAGCAACAAAACAAATACGAGTTCTTGTATAGGAGAAACGGGTGAACTTCTTTGTAGACATCTCATTTTAAAAACAAAAGGTAGGGAAAATAACAAAAATTTCGGTGTTGGGAACTTAGAAATTATTTCTAATAAGAAATTAAATCTTTCACGTACTAAGCTATTCGTCAATTACTGTGTATAAAAATGGATTTATTAAATTTATATTAGCATCCACTTTGAAGTGACGGCATGTCTTGATCATTGAAAAACCAGAGGCGGTATGACATACCACCGCATACCGTCTCACTGCGACCATTGATCTTATGTCAACTATGACCCAAAAGTGGTTCAACCATATATATCAGTTTGCTACGTTCACAAAACAATGTTAGCAGTGGTCGAAATGAGACGGTATGCGGTGGTATGTCTCTGGTTTTTCAGTAATAAAGGCATACCGCCTCTGGTATTTCAGTGATCAAAACATACCGTCACTGCAGAGTAGATGCTAAATACCGTTAATAAATCCATTTTAGTAGACAGTAATTGACGAATAATTTTTGCATGTAAAAAGATTTTATTTGTTATGTAGAAATAAATTCTAAGTTGACAACACCGACATTTTTGTTATCTTTTCCCTATCTTTTTGTTTCTAAAATGAGGTGTCGTCTTAATCTAATTTCTATTTCGATGTGCCACACTGAACTGTTTTTCTTATGTATGTTCTTATGTATGTATGTGTCTTCTTGTTTTAAAGCATATAAATGTTATGTTTTGAGCATGGACGGATTTAGGGATTGTCTGCTGTGGAGAGGCGGATCTTCCCGGGCTTGGAATACCGGTTCAGTCAAGTGAGGGATCCGGAAGTTTTACCGCAAGAAATTGTTAAAATAAAAACTCGGTTTTTGAGCATTTTCGTGTAAATTCTCTATAGTACAACATATGGGATATTTTTTATTTTCAGAAAGTTGTTGGCGGGAGATCAAAGCCTCTTCATGTGACCTCCCCGAAACTGCAGAGTAGCTCTCCAAAGGTTTTCAATTATTATGTAAATAGAAATGGAATATTTTATTCAACATACCCTCAGTGTTTTCCAATATTTTAAAAGCCGTTATGTCGAGTCGAAATCGTAAGAAAACATATCGCCTCTGCATTTTTTCCACTTCGAACACTGAGTGTTAAAGAAAGTGGATATGAAAAAATAGCACAAAAGTTTCTTTCGAATTATGAAAAAAGGCAGTCAGTTTTTGGCCCTATAAAGGTGAAGGTGATGTAAACTGTGAAGTAACAAACTGTCTTTATTTAGATAACGAGTAGCAAAGCGAATTTAGTTTAGCTTTAGAAAAACATTTTTCAACTAATTTTTTGACTACAGGCATGCATTGTTGAGCTTAATTTTCAGTAGTTGTAGGCTTATAGGCCTAAACCAAAAACCTATTTTCAAAACTTCATTGTTCGTGAGTATTCACTTCACTCTAATTTTATCATTAGGCCTATTTTGTTTTTGAATTAGGGAAAGGGGAGGCAAAGTGAATATATGAGGCAAAGCGAATAACGTAGTTTACAGTCAGTCAATTGAATATAAATTTCAGGAAATGGTTGACCAACCTTATGACGTCATTAGTGGAAGAAGAGAAAGACGTTAACGTCTAATGTCTATGTGTTTTTGTTTACACGAGAGGGAAGAAAATTCGAATTTAGCTAAAAAAAATCACGGGGTAAATATTTCAAAATCTTTTCATATTATTCCGTTCGCGAACATAGCAAGCATGAATAGTGTGCGGTCTTATTTTTTTCATCATATTTGGAAGTAATCGTAACTACGCAGTTCATGCGCTGTAGATATTCTTTTGTTTCGTGTGGGAGTGTGGGGCAAAGAGAATAATTTTAGAAGGGACAAAACGAATAACGATTCACTGTCAAGGAATCTTTACCAAAGAAGAGTGCAGAGAAGTATATCAAGTCCACTAAGTCTACCGAAGCAAGTACACTTTCCGCAAGAAGAAATATTTTGATGCTGCTATAGATATACCAAGTACATGTGAAATTGCAGACAGTCACTTCAAAAATGTTCAGAAGAAGACGGCAGTTACCAGTGGAAATTTAGTCATGAATATTATTCACACCCACCTACAGAAGACTGTAACCAATGCTCTATTTGTCTATCATGGTTTCACGAAAGATTCATTGATTATGAGGTTCATGAAATTTACGTGTGTGATATATGCAAACCAAGCACTAGCGGATCCAGAAGGATCGTTTGGTGGGGGGGCGGTTTGCTTCCTGAAAGATGATCGTACCCTCATGGTGATCAGAATTTTTCTTTTGCAAGAATCGGACGCTTATGAATGCGGGACTGGAGGGGGGGGGGTGCAAACCTGATTCCCAGTTTCCATTTTGGTACCCGAATTTGTAAGTTTTCTTAAATGAAAGTATATTCTGTCTCTAGATTTAAATTAAATACGCACTTTCGTTTCGGAGGCATGGCGGTGTCATGATTCACTAGTCACCGAACTGTATCAATGCGCTGTCTTGCACAGTACTTGCACAAAAGAAAATACTGTATTGACGATGGCATTCATTTTAACGAAAGAGTGTACAATTTGCTGTAATCATTTATATTTTGAATAACAATTGTGGGATAACAGATGGAAAAAAAAAAAAAAAAAAACAGACTCGATCTGCACAAATATAGATAACAAAAATATACATGAATAAAGAGTAATACAAAATGTCAACAAATAATAAAAGCTATGATGATATTTCTATGTAAATTTCTTGGTATAATAAAATAATACAATAATTAATTATAAAGTGATGTTTAAAAGTATATGGCACACATTGTTCCAACTGGGCCAAAATATAGGGGAGCAATCTTTACATATTCCTTTCATTTATGTTTATGTTAGATATAATTCAGCAAATTAAAAATTAAAAAAAAAATCAAACTGAACTCCAAGGATGCTTAGTGGTTCCGTGATTATTACCCATGGTAGTGATTGCCGAAACATGAATTTCGTGGCTTTCTCCGGAAATAAGAATGTTATGGGTTTTGCCTTAAAAGAACTAGCCTGCATACTTAAGGGCACAAATCGAGTACAGGAGAATGAAATGGATACACTTCCTAATACATAATACTAATCCTCAATGCATTTAAACCTTGTACTGTACTACTAACAGTAACCCAGAGCGACGGTTTGAAGTTAAACTACAGCAGTAACATATAAAGAAATGAATTTTGGATATAATCCTACATAAATATAATATATTGCAGGTACTCCTTAACCATATAAATCACTACGAAGGCAAATGCACAATTTATTCAATAAAATATTGCAAATAATGTAATAACAAAAATATCAATGCTAAACTTTTTCTTACACAAACTCAACAGAAATTTTGTCAGATCATCTAGCACGAAATGTGTATAAATTTTACATGAATTAAAATATGAATTACAATTATATAGAATCACAATATAAGCCATTATAATGATAAATAGTAAAAAAACAAAATGAACGAAACAAGATCTGAAATGTGAAACCAAAGTGATGTTTTCGTTCATTACTGCACATAAACTATATTTCCTTTAACGTTCCGACTGGCGATATTATTTGACAATATCAGATATTTGAAAAAATTCAAATTCAAATTTAATTTTCAAAAATTCACACCTTTAAACGAAATCATTATTGATGGAGAATAAAGTACAAAAACAAACTTGTTGTTTTTCTTTAATCTCAGATATAATAAGGTCCCGGGTGCGAGTGATCCCGGGTTCGATTTCCGGTGAGTTTACAGTTGAACGAAAAAAGTGGTTCGAATTCCACTATAATCAGTAGGTCCACGTCTCCTTTAGCCGTCATGGCACAACCGTGGGACGTTAAACAAACAAATATCATATGTATTGTTTATTAAAAATATAATATAGTCTATATACTGGTACACATTTTTTACGATTGTTGTTGTGCCCTTTTGTTTCAGTTAAATATTTTTAAAAAATACAATTTCAAAAACTTTTTCGAGTTCGTTCATCTTTCTTGCTTTTGTTTGCGATTCAGATACATAGAAGGAGTTCAACGTTATAGATTCATACTCATGATTTTTGGGGAATACCCACGAATTGAAAATAATTACAGGCAAAAACCACGGCCTTAGTCACCTTGCAGTCCATCTTTGTGAAAGTTACAACACAAACTCAAATCTACGTCCTTTCTTGTTCCTGGCAAATCTGTCGATGACACGAACGTAATCTACGTTTGTCTCGGTGCGTATATAGTAGTGCCAGGCCGCTAAGTCGATCTGCATCCATCCGGGATCGTAGCCATGTCTTTAGCCTTTTTAGTGTTGAAAATGTTCTTTCGGATGATGCTCTGTATACGGTATTTTGTCCGAATACATCACTATTGCAGTAGTATAATTGAGTATGTAAAGAAAAAAAGCATTAGACCAGGCTAGGACTAGGAAATTTGCTCTATTAGGTAATTTCTTAAATGCAGTTCTTAGAAACATAGTATAATTATAGCTATGCTTACAACAACAATAAAATTATATTATACTAACCTTCGCCTAGGTACAGCTTCGCTCACAGATAATTTGCTCTACATACGGCCTCGCACGATATATATAGCAAAGCCCCTACATGCTATTGTGACACAATAATGCGTTGTTCCTTTTGTCTCATTTAGAATATAGAATTGAGCTATCATATAGAATATAGAATTCAGCTATCATTTCAATAATGTAGAATTGGATTGAGATAAAACTCTCTTACGAAATCCAAACACCTCGAAAGGCATTTTAGTGAATTACCCGCACCTCTTTTTCTTCCCTTCTACGTTAAGTGGCAAAAACGCTCAAATACATGTTTAGTTATTTTATATGAAAAATTAAACTACCTACTTTCATGTCTCTAACTGTAAGGGATCACGAGATATGGGCATTTAATATTAAAAATATAATAATAATAATAATAATAATAATAATAATAATAATAATAATAATAATAATAATAATAATAATAATAATTTTCATCCCTTTTCTTTCCTTCTAGGTAAAATATCAAAATCGCTGAAATACGTATTGGATTATTTTTAGTGATAAGTCCATACACCTAATTTCATGTTTCTAACTTTTAAAGATTCTTAGATATTGATATATTATTATAATAATTACAATCCCCGTAACCTTTTCTTTTCACCTCTTTTTCTCCAATGTTACTTAAAAAAACGTATTAAAAAAGTATACGTATTAAAAAGTATAAGTATTAAAAAAACGTTGAAACGGGTGTCAAATTATTTAAATTGTGAAATCCAAATACCAAATTTCAAGTCTCCATCCTTAAGGGATTCGGAGAGATGGCCACTCCCTTCCTTTCTTCGAATTTCCAAGAAATCCTTCCTTAGTAATACTCTACATCACAAATCTTATCTACTGTCCGAATTCCAAGTTTGTAGCTTGAGCGGTTTGGCTTGTGCGATCAGTTATTCATTCAGGACTTTGTCTTTTATATAACTAACTAACTAACTAACTCTATGGCCTATGGAACCCGGAGGTTCAATGCCGCGTTCACAAAAGCTCTCCACTGACTTCTATCCTTAGCTAACTGCATCCAGTTTCTACTTTGTATTCCAATCTCTGCGAGATCCATCTTAATATTGTCCTCCCATCTGCGCCTAGGTCTTCCTAATGGTCGTTTTCCGATTGGTCTTCCAGTCAAGACTTTGAAAGCGTTTCTACTTTCTTCCATTCTAGCTACATGACCCGCCCACCTAAGCCTCCTAGACTTGATGACCCTAACAATGTTGGGTAGACCATATAAATTATGTAGTTCCTCGTTATGAAGTTTCCGCCATTCCCCATTCCCGTTCCTCTTGGGTCCAAATATTCGTCTCAGGATCTTGTTCTCAAATATTTTCAGTCTATGTTCTTCCCTCAGAGTAAGTGACCATGCTTCGCAGCCATACAGAACAACAGGCATAATTATCGTTTTGTATATTTTAAGCTTCAAATTCCTCGACAGAATTCGCGACGACAAGAGATTTTGAACCGAATAGTAACACGAATTCCCTGCTTTTAGTCGACATTTAACAGTTTGTGTTATTTCCCAAGGAAAGAAGAAATGCCATTAAAAGTCACAATGAATCCCTGGTTCCTTCCGAATGTTTTCGTGTTGAACCTCAAAAGTCACGGCTCTCTTTGTTGATCTAGTAGCTAGCGAACGTATCTTTGATCTTTGATGCATGAGGTTGTGTGGTTTGATTCCCGGTGAGTAAGCATCGAACGTACTACAGTGGTTAAGATCCAACTTTAAACTCTTGTTCTCGTTCTGTAAAGCATCGCATTTGACAAACAACGTAAATACATATCAATAAATCAACCAACCGAAAAGTCTCAGATTCAGAGAGCTTTTCGGTAAGGAGCGCTGAAGATTCTATATTTCTCTTTATTCAAGGTAAAGATACTTGAAGTTTCAGGGCCCGAATTCCATTTAGATATCCTTTTTCTAGGATACAATTTTAAAATATAGCTTTTTAGTTCAAAGAGTGAGCCGTCACCGTCTTTCCTAAAGCTGTTCGTCCAATGAATGAATCATATTCTCGCTCCTTTGGGGCTTATAGTGACCACCTCAAGGAACTAGGGACAGAATTATTCACACTTCAAATACCACACATTTTGATTAGACTCTGCTAGGCTTGTCACACAGATTGAATCTGTCGGGAAAAGACTATATTTGTATTTTACAACGATAAATGCTGGAATAAAAACCAGACCTTTGGGGGGGGGGCGGTCGCCCCCTTCGCCCCCCTTGGATCCGCCAGTGAAACCAAGCACGTGATGTGATATTTTAATCTCTAATTTGTTTCTTTTTTCAATTGTTTTTTTTTTTTTTGTTACGCGGATTGTTGTAATTAAGGTTACTTTTGATTGAAAGAAACTAGAGACATAGAACACTTGCTATTTCATAAGAGTAGGCCTATATGGCTCTTTAAATATATTTATTTCTAGTGTGTATGCAAGCCTAGTGTAGATACAATTCCGTATTTAATTGTATTAGAGTAACACTCACAAAACGTTAAGCACTTCAATATTCTTGTATGTCAAGCAGTTCGCTTAAGTGGTAATTCAATAGAATATATATTCTTATATAAAATTTATAGTTTGTATATTTTTATTATATTCTTGCCTTTAATACGTGAGTTTTAGCTTATTCACTTTGCCCAACTATTATTGTCCGATTTGCCCGACCATTGAGGCAAAGCGAATAAATTCCAATAGTTCAGTTAATACGTGTACCTAATATCACTTGTGTACATGAGGTTTTGGTTATTCTTATATTATTATTATTTGGAAGTTCTATAATCATAAAATATTTCCTCAAAGTTTTAATTTCCTCATCTAAATTTTAGTTGTCACTTGAGGCAGTTGAAGTTAACTGGTTCGCTTTGCCATCCTTTCCTCCTACAATTGATGTCATTTCAGTTTAACTAAAATTGTCACATAAGGTTCAACATTACTGTTTGAATAAAAAAAAAAAACCTATAAAGTATGCGTGTGTATGTGTTTTAATACATTTTCAAAAAAAGAAAAAAAAGATAAAAATATAACAAAAGTTTTATATTTTTGTTTAGTTTTTAAGTCAAAAATGCTTTAAAATGCAATGTACGAAGACCTCTCTTTATTTTCCGGGGAAGGGCCACCGGACCCCCGTTTTCCTTGTTTGTTCCGTAGTATACATTGCAGTCCCTCCGGTATTATGCCCCCCCAAAATTTATGTACTGCTGACGCTATGTTATAAAGTAATGACTATATGTTGAGCATTGTTGACGCTATTGAAAACATGTACTGATACACCGACGGGATTAATAAGCTCACCACCTAATAGGTCCCTTGATGAGAAGGCAACATTGTACTCCGAAGTTTAGGAAGGGTATACCATTTCTTCGTACCCTAAGACTGGTTACTTTGAACATCACGGGTTACTTTGCACAGCATATAAAAAGAGTTGCACAGTCCTCTGTCTTTAAAACCATGAATTGTGAAGAGAAAGTTACAACTGTCATCGTAAGATAAAACATCTATTTTGACTATAATATTGGCGAATAACTTCAGTTCTAATTACCGGGAGGATTTGTTGTAGAGGTATGGAAGCTAGTCACTGTAAAGGCCGACAAAATTTGAAAGATATCACATACAAGAATTTCTGTCAAAGTTCAAGACAAGTCAGTATCGTAGAATACTACTGTGTGTAATGGGACTTCGAAACAATAGTTGAAATTGAAGTGTGAAAAGTGTTAAAGTCATAAAAAAGATAAAACTGGGAAGAGGGGGTTTCATCCTCTAATCTGTCTCAAGTAACCCCTTAGAAAGGAAGTTACTACTGCTGGTACCTCCTGCCTTCTAATTTTTAGGTAAATTTTCTATTTAGTTAGATGCCGGAATGGATTTCTTGTTGGAAAATCCAGACAATTAGACGGAGAGGGGCTTCAGCAATAAAAATTTAGTTTTTTAGGACTTGAAGCTTATACGCATAGGAATGACTAACATTAGATTTTAAATAAAATCAAGCAATTTGGATGGGCTTCACTCTGAAAGTCCCAAACCCCGTAAATATTTACTCATTACGTTTGGAATGATATTCTCAGACATAAAGAGCAACCAAGGAAAATCAGTTCACGGAGATTTTTTTCTGTTCCTTAGTTGGCATTTTTGTCGGGCATATGTTAAATTATCATAATGTAGTTCCTGTTCCGGTATCAGAAAATACATATTTCTTTGTACAAATATCGATAATTCATACTAAGTACTGGTAGCAGTACCATCATTCTAATATCAGTATTTGTTGACTCCATACAGTTTTGCGTAGGAAGTGAAATATATAAATACTGAAGGGAAAACATTGCACAGAAACATTATGTTCGTATGTTGAACATACTTTTTGTATGTTGTGCTAAGTATCCCCACCTATAGAGTTACTTTGCACCAAATTTTATATTTCAATAACTATAGTCATATTGAATGTTTACTAATGCACTTGTATAAATGTTTTCCTTACACGTCGAGCTATTATATGTTTGAAATACAACCTTTAACCCTTTCCGGATCCTGGCATTTTGGGCTATTTTTTAGACTTTCAGTCAAGCAGCTACTGCATCGTCACTATTTATCCTAAAATCATGATTCATACCTCATTCTCTTTAGAATAGAGAAGGCTTTCAAATGGTATCACTTTCATGCCCTTACCATATACCAGGAGAGGGAAAATTGATGTCAAAGGGAAAATTTTGAGGGGAAAATTTTTTTGTCCAACTTTGGGCCCCTCTGCCCCCCCCCCCTGTGTGAACGTAGAGACCTCAAAAAATCTGATGAATAGTACTTCGTAAACTAAATGTGTGTACTAAATTTCAAGTTTCAATCTTGAATAGTAAGGGCGGGAGAAATTTTATCAGGAATTCCCACCATGCCCAAAACGACCGCAAAACACCATGATCTCAGGGAAAAAATTTCCTGAGACATCCCTAATTACCCTAGGGTCATGTTTCGCCCATCATTCTCTTCAGAACAGAACTGCCTTTCAGACGGTATGACTCACGTATCTCTATCACGTATGTAAAGGAGACAAATCCCAAAGAAAGGGATTTTTGAGTCTAAAAATCCCTTTTTTCAACTTTTGCCCCTCTGGACCTCCCCTGTTTTTACGCAAAAAAAAAAAAAAAACTTCTGGTAAATACTACTCGGTGGACTGAATGTTTGTGCAAAATTTCAATCTTCTACGTGAAAAAATTGGCCCGCCAGAAAAAATTTCCCTACTTTGCCCCACTTTTACCCTATACAGAAGTATATTTGGATAAAAATTCACTGAGACGGCCCTAATTACCCTAGAATAATAATTCGACCGTCGATCTCTTCAGAATGGAACTGCCTTTCAGACGGTATGACTCACGTGTCCCCATCGTGTATGTGAGGCGGGAAAATGACGAAAAACGGGATTTTGGGGTAAAAATATCCCTTTTTTTAACACTTTGCCCCTCTGGTTCCCCCCCTGTTTTAACACTGACATCGGAACAAAAATCTGGTAACTACTACTCGGTGGACTGAAGGTTTGTGCAAAATTTCAATCTTCTGCGTTCAAAAATAAGCCCGCCAAAAAATATATATACCGACAATGCCCCATTTTCCCCATATAGAAGTATATTTTTTAAAAATTTCCTGAGACATCCCTAATTACCCTAGGATAACAATTCGACCGTCGTTCTCTTCAGAATGGAACTGCCTTTCAGACGGTATGACTCACGTGTTCCTATCATGTATGTGAGGCGGAAAAATGACGACAAACGGGATTTTTGGGGTAAAAATATCCCCTTTTTTTTTACCCTTTGCCCCTCTGGTTCCCTCCCTGTTTTAACACTGACATCGGAACAAAACATTTGGTAAATACTACTCGGTAATCTAAATGTTTGTGCAAAATTTCAATCTTCTACGTTCAAAAATAAGCCCGCCAAAAAATAATGAACATAGGCTTAAAAAGGGAAAAATACATTTTAAGATTATGACGTCATCACCTCCTATGGCTGGACGCAGAACGGTCTGAAACCAACGTCCATATGTAATGTCTTCTACAATGTCTCTGGAATTGAAAAACAAAAAGAACCCGGACGAAAAAGATCAAATAGAAGAGAAATAACGCAATGTACCATGAAACACCAAAACACCAAAATTGTACCATAATGTGAAGATATGTGTATTTGGACATATGGAAAAGTATCTTATTTTGAACAATGGGACATTTTATTTTAAAAGAACATTTCAGTCAAAAGAATCATCATTCGTTTCAAATTAAATCACCTTTCGACTTTTTTTTTTTTTTTTTTTTTTAAAGTTCATTTGCCTTTGCTGTCTGTCATTTACTTCTTACGTTTGTACTTTCTCAATTAATAAAATAACTGATTGCTTCCCCGTCTGCATTCCTATCATCACCTTACCTTGGTTAATCTACAAGCATGCACTTTTTTCATCGAGACGCTAATCAGAGTGAATAACCAAGGATATGAACCCGGAAGGAAGGCCATACAAAATCGATTGAAAGACTTTTGGAAGGGACAGTCGACATGGAACGAGGGACGAGTTAGAATGTAAACCGAGAGCTTCATTTTGAAATTTACGATTGAAAGCCTTGCTCTGTCTTATAGAGCACCTTTGATTCAACGACGATGTATTGCTTTTTGAGACGAAGTTTTAAGTTTAACTAGAATCGCGGTCTTCGTAAAGTTGGTTTCTCAGTCCGGGTTTCACCAACCCTTAACCTTGGTTATTTGGATGAACGGCCAGCTAAACAGAGAGATGGGCGGACATCAGCCCGCTGGAGGAATCGTCGAGAAGGCAACAATCAAACCTGCAAGTAAGTGCGAGTAGATTAACCTATCCTGAAAGTTACTCCCTTCTTGCCCCTTTTCACCCCCTTTAACATCACAGTCTGTTTCTTTTGTATGTCTTGGATTTTATTTAAATGCAACCCAGGTTGGATCCCGTACCTCACATTTTGTTAAGTTGTATATTTGCAAATCCTGGGCGCAACTTGTCGGTTCTGTCATCCCCAATCACGTCATTTATGAACACATCATCTGAGCTCTCGGACCGACAAGGGGCGACTGCACAATAGGATCCCCAAAGGGTTAAATCAGTATGCTTGTAAGTTACATGCGATTTCCTTTAAAATCCGTTAATTCTGATGTAAAATAAACCCGTCTTACGGTATGCTACAACAGGGGCGGATCCAGGACGGACTTCTGCGGGGACGGTGGGTTGTAATGTTGCTACTCAGAGATACTTATAAGAGCTCCAAACTCTGGGATGGGATTTATTTAAATTTATAAAATAAGAAAGTTTTCTCTTCGGGTTGGGGAATCACTCCGATGACCCCTCGTAGATCCGCCCCTGTCCTACAAAAAATAATTCGGAATTTTCAGTGAATTTGTACTCGTAAACACAGAATCTGAAGAGCTGTATTAATTCTGGATTTAGATCCACCTACAAAACATGTTATCAATTCATATCTAGTTTTTTCGGTACGCTGGACACCTGGTTCATATTGGTGAAAAATTTACATACTTTTCAGGATACTGTTTTTATTAACAATAATAATTCTAATGTTCAGTAGTATATCAGTATACCCTTGTAACTAAAAGCTCTGACGTAGTTATATATATAAAGATGCTTTAAAAATGTCTGATTCTTAAATCTTAATTCTATAATACTATAAACGTAATAATAATCAATATTTCTGAGTGATTTGTTTCTTGCTTTTTTTCTTTTTCTAAGCGAACGAAAGTAAGCTGGAATTGTTTTTTCAAAGGCATTAAGTGTTCTACAAATAGAAATCAACTGAATTTCAATAACAACACACATATAGTACATTATTCACATAATGTTCTTCAGAGTACTAGTCATGCTACCAAAATGTTCTATAAATCTCTACTTAATTAATGTATAAACTTTGCGAAAAAAAATTTAAGAGATTTTTTCTTAATCCTCTTCCTAATAATGAATAAAAACAATTAGGTAAATACATTAAAATGGAAACTGAGCAAAGGGTCCTCTGCGGAGAAAGTGCAGAGGTGGAATCCCAGCAGAATTTTTGTATTGGCTTTCAGTCTAGTTGAACTACAGCGACAAACAAATTTGTTGGGGTTATGTCGTTGTGGGAGGCCAGTCTTTTCTAAAAAAAAACAATCTGGTCGGTTCAGAACCGTTATAGATTATATTCAGTGTCGGAATTACGTATAAGGTAAACATGCTATAGGTTAGTGCTCCAGTCTCTTGGGGGCCCCAAAAATTTACACAAAAAAGTGGATGTACATTTCTAAACTATAGAGTAAAAAATAAGTTATAAAACTTGTGTACATCAACAGTATTTTATGTTGTGTAGACTCCCATGATGTAGCCCCTATTGCTAGATTCCTCCCAAAAATAATAATTTCTACACATACGTTTATATACTTGTTGCATGCTACATGTAGCAGGCAGCTGCAGACAATTTGTCATTGACAAACAATAGCTGAACACATAAAAGACCCCATTGCCTTCAATAAGAACCCTTTACCTTAGGGCCTCACTAAACGTAAATCCGGCTCTGTGTATATTATTGTGCAAAAAAGGAATGACAAAGAACGGAGGCGCGAGGACGTGCCAGCGAGCGAGAGAAAGAAGGATCCAAATATTATAGGCTCTGAATACAGTTAACTGACCTCAGGAAGAACAAAGATTCTCAACTCTTTCTATAGAAAGAAAAAAAGGGAAAAGGAAAAGAATGAAAACTCTGGTTTAAATAAAACTATATATATTTATTATTTGGTATATTTTTATTATTTGGAGCTGTACATCAGGCAAGGTGGTTGGGAAAAGCCTTATGATGTTTAAAAATATTTCTCTTTAGTAATCAGTTTAAATTAAATGAGCGGGAAGAAGAAGAAGGACTGCGTCAATTGTGCACAATTCTTGTTCTAAAAAGCTTCGTTTATGTTGTATGTAAAAGCCTGGTTTACTTGTTCCAGTGCATCTCATTCACCACATCAAGATTTAAAATTTTTGAAGAGCCTTCAAACGTACAAACGCATAAACTCTGACGTCTCGAGAGTGGCTTTATTGAAGTTTTCCTAACCTCTTTGGTGCTTCTCAGAGGAGTGTGAGCACTTTCATGTTTTGACGAGAATATCAATAACGAACAAAACACAAAATAGCAGAAAAATTTTAAAATAGTGACAGTTCATATGAAACGATGAAGCGATTTGAACTGTACGCTATTAAAATAGATGATATTGAAGAAAAGGAAATTGCTGTTTTTGTGATAGGAAACACAAAGAATTTCTTTGAAAGGTTTCGGATTTCTACAGGTTTTCTAGACCATGATCCAGTTTGTTCGTCGACAAATGATGAATTTCTTTCCGGGGAAAAAAGTAGTTAAGCTGCGTGTTACAAATGACGCAGCGGAAAGAGCGGAAAGCTAATGGAAGATCACAATGCAGCTCTAACTAAAAATGAAGAACAGAAACAATTTCTTTTGCAAGTGGTGAGAGACCATACAAACTTGTTTGCAGGATGTGGAAAAGATACCTTGCGTAAAAAGTAAAAGTTATCACTAGACTTCGGATCGATATGCACTAAAAAACGGCAAAATATGCATGCAAATATGCGCTAAAAATGACGAAAATATGCACTGAAAATACGCAAATATGCACTAAAATTTGTAAATATGCACCATTCAAAAGCTAAAGTTAAATGAGGAAAAAGAGAAAAAAGGTGTATTACATGTCCTATACTTGGTGCATGACTATGATGCATTCATGCTACAATACACAACTATGTAGTTTTCCATGTTTTCTGGCAAAACCCTGCATTTATCAGTCAAAACATTACTGTATATGGTAAATGTTCCTTCCGTGACACGGGTCGTTAAGAGACAGTATTTGAAAGTGCCGATAAATCTGAAACTCGTGCGTCGTTGTTCCCATGAACACTTTATTTACTTTAGACAAGAATTTTATGCCAGGATTTTTCGCAACTATTGGCAGTGCGTTTCGGGAAAAAAAAAATGCTTGTCCGATTGGTTTTGGTGGTGTCTGTTTCGTTGTTGAATCAAACTGCTCAAATGCACTACAAAGTCCTAATCATCGCTCTTCTAATCTCGTTATGATCTTTGAAATCAAACTGACATGAGTGAAACGGAAGGTCACTTTTAATGTTTTAGCTCCGCAAGCGTCCACGGTTTCTTAAATAAATTTGGTTTCTTCGGGTTCAAACAGCTCAAATTCTGTATGTGACATCTACGTATATAACACACACACACACACACACACACACACACACACACTCACAAATATATATATATAATATAAATTTGCAAATAAAAAGTGATGCGCCAAGTATCTGTCAATAAAGAATAAATATATTATACTCAGAGAAGTAAATACAACATTTCTGACATAAGCATGTAATAAAACCTACCTAGCGAAATTGAACAGAGCTCTCAAAAATTTCCATTAAAGGTTTTAAAGGTAAGGAAGATAGATGTATGTTTAAAAAAAATAAGTAATGTACATACATATAATGGATATAGCGAGATAAAATAAAATGGTGTACATAGGCCTACCGTATTCAATTACAGTACTTATTTGTGCTACGAATTAATACACATAAAAATTACAATAAACAACAACAACAAAAAAGCCTATCTACAGTTTCAAAGGCCAAGACAAAAAGTAGATGCTATGCTCTTTTCAGTGCTTTCCCCTCTACTGTTGGCTCCCTTTTGAACTATTGTGTATATTATGCTCCTTGTTCCATGTCTCTAAACCAGTTAGAGAACGAGTTATTGATATTTGAAAATTACTATGTGAATTACACTTCGTTCAAAAAGTCGCACGGCATCTGGGGCCTTACATGGCGGTGGACTAAAGGTTAAATATGTAGGGTAACAAGCAAACCCGCAACTAGAGGGGGGCTAGGGGGCCTGGCCTCCCAAAACTTTTCGTGGCCCCTCCAGACCTCAATACAAAAAAAACACAATTTAGATATTTGTAAGAGAATTTTTGATGACTTGACCCCCCTAACATACTCATGCCCTCCCCAAACCTCTATGGCTGGTATCGGGTCTTGTAACAAGTAAACGAAGACCTTTACAGAAAACGTAGATCATATATCTAACCTTTTACAAAATGTCGAAAAATTTTCTAAATGCTTGAAAATTCCGGCTACATTCCGGAATTTAAACTTTCCATTAAAAATATATTTTAAAATCTGTTCTTCGCAACACAGGTTCCGCCTAAGCAAGATAATTTAACCATGTTCTTTTACCTTTAAATTCATGGGACCGTGAAATATTTCCGTTTAAAATAAATTTCCGTTTAATAAGGGTCTTGTTGAAGGCAGTTTTTACTGTATTAAAAACCTGTATTCAAAAACCTTATGTTCTTGTTTAAAAGAAAATAAATCCACTGGAAATTACTTTTTGTATCCAATTATGTTTAAATCCTAAAATATTTTCTTCTAGCGTAACATTGGTCGTTTCAAACAGTAATAATTTGCAATGTATAATATTGATATTTTAAAATTTAATAAAGTGATTTGAGCGAGACGTGAAGCATGAATAGGAAGAAGGTAAAGTTATCGAAAACTTAACAGAAGACTTAGTAGAAGAGTTACGTTTCGAGAAACCGAGGTGGGTATCAAAGCAACACAAGCTTATATTTAAATAATCTGACGTTTGAGCCTTTGCTGTCGAAAATAATAGAAATGTCCTCTTCTGAAATCAAGCTTGCTTACTTTGAAAATATTACTTGTCTAGCATACACTTTGCATCATATATTTTCTTCGTCAATTGTTAACGTCTCTCAACTTCAATCCACTCTTTCAGAAGAACTTTTCGGGCCCATTTAGTAGTAGTGTGACATCTCTGTCCAATTTTTGTCCATTTTTGTACACCCAAGAAATCGATTTGTACCATTTAAATTAACAAAGGAGAACCATTTAGGGATGCGCACGATACAAGATTTGTGGCTGTTTCGTCTCGAAAATGTGCTGTAAAAGTAATGTCTCGACTAGAAATATGTATATTTCTCTATTGGAAGAGCCGTGTCTCGACTCGTCTCGTGCACATCCCTTGCCATTTCAAAATTTCAGCCACTTCGATCACTTGTAGGGCGACATCTTCAAATGCGAATTTTAGCTAGCTCAGAATGTTATCCAATTTTTGTCCATTTTTGTCAACCCAAGAACAAATTTTGTACCATTGATATTAACAAAGGAAGGACTTTCAAAATTGGTCACTTCGATCACCTGTAGTGCGACGTCTTCAAATTTGAATTTTAACTATCTCAGAATTTTACCCAATTCTTGTTCATTTCTGTCCACCCCAGAAAAATGTACAATTCAAATAAACGAGGGAGGGTCATTTCAAATTTGGCCACTTTGATCACCTGTTGTGCGACATCTTTAAATTCGAATTTTAACAAACTTAAAATTTTGTTCAATTTTTGTGCATTCATGTACCACCAACAAAACAATGTGTACCATGAAAATAAGCGAGGGAGGATCATTTCAAAAATTGATCACTTCGATTACCTGCAGTGCGACATCTTCAAATTCGAATTTTAAATAGCTCAGAATTTATCCAATGTTCCTACATTTTTGTACCATAAAAATTGTACCATTCAAATTAACAAAGGAGGACCAATTCAAAATGTTGGCCACTTCGGTCACCAAGAGTGTGGTATCTTTAAATTCGAATTCTAACTAGCTTAGAATTTTCCCAATTTTTGTACGTTTTTGTACCACCAATATACTTGAAATTCGAATTTGAAAATGTCTCACTACAGGTGATCTAAGTGATCAAATTTTTAAATGATCTCTCTTGGTTTATTTCAATGGTACAGAATTTATTCCTCGTGGTACAAAAATGTTCAAAAATTCGACAATATTTTGAGCTAATTAAAATTCGAATCTGAAGCTGTCGCGCTACAGGTGATCAAAATGGCCGGATTTATTGAAATGGCTCTCCCTCGTTTATTTGAATGGTACAATTTTTTTTGGACAAAAATTGGACAAGATGTAATCAATGCGGATAAATTTTGAAATGGCTCTCTCTCGTTTATTTAAATGGTACAAATTTCTTTGTTGGGTGGACAAAAATGGACAAAATTTTGAACTAGTTAAAATTTGAATTTGAAGATGTCGCACTACAGGAGACCGAAGTGGCCGAAAATTGAAAATGTTCCTCCCTCGTTTATTTGAATGGTACAATTTTTTTCTTGGGTGGAAAAAAATGGACAAAAATTGAACAAAATTCTGAGCAAGTTAAAATTCGAATTTTAAGATGTTGCGCTACAGGTGATCGAAGTGGCCGAAATTTTGGAATGGCCCTCCTCTGTTAATTTGAAGGGTACCAATTTTTTCTTGGGTGGACAAAAGTGGGCAAAAAGTGGACAGAATTCTGAGTTGTTTAAAATTCGAATTTGAAGATGTCTCACTACACCTAAATTGACTCAGATTTTTCTTTTGCTATTCCTATACAGCCACATGACCACATAATTTCAAATCCACACACACACACAACAGTAGCAACTTTAACTGCCGAGATGAGTAACGTAGAAATTTTGTTGTAGATTATTTGACATCGTTATTTATATCTTCTTCCAAAAAGCTGACATTCATGCATCATTGCTAGTAGGATGAATCACCCAATTTTTTGTTATTCTTCTTTCACATGACCTTGGAAGATATTCTAAACCTACAATAATGAACCATTTAAAGATTTTGAGTCTATTTATATTAGAAACTTGAAATTTCACTTATAAAGAAAGTTGTCAAACGTTAAAAATTATCAATTTGTTCGTTCCTTTAAATATGCATTTATATGCAATAACGACATAAACATGCACTAACCTCCGAAATATGCACATATATGCACTATAAAACTCTGCTATTTTGCCCCAAAACAGCTGAAACAAATTTCTGTTTAAAGAGCATGCCAATATCACATCAGGAATAAAACATGCAAATATGCAAAAATCCGAAGGCTAGTTATCACTAAGGCGGTCTACAATTCAAATACTTTTTTTGTCCTTTTTTTGAATTTCAGCCATTATCATATTTATTTGTATTTATTAGCTGATTGATTTGTAACTCACGTAAATTTTACTAACGAAGCAAGTGCCATGAGAAACAGATCCAAATATCTTTTCCACAGTGGTTCATAACACTGTGCATTGCCATAAGTACTATATATACGGACGATGATCATGATGCTCGTAACTTGTTGCCTGATAACCAACCGACTGTATTTGAAACCCAGTCAATTCTGAATTACAGAGGAAAGCTTTATATTAACCTATTTACATTTGTGATAATTATTATACGTTCATTGTCAAATAGTAAATAGAGTGCCATTGAAATTCAAATGGATTTCTTTTTACAGAAATCAACTGCTTTGCGGCACGGGTTAACGTTGATGGATTTTTGTGAAATTTTGTGTATGATATTTCTATTATCAGGGGAAAAGAAATAAGGGTGTGGCGGAAGAAATTCGAAAATTTATTTTTTTCCCATATACCTAAGGACCAATAGTGTAAAGCCTCATTAAATAAAACTAAGAAAATCCAACGAGTTACATTGTGAAAGAGAGACTTTCTCGCTATAAATACAAAACAAAACATTCGTTTATATAGTAGTTAAGGTGTGTCCCATAGATGGCACCACAAATACGATTTTCAATGATCACATGAATTTTCAACCAGAAAATAGATGAGACCGAAATTGCAATAAGTATAAAAGGAAATATTTATTTTATCAACGAAAGTCAGGCTTTTTAAACATAATGATAAATCTTCAAGTAGTTTGTATTGTTCATTTCAAGTTCCATAATAATTAACGGAACCATAGTTTACGTAAGAAAATATAGGGGAATGTGACCGCAGTCACATCGTTGATTTTGTATATTTGCAATTTTTTGTAAGGAGTGTTGGTTGTAGTCATTTCAGTGATTCCCAACGCTTCTGTTATGGACAACGTAAAAGCAAAAATATGTTCAAAAGAGCCCATTCGATTTGCCGTATAGACTATGTCAAATGATCCCGTCAAAATTCACGTTGCGTGCTAAATCGAGTGCGAGGGTTCCAAATCCAGACGTGAGATACTTCAAGCACGTAACCTCCGCGTGGGGCGTCCTGGGTAATTCTCAGAAAATCCATTGCAATTGTCCCCCTCAGAAGAAGGAACTTTTTCTTATTTTATAGATATAAGCAAAACCCATCCGAGAGTATGGAACTCTTAAAACTAGTTCTAAGTGGCAGTATTAACCCCCCCCCATAAGCCTGTCCTGGATCCGCCACTGCTTTCTCAATATTATTGATTTTACTCAAAGAACTTGACTTTTGAGAATGTTCTTTCCATATTTACCTTACGTGCTATACATTGTTTTTAAGCTCTTCATTATGCCTTGGAAATAATCTTTCAATTAGCCATCTCCTTATTATAGTTTTTGAGGTAGGTGACGACTTCATTTTTGTCATTCATTTTCCATTGACATTAATGTTCATGTTTCGTGACTTTTTACTATATCCAATCCATTTTAGGACAATTTGGAATCTACATGGTCTCTTCTACATTTGAGCTGAACTTCGGCCATCTCTCCCAAAGTCTATTCACATCATTGCAACCGGACAGGCCGTGTTAAATTGTCATTAAAAATACATTATTCCTAGTCCTGCTGTTTTATTTTCCACAGAAAGAATAGCTATTAGAATTAATCAATGGAACATTGGAAGAAATCAGTTCTCACAACGTAAGTTTGCTAATGGTATTTATTTGAAAACGGCAGATGTAGCAAGTTGTGGCTCCCGCTCGACTTTCGTACGATGTTAGTTTTTTTTTTTTTTTTTTTTTTTTTTTTACATGTCCTCAGTTCAAAAACGAATGTTGCCAGATTTTCCCACTTTCACATTTCGTTTCTTTCGAAGTCTGGGCAAAAGGGTTCCGTTTACAAATACTTACATCTTACTTGGAAGCATCATCTAAAACAATTGGAAGCTAATATCCGGCGCCGTTTGAACCTTTTACGAAGGCTTAAAGGCACCACGTGGGGTCTTAATATAAAACTTCTACTGCTAACATATAAAGTCTTCGTACGCCCAGCACTCACGTATGGATATCTTGCCTGGTTATCAGCAGCACCAGCTTTCTATGAGCGTCTGAAAATTCTCGAAAGACACGCCTTACGTCTGGCCTACTCTCTCGCTTTCAATACTCCCACTGCTGAAATATATCGTCGTGCGCAATTTCCAACTATTTTGCCACACCTCTACCATCTACGCCAACGCTACATAGCGACACGAATACAATTGGCACATCCCATTGTCCATGAGCTGTTAGACCAAGTTCCTGCTGTACCACGCTATGCCTACCCACCACTGGATCATCTGTTAGCAATATACGAATGCACCGAAGCCATAGATCAGTATAATCCTGATCAGTAAAAAAAAAAAAAAAAAGTGACCATCGAACTGGCCACCTGGAATCTCTAACCAGGTAAAAAAATAGGGTATCCGTAGCTGGTCATTTAGTGTGTTCAACCCCATTGATTGAATCGCGAACTTCATAATACGATTGGATTACTTACCTTTCTGAGGATTAAGGAAACAACCGTCGAATTGGTTTTAAGCCTCCACGGAGGCTAACACACCTGATTGATTTTTACTGTTGACGAACTTGCTATTCTCTTGGTTTAACGATTTGTTTTAGATATTCTTCTCTTCGGAGGCTGATCTCACCTAAAGTAGTTGACGACTTTGGCACCTCTACCGGCTAACGATTAGTATTTCTTCCTCTTCGGAGGATAAGTACCTTCTCAAATTAAAACTTAGAGCACTGCTCTAAGATCATATCATTTATTGGGAACGCCATTATCCTTCTTGTAAGCTGGCGCCATCCCCCACTCTAACAATAAAGATGGTTTCTCAGAAAACACCGATCACACCAGAGAAAAAAGCACAATTAACCAAAATTCCCGGCACCAGGGGCAAAATAATAAGAGCGACATATAAACCGGAAGACTTCCTTCTGCCTTTAGGTAAAAAGGGCCAAACAACCACACCAGTAAAGCTGAAAATGAAAACACCTACACCTATGCAGTCAAGAAACTCGCAGCCATCAACTTCAAATAAGCCTGAAGAAATGGATTTCACAGTAGTGGGAACACTAAAACGAAGTAGGTCTTCTTTGGAAAATCTCAACAAGGCAGAAAAACTAATCAATAAAACCCCAGAATTTCCACCTCTTCCCACTAGTAATAAGTTCGATGTTCTGTCATCGGAACAAATGGATAATCCTAGTTCCAGTAACAACACTCCACCGCCTAACAAGCCCTCCAGTTTCAAGCCGCCTCCGATTTTCATATACGGGATTACCAGCACGTATACCTTTATAAAGACTCTGTCACGTGCATTGAAGGAGCCTCCCTTAGCACAGCCCAACAAAGAGCGCATTCGACTTCAAGCGGCTAACAAAGACGATTATAACTCTATTAAGACTTATTGTGAACAAACGAAGACTCAATATGCCACAGGAGTAGCAAAAACTGAAAGGCCCATTAAGGTAGTTGTTCGAAAACTGCCTATTGATACAGAATTAGATGACCTGAAAGAAGATCTTATCAGATTGGGCTACAAACCGACAAGCATCCATCAAATGTTCCGCAAAAGTAAGACGGATGGCCAGTAAATACTAATGCCATTATTCTTGGTTGCTTTGGAGAGAACTGCAGCTGTTAAAGAGATCTATGCAATTAACAACTTACTACATTACAAAGTCCAAATCGAACCCTATAAGCCTCCCTCAGTGCTTCAATGTTATAGGTGCCAACGTTTGGGGCATTCGCAAGATACCTGCCAAGCCCACCCGCGGTATCTCAAATGTGGGCAACTGCATTTCACACAGTCTTGCAGTAAACCAGATACATCCACACCCGCCACTTGTGCAAACTGTCAGGGAGATCACCCGGCAAATTACCGCGGTTGCCCGGTATTTAAATCTTACTCTGAGGCTCTAAAATTGCCGGCACAGCAGCCGAAGAAACATCCAGATAAAACCAAGGAAAGTTCCCAAGATCCATCAGATCAGGAAATTTCCATTCCCACTATTGTTAATGTCCAACCTGTGGCTACGGATGGTGCTGATGCTAAAGGTTCCACTTCATCCCACACCGATTCAGCTTCTACTCAACAACAGGAGAGCCCTAACGAAGACCTGGATATAAAGTCCGTTCTTTCATTCCTCAAGGGCTTGCATTTCCGCAAAATAATAACACACATAAAAAGGGGATATTACACGTTTCCGACAAGCTGCTGACTCAGCTTCCAAGCGGAAATGGTTGTCGATGGCTGTTTCTAACTCCAGCGTCCTACAACACACACTTGTCCTCGCTACGTGGAATGCAGATGGTCTAGAGGGGCAGAAACAAATGCTGATTAGATTTCTCACACACCACAGAGTTGATGTCATGTTTATACAAGAAACACACTTTACAGCTCGGATCACTACTTGGAGACTACCAAAT
The DNA here is from genome assembly GCF_964235325.1 of Thermobia domestica. Taxonomy (NCBI): domain Eukaryota; kingdom Metazoa; phylum Arthropoda; class Insecta; order Zygentoma; family Lepismatidae; genus Thermobia; species Thermobia domestica. Next base: position 341,144,613 of record NC_137456.1, on the reverse strand, counting down.
TACATTGTGTACCGACAGGATAGAGTGGCTGACAGAAAGGAGGATTACTACTTATCATCAAAAAGGCATTCCCAGTCAAGTTGATTACAATACCACCCCTACTTACTTTGGAGGCACTTGCTGTTCAATTAATAACTCCAGGTGTTCCATTAATATTGGTTACCGGGTACAGGTCCACGGCCACACAACTAGAGCCCACAGACTTCGATGTCATTTCTAACTTAGGGCCAAAAGTCATCTTAGCTGAAGATCTCAATGCTAAACATGGACAATGGAACTCGATTACTCCAAACACTGCTGGAGATGATTTACATGAATATCTACTTACCTCCAACTTCATCATGAGTGCTCCACCTGACCCAACTCATTATCCAAAATTCGGCGGACAACCCGATGTTCTTGACGTTGCTCTTTGCAAAGATGTATCATTTAGTGTTCATCCTTATGTCATTTCGGATTTAGATTCTGACCATGATCCAGTCATTTTTCACGTGTCGCACCGCAGCATCGCTCATTCTGCCCCTATCTTCAAGCAAATAGAAACTGACTGGCATCTTTTCAAACAAGAACTAAACACTATGATCGATCTGCGAGATCGGCCCGCCACCATTGAGGACATCGACCAAGCGGTCTCTCACGTCACGTTAGCACTTCGCACAGCAGAGGCAGCGAGCTCCACCTCCATAATCTTTCCAACGCAAACCATTCAATGTGACAGTTTCCACCTACAACTCTATATTCATCTAAAACGTTGGGCTAGACGTCGATGGCAGCATACACTACATCCAGTATACAAAACGCTGTGGAACAAACTGCGTGCAAAGCTCAAGTTGCTGACAACGCGACAAAATCAACAATATTGGGAAAACACTTTTCAAAATGTCACAGTAAATGACCGTAAAATTTGGACATACTGCAAATCATTCCAACGTGCTACAAATGCTTCCAAAGCAAGAGTCATACAAGGACCTCAAGGACTGACACAAGATCCTCAGTCGCAAGCGAACATTTTCGCTGATTCTCTAGAAGAACAGTTCCAGCCTAACAGAGCACGCCTCGATCCCTACCTCAAACAGCACATCCGAACCACACTATATAGCATAAGGACACAAAACCCAACACATGACATCACCATAGTAACATCTCGGGAAATAGAAAGCCACCTAAAATGTCTGCCAGGAAAGACAGCATCTGGGCCTGATGGGATTCGATCTGAGATCCTAAAACATTCAACTAGAAAACTACTGGTCTTTTTAACCTATTTATTTAACGCCATATTTCAATTATGTTACTACCCCAAGACCTGGAAGGAAGCTCATGTCATCACCATTCTCAAACCTGAAAAGAATCCACTGCTCCCGGAAAACTATAGACCGATAAGTCTTCTGTCGCACTTGAGTAAACTCTTTGAACGTGTGTTACTCTCGAGGCTGAAAGAACATGTATTTAATAGAGACCTCCTACCTTTCCATCAGTTTGGGTTTCGTGCCCAACATAGCACTACCACACAACTTGTACGAGTGGTGGACCATTTAACAGCGGTTTTAACAGGAAACAACACACTCTTGGAGTCTACCTAGATGTCTCAAAAGCCTTTGATAAAGTCTGGTTATCAGGACTATTATATAAGATATACACTCAAGGTTTTCCGGATCGTCTTCTACTCTTACTTCATTCATATCTCATTGGCAGAAAATTTCATGTGTCTGTTGACGGTGTCAAATTCACGTCTAAATCTATCAAAGCAGGTGTTCCACAGGGCGCTGTACTTTCACCGCTCTTATATAATCTATACAAGAGCGTCTAACTAACGTCTTCAGCAAAACTATGGAGCGTATTGTGGTCACACGCCTTCATTCTTATCTCCAAACTCATCATCTTCTACCCCCAACACAAGCTGGCTTCAGACCATCATTCAGCACTACGGATCAACTGCTCAAACTCTCCAGCCTCCTGGTTAACCACTTCAACAAACGACTGCCTTCTGTCCTCATCTCATTTGACGTCGAACGAGCGTTCGATACTGTGTGGCATCAAGGCCTTATTTTTAAACTACTACGACTTATTCCTTTACCGTACGTTCGCCTGATAGCAAATTTTCTCCATCAACGTTCAGCTTATATCCAAATTAACCAGGCTCAATCCCACCACTTTGTTCTTCGCGCTGGTGTACCACAAGGCTCAGTGCTCTCCCCCTTACTATGCATCTTATATGTAGCAGATATGCCACAACCTCGGCCGCCCATCCACGCACTCCAACTTGCTGACGACCCCGCCTATATCGCCTTGTGTTCTTCTGTTGATCGTATCACATTCACTCTCCAACCAGCACTCCATAAGCTCGTCAGCTGGTGTCTGAAGTGGAAGCTGAAATTAAACCCCTCCAAGACCCAAATGGCATTATTCGCCCGCAACCGCAACAAATTTTGCCTAACAAGAAATCCCGAGCGCCTACATCTTACGCTTCTCGACTCACCGTTGACCTTGTCAAACAGTGTCAAATATCTAGGCGTCATTTTTGACAAACACCTCACCTGGACCGCCCATCTATCCCTTTTACAAGCTAAGATTAGACGTCGTATAAATTTGTTGCGGTGTCTTTGCGGCACCAACTGGGGTCTCAACACTAGGCTTATTCTCCATACAAAGTTTTCGTCCGCCCTGCCCTTACACATGGTCATATTGCCTGGTTGTCAGCTCCCCAGCACTTCTACGACAAATTACAAGTCCTGGAACGTCATGCTCTGCGGCTTGCATACTCATTACCGCCACATACTCCTACTTAAGAGGTTTATCGCCGCACCACCATATCCACGCTCTTACCGCATCTGTATCGCCTCCGCACTCGTTATATTCATCGCCGTATAGCGGAAGCGCATCCTATCCTAGGTGACTTAGTAGAACAGACTCCTGCACGACCACGGCATGCCTATCCTCCAGTTGACCATCTACTCGCTTTACATGACCAAGCAGAGGGCACTGCTACCTATAACCCACGTCGTCGAGTATATCTTTGCCATCCGCATATCTATAATCCGTAACCTCTGTCCTCCACATTTGGGTTTTCATCCACGCTCATTGACTTTTTCTACCGCATCCCTAGATATAATAATGAATATACAACTGTACATTTAATAGCTTAGTGAGCCCATCGATAAACAAAAGATTCCAACAACTCCGTTTTCACTGGCCCCAGAGAAGGCGTTACCTTCTGTGGCCCGCTCAGTTTCAACTGGGAATGAAATTGCAGGTAAAAAAAAATGTGACCGCCATCAATACTTTCTTATGCATGCTCTGCCTGGCAACATGCTTCTAACAGTCATCTTCAAACACTTGAAAGTGTGCAAACGAGAGCCGGTCGTATCATCACTGGTCAGGATAGATATACACGCAACAGCCAAATTCTGGAAGATTTAGAGCTGCCTCCTGTTAAGGAAGTTCTACGGCATCTCCACCATAAGTTCTGGTATGCTTTACCAAGAAACATAAATCCAGCTATAGCTACCATTGGAACCAAATGCGCTCTACGGAACGTTCATCGCACGCCATGCCTTTAATATCTTTCCTTAGATCGTAATGACTTCAACATCAGCTACTCTGCGGCAGTTGCAGATGTAGTCTCACAGACATAACAAACCAATAGTAATACCCAACAAGCCACCTGCACATCTGAATATATTCTTTCTGCAATCTTACTCATGGAGTCAGGGGCTTCGGCCCGATACTCTTTAAAAAATTCAACATTATCGTGATCGTTACCGTGACCGTGACCGCCATACTCTTACTTAACCAAGAAGCCTAGCCTCTCTTGTGTTAGTTACTGTGCCAGCGAGGACCAAGTATTGCAAAACGTACTTGTGAGCAAAGCACACTTACGCACTTAGAGGGTTGACGAAAGTTCTCACTTTCGGAGGGCAAGCTTGCTTTTTGAACGTCATCTTTCATCTCGCTTCTATTTTCATTTGGGCTACGGCCTTATGCTCTGTTCTAATCATAACGGACCTTGGCAACGCTACCGGACCACTGTATCCCGATCAACAAATTCCTCTTAATATCGGACCGAACGGACGTCAGAAAACTCATCCCCGTCTTGTTATTGGCACTAAGGGAAACAATAATGCACAAACAGGGGACAACACTGATACCGGGGACAGCTCACTTAGAGACCAACGAACACGTCCTAGATCACCACATGGTCGTGACTCTACCTCTGATCATCCAAAACGGCCACGCACTAGTACTGACGACAACCAGCAACCAAATAACATGGATTGGGCTTCAAACACTAATGGATCAGATACCTCAACATCTACTCAAGACATCATCTATAATTTCTTATTAACCGATTTTGACACAAAATACGATTCTTTCAACAATTAGTCAAATTTGTACCACGACCTGAGATCCGTGAAATTATCCAAACACGTAAAGGCATTATCATAAAATCAACCAGGTCTAATTTTGCGACGCATGTCCGGAATAAGGCCACTTTCGAAATCTTTGGGCCAAAAACAAAGCTCTCTGCCTTGACTCCTACCACACGTAAAACACCTCCGCCCCCTAAACGTCCACCAATGTTATCGGTAGTAATACGTGGAGTCGAACCAGACCTCACAGACGAAGAAATCTACAAGGAACTGCATCAAGAAGGGTTTCCTGTAAAACGTTGCATCCGAATAAAGAATAACCTAGGAGCAACCTATCTTGTACGAGTACTTACAGACCAACCACAACTAATCGATCAACTTCTGTCTAAAGGAGCGTATATCTATCGCAGACGCTATAAGGTCGAACTATCCCGTACACCGGCACCTCTTCCATTGCACTGTGAGCGATGCCAGCAGTATAACTCTCATCCCACGTCGGAATGCACTAATATCATTAAATGTGGCTATTGTTCCATGCAACATCCTACCAGGGAATGCCCTAATCAAAAAGCACCACCACAATGTAGTGCATGTCCTGAAAAACATCCGACATACAGCTACAAATGCAAAGCCAAACCACAACCTGAACCTTCAAAGCCGGAACTGGTTGCTCCTATCCGCTCCATTGATCCTCCGACTCCACCCGCCAACTCATTACTCCATCCAGTTACTGTTGAAGACTTACTACGCTTTCTAACCATTACTTTACAAAATATTCATCCGTTTCTTCGAACCCACATACTTACTCAAATCATTCACGCAGCTAAAATACTGTTTAATATTCAGCTTCATGCCACCTATTCTGGGCCCACAGTACAAGTTCAAATCCAACCCCTTGAAGTTTATGTCTAATATGGCGAAATTCATCACTAATTTTTTCTGTGTATTTATTATGGCTTACACCTGGCGTTTTATGAACATCCGGTCATTACTGACCCATAAAGTGCTTTTCACGCAATTACTACAAGAAGAACGAATATCAGCTTTTGCATTGAACGAAACATATCTAGCTCCTTACTTGAATTGCTACATACCGAAATATACCATACTCCGTCACGATACCCCTGCAGGACCACGTCTTTATGGTGGCACGGCTATAGGTATCTCCAATCGCCTACCATATCGATCCGTAACAGCGCCTCATAATATTAATCTTCCTGAATATAACATAACTACTATCTACTTTCGAGGCCGTACCGTCACCTTTGCTACGATCTATTTTCGTCCCGGAAAAGAACTCAACTATGATTTATTTCGCTTCATTGACTCCCACTCTAAGTATTACATCATTATGGTAGACATGAATTTCCATAGTCGAGACAAAGAGCACTTTCTTGATTTTGTTCAAAATACCACTACCGGAGGATTTCATATTCTACCTAAACCTACACGATCAGCTAGTAACACTACTCCTCATGTTGTTATTACTTCATCTTCTCTGACTCCGTTTATCACCATTTCGGTACTAGACTCTATAGGCAGTGATCATCTTCCTATTAAGATAGAGCTACGCTGCACAGCACAATCCTCACAACCATTGACAGCTAAGAAAGTCTACTGTTACAATCAGGCTGATTTGGATCAATACCGTTCAGCACTTGATAAAGCTTTCATTCTGCTCACTGTGCCTAATTCACAACATAACCTCGATCTAGTAACCACTGCACTAACTGAAGCAATTCAAAATGCGGCTGATCGATCCACTCCTATTACTACCGCACATCTTCATAAACCTACAATACCGTCACTATACTTTTCATTAATAACAGCGTCACGTAGAGCTTATCGAGAGTACCGATTGAGCGGTAATTTGGAAGCCCTTCGACTACATCGCCAGTACCTACGTATAACACATAACTACATAGTTGCGTACAAGAAACGACAGACGATATCACCACAACTCTACGAAACAAACGCAATACTGCACCTGGTTTCGATTGTGTCACATATGTACTCATCAAACATGCGTCTCCTACTTTTCTTCTCTTTCTAAGCCATCTTTATACTTTCATCCTCCGAACTGGTTTCTTTCCCCTTGATTGGAAGTACTCCAAAGTACTACTATTTCCCAAACCAAAGAAACCACCATCGGATATTCAGTCGTATCGACCAATTCATTAAATTAGCTGCCTCTGTAAAATCTTAGAACGCATTCTTGTTCACCGACTTCATGATCATATCCGACGTCACAATCTTCTGCCAATCCATCAAGCTGGTTTCCGGCCTCATTTCAGCACCTTAGATAAGCTATTTCGTCTTACAACCGCCGTCTATAACCAATATAAGCGAGGCCTTCCTTCCTGTTTAGCCACGTTTAACCTCGAGAAAGGATTTGATAAAGTTTGGCATCCTGGGCTTATATATAAACTCCATCGATATATGTTACCTGTTTCCTATATACGCTTCATCAATTCCTTCTTAGCAGGCCGTCTGGCATACATATCCATAAACAGCGCTCTTTCTCATCCGATCTTCTTACACTCTGGAGTTCCTCAAGGTTCGTCTTTGTCGCTTCTCCTCTATCTCTTATATGTTGCCGATCTGAGATTACCAGACAACATCCAAATCTATCAGTTTGCTGACGACACAGCTTTTCTTTCAATAGCCCGTACTATTCAGCAGATTAATCGATTTATGCAACCTGCTACTGATAGATTTGTCGACTGGTGTAATGTATGGAGATTGAGTATGAACTCTGCGAAGACACATTCACTTGTATTTTTACCACCAGGACGACGCTCCAGAGTGTACCGAAACCCGAATTTACTTCGTCTTCATGTAGAACATACACCAGTTCCGGTTCATTCGACTCTGACTTACCTTGGCATCGTCTTTGACAGTAAACTATCTTGGATCCCACATCTTAAGAAGGTTGTCGCTCGAGCCCAGAACAGACTCAATTTACTTAAACGGCTAGTTGGTACAAGTTGGGGCTTAAAACCATCTACGGTCCTCCATACCTACAAAGCCTTCATGAGAAGTACCTTAACTTATGGTCATACGGCTTGGGTCTCTGCTTGTGACAAATATTATCTAAAGTTGTATATCATAGAGAGGCATGTCTTGCGGCTAGCATATCGCATTAGGTTACCAAGTCCAACTAGGCTCCTGTACAAGTTTATTGATTTTCCGTCTTTACTCCCACATTTGGAACGACTTCGAATCCGCTACATTACTACACGTTTTGAGTTACACCATGAAATGCTACAGGACATCCTTCTCTACGATCGAGACAACGATGCACCCCCACGATACTTGGACTCTTCGCTGCAACATTATATGACACTGTATCATCTCCAGTTGGATCCTGCCAACAGAGATCCTGTGTATTTGCCATTTATCATCCACGTCATCTATCACCTCATATTTATCCATCATACGCACAGTGATTACCAACTAATATGGGCCTCCCCTGTCTTCATCAGTTCCTGAGTGGCCCCAGGAACAGAAGATAACTTCATCTGTTTGCTAACAAAACCTAGTGATGTGGCGTCTAGTGCAATTCATTCATTATCATTTCATCATGTCATTCTCTTCAGTTTATATATTATGTTTTCTATTCGTTACTTGCAATCTTTCTGATTATTAGCCTTCATGTACATTTATTATTGAGTTGATTTTGAGTTTTACGTCCCGTTCAGCAGCGAGGCTATATGAGACGTGGACCTACTGATTAACGTGGAATCCGAACCACATGAGCTCCCGCCGGGAATCGAACCCGGGCTTCCCACGCCAAAGGCGCGTACGCTAACCGCTTAGCCACGGAGGAGCTCCTACATTTATTATTGTTGTTCTTTTCACTTATATACTGATTTGCCGCACATATCACTGTTCGTTATTTTTGTTATTGTTCATTTATAGTTCCTTAGATTTATATTACTGTTGATTGTATGTTTGAATTATTTAATAATTAATGAATAAAGACAAATCACTTAGACCCACTACAATATTATGACATTCAAAATGTTTATGCATCACTCCCCCGAGGAAAGGGCAAAACCCTTTAACCGGGTAAACGACAAAAAAATCGAGACGGAGCGTTGATCGAAACATATCTATTGCCACACCAACATGTGCATTATCAGCCATATACTATTTCTCGTTGCGATGGTCCACCTGGAGATCGAGAAAATGGCGGAACCCTTATAGGAGTACGAAGCAGACTACCTCAGCGCATGATCACGTATTACTTTCAGGCCCCTCTTCCGGAGCGCAACATCACTCTGATCTATTTTCCTTGGCGTACTATTGCCTTTGCTACTATGTATGTTAGACCTAATGTTCAAATTCCCCTGACATTCTTTCAATACAAGGACACCACGTTCCGTCATTATATTATTATGACTGATCTCAATTTATCCAGTCGTACTCTTACGCAACAACGGAACTTCCATCAATTCCTAATGCTCCACACAAATGCTGAACTATGTGCATTACCAAGACATACCCGACCTTCCTCGAATACAACACGTGATGCAGTCATTGTCTCCTCTACATTACAACCATTCGTAAACTGTAATGTTCTATCTTCCATCGGCAGTGACCATGACCTAGTTAAAGTGACTTTAGATTTTCCAAACCACCGTCAAGCCACCACGTACCGTTCTCTGTTATGACCGTGCTAACTGGGAAAAATATCGAGAAGATTTGACTACTACATTATCTATTGTGACTACTCCAGTACATCACTCTGACTTACATATCACGCTCGATACGCTCACTACTGCTATTCAACATAGTAGCCATCAGCATATACCCACGATTAGATTTAATTATGCTCGACCCGCACTTTCTCCTCAATATCGCACACTAGTTGCTCTTGCACGGCAGGCATACCATGAATATCTTTGCACACGTGATCCTGGGCTTTTACAACTACAGCGCCAATCTTTACGCAAAGTTCACCATTATATCACTGCCTATAAAAGATGTAAGTGGATCTAAACAGTTAACCATCTTGATCAGGAACATAAGCCTACTAAATTCTGGAATGCCTTTCACGGGCTCTGCGGGACACGCTCGTCTCTGTCTTACCCGCTCATCGTCAACCAGACCTCGCTACAAACTGACACAGAGAAGGCTAATATATATATGCTCAATCGCCTCAAAGCATTTTTACGCCACCAGTCATTTCCTATACCCATGAACGTTTACACACTAGGATCATCAACGTAACAGATCCACATCAAACACATCTTCATTATACGTTTGGAGATCACCACAGTCTTAGCTAATAAGAAGAATACAGCTCCTGGTTTTGATGGTATAACTTACCGACATATTAAAGAGGCTCCACTGGCGGTTCTGCTCCTACTCTCTCCTATATATAATCTTATACTTCGAACTGGTGATTATCCGGCTTCTTGGAAAACCTCAAAAGTTTTAAAGTTTTTGAAACCGCATATGGATAACACCAAGGCAAAGTCTTACCGCTCAATACAACTTACGTCTACACTGGGAAAGATACTTGAACGCATATTAGTTCGTCGCCTACATACTCACTTCTTCCACAATCACATTCCTCTACACCAAACTGGTTTTCGCCCCAACTACAGTCTCAATGATAATCTACTGAAACTTACCACTATTTTTACCACCCACTTTAATAGCCTCCAACCTTCCTGTTTATTATTATTTGATTTAGAAAAGGCTTTCGATTCAGTTTGGCACGATGGATTAATTTACAAACTTCATCTTCTACGACTACCATTCGCATATTTCAGACTCATTTCGCATATGTCAGCATATGTCTGCATTAATTCATCTTTATCTTTTCCTATTTTCCCACTTACTGGTGTACCACAAGGGTCAACGCTATCGCCATTCCTATATATATTATATGTTAGAGATTTGCCTGTTCCTCCTGACCCTATCCACACCTTTATCTTTGCAGATGATACTGCTTACCTTGCCTGTGGAAAATCTATTCAGCATATCAATACTATACTTCAAGAGGCAATAAATAAGTTCTGTGACTGGTGTAATACTTGGCGACTCCGAATCAACTCCACAAAAACACAGGCACTTGTCATCATACCATCAGGACGTACCAGTCGGGTCCGACGCAATAGATCTCTTTTACATCTTACCATAGCAGGCACACGCATTTCAGTCACACGTACAGCGAGGTATTTGGGTGTTATCTTTGATGATCATCTTTCATGGCGTGGACATCTTCAAAATCTCATATCTCTAGCGCCAAATAAACTAAATCTTCTGAAGAGATTAGTCGGTACTTCATGGTGCCTTCATCAAGAGACTGTATTACATACTTACAAAGTTTTCATACAACCATCTATACTTCATGGACACATCGCATGGCTTAATGCCAGAAACAAATTCTACACCCGCCTCCAGATAATTGAAAGACATGCATTACGCCTGGCATATCGCATCAAACTGCCTAGTCCTACCCGGCTACTATATGATCGCATTCCATTTCCACATCTTCTTCATTTGGAAAAACTTCGTACCAGATACATCACTACTCGTTGGAGGCAAGGCCATACCATCCTTCGCAGTAGTATACGTATAGATGCTGAACAAGACGTTCCACCCCGTCTACAACCTACACCTCTTCAGCATTTAATTACAATTTATGTTCTTTCTCATTCTGATGAACACATAGACGACTTTCTATTAGCATATCAACCACCAGAGTTATCACCGAACATCTATCCATCTTTTACACCTTAATTCGCAATAACAAGGGCATCATACTGTCTCTCATTATGTGCCGAGTTGCCGCGGCACAAGAAGATAACCCTTCATCTGTCTAACTAACCAATATCACTGTGTTGTGGCGTCTGATTTGCACTGCATCTTTTCATACATACATCATGACAAATAGTGGACATACGATGAATGATGAGTATTAATCAATTGATAAAAAAAGATCCCCATGTAATGGATGAATAAAGATATCAAATAAATGAAATAAAACCTCTTTGCCCTCTCACTTTATCCTTAATCACCCTCTACACTTAAATTCACTAACAAGAGAAGGTATTCCCTTCTACGGGTTTTGCATGATAAAAAAAATTGGGACGGAGCATACCTTGACCAAATCAGTTAATAATTGATGAATAAAGGATTATCCAGTTCATATATAACTCTATTTCCTAACCCCTAGAAAAAATCGAGACGGAGTCAAAATAATTGTTTGCTTCAGGGCTGCCAACCGAACCATAATTATGGTACACATACTATAATTTCAAGTTCTGTACCATTTACCATAGTACTTTCATTATGGTATGCAAAAGTACCATAATCCAGCGACTGTCTCTTTTCCTTTACTTAAATATTCGAAAATTTAACGAATATGGATTTTTTTGCTTTCTTTTCGACATAGAATATAAAGCTATAAATATGATATTGTTTTCATTTCCCTTGTTCCCTCTGTCTCCACCTTCCAAAGTACGGTACCATAAACATATGCGGTATATCCCTGAATGTTTTTATTGCTCTGTTTTCCAAAAGGAAACTTTGTAGCATTTTGGAAGGAAGTGATTGGGATGGTTTTCTTTGCAGAATACAGTTATTGGCAGATGAATATTCTCTGTGCCGCATCACAAACTGAAAAGGGAAGAGCAGTGCAGTTGCAAGGGGGTCCCTGTGTTACTTTGATTAAAAAAAATAACTTTTCTCAAGTATTATAGACTTCAATAGTTATAACGAGATACTTTGTACCGATTCATAATTGCATATATCTCGGGCAGAAAGTGCTTTTACACAAGCACTATATATATTATAATGTTAATTAAAAAAATAAAAGAAGAATGTTCTAACATAAGGAATATATACTATTGTTTTGTTGGTTGGTATGTCGTTGTTTGTTCACTCACTTAACATTTTTGATTGCAAGACAGTTTGTGTGAATATACGTTAAAAGGGAATCAAAGAATAAATTATTTAATATTTATCATGGGCTTGTAAATTCATTAAAAAGGTGATCATCTTAGTGAATATAACATCAGAAGATATTTTAAGGTATAAACGAGTATTGCCACTAGAGATATACTTATATTAACTGTACTAGGGTTGATGGCTACCTTTGGTGAGTCGTTGTAAAATTTTTGGTGCCGGAACCCGGGACTTTTGTAAATTCATATCCCGAAGTTTAAAATAAGGGTGAATTTACCATAATAAGAAGTTTCATGAATACTAACTCAACCATTCTTAGAAGTGGCAGAGTAATCATAAGAAAAGTCATGATTGGTGAGACAGTAGAGAATGAAACTGTTGACGGTGTTAACAATGAGCAGAATATAGCTCCCATTACACCTGGAATGTTGACACTAGAAGATAGAATTCTAATAGCATTACAGCGACAGGAACAACGACTGGAACAAAGCCGAAAGGGTGATTTAGAAGCCATGAAACAAAATTTAGCTCAGATGTCCGAAGAATTAAAACAAACGGTACAGCAAAAATCTGAAGAATCTAGTAGACAGTATGAAGAATTGAGTAGACGATTAGAACAAATAGATCAAAAGTCAGAAGAAACGAAACAATCTGTAATCCAAGCTGCGAGAGACATCACGTTACAATTTGATGAGAAGCTAAAAAGATTATCTGAAGATTGCAAGGATAACTACAATCATGTAATCCAAGAAGTCAATATTGTAAAAAAAGATTTTGAAGTAATGGAATCTTCTGTTCGTCAGCAAAAGATTCAGGTGACAGATAATTCTAACCAAATACGTGCAAATACACAATTGATATCTACCATACAGGAGGAAATTAAGACGTTACAGATTAAAGACAATGCATACAACAACAACGTTGTTACTGATCGTTTGGAGTTCCCTCATTCACAACAGATGCCCTCGCATCCACCCGAAGCAGATCGACGTGGACCTTGCTTTACCTCTTCTTCAAGTAACCCATCCGATGAGGATATTATTTTGGAAAGAATTCAACAAAGGAATATAGATGGGCGGAAAAGAGATGGTGGAACTACGCATAACACAGTAGGTAGAAATTTTCATTTAACACGAAATGGTGAAAGAAATATAAAGTTAAGTGTAAAAATGAGCGAAATACGAGCTATGAGTAAGTTTAGTGGTAGGTGCAATGAAAATGCTACTTCTTTCCTGGAAAAATTTCAGGATGAATGCAGTATAATGTGTATAGATAAATCTTAATATATGAAAATTAACCCCTCATTTATTACTCCCACCGTTTTCTTTATGGTTCAAAGCAGTACGGGAGCACGTCAAAACATGAGGAATTCAAAGCAGCGTTGATCGCAAATTATGAGAACGACCTTTTACTTGCTAACAGAGACGCTATGATTAGAAACCAACCTTTTCATCCTCGCCTACACAAATCTATTGTTGATTTTGTTGTGAACACTTACAATGAATTAAAAGTTGTAAATCCACTACAATCTGAATCCAGAGTGATTGCATCTATCCGAAATCTACTACCTTTTAAATTGCAACAAATTCTGCTTTCTACACAGTGCATAAGTTTCAATGATCTGCTAATGCTTGTTCAATATTACGAAAGTCAATACCAGGCACAGAATAATCAAACTGGAGTAGGTAAAATTAGAAATAATTCAGATAACCTTAGGACAATACGGAATATAACCTGGATAGAGTAAATTTAAATAATCAGAATAGGCAAAGATATGATGTGAATTCACTTAACCTAACTAATTGTGATAATAATTATGTCAGACCATTTAACCGAAGTAGGTTCCAAAACAGACGAAATGTATGGCGTAATTCTGGAAATACTGTAAACCATATTGATAGACGTAACTGTAGTTTAAGAGATGGCACTTCGTATCAGAATCAAAACAATGACGCAATTCCTGTACAAAATAATAATGCGGAACATAATCAGGATTGTGCAATACAATGTACTTTATTGGAACCATATACAAGTACGAATTTAAACTGACTGCAGCTGATGTGGTAGGGGTTAAACCCATATCAGCTATTGATTCTTATGAATATTTATCTTCGAATTTATGTGTTAATGTCAATAATGAAAACAACCTTAACTTCCTGTATCCCATCTATAAACAGGCACCTCTAACACTTCAGTTTTTCTCTGGCCCCGGAGAAGGCGTTACCTTCTGTGGCCCGCCCAGTTTCGACTGGGAATGAAATTGCAGTTAAAAAAACCTTTTACATGATGTATTTGTAAATAAGGATTCGGAAATAGCAGTCAATAGATGTCAGTATCAATTTATGCCTGTAGTAAATCATTGTTGGTTTACAGATGATAACGTCAATGATGGTTTTGGTGTTGAAGAAAACTTTGTATTTTTAAAATCCTATAGTACTGCTAGAATACCTGTCAAAATAAATGGATTAAGCACAGAAGCTTTATTGGATACGGGCGCAAATGCATCTTTGCTATCATATTCGTCGTGGAAAGCAATTGCTAGTGATTATTCAAATTCTAAATTACAAAAAGCAGAGAATCTTATTATAGTAGATTTTACCGGTAAACACAAAAAGAGGGTAGCTGGGATTACTCATATTACAATAGCCATTCAAAGTTTTGAGATATCTATTCCTATTTTGGTGATAAAAGAATTGAATGAAAAACTAATCATTGGTTTAGATTTATTGTCTCAATTACGTGTAATGCTCGATTTCAGAAATCAAACTTTAACTATACCCGGCATTTCTCAAGAAATCGTTCAGAAACTTCTTCCTAAATCTGATGATATTGCTTGTCAATATAATATTGTTCCTAATGTATTGAATAATGTTTCTGTAAGTTCAGAAAGTGATAAATTAAATGATCAACTAACACAAGTCACGCAAAATTTGATGGATTCAAAAGATGATGTATTGTTTTCTGAGTGTGTTAAATCACTTGAAATGAGCCTCGATTTTATAGATGATACAGTAAAAACTCATTTTAAGGATATCTTATATAAACACAAAAATGTTTTTTCACAACGTCCTGGATGTTGTAAGGATTTTATTTATTCTTTTAAGGTTAAGACAGACAAACCTATTGTGACTAAGCCATATATAATTCCTTACCGATACAGGGAAAATGTAAGTCAACAAATTGCAGACATGTTAAGAGATGGAATCATTAGGCCTTCACGAAGCATTCACCTTAATCCGTTACATGTAGTCCCTAAGAAAAATGGTTCTCTACGTGTAGTTTTGGATCTGAGACGTACAAATTGCCATATTGACTTAGAACAAGTGAGGTATCCACCAGTGAAAGAAATATTAGCCTCTTTACAGGGCAATGCAGTGTTCGGAAATTTAGATTTAATACTAGCTTATAATCAGGTCGAATTACATGAAGATTCGAAACCTTATACAGCGTTCAGTTTTGAAAGTCATTTGTACGAGTATAACCGTGTAGTCTTTAGGCTTATCAATGGTAGTGCGGCGTTAGCTTCTTGCTTAAATAAAGTCTTAGGTCAAGACTTACGCAGCATCGTGATTACCTACGCTGACGACATTTTGATAATGGGTAAAAATCCTCATGAATACTTAAAATACTTGGATATTGTTTTAGGGAGATTGGAAAGTTCGGATCTCACTATCAACATACAGAAATCCAAATTTTTACAAAATTCTATAGAATTCCTTGGCTACCAAATTGATGCATCCGGTTTACAGTTTAGTCAATCTAAAGTACAAGCAATAGAGGATTTGCCTGCACCGACGAATGTAAAACAGACACGGCAAGTATTAGGACACTTCAATTGGTTTCGCAAGGCCATCCCACGATTTGCAGAGATAGCTCAACCTTTATTTATGATTACAAAAAAGGGAGTACCATGGCAATGGGGTCCGATTCAAGAATCTAGTTTTACTAAGTTGAAGGAGAGTGTAAAGCGAAACATCCATTTGAACCACCCTCGGTATGATGTTCCTTTCTATGTTCAGTGCGACGGTTCTCAACTTGGAATCTCTGCGGTACTCTGGCAACCAAATCCAACTATCAAGGAACCGGCCGTTATCCATTGCGCTAGCCGTACTCTAAAGAAAGCTGAGAAAAACTATACAACTACGGAAATTGAATTATTGGCCGTGCGTTTTGCAGTGCAAAAATTTGCTCCGTATCTCAGTGGATGCCATTTTATAGTACTTACCGACCATAATTCGTTACGATATCTTAATAGTATACAGGGATACAATAACAGACTACTTCGTTGGTCGTTAGAGCTTCAGTCTTATGACTTTGAGGTACAACACATCAAGGGAGTAGATAATGGACCCGTAGATACTTTATCACGTTTGTTTCCTGGAGAAGAACAACATATCTTGTCTATCAACGAATTTAAGGTCTTACAGGATGAAATAGCCACTATTTCAATGGAAGATTTAAGAGAACATCAATTGAATCATCATGAATACAATCAAATCATGAAACATTTGTCTTCTTGTAGTGCGGAGTGTAATTGCCCCAAACAGTGGAATTCCAGATTTAAATTATCCAACGGAATTCTGCTTATTAGAGATTTTAAGTTCAAGTCCAGAAACAAAATTTGCATTCCACCTACGTTGACAACCCGCATATTAAAAGCCTATCATGACGATTTCGGTCATTTTGGTTATGTGAAAGTATGTGCCTTGATTAATAAATCTTTTTATTGGAGAGGAATGAGAGTCCAAATCAAGAATCATATCAAGGACTGTATTGTATGTATGCAAATAAAACACAACTACCAGGCTGTACAGAAACCTATGCTATCGATAACTCCAGAGAGACCACATTCGTTCATATCTATTGATCTATATGGACCGTTACCACGAGCAGCTACAAGAGAAACTTATTTACTTACCACTATGGATATTTTTTCGCGCTATGTAGTAGCTTACCCTCTGCGTAGAGCAACTTCCGCTGCTATCATAAATAAAATTTTGAATGTATACATTCCACATTGTGGTCCTGTCAAACACATATTATGTGATAATGGTTCACAGTTCAAAAGTGATGTGTTTATTAAAGCAATGAATAGGCTAACATTAAAATTCATTTCGTAACTCCGTATCATCCTAGCAGCTCTATTGTAGAAAATGTGCATCGTAATTTTGGTATGTTGTTACAACACTTTTGTAAAGACAAACATGCCGAATGGATTAAACATGTTAATCAAATCACGTATCTTTTGAATTATTCGATATCAGACTCATTGGGCGTGTCTCCTGCTAATGTACATAACGGTTCTGATTTGATTTTCCTTGTGGAACAACATTTTAATATCAAGTTAGAAGATTCGACAATCGTAGATTCTTCAAGTTTAGTGAATATGGTAAAAATTCGAAGACACAACAAATTTTTGAAGCGTAATTCTCAATTAGAGTCTCTACAAGAAGGAAAATATCGAATCAAGACCAATGACTTAGTTTTTGTTAAACAACACCCACAAAGTAATGCGTTGGTAAAGAAGATTTATAAATTTTGTGACGTTTTCTCAGGTCCTTATTTATGTTTCAAGGAAATAAACCCTAAAGTTTTTGAATTGTTGAACGCTAAAACAGGTGCGTCAATTGGACTTCGTAATATAGATGAGTTGAAGGTTTGGAGACCTTCCCAGTATACAAGAGAAAAATGGATGCAGCTGGTAAAAAAGTTAGTTGCACCTGACATTCTTGCTCAAATAAATAGGAATGAAGGAAACTAAGGGTGATTTTGTCCTCTATCTTGTTGCTTCATTATTTTTATCCGTTAGTACCTTTATTTTCTCACCATATTTCCCGTATGATAAGGAAAAGAGACTTCTGTTTGTGTGAAAATAAATTTATTTCCTTCTTTTCGCTCACCCGAGCATAGGTAACATTTAATTTTTGATTTTTACTTAATTTAATTTTCTTTAATTCTCATTAACAAATATTAATTTCCAAATGATTTTAATTCTGTCTTGCTAATGTGAAAAATTATAATTCGATTTATTATTGATTAAAAACAAAGGTTATTTATATTGATTTGTGTTGAAACTTTATTGTCAAAGCTTATATTCAGTATAAGGCTCATTCTACTAAGTTAATTATCCGACGACCGTACCCATGCGTCACCTTATATGATATTCGGATAAGATTCTTTTGTATCCTGACACCTTATTGATATGATACATACTTTAAAATGCCTTCTAACGTAATTATTATATAATTCGCTCTGGAAAGATCAACCATTTTTAACATGACCGTTTTTAATGATGAATGGAACTATTGATCATTGTAATTTATGTTTCAGAATGTAATTATCTCTTATGCTTTTGATTTCGAATCCTTCGTTAATTGTATTAGTAAGCGACGACTTTTTAATGATAAAAGATAAATAATAGTAGAATGAAAGTGTTATTATAAATGTATTTATATGAGGTAACTGAACGAAGTTATATATGAGGGGCGATTAAAATGTAAAGAACACAACTATTGTCATGTTATTATTATAAACGGACCAGTGGCTCTTAAATATAAAAGTCAAGCTTCCATGTAACTTTTATAGTATTACAGAGGGAATTTAAGGAAACATTTTATTTTTAGAAAATAATTTTTGTAGTGTACATAGATTTATTTACACATCTGGAAATAACTGGCACCTAAAGCCGTAAGCCCATCGTGCAGGGGCGGATCCAGGACCGAATTCAGGGAGGGGCCGTGGGTTGTCATACTGCTACTTTTAAGGGCTCCTAACTTTGGGATGAGTTTTATTTATATATATATATATATAATAAGAAAGTTTCCTTTCTGGAGGGGCGATCGCCGTCCCCCTGGATCCGCCCCTGCCATCGTGTATGAAAGATGATGACTCGGAGATCAGACTATTTGAGTAAGGGGTAGGAAGAAAGCGACCTGAGACCTACATGTTACATGCCATCTCGTCATTCGTGAGTGTGAAATAGGAGAAACCAGAAAAAGGCTTACTCAGGATGGTTGAACGGAAACAGTTGTTACATATTTTCGACCGATTGTCCCCACCAGAAATCGAAATCGGACTGCTCACACTATTACGCGGGCCACGTAGTGAATATAGAGCCATTCAATTACGAACGTGTTAATCGTACCCAATCAATGTGTATGTATGTGTGTGTTTCAAGTACGTATAGTACGTGTTTCATTGGAATTTCATTGCTTACAGCCTAGAGAGATGTAATGTTAAATCTGAGCAAGATTTGTGGCTATCCCGTCTCTAAAAGGTGTAGTGAAAGAGCTGTCTCGTTTAGAAAATAGAATGCTGTTTTTACTTGAAAAATTCTGTTTATCTCGTAATTTATCATGAAAATTCTGTCTTCCTGAACTTAAACGGAACCCAAATCACACGAAATCACATCGGAAATCAGACTGAGATTTTCAAGCACCAAATATAGTAACATGAATCCTCTTGAAACATTGCATGTATCACCGAGCGAGCGTAGGTGAGTGATAGGGGTAGGCTTCGCAATCGGAAGATCCTTGGTGAGGTTTTTCATGGTTCCCTCAGTCTCACCAGGTGAATGCTGGAGTAATATCTTTAAATATGTACGCCCTGGCCGACTTGTTTCCAAATTTTCCTTCCCTAGTTATTGATAGAGTTTCAGTTTAAAATGGCCCTTCAATTGCTGTCCTTGAAACCTTGTTAATAAATAAATATTAAACAAAAAAATCTTAAATGAAAGAGGTTAGATTGTCCAAAACAACTATCTGCTTTCTGTGGATGTAACAAGAACTTGAAGCGCTGAAATGCATTAGCACAAAAAAAACCGTACAAGTTTTAAATTTAATCCGAAGTTATTTAAATAACTCAGTGAAGCCACAAATATTCTGCATGCATTTTAGCGATTTTTTTTGGGTTCCTCATAATGTACCATGATACAACTGATACAGTCTTGTATGTAATGAATCTAGTGTTTCTTCGTTACAAGACGGTGTTACACTCTAAAAAGCAGAAGCTAATTTAAAATATAATTTTTTTCGTTGCATTTAAACCTCGAATAAAGTAATTTGAACTATATCTCAAATTCTATCAGTGAGAATTTTAGTTATTCTCATTTTACTCCTCAATGTAGTCTAGTGCATCATAAGCATGAGATAATTTATTTCATTCACATGTTATTAAACCAATATGTAAAAGGAAAGAACCTTCATGCTATCGTCACAAAATAATAATAATAATAATAATAATAATAATAATAATAATAATAATAATAATAATAATAATAATATAGCTCAAGAATAAGTACCGTAGCTTTTCAATTGAAAAATAAACAAAGGGGGAAATATTAATTACTGTATATAACGCTTGATTTTTGTAGTGCACCATAATACCCTACAAAATACCATACCATAAAATACCAAAATAAATACATTTCACAATCGTTATTAGTAATTACCAGCAATGACGGTTTTGCGAAGGTTAGGGGGGTGGTCTTTCGGACTGAAGCCTGTTCCCCAAAGTTACGGAATGTCTAAAACAAACGAAATATCTATTAGTTATGCCTTTACTGATAAACTTTAAGCCTCCGTCAAACAAAAATTACGAATGTTTAGAAAAACTAAACATTAGTAAGAAAAAACCATCCCAAAATACTTTTCTAAATCCACCACTGATTCTAAGTATAAAATGATCTTCAAGGTTGTATCCGGAAGATTATTGCTAAACATATAAACGAAACGAAATATTAGTTATGCCTGTACTCATAAACTTCAAGCACCTCCCAAATAAAATTAGAACATTTTAGAAAACGAAACAATCAGAGAAACCCCTCCCGAAGTACTTTTATAATCCGCTACTGATTATTTGTATAAATTGGTATTCAAGGTTGTATCCGGAAAATTATTGCTAAATCATTGCACAACTACACTATAACAGAAATGTGGAAGTACGGTTTAACGGATATGTTGAAAAACTAGCCTTCGGCTAGCTGGAGGCCCCCGAGTTTTCCCCCAGGCCCCGGTAATTAGTAGTAACGATTTAAAAACAATAAGAAAGGAAGTCGACCAACTCACAGTACACGCACTATTTCTACATTCACAGATGGAATGAAGAAAAACTTTGTCAGAATGGTCGAATGCTGGGTTGAATCCCGAACTTCCCGATAGAAGCGCAAAAGCTAACGACGCAGTCATGTTTGTTGTGTAGTTGTATTTAGCTTAAATTAAATATATTCGGTAGTCCTTTTTTGGGGGGGGGGTTCCGTAATGATATGTTGAATCGCTCTTGTTAAAAATTCAGAAAACTTGAGGATTGGGTAAACCGTGATGGTATGTCAAGAATATACAGAACCCAAAGCTCTAGATGTGCAGCCTTTAAGTGTATCATATAAATCTAAGTATTTCTCTTATGTTTTATTTTAATTTTTTGTTTCAAAAAGAGGGTATGGAGTATTTCGAAGTAAAAATACTACATACACTTTTGCTTGTTATTTGTGTATTTTTCTTAAAGAGGTGCTTACTTTTAGGGTTTTATGGTTTACACCAACTTTTCCCCCCCTCAAATAACTGGTTTAAACCAAAAAGAAAAAGAACGAAAAATGCGAATCGTGTGAACTTGATGGTGACGTTTCCACATATCAAAGCATCTGCATTAATTTTATTTCCTTTTCACCTTTTAATCAAGGTGTCTCATGTTCAATTCTCGGTCGAACCACAACCTTTCTTTCATGCGTAAACCAAGTAGCGGTTCGGATGTAACTTTAAGCGAAAGTCTTCTCTTTGATAACCTCGGTATTACGTAAGGTATTAAGCCTAAACATACAAAATGAAGCCAAGGTTGCTTAAATATATTGATAGAAATTGGCAAAATTTATCGATTGCGTAAGTAGTTTCCAACATTAGCTTGGATTGAACTTTCAATGATATCTGTATACTAAATTTGTAATTTGATACTTCAGTTTTAGCATACTGATTCTGATACGTTGACCTTTAAATTTTACATGAAAAGCAATAACAGGATTTTCCCGTTATTGTTTTACATTTAAACTAATGACGGGATTATCCCGTTATTGTTTTACATTTAAAGTAATGACGGGATTTTCCCAATGGCTAGGGCGGGAGTTTCTCAATTTAAGAAATTTACTTACCGGACTTCTTTAAGCTTATGGGACCTCTTCCAGCATAACCCCGTTGTTGCATAATAACCAAGGCGAAACAAACTTATTTCTGTGAATATGTAATATTAGTACATAAAGCAAAATATCTAAATCAGAAACCCTGGTTTAAACCCAAAGAAACCTGGTTTAAACTTTCCCCAAAAAACGTTTTTTTTTTGGCATTTTCAAAAACAGTCATGGTACTACCAACCCTGCTTACTTTTGTATATAGGAGGTTAAAAAATTCTTATTATATACATTGGTTAATCCTTTGGGATTCATAATGTAAATATGTTGAAGAAAAATTGTTTGAAATATCTTTTCAAAATTCATGGTTTATTTTCGAGGTTTTATATTATTATCGGCATCAACCACTAATTAAATGACTTTTTGTGTTATAGAGAAACGAAACAAAGTCTGTTTTATCAATTTAAAGCAGAATTTTGAAAAAAAAACAAACAAAACAAAAAAATTTCCCAAGCAAAAAAGCGAAGCAGAAAAAACAGAGTTTTTTTTTTCCAAAACAGCCGGTTTTTTTCCGAGCCCTTGCATCTCTAGTGAAATATATCTTTTCTGACAATGCGGGACAATTTGGAATATTTTTCGGGAATATACCCTGAAAAAATTCCTGGAATATTAACAAAAATTTGAATATTCCGAGAGTTTATATAAAAACACAAAGGAAATTTTCTATTATTATATTACGATTTCAAAATGATATTCGTTTTCTATATCACAGCATATTTATTGCTATTGTCTCCAGAAGATTCTTTAAAATGTATATTCTGAACATTATTATAGTACGTTATTACATCTAGAGAGTACGCGTAAATGCAAATTTATTACAATTTATGTTATGCGTGTAAATGTTGGAAAAACATTTGTTGCAGAAAGTTCGCATACTTTTACACCGTTAAACAGTTTAAATTTATATGTAAGTGAATTTTCTAAACTTGACCCTACTACTGAGATTATAAACTTTTACTTGTTACAAACAAATTACGTTGAGCAACTGCCAGAAAACGTACGTAGTGTGTCGAAAAATTTGTAAGAGCAACTCTAAACTTAACCCGTTATCTTAAATCATTGCCTGGATAATTTAACTATTTCTTTGCCTTGAATTTTTTTACTCATAACATTTAATTATGTCAGGAGTCTGGTATTCTGACTCAGATAACGAAGACGAAGGAAGGTCTAACGAAAAGTGAATGACGTTCTCCTGTTTCAGGACCATTAGGGAAAATATCACTTCCTATATTCATGTAGTTTCCGTGCACAGGTAAGGCCTACTCGTTCCCGCTCCTTTAACAGTAGCAGCAGATATTT
The DNA here is from genome assembly GCF_964235325.1 of Thermobia domestica. Taxonomy (NCBI): domain Eukaryota; kingdom Metazoa; phylum Arthropoda; class Insecta; order Zygentoma; family Lepismatidae; genus Thermobia; species Thermobia domestica. The sequence goes on along the minus strand of NC_137456.1, from coordinate 341,120,850 downwards.
CTCCAGAATCCTCACACGAGATAGCTTTCCTCATTTGCGATGGGCATTTTGAACATTTTGACACATGTGTCGGCATTTTATTAGCATTTGCGCATACATATTTACTGTATGTTCACAATATTTGCAAGTTATTGACTTATCTTTAGAATTTGGCACGCAACATTACCACAGAAACCCTTTCTTCCTACCCATTTTTCGAAATTTCATGCGTTAATTCACATGTAAGAGAAGTCCGAGCCAATGCCGTGCTTTAGAAAATCAGCGCCATGGGCGAGAGTATACGACGGCGCCCTCATACATATGAGTGAGGTCACTAAACCACCAGCGAAGCGCCACCATGGCTGGCTCTGAGCGTACGAAAATTTTCAAAAACAAAACCATGGTTTTTCTTAATTTTGTGCACTTTATTACTTTTCCTTCTTTTCTTTTTTATTTTTTCACCGGAATTTTGCGCCCGGGCTCTGGGTGGAGCCCGTACCGCTTGCTCCCCTCATGACACGGCACTGGTCCGAGTACCCATTCAGAAATTTGTCAGAGACAGCAGACAGACTGACGTCTATTACTGACAGTGGTTCGGGGTGTATTGATAGTACTTCAACTCTATCCCTACAGAATTTCTATATTACTTTACAAACTGGTTTTGTTTTCATCATTTGTAAGCTAGTACTTTGCTACTTTGTTGTACAAATGGAAATGAAACCTAAAAATCCTTTTATAATTAGTTATATAAAGTAGAATCTACGAGTTTCATTTTTTAAAATTTCCAAATTATTTGAAACCTAGACGTAAATGATAATAAATGAAAAAAAAGAAATTAGACAAGGTTCTTATAATTTATAAAATAAAGTAAAGAAATGGAAAAAGATTCCCTGCCGGGAATGTATATTGCATGGGGAATATTCCGGAATATTTGTATTACTTATTTCCCTTCTCACTGCGAATATTCCGACTGCCCATCACGAATACCTGGCTCGCCAGGGGTTTGAGTCTTTCTGCGACAATTTCAGACAACACTGAAACTTCCAGTTGTTGGTTTAGACAAGGATTTCTCAAACTGTTACATATCACGACCCCAGTTCTATTACTCCTCTTACTAGTGAGTCCCATAAGTAATTTCTGGTTTGCGATAAGCGATTACTATTATTATTATTTCTGTTTACGAAGGCTACTGACGTCAACCAGAGTTAACCTTGATTTTGAATTGTGTCGTTCTTGTATTTTTCTTGTATTTTCAAAATGCAGTTTTCCAATTTTATTTCTTTTTTATTCCAACTAAAGGTATTCTTTATTTTATTTAATATATTTGCTCTATTTTACAATAAGATTAGATATAAAAATGTGTTTTTCAAAAAACTAAAAAAAATCAAAATAATCTTAAAGAAATGTTTTTCAGTACAAGATCCTAACTACATTACACGCCCTTCGCGACTTGCTTCCATAACTCCCGTTATCCGCAGACTGAGAAACCCTTGTTTAGACAAATATGTCAAGAGGTGATTCTAAAATTTAACTATTCCTAAAGAGACAGCGCATTGATCATGGCTGTTTTGAGGCATAAATTTTCTACGTCTAGCTTCTGCTATCTTCGGGAAACAGTAAACCAAAGATGCCAGGTTCGAATCCGCAAGTCAACCTTCGGAATCTGGAAAAATTGTCCAGATGGTGTTTTCTTCTTTTAAGTGTAATAAGATATATCACAATATTATTAAGTGTAGACAAAAAGTAAGTCTATTGAAATACTCAATGATACAGTATTTCGAAACTATGTATAAATATGAGCACAAAATTGTAATTTATATTTCTACACGTAAAAGGACATTTCCAATGAAAGGAAAGACAGTGAACATGGCTCTCTTCCATAGTAGAATAGAAAAGACAATGGAAAAAATAACAGCATATGCAACGGATATAAATGTCATTGTCTTGGAAATTCAGTTATATTTCTTCATTAAGGATGTCGGTAAAATTGTTCAAGTTAGCTCACTGTCAAACCCTTAGACTCCTATTCGTAAGATCGAGGGTTGGATTTCCTTTTGGGTTAAACTTTTTGGTATGTAATGCTATATTCATCAATACAGTAATATTTATATAAAATAATTACATTACTACAATATTTTTGGGAAAAAATTCTTCAAGTCAAAATAAGAAAAGAAGTTCATATGAACCTGTGCTCAAAAGTAGAAAGCTTGTTTCTCATTTATATGGTGGCGAGAATGTGGAAAAAGTGAACTTAGCTCCACTATTATGAGACCTACCGTAGTCTGGACAAGACACCACTGAGGATATCTGAACTGTCAAAATATCCATGTTTAAGAATGCTCCAGTACTTGCACACCAATTTCTAGAGAGGTAGGTTGAAGTACTCCCAAACAGTCTCCTTAAAAATGATTGTGCAAATACTGGAAGTTCTGAAAGATGGATATTTTGATAGTTCACATATTAGCTCGTCAGTGACGTCTTGACCCGACTACGATCGGTCCTATAGTAATTAAACTATGGACATTTAAAGTTCCTTTCTAACGTTTTCGGCACTCTATAAACACGAAACTATGCACTTCCGACAGCAGGTCCATATGAACTTTTTTCTTATTTTCATGTGAGGAATCTATTCCCAAAACATTGTGAAAATCTTTGTAACACCCTGTATACATTCGTAAAATCATTTCAGGATATAAGTAATTATTGTTTTATAATATAACATCTGAGATGGGGTGGGTGTTGACAGAATGCAGGTATAAGTTAGTATTAAATACAAATTATGAAAACCGTGTAATATCTGTAAATAAGTGTGTATAGTGTATTTGTCTATAAATGTATGTTTCTGGTATATGGAGGTTACGTCTCGAAATTCTCATTCCAGCATGGAATATATGTTCTTAATATATAATGAGAGGCGTAAAGAGAACTTGCGGGTATAAGTAGAGAATATCCAAATGATATCATGATTCCAGACAGAAAACTCACGATCCCCAAAACCATGTTCACAGGAAATTCGCGATCTCTACAAGTCCCTTTCAAAGTTTAAATTGTTCTTTAGTAAGGAAGAAGGAACAACTTCCTTCCATATTTACAGTTGAAAGTTCCGAAATGCTTGTGTATATGGAAGTGGTGAGGCTTTGGACGCTATCTCGCTATATAAAAATGGAAGTAGGTGTGTGTGTGTTTTTTTAAGTGTAACTCTGGAGCAATTTTAACCAAACTCCCTAAACGTGTTATTTGCTGTCTGAAAAAGAGTACTCTTGGTGTAAAACCCCCTAACACAGCTGTGGGAAATGGGAAGAGAATAATATACAAAAATTATCTAGAACTATCCATAGCAGTGTCGAATACATAAATTTCGTGGTCGCTTAGATAAATAGTGAAACTGTCGATGCCGTCTAACTCCGATTTAAGTTACCTTTTGCAATCGGGGCTGCCGTAGTGGCGCAAAAATGTTGAATTTACCGATATTGGTGTGAGTCATTAGTTTTCAGCGTTGCTAGGTTAATTGGTGGCATTTTTGATACCATTTAAGTCTAAGCTCAGCTCCTAGTGGAGACAAGACATACTTAATCCTCCTAGTGGGACTGAGAGAGGCAGGCATAAAGATGATCATAAACGACTGATATTAGTGTCGAATCCATTATTTTCGGGGTCGCTCAGATAAAGAGTTACACTTTAGATGCCATTCAAGTTCAAGTTCATCCCCCTGAAGGAGAGTGTGAAATTGTGGTATGTAGAAATAATTGAAAGTGATTTATATTAGTGTCTCATCTATAGCGTTTGGTGTTCTGAGTTGATTGGTAGCAGTTCCGATGGTCTTCAAGTTGAAGTTTAGCCTTCAGTAGGAGAAGGTCCCGTAGCACACCAAGAGAGAATGGAAGGGGTAAATGATCGAGAACGACCGCTATTAGTATATAATTCATAGTTTTCGAGTTCTCTAAGTTGATTGTTAACATTTGCTATAACATTTAAATTTACGTTTAATTCCCATTAGTACCCCTGGGGTAGTGGTTTGGGTTGACATGTAAGAATATTAAAAGTAACCGATATTAGATACGAATGCACAGTTCTTGATGTCGCTGAGATTAATAATTACAATCCTGATAGTTTTAAAGTCAAGTTCAGCTCCCATCGGCATGTGGTTAAGATGGCGTAGAAAATAGCATGTCTAAAATGACATATTGCGATTGTAATCTAGTAGCTTGATAAAATTAAGCAGTAGATTCGACACTAGTCATTTAATCCTAAGTCGAAGCATGAACGAGTATGTGAAATGGATTGCGAAGTTACAAAAGCAGCGCCGAAGGCGTTCTTCGCACAGCTATAAACATTTGAATGTATGTGTATGAATGTATATTCCAGCGTAACTCCAGAATATCTCTAACAAATTTAACCAAACTTGGTAGGCATATGAATATCAATCAGGAAAAATACTGTGGTAGGAACTGGGACTTGGGACTCTTTGCATGGTATTATTACTATATACGGTATAAATTACACTTAGATTGAGTCGTTCTAAGTCAACTTCCTGTAAGTGTGCGACATTATATGCGACTGTATAAGAAAAGCGTGCAGTGAGAATTATTTCGTACATGTCTGCAGGTTGTTAGTTTTATTGCTAGTTATTTTGACAAACATGAAAATTATGAAGAATAACACTCCAGAAAAAAATGTAAATTATTTTGTGAGTACGGCATGTTTCAAAAGATATTGAAGTCCATAAGAATACATGTGCTAAATTGAAATATCCTACGAATCTCACAATTACTGGAAATGGAATTGCCATACAACTGCAATGTTGACAAACAAATCCTCGGTATTATCTAACTAATTTTCAGGCCAGACAAAAAGAAACATGAATTGGAAATTGTATACAGTTATGGTAGGGTTGTACTTACTTATTGCCATACGAATGTGGAAATGTTGTGTTGGGACAATTGTTATGTTCTTTGAGAAACACCTTTGCTCAATTCTTGTCTTATTATAAACGTTTCCGTTTAGTACGGGCGGATGAATTGTACTTACACTTTCTCGTGGAGAGGAGTATTCCTGCACTTGATCATCTCCCTGCGTAACAGGTTGGGTAAAATTTGGAACTAACAGGGAACACTGGAAAACATAGAAAGAAAATCGATATTCGCTGGTGTCAAAATAGAGTACTTTTCCACAGATACTTGTCCAGCATAACTCGAGATAGCAGAAGTAGTCTATGGTTGAACATGGAGGAGACAAGCCAAGTGCAGATGTTGGCGAGAGTTGCATCGCCATCATGTCTTTCATGGACCAGGATAGGTAACGCAATAGCAAACTATTTTCAATATTGAAAAACGAAGGAATGGTAGGTTACAGTTCTATTTTAGTCAACTTAGTGCGAGTTAAAGTACGGTAGACATGTTCAACTGAATAAACTTCATCCTGTATATTATATATGTATTACCAAATTTTGGAAGGACATCTTTGCAGGGACTCTACTGGCGTTATGTGGCAGATCCAAGGGAGTATGATGGAGTTTCACCGTTAGAATACTAGCCTTTGCCTAATTCACTTTTATATCATATGAACTTAAGAAATCGCTAAACTATGCAACACCATTTATATCACTAAACGTTTACTCACATAATTGTAAAGAGATCAGATTGGTTACAATTCACTTGCATTTCCCATATTCATTTCAATACTGAACACCTGATCAACATTAAAAGAGAAGGTGCTACGCAAGCACTTATGAATCACAAGCGATGTAAACCTCTAAGAGTCAGGACCGAAATCAAACTTCAGTGTATTTACTGTTTTGAGGGTTGACATCTTCAATTCACACAAAGTATGCAACCAAAAGAAAAACTTCATTGTTTTTTTTTAAGAAAGGCATTTGGAAACAATAAATAAAATGATTTACTATATGTGGTAAATCAGAACAAATACCCAACACGTGGGGACGGGAAATATTTGACTTCTAAGACTGAGAAGTGAGTCAATCGCAGAGTGTATACAGCGCACGTCCTCAAGCTCTAGCAACGAAACACATTATGGAGATTCGAACGTCGTTCTTCGATTTTACCAGTTTCGTTGTTCCTACTATTTGCCACTGGTCTATCTAAGTAAATCTAATTTGTTCAAGGATTTTGTTTTATTATTATTGTTACTTCGCTAATTAAAAACTTCTTTCAATTTTCAAAAAAATTGGTTTACTATTGCACATTTTATTATCAACCATCCCTAGAATAGTATCGATAGTAATGCCACACTATTAGTGCAGCTAAGAAACAAATTTTGTTTTCTAGAAATGCTTATTAAAACTTTACATACTCGAACGCTTTGAAACTTCTTAAAGTGTGTAATATATGTGTCCATACTAATTTCACTTATTATTATTATTATTATTATTATTATTATTATTATTATTATTATTATTATTATTATTATTTGGTTATCGATATGTTAGATACTTTATTAATTTCAAATGTAATATTGTTTTCTTGAAACTCATTAGTTAAATCTGTTTTGCGAATGAATAAATTTTAAAATTTTACTTTTGAACTTTATTTTATTCTGCTATACAGATATTTTTTCTTTCTTTCAACCTCTTTCTGTATGTTTAAATGAACTGAGTTATTTGATTCAACATGTATTAGTAGTGGGTATTATCTGACCTTTGACTTTAGTGTTTAGTATAATTCAGGAATATGTAATAAGATAGTTTTGATGTGATAACTAGTAATGCATGACAATTCAACAGAATTAACTTAAGCTTGGAAGTTCATATATATTTACAGTCTTGTGATTGTTATAATAATAAACCGTCATAAATATCAACATATAACAGAGTTACCATCGAAAGCCTAATGAATAAAACATAAGGTGGTGCATTATCATGACGAGAGGAAATAATGAATATGGTAATTTAAGTAACAGTACCATTTTATTAGGAACGTACTATTGAAATATAATTACTACATTCATATCAATTCTCAGTTTACCAAGTATGGTCCCGAGATTTATTCAATTATCTGGCACAATTGAGTATGAATCGGTCCAGTTCCAGATTAGTGTTAACTTCGAATTTCTGGTATTACAAGCTAACAATAGCATGACCTTACCTTAGAAAAGGTAATTTCGTGTCATTCTTTTCATTGAAAACGACTCGTCCTTATTTCTCCATTCTGGACACGGTCATGTAACTAAAATAAAATAGATGTTAGTTTCGAAAGTCCATTACCTTTAAAACTTTAATACTTTTCATCACTAAAATCCGTTAGGCTTATTATAATTGGATTGGCGACCAACCAAACAAATTATAACCAGAATGTAGGAGGAGTGAATAGTGGCGTGTTTCAAACATTCAAACAAATTTATAAAGAATGTTTGGAGATATGAGAAGAAAATAGTCTTGAAATTCCAGAACAGGAAACAGATAGACTGTGGTGGTTCCACGTGGAAACGAAGTAGACATTCGCAATCGAAATATCTAAAATTCATTTTGGATGAATTTCTTCCTTCATTGAAGGTACGAATTTTCTAAATATAATAAGAAACATTTTTCTTCCTACAATTGATAAGGCAATCACTGCGACGGAAAAACGCTTTCGATCATGTAGCAAAATCATTATAGCAATCACCACTTTAAATACAAAAAGTGAAAACTTTCTAGATTATAACATTATGGAGCCAATGGCCCAGCACTATGGAAGTGATCTGAAAATTTTCAAATGTGAACTCAAAATCCTCTCGAGTTTTATGAAGACAAGAGAAAACCAAAGTTGATTTCTTCATGAATTTCATTGATCTTCATTGCGTCTACAAAAACTCTTTTCTAGAAACGCACAAGCTAGATATCATCTTTGTGACTATACATGATTTTAGTGCTAGATATGAAGGGCCATTCTCATGTTTGAAAATATTAAAAACATATACGCAATTCAATGACTGATGAGAGCTTGAAAAACTAAAAAAGATCACTTTATATTGAAGAAACGTGCTAAATCGTTAGATTTTGTAGAAGCTGTTGATAAGTTTGCTGTTGCCCACAAGAATAGAAAGATCCTCTTTTAAGTAGAGGCATGAACCTATAAGTTATTTTCTTTACTGTAAAACTGTATTTATCTGTTCCATTTAAATCAACCAGCCACACATATTTTAAACGCACTGATTAAATAACTGCTTAATTATATTAGAAATCAATTGCATCAATGTATCCTAGTTGTTTGTGGTGGTAATTTCTTACATTTTCACTGTAAAGGAGTGACAACTACAGCATTAACAACAAAAATGAAAACATTCACCTTGAAAACACACACACACACACACACACACACACACACACACACACACACACACACACACACACACACACACATGAATATTTTTTTTATTAGAAATGATCCCCTCAAAATTTTCTTGGACCCTACATTGTCCCCCATGAAAAAGGTTCTAACTACGCTACTGTAACTCGAAGTTTGCCGAAAGCTCCTCTGTGGCTAAGCGGTTGGCGCACGCACCTATGGCGTGGGAAACCCGGGTTCGATTCCCGACGGGAGCTCATATGGTTCGGATTCCATGTTAATCAGTAGGTCCACGTCTCATATAGCCTCGCTGCTGAACGGGGCGTTAAACTAGAAAAATCAAACTAATCAATGAAATCAAAGTTTGTCCGCTGAAGCGGTTATGGAACCAAGAAGAAATGTGTCATTTTGTTTGCTCTTTCGTTTTGCAATTAATCTTTTGTCCCTGTCTATCTCCGCCAAAACAGCTGTTCTTCCTCATGCACAAAGAAAATACCAGTGAAAAACGTATATTCTATCCAATCCTAAAATTATCGTATGATTTATAACTATTATTTTGTATCAACCGTATAAAAATATCGTACACTCTGGTAACTCTGTCTCCTACTTAACATCATTCCCTGTATAAACTTCAAGAAGAGTTGGGAATCACCAAAATGAAAACCAACCTTCTTTTCAAAAATAAGAACCTTTAGGATCAAACATAATTGACGTTATTCATTAAAAAAAAAAAAAAAAAATGAATAACGTCAATTATGTTTGATCCTAAAGGTTCTTATTTTTGAAAAGAAGGTTATGAATATATAACCTTTTGTTAACGTAGTCACAGTGAGCCCCGCTATAAATAGTAAAAACTGTTAACATATTTTAAATCATATTAAAAATATTTGTGTCCTGTCGAAAAGAAAATATTCTCCTCGATATTTTCTGAAACAATGGTACATTGTTTTTCGCTAACTTCAAATACTTTAAACTTTTAAAGAAGTAATTTGTTCTGCCCTCTAGTGACTATATATTAACTACTACAAGAATAGTATTCACGCAACGATCTGTTTTTTTTTTTTCCAGCCACGAGCACTAATTAATGTAGGGCTTAATAGCTTTACGAATTCTACGTTAGCGGGACTACATGAAAAGCATGACCATGTCTTACACGTAAGAAGCGAGGCAGACAATTAAAACAAGCAATGCTTGTAGATCCTAACTAAATGTACGTCAAAATCGTAAGGTAAATGGGAAAGTATTTGATTAAAGGTAAGGTAACTAGTTTCTGACAAACAAAAAGTAGTACCACAGAGAAAATAACAAGACACAACACTGTGGTAGTACAAAACTATAGTAGTATATGGTAGCCTACTGCATCGGTTTAGGGATGGTATCGAGACGAGACGAGACGAGACTTTGTACAGTCTCGGTCTTGTCTCGGTTGATAAGTAGCAGTCTCGGTCTCGATCTCGTCTCGAGTCAAAAATCGCCGTCTCGGTCTCGTCTCGGTCAACAGATGCTTGTGTCGATCTCGGTATCGGTCTCGAAGGCCAAGTCTCGGTCTCGTCTCGAAATAAATAATATGAAATTAAAATTGTGAAAGTATTATTATCGTACAGTCTGTCGTTTCCTGTTCTTACTTTTTGCCTTCATTCTTGACAGAATTATGGTATGATGTACTTCTTCGTAGCTAATTTGCTAGCGCTAATGCTTTCCATGCGTGTGTTCCGGGTTCAATCATTAGTGGGTATAACGTACCTGGGATAAAACCCTAATAGTGACCCATATTTCACTTTCAGCAATAGACTTTGTCTCATATAGCCTCAGAACTGCCTATACAATTAAACTCTATTAAATTAACTCCAGTACTATACAGCAGTTTATTTACTTCCTTTGAATCAGAATTGTTCAATACCTCCTAACGGATAACGCAACACATAGCAGCACGAATGTATTTATTCGTACTGAAATTGAACTTCTACAATTTCCCAGTTATTATCCAAAGCGCTCTGCTTTGATTGTCATTTTAAAAACAGAATATAACGTTCATTATCTTAACAAATAGAGTACATTATTACTACCATATATTTTGTTTCAAATTGATCAATTGCTTTATTACCGTTTCACATCTCAGTGTGTAACTGGCACTTTAAAACAGGCTCCCTTAACCTTATGGTGGGAGTTACGGCACTCATCTTTGCTATCTATGGTCTCGGGTTGGATCACCAAACAAGTTAGATTCAAAGTTTTATGTTTCGTATAGTTCGCGTCTCACTTTAAATACATTCTGGTTCTTATACAAGTTTATAAGGTCGTAATGCATTATATAAGCATATATCCAATGACGTAACATAGATTAACCATATTATTCCTTAGTTATCAGTCGTGCATGGGGCCGCGGTGACTCAGTGGTAGAGTGTTCAACTCTGGTGCTTGGGGTCCCGGGTTCGATCCTAATCCCCGCCAAGTGAACGTTGTGGTGGACAAACACCGTGTGCGTGGGTTTCATCGGGGTTCTCCCGTTTCCTCCCACTCTACATTCCACCATTTCATTCATTACTCATCATCACCGTCTGCTTTAGCCTAACCGGCATAGACGTGGGACGTAAAACTCAAAAATTTCATTTCATTTTTTTCAGCGGTGCATGTGATCTTTATTCGAGAAAAATAACCATGCGTTCATTACGCTGACATTTTACAAGATTGCTTGAAAATTAGTTGCGAAACATGGACACACACTAGGTAATTCGAGCTATATGTATCTATTTTCTCTGTCCCGGCAAAACAAGTGATTCTTAACTTTCTAGTTTTCTTAAAGAATTAATTTTCGTAGTTTTGCTGCAATATGAAGGATCAAATTTGTTTTTCGCTGTACGAATTTAGTTAAATTTTGTATCTGTTTTTACCCTACCTTACCAAGTAAAAGTTATATATATACATGAACTTTAGAGGTAGACTATGCTAAGTCATTTTTTGTTCGAAATTGAGTTAAGAATACTTTTTAAATAGATTTGGTTCTTTCTAGTGGTGTAACAATGTAAGTCTAAAGCATCCTATTACTTTGTAACTACTTAGTATAGTTTGAAAACAGTACTTACTATAGGTCTTACTTAAGGAACTGGTTTTTAGCTTCTCTTGTAAAAGTACGAAATTATGACTTGGTTTAGTTTACCAATGAGGTCCATATATAATAAAATCATAGCCATAATCATAATCAACCATTGTCAATCCACTGTTGGATGAAGGTCTTTCCAAGTCTTCTCCACAACTATCTATCTTGAGCAATTATTTTTCACGTTACTCCCCGGTTGTTCTTGACTTCGTCAAACCTTCTTGTAGAAGGACGTTTCAGATCTGTTCTTATCTCGTGGTATCCTGTGTAGAATTGTTTTTGTTCATCGATCATAATTTATTGCAATATGTCCAGCACATTTTCCAACCCATGTTAAAAATTATTCAATTAGTACCAGTCATTAGTTGCCAAATAATTCATTTCTACTGTATATATTTGGCCTACAAATAGTTCAAATCCGCTACTTTTGGAGCACAGACACGCTACTTTTTGATCTTCACACAAACTGATTGGCAACACTGACTCAATGATTTAAATCAACACAATGTGAGGACCTCCATTTGGTCTAGCGGCTAGCACACTTGACTTCGGTTTGCGTGGTCCCGAATTCGATTTCCGGTGGGGGTACAGTTGAACGACAGAAGTGGTTCGGTTTCCATTATAATCATTAGCTCCACATCTCCTTTAGACGCCCTAGCATAATCATGGGACGTTCAACTAAAACAAACCAAAGCAAAAATCAACACAATGTGTATTACTAACTGTAAGTCCTTGAATAATCGCATATAGCTAATGGTATGGATCGAGTTTGAGGTGGTCGGTGGTCAAACTAAAACAAGTGAAATGTAATTTGGGTGTATTTAGAACTTTTAATTAAGCATGGTTTTTGTACACCAGGCTTAAGGCTTAGGGGAACAACTAGTGTTACTGAAAAATTATCAGTTACATTTAATTTCAGTTACAATTATGTATTGCTGGAACGAAAACTTTGACATTAACATTATAAATAGCCCAAAGACTATGAAAAACGTCGTCTTTTGAAACCATTCTTGCACCATAAAGCAAATTACGGGTTATTAAAATATTTTGCAGCTTAGTTACGTTGTTTGCACTATATTTAGAATAATATTTAGCAATTTATTTAAGTTGGCAACGCTGCTTAAAATAATGGAACTGCAACTTGTTTTAATCAAAACAACCAAAAACTATTGTTGTAATGTTAGAGAAGGAAACTAAAACGACAATCATTATAAAAACTTAACACAAATGCGTTATTTTAAGCAATAAAACAATCTCTATCCATGTGTTTGGTATCTCTGAAACGGTTTGAAATAACAATTCTTGTAAATGACATCATGATCACTTAAGTCTTTTGGAAGCATCTAGGCCTACGTGATGAGACGTGATATGTCAGCACGGTTTCGAAGTAAAGTCTTTAGAAAAAGTTATTTTTTTCATTTTTTGTAACTTTGTTCCTTCATTCATTCGAAATACATTATACCATGATCATAGTATTTGACACTAAGATACAAATGATGTGCATTGCACTGTCTATGCTATTTGAGTTATTAGAGATCTCCGAAATGTTGATGTTAGTGATACTGTATTGTCCTTTGTTACACTGCATAATATATGTGGTATTTTGGTTTTATTTAATATCTAAATTAGAAATAGGTAATACCTTACATAGTGCAATTTGAGAAAATATAACTTTATTTTGCGTTGGTAACACTACTTGTTTATATATAGGCACGGATCCAAGGGAAGGGCTATAGGGGCTATATCCCCCTTAATGTTCAGGTATACACTGAATAAAATTAGCTTCAATCCTGTTTTACACTGGATAAAGAGACAAAGTATGGTTTAGTCCCTCCCTTGATCATATCCTGGATCCGCGCCTGTATCTATCTATCTATCTATCTATCTATCTATCTATCTATCTATCTATCTATCTATCTATCTATCTATCTATCTATCTATCTATCTATCTATATATATATACAGGGTGGCGCATTTTAATCTTTCCACGAAAATATATCTCCAAAACGCTTGAACATAAATAAACTGAACAAAAACTCAAATAGGAAATACTATGGGCAAATCGAATGGTGATGTCATGGTGTCCCCCAGGGTCGCTCATCATGGGTGTCCGGGGCCCAACTATAAACTTTTAATTGGAAACAGGCGAGTGACACCTCGTTCGATAGATCTTTAAAAACTGAAAAGGAATGTGGCAAAAGATTTTTTTATATACATCGGTCACCGTTTTCAAAATGGTAGCCAAGATAATTATGTTACCTGTATCAGTTAATTGTCCAGTAGCAGTAATATGAAAACGGTTGAACATAAATGAACCAAACAAAAGTTCAAATAGGAAAGCCATGGGGGCACATCGAATGGTGTTGTCGCGGTGTCCCCAAGGGCCGCCCTTCATGGGGGTCCAAGCCCAACTTTAAAATTTTAAATGGAAACGTGGGGCAAGTGATACCTCGTTCGATAGACCTTCAAACACTAAACAGAGTTGTGATAATGGACAGAACAAAAAGTGAAACAGGAAAATGACAAAGCACGTCAGATGATGTCTTGGTAACCCCCAGGGCCGCCTTTCACGAGGGCCCAGGGCCAAAACTTCAAAATTGTCAATGGAAAAAACGTAGGTCAAGTGATATCTCGTTCGATAGATCTTTCAAAACAAAAAAGTGTTGTGGTAAAAGATTTTTCATATCGGTTACCGTATTCAAAATGGTAGCCAAGACATGGTGCCTGTATTAGGTAAAACGTCCAGTACCACTAATATGAAAACAGCTGGAGATAAATAAACAGGATAAAACTCGTATAGGAAATCGCAGAAGGTATTTATCATTCCAACGGAGAAAAAGATTATTAAAGTATAAGTGAGATAATGCTAAAGAGGAAATCCAATTCTTAGAAAATTATCTTTCCGATCTCCCTCCGTAAGTGAGTGAAGCGGAAATGAATTGTAAAATCTCAAATGAGAACCCCAGTTTTATTTGCAATAGGTATAGTTTGTCTGAAACACTTAGATGTACAAGTGACTGGTGCTGTAATGAAGTAATGAACCAATATTGTGCAGACGACTTTTGAGCAAAACCAACATTTGTACACGTTGTCTAAAATTGCATTGTTCGACAAATTGGTTTCGCATTTCAGTTGATTCATTTTTGTACAAATCATTGCCTGCAATCAAAATGGAAAGTAATATTTAACAAGAATTTTACCTACTTTTTTTTTTAAAGACACCTATCTGTTATAAAATCACATTTCAGATAATTTTGTTATGTAGATACAATTTGCAAAAACTAAGGTTCTCATTTGCAACTTCTCCGTTTCTTCCCGTCCCGTTTCACCCACTTACGGAGGACGTTGTAACGATGATTTTCTAGGAACTAGATTTCCTCCTTTGCATTATGGCACGTTTACTCTAGGCATTATAACCGCCACCAGGTTATAGAAGGACTTTTTTTGTGGACACTCTGTATATTTCGTAAAGACAGTGATCATTATTTTCGATTTATACTTTATTCTGCAACGCATATAAGTTCTTTCTTTGGTGGGAATTGCTTCTTTCCCACACAATTGGACAAAGAAGTCTTTCATCGTTTTTTTATATATATATTTAAAACGTTGCTTTTGGTGAGAACATTTCAGCGAATAACTAACCATTTCAGTGTTTCTTCCTGACTTATTATATGCACAGTATATATTCTATAGTTATTGGGAACTGAATTAAGTGTTTTCTTTAATCGCTTATGGAAACATAATAGATTAGGGAAATACGGGCTGACCAGATGTTCAGCAACCAAAGTGGCACCAACTGTGTTGTTTCGAACTTGTTATCTGTACTTTCTCACGCCAAAGTTATCGCTGTGTCTAGTGCATTATAGGCAGTTGACCAAAATTAACATAAATTGTTTTCTATATTCTGTTTGTATGTGCATACAGGTGAGTTAACAATGATTTTTGAAATGAACTGCCAACACTTTTAGTTGACCATTGCAACCCGTAGCTTGAGCTTGGATGCTCAGAGAGTTTGACTCCAGGTCTGAAAGCCGTAACCACGCATCTTGCGTCGAGCTTCAAGTCTGACTTTTTGTTAAGGGGCACTAGCTATTAGCCGGTGAAGGACGTTTTCTTACGGCTAGCTCCAACTAGTGAAGTCCCAGGTCCGCAGACCTTGTGCGTTTAAAATGTTATACACGCGCCCTCCCACATCAGTATTCTACTTTGGAGAATTTCTTGTTTAATTTGCTGAAGAATCACCTCTCCGTTTTAGGACGGTTCAGCGTAACAACTGGATTCATCGTGGGACGATCCAGACAACTTTTCCCCAGTGCTAACCCCCAAGTGTGTCAATGGTGTAAGAGAAGCATTTACAGCGAAATCCGAATTATAATCTTATATATATAAAGGGCTATATTGCCTGAAAAGAGCAAAGTGTGATTTCAGCGGCGAAAATTATTATACATATTCAGTGTTCAGTGTTGTGTTCATTCCTCTTCACTTTTTTCTTTATATAATAGTGTTCTAATAAATAAGTATAGTGTTATTTAATCCAGTGCGTTTTCGTTGTTTGTATGAGTGATGTTTGGGTGCGTTATGGTCTGGATGACCGTCTGATCGTCCTTGAGGTTTTCGAGATGAGACACCCGAACATCTCGGCGCCTAATGTTCATCATATTATTGAGACCGACGAGCGATTTGGGAACAGTTTGTAACTCTTCTTGGAGAGGTCCTTCATCGTCCTGTCCAGGTAAGTTCCAGTCTCAGGAGAATACTTATTAGTAGGACCACGAACCACGAACAGCGACTAGATTACACGGAGTGGTTACGAGTAAATATTCACCCAAATAGAGACCTCGAACTCCGAATGGTTACAAATAAATGGAAGCCCGAACAGCGACCCGAACTCCGGACGATTACAAATAAATGGCGCCCAAACAGGGACATGATCCAGCCGGTTATATATACATGATATTGTATCAACTTAACGAAACTCCTTGCAACAAATGTGGAATGAGTTTAAACAAAGCTTTATCAGAAAGGTTGGCTAATTGAGCTATAAGCTCTAGGTTTTGGAAATAATTGTGAATTGATTCACTGGAAGGATCACCCTGAAATTTAGGAAAACACTGAATTTCCTTAAGCATGACATCGTCCTTTAATTTCGTATTGTTTCTCTGGCGATTAGTGAAAGTAACATTTTTGTCGCGCTTGCGCCTTCGGTCACATACAACCTTAATTTCTGAATCATAACTTGCACTATCACTACTAATGGTGTTTTTACATTCGGAATAAGCCGAATCACTATAGTGCCTATTTCTAACTTGTCTAGGAGTATCTGCTTCTACTTGGGATTCGAATTCTGACGCTCTATTTTCGGTACTTTCTACTCTCTGGGCGAGCTCTACCATATCACGCCTAATTTCTTTTATGTTCTTATCTATTGCCCGTATTTCGGCGCGACATTCTGCATTAGATTCATTTTTTACCTTCATATTGTAATCTATCAGTTTCGCTTCTTCATATACCATTTTAATGTCTTTATCTTGCCTTTCTACGCGTTCAGAAATTTCCTCAATACGGTCATGCATCTAATCTAATTTATCGATTGTATCTATATGTAAACTAACGCAGTGTTCCTTAATTGCCTGACACACATCTCGGATTGATTCCAACTGTCCTTGGAGGTATTGTGTGTATTCGTGCAAGCCTCCTAAATGATTCTGAATTTTACAGACTTTTGTTTCTATTTGTTCTACACGATGACATGTTTCTTCTGTCTGTTGCCTGACTTCGACGCTGGTCTGTGTAGCGAGTTCAATTGCCTGTTTAGTACTATGACTGACTTCGTGAAGCTGGTCATCAATCTTAAGTGTTATGCCATCGTATTTTTGTTCGAGGATTTCGTTCCTTCGTTTACTTTCAACCTCTACATTCCTAATACTTTGTTCCAATCTTTGGTTATTTTTGCGACATTCCCTTTGTACAGCGTCTAACTTCTGACGTAAATCGAGACGGTTGGTGCTCGAATATACATATAAGATCAATATTTTAATACACCATTTCTCTTTCAGCTCAGTACCAGAAAGAAATCTCTTTTAGGTAATTTTAATCATATCGTATTGTGATATTACATTTTATTCTTATTGTATATTTTATGTTTTATCTTGCTCAAGATGCCATACACACAAGAAGAACTAGCTTTATTTAATGAGAAACTAGATTTGCTCTTACAAAAATGGGTTTAACTAATGAGGATATTAACAAATACGTAGAAGAAGGGAGAAAGAACCATAATCAGTTGATAGAAGTTAGGAATGAAAATAAAGAGAATTTTGTCGAGCCAAATAATGAATCAGGTCAAAGTTTAGACACCGTACCGAAAGAATGTTGCGAAAACGACCAGGAAATAGTAAATGCCGAAAACAAAATACCGGAATGTGAACCCCAGTTACAGTCAGATGTTCCTACTGGATACGAAACACCGGCATTTGAGCCTCAGTTAGTGACTGATATTCCTAGTGAAAACAAAACATTGGAATTGAAACCTGAGCTAGAAACTAACACTCCTAATGAAAAGGAAACGCAGGAATCTGAATTCCAACCAGAGACAGGTATCCTAAACCAACCTTGTAACAAATCTGACAATGATTTCATTCATTCAGAATCTAACAACATCCCTAATAGTAGCAGTAGTGACAATTGCGAACATATGATTGTAGACGACAGAGGTCGTAAGCACACTAAAACAGCTGTCACAAACTACAGAGTAAAAAAGCACAAACGAGGTTACATTTATAGCAATAGGCAAAGATACGCAAACCGGAGCGTAAACAATACGAAATTTAAAGGGAATCAGAACCAAGACCGCTCTCGAAAAGGCAGTAACAGAAACAGAAGGAGTCGTAAATCACGGCCACGTAACCTGAGTTATCACAAACGAGACAGGAACCGCAATTTGTGTTACAACATTAAGCATAGATTTGTACATAGAGGTAACCGCTGTAGGAATAGACGAACAAACCGTAATTATCAAAGTAGAAATAGTAATCATAGGAAAAGGAAAAAAATACCCAAAACTTTGTATGCTGATACGAATTTTCTTACAGGGAAATAACGTATTTTTTTTAATCTTTCTTTTAACTGTTCGGTGATAAACATTCATTCATTTTTCTTCCTTTTTGCTTTTAGTTTTTCATCAGAACACCTGGATACGAAAAGAACTACGCATTTCTTTTAAAACTCCTTTTTGCTTCCAGCTTTTAACTGCGCAGCAAAGAGCTGATAACTAGTGATATTTTTCCGGAAAATTTTCCGTTCTAAAAAAATATCAGTAACCAAGTAAGAATTCCTCAGCAATCATGAAATTGATTGAATTCATGTATAGAAATGTTGAAAAGTGAAAGATCGTTTAAAGAATCTGAAAATTTTCATGGCTCAGACAATTTTCAGTACTTTGTAGGAACAAGTTAAACCATTTTTCATGAATCGAAATATTTTCTGCCTTATATGGAAAAATTAAGGAACTTTTTATTGGTCGGAAAATTTTCATTATTTTGAAGCAAAAAGTAAAACAACTTTTTGTGAATCGGAAAGTTTTATTGCTCTGTAGAAACAAGTGAAAGGAATTTTCATAGATCGGAAAATTTTCATCACGATGTAGAAACAAGTGGAAAACACTTTCCATATGCCGGACAATTTTGGATATTATGTATAGTGATGTTAGGTGGAAAATTTTCCACTATATTTAACTGCATATAGAGCTACAAAATTGAATTTCAGTAGAGAAAAGTTAGTCAGCAACAAATTATAATTTTTAAATTAGCTTTCGGGAACCGGAAAATTTTCTAATATTTCAAGTTGGGAAATAAACTTTTACACAGTGTTTCTCTCTCTCTCTTGTTCTGCGAGTTCCTTCGTTCCTAAGCGGTTAGCGTACGCGCCTTTGGCATGGAAAACCTGGCTTCGATTCCCAGCTGGAGCTCATGTAGTTCGGATTCCACGTTAATAAGTTGGTCCCGTTTTATATAGTCTCGCTGCTGAAAGGGACGTTAAATTTAAAATCAACTCATTTCAACTACTGTCTCTGTCTGTCTGTCTGTCTCTCTCTCTCTCTCTCTCTCTCTGTGTGTATGTGTGTGTATGCAAAGTGCAGAGAACACACATCCAGTTCGTAGAGTACAAATATCCCATTCTATTATTTAAAATTTCAATTTATTAAAAGTCATGAATATTTTCCGATTCATAAAAACATACTCCACTTATTAATTTGATTCATGAAAAATTGTTCCACTTGTTCCTACATAATACTGAAAATTGTCTAAGCTATGAACATTTTCAGATTCTTTAAACGATCTTTCACTTTTTAACATTTCTATATATGAATTCAATATAATTTTATGAATACTGACGAACTGTTACTTGATCACTGATATTTGTTAAGAACGGAAAATTTTCCGGGAATATATAGAAGAAAATTTTCCACCTCACATCACGGCTAAACAACGATGTAGGAATAAGTGGAGTATGTTTTTATGAACCGGAAAATTTTCATCACTGTACAAGAGAGAGAATTTTTCGATTCATGAAAAATTTTTCCACTTGTTCCTAGATAGTACTGAAAATTGTCTAAGCCATGAACATTTTCAGACTCTTTAAACGATCTTTCACTTTTTAACATTTCTATATATGGATTCAATCAATTTTATGAATGCTGACGAATTGTTACTTGATCACTATTTGTTAACAACGAAAAACTTTCCGAAAAAGTATAGAAGAAAATTTTCCACCTTACATCACGGCTAAATAACGATGTAGGAATAAGTGGAGTATGTTTTTATGAACCGGAAAATTTTCCGGAAAATTTTCATCACTGTACAGGAGAGAGAATTTTTCGATTCATGAAAAATTTCAAAATTGTCTAAGCTATGAAAATTTTCAGATTCTTTAAATGATCTTTCACTTTTTAACATGTCTATATATGAATTCAACCAATTTTATGAATACCGACGAATTGTTACTTAATCACTGATATTTGTTAAGAACGGAAAATTTTCCGAAAAAATATAGAAGAAAATTTTCCACCTCACATCTCGACTAAACAACGATGTAGGAATAAGTAGAGTATGTTTTTATGAATCGGAAAATTTTCATCACTGCTGATAACACATTTTTCTTTTTTTTATTTTGATAAGATAATCGCTGTATTTTCGACCACCTGTTTATGTCGACGAATAGCGAGCGATACACAGTTGATTGGTTCCTTTTCTTCTTTCTGTCTTTGCTTAGTGTAGTACTTCGTACTTTAACCAGCTGTGTGCTAGTGTTGCAAACCTTATTAATAATTTACTTTCAGTTTAATGTCATTATTTTTTTAGATGTTTTAATTTAGAATTTTAGTTAAAACGCATTCTACTTACGTAGGGGAATTGCATTTTAAAAGCAATTTGAAATCTTGGCGCGATTTCCGTACCTCAGCCAGTGGGAAGATGTTTTGGCGTTATAATATATATTTTTATTCTGTTTTAAATTTTAAATTTCTTTTTAGGATCCCTTCCCACCTTCGAAATTCTTAAATATGTTACTACATAGTATTTACTATTAATGTTTGATTTTCTTTTAGAATTTTTTCCAAAACGATGTCCAGGTCCGCAGGATCAGAAAATTTTACTTGTTACTTATCTATATAGTTGTATGTTTATAATTAAAATTTAGTATATAATCATATACGTAGGGAGATTGCATTATCCAAAAGCAATTTGAACTAGTAGCGCAGTTCCGTATCTCAGCCAGTGGGAAGATGTTTTGGCCTTATAATATATTTTTATTAAGTGTTTTAAATTTTAAATTCCTTTTTAGGATACCTTCCCCCTTTCGAAATTCTTAAATATATTATTACATGTTATTTACAATTAATGTTTGGTTTTCTTTTTAGTTTATCGAGGTGCCCAGGATAAGAAAATTCTAGTTGTTCATTATATGTACACTTGTATATTTGTCATTGAAATTTAGTAGGTAATCTCATGCGTAGAATATGAAACTTTATATTTATAATCAAACTCAAATTTCTTTTCAGTGTTAATCTTAGATTTTCATTTTCATTTTGAAGTGTTTACTGTAAATTTGTTGAACCTCATTTACGTTATTTACCCGATTTTGACTTTATTTGAATTTCCAGTATGTGACATGATATATTTTGTTCGAAAAGTTTAGAAAGGTAGTAGGCTAAGCCTTAAACGAGTGAAACAGGCATTTCCTTGTTGGCTAATAGTATGTGCAGGAATGTCGTGTGAATAGTATATTCTCCGAACGAAAGCAGTAATCTTTTTATTCAAGAAAGAAGTATATGAACAGATAATGTGATGGTATACGGCCGTTCTTCTCCCATATTAATATGTATGCGGAAATATGTTTAGCTTCTATATTTTCTTGTGATTTCTAATTAACATTTTTTTGTCTTCTCTAGACCACTGAACGACCGTAGGGAAACTTCTTCGGGTAGGATATTTTATGGGGATAAATATTTTTTAGGGAGGCAATATTTCCTGGAATTACAGATCTCTTGCAAAAATGGATGTGGCTAATCCATTGGATATTCCATAGCTAACTGTATTTTCGCCTTCAATCGCAAAATATAGTTTTTCATTTCTCATCTTCCTTTATGGTACCCGTAATTAAGCATGTGTATTCTTAGATTAGATTTTTTGAGTATATTTATCGTCTAGTGATAGATCAGTGAATATCTTAGTGTTTATGTATCGTAATTATAGTGTGTACTTGTATGCTAATGTGCTATAATGTTTAGTTTATACATTAATTTTCAGAAAGTCATATTTTAGTCACAGTATGTCCCAAAACTATTTGGAATTTATTAGTAAAATTGTTTTTGTTATGGAGGATTATTTAAATCAACATGGCCAAAGGTTTTGGAATATAAACCTTTAGGTTTCAGCCATAACAAACAGTATGGAGGATTTTTTACATCAAGATGGCCAAAGGTTTTGGAATATAAATCTTTAGGTTTCAGCCATACTGCCAATGACGGATGATTTTCTTCAAAAATCGACATGGCCCATTATTTATGAGGTTTTAGCCGTCTCAGAAATACCGTTATAGGTCCCGAAAACAAACTTATTTTTTTTTCCAACAGCATGAAGCCATAATGTTTTATGAAAATTATTTTGTCAATTATTTCGTGTGATCGATGACTGAATTTTAATGTGTTAATAATACCAGTTTGAATATTTTGTAGCGAAGATGCCTAAGAAAGTTTAACTGTCGTGAAATTACATAACCATTTTGTAGGGAATTTAATCTTGATGTTTCAGACCGACCAGAAAGTTGTAATGTCGTTGACTATATTCTTCTTTGTATCCCATATTTTTCTTTTAACAGGTCTCATGTATTTTGTCTTATAGAGACATATCTTTACGGTGCTACGAGAGCATTTGTATTTTGTGTGTTTACACATCTTTTCTAGGTGGAAGACGTACGTGATGTTCCAGGTCACATACGCGTAGTTTACTGAATATTAATGTTTATATTTCAGTTTTGTACAGAAACATTTTGTGAGTGCCTATAGTTGCAGGCCTATTCACGTTTCTAGTTTTGCCTCGCAGGTGTCGATGGCATATTGTGTGTGAAAGTACGTGTAGTATTACACATTTTTTCCCACCGATGGTTTTGGTCAATTCATGACGTAATGACCATTTATTTTCAGGAATGTTTGGACTAGAGTCAACTTCCTTGATTCAGACATTTGAAAAACTTGGATCAATATTGAATAGTTTTCAACGCTTTATTAATTTTTTTTGCTGATAGTAGCCACATTTTCTGGTCACCCTACAATGTTTACGTTTCTGGAAGTGAACTACAACCATTATTCTAGGCCTAAGATAATAATAACTTTGTTTCAGAATGAATCATTTGTTACATTGAGCTTTATCGAACTAAAGTCTCGATTTTTTCATGGCGAGCAGAGTCATTTCGATTTTATGGCGTGCCGCTTTTTCTTCATATATGTCAGCGAAATCACGATCTTTACTTTGATATGCAAAATCCTGCTTGTTTCTTGGAATCACTATGAACGTCATCTTTGACACTTATTTAGTTTCATCAGTTCATTTTTTTTAATTTTTGAAAAACGATTTTTCGTTCTTTTCTGCCAAACAACACGAAGCACAGTTAAAAGAAAGGTCATACAGGCGAAAATCTTATTTTGTTTACATATTGCCAGTTTATCATGTGTTTATATTTTTCCATTCATTTTACTTTTTCAATGATTTTCATATTTTTCAAATATATTATAGTGATATCGAAACTTTGACAATAATTTTAATATTTTAGTACGTTTAACATGTTTGCTATTTGCATATTCATTCATATTCTAATATTTTAAATACAGCTATTTTAAAAAGCACACATTTACTAACTTTTATTGCATTGTTTGATAATTCTTTAAGTCGATGTTTTCTTGAATAGTTATTGAGTGTGCATATTTACTCCATATTACACAAAATATAGTGATCGAAACGGAACACTTAAAACATTTTACGAAAAGTATTTACAAGTGTTTGAATATATATATATATATATATATATATATATATATATATATATATATATATATATATATATATATATATATATATATATATATATATATATATATATATATATATATATATATATATATATATAATATTACAGTTTTAAAAAAGTAAGAATTTTAATAGCCCTACAAACGCTTTTTGCGCATTTTTAGTGAAGTTATCATACAGGTTTTATAACCATACTTCGTTTCTCACACCAGTGTTAAAAAAAATCTCCCCTTCTCCCCTCATCAACTCATCATTGGAGAACCATGGAGGATACTCACACAGAAAGACAGCATGGTTTCAACATGTGAGGAAACGGAAGATAAGGAAACCCAACTGCACCAAATTGTTCAAGAGGATCTTATTACCTTATGTAACACTTGGATTGGACATTGCTCATGCAGGAACCTCATCATGTTGTAGTGAATGAACAAGTTACTTAACTATTTTAAATAGCCCTTTTTCAGGTGAAAACCATTCATCGTTTATGCACGTAAGTCTCACACCATATGACAGTGTTGCCAACTAACTAATTTTAAATTTTTGGTGAAAAACCTTATTTTATTCATACTTCATCATACGGCCAAAGGTTCTCAACCTGTCTACGTGAGCACTTAACAGGTCGTACCCTTCACTCACGTCAAATCTATAACCGCAACCAGGTTATAGAAGGATTTTTTATGGACACTCTGTATATTTCGTAAAGACAGTGATCATTATTTTCGATTTATACTTTATTCTGCAACGCATATAAATTCTTTCTTTGGTGGGAATTTCTTCATTCGCACACAATTGTACAAAGAAGTCTTTCATCGTTTTTCCATATATTTATTTAAAACGTTGCTTTTGGTGAGAACATTTCAGCGAATGACTAACCATTTCAGTGTTTCTTCCTGACTTATTATATGCACAGTATATATTCTATAGTTATTGGGAACTGAATTAAGTGTTTTCTTTAATCGCTTATGGAAACATTATAATAGATTTGGGAAATACGGGCTGACCAGATGTTCAGCAACCAAAGTGGCACCAACTGCGTTGTTTCGTACTTGTTATCTGTACTTTCTCACGCCAAAGTTATCGCTGTGTCTAGTGCATTATGGGCAGTTGACCAAAATTAACATAAATTGTTTTCTATATTCTGTTTGTATGTGCATACAGGTGAGTTAACAATGATTTTTGAAATGAACTGCCAACACTTTTAGTTGACCATTGCAACCCGTAGCTTGAGCTTGGATGCTCAGAGAGTTTGACTCCAGGTCTGAAAGCCGTAACCACGCATCTCGCGTCGAGCTTCAAGTCTGACTTTTTGTTAAGGGGCACCAGCTATTAGCCGGTGAAGGACGTTTTTTTTACGGCTAGCTCCAACTAGTGAAGTTCCAGGTCCGCAGACCTTGTGCGTTTAAAATGTTATACACGCGCCCTCCCACATCAGTATTCTACTTTGGAGAATTTCTTGTTTAATTTGCTGAAGAATCACCTCTCCGTTTTAGGACGGTTCAGCGTAACAACTGGATTCATCGTGGGACGATCCAGACAACTTTTCCCCAGTGCTAACCCCCAAGTGTGTCAATGGTGTGAGAGAAGCATTTACAGCGAAATCCGAATTATAATCTTATATATATAAAGGGCTATATTGCCTGAAAAGGGCAAAGTGTGATTTCAGCGGCGAAAATTATTATACATATTCAGTGTTCAGTGTTGTGTTCATTCCTCTTCACTTTTTTCTTTATATAATAGTGTTCTAATAAATAAGTATAGTGTTATTTAACCCAGTGTGTTTTCGTTGTTTGTATGAGTGATGTTTGTGTGCGTTATGGTCTGGATGACCGTCTGATCGTCCTTGAGGTTTTCAAGACGAGACACCCGAACATCTCGGCGCCTAATGCTCATCTCATTATTGAGACCGACGAGCGATTTGGGAACAGTTTGTAACTCTTCTTGGAGAGGTCCTTCATCGTCCTGTCCAGGTAAGTTCCAGTCTCAGGAGAATACTTATTGGTAGGACCACGAACCACGAACAGCGACTAGATTACACGGAGTGGTTACGAGTAAATATTCACCCAAATAGAGACCTCGAACTCCGAATGGTTACAAATAAATGGAAGCCCGAACAGCGACCCGAACTCCGGACGATTACAGCATCTTCTCCTCTGTTGCAACATTTTCGAGTCCTGGAATGATAAATACCCTCAGTGGTTTCCTATAGGAGTTTTATTCTGTTCATCCGTTATTATCTTCAACCGTTTGCATATTAGTGGTATTGGACGTTTTATCTGATACAGGCACCATGTCTTGACGACCATTTTGAAAACGGTGACCCATATGAACAATCTTTTGCCACAACGCTGTTTAGTGTATGAAGACCTATCGAACGAGGTATCACTTGACCCATATTTTCATTTAAACTTTCTAAGTTGAGCCTGGTCCCCCATGAAAGCCGGCCCTGGGGGGCACCGCGACAACATCATTCGATTTGCCCCGTGGATTTAATATTTGAATTTTTTTGGTTCATTTATTCAACCGTTTTCATACTAGTGCTACTGGACCTTCATCCGATGCAGGTAACATATCTTGGGGGCTATTTTGAATACGGTGACCGATATGAAAAATCTTTTGCCACATCGCTTTTTGGTTTTTAAAGACCTATCGAACGAGGTGTCACTCGACTCATGTTTCCATTTAATATTTTGAAGTTGGGTCCCGGGCCCCCATGAAGAGCGGCCCTGGAGGGCACCACTACATCGCCATTCGATCTGCCCCATGGTATTTCTTATTTTAGTTTTTGTTCAGTTTATTTATGTTCAACCGTTTTCGAGATATTTCCGTAGAAAGATTAAAATGGGCCACCCTGTATATGGAGTATATAGATAGATAGATAGATAGAGGAGGAGAGAGAGAGAGAGAGAAGATTATATACAACAGCAGTGGATTTTGTTTCGGGAGAGGCTTGAGAACGGGTGTGTTATACTTGCAATGCGAAAAATGATTTCAATTTTTTTTCGGGAGGGGCTTGAGCCCGATACCTACCCCCTAAATACGCCACTGTGCAGGTACATCAGTCAACTGTTCCCATGTTATCTCATACAGCAACGAAAAAAAATTGAGTAAAGTCAAAATAACTATCAATATTCGAGACGAGACCGAGACTTTCGAGACTGAACATGGTCTCGTCTCGATTTATAGAGGTCTGTCTCGGTCTCGTCTCGGTATGTAAAAGTCCGTCTCGGTCTCGGTCTCGTCTCGGTATATAAAAGTCCGTCTCGGTCTCGGTACCATCCCTAGAATCATGTCCTTATTTCATGTAACGCTACCTTTAAGTTAATAATTCGCACTGACGTGTCTGGCATGTAAAATTGGGGAGGGGCATCAAAGAAACTGATTTAAATGTTACTACCTACCCCAGCCTGTTTATTAACTTCAATTCTATTTGTTACCTTTCTGCTTACCTTCACGGATCCCCTAAGGTATATCAAGAACTCGATTACATTAGTTTAACAGCCTGAATATTATATTCCAAATAAATAAAATTATTATTATTTATATGACATTCTTTCGTTAGTAAGCAAATTAAATTACAATAAAATATTGAATATATTGTACTTCAAAATATTGACGGGAAGCATTCCCCCGCCAGAGACGCCTGTGATCATTCGTTTTTGTTTTAATCCTCTCCAGCCCAAATTTTCGTGTGTGATGGAAAAATATTTTTTCAGCATTGCGTATTTCAATGATGCAACATATGAAATCAAGCCCGTAAAATTGCCAAATATTGTATTTTGTAGTACAAAAATCCTATAATGCCGTATGGCATCATTGGGCAAGCCATAAGGAAAACGTTATTACAGGAAAATATTTGTTATTATTACCTCATGTAATTTCATGATTAATACATGATCTGAGAAGTGCGTGTAAGAAAACTGCATGAACATGAAACTTATTGTTTTGAAATATCCACAGTCGTTGGATTAACTTTTTTTTCTGAACAAGAGTAGCCTATGAAAATTACTTTCTTTATGAGCGGCTTCTTTTGGAGGCACATACAACTTTTGGTACATACTACTTTCATGTAGAAAGAAAAGAACAAATTCTTACACTTCTTTTATTATTACACGACACAGTAAATTTGAAGTTTATGCAAAATAGAACATTTTGTAACAATTCTTTTTTCGTGTAAAGTACAAAGATAGTTTGCCCTTCATACATCTCACCCCTGAATGCTCTTTGACACAAAGTTTACAACACCGCTTCTACATTACATACTCTGGCCAATGACCAACACCATCATACCTTACATCATCAACTGGTCTTGTAACACGAGGCTTTTCCTACTTAGCCGCTGGAAGAGATTTATCATCATTGAAAGGTCTTCCTCGTTATTTGACATCATCAACCTTGCAGCCACTTCAAAGCAAAACTGTAGCGAACTTTTGTATCTAGTTTTATATTGTTGCATGCAGTGTCTGCGATACAGTACCCAGGCATTCAGAACACACAGGTCCAATACCTGCCAATATTTATGTTAGTTTTCAGGGATGTCCCAGTCTTCTAGAGACAATAAAGGTTTGATTGTTCAACAATGTTCTCCATCACTTCATCGGTGCCAAATTACCTGCAATATTGTAACGGAATCAACTCAATATCAGGTGGGCCACTGAATAGGGTTAATCATATGCGCTCTCAGAACAAGGTACAGGGTGCGGTACGTAAAACCGGCCCGACGTAATATTCTGGTATATTGTGTTTTTGGCAACACTTAAATAATCTACCTTCCTACCAAGAGATGGCGTGTCAAGGTCGGGTCGACTTACGTGACCTGCAGCAGTCACGTGCAGCCGCAGCCAGTGAAACTTGTCAAAACCAGTTGAGAAAAAGGGCTCGTTGTGTTAAGCCGGGTGAGTGTCAGTGTGTGATAATGCCGTATTCGATACCCGAGCGTGTTGCCATTGTTGAAGGGTTCATTCTCACAGGATCTTTTGTGAAAACAAAGAATTTGTTTCGGGAGAAATTTCCAGGACATACTTTCCCAGAGCTTGCTCTGAAGCGTTATCAAGTGCATGATATCGAGTTTTGAACTATCCTTCCTGTTCCACATCCTGAGCTTCTTGTCTGTCTCTTTCTTGAGATCTTCTCGTCAGACTTATCTAGTCAAGGGCGGTCGGATCTACGGATCGAGCCAGAGGGGCTGCTCCACCTGGACAGCTATCCAAACGGGTTGTCCTACCTTCATCATCTCATTTATCACCCTATCATTGGTCACGGTCACGGCTTATTACTTTCCCGGTCTGCAAGATGGCGGACCCACATGCTTCGGGTGGACCCAAAGTGGATGGTCGACACGCTAATCTACCACCTGTTTTTCTACCTCCTCCCTCCTCTTCGGCCACGAAGGTGGTAAAGCGGATGGATACGGGTAATAGAGAACGCACTCAATCGGGCAGTTCAAATGCTTCTACGACATCAAACGTTTCCACGCGGTCCAGATCACCACGAAGCAAGCAACTCTATTCTGATACTGTAACGCAGCCTCGCCATCAGGCGAAAAAGCAGCATCGAGATAAGCCATCAGATTCTTCGGATATGGATGCAGCCGATGACCACACTCCTAATGAAACCAACCATACTCAGTCATCATTCATGAACAATCACATCTCTCCGGATAAGCCCTGTCTTCACTCATTTCTTCTTAACAATACGATACAAAGTTCAGCAACGAAAAGTTCATCACAATTCAACTCCGAAAATATCTACCTAGCATATCTTTAACAGAAGTCATTAAAACCAGGAACGGATACATCTTCAAATAGCAAGACCCACAATTCGCCACTACAATCCGGAATAAGGCTTCATTCGAAATCTTCGGCAAACAGGCTACCCTCACCTCCCTCAGCTCAACTCGACGCAAATAAGCACCTCCACCAAAACGACCCCCACTACTCTCAGTAGTGATTCGAGGAGTTGACCCAACCTACAGTGATGAGGAGATTGATGAGGAACTTCAATACGAAGGACATATCATCAGCAAAGTCATACGTATTCGAAACAATTCTGGTCCCACTTACATGGTACGTGTCCTAACTTCCTCTCAAGACACCATCGATAACCTCCTCACGGCAGGGGCACTTATCTATAAACGTAAACATCGTGTCGAACCATCGCGTTCTTCTCCACCTTTGCCTCTCCGGTGTGAAAAATGTCAGGTATACAACTCGCATCATACTTCTCAGTGTACAAACTCTACTGTCTGCGGTTACTGTTCAGGGCCCCATCAAACTCGCATCTGCCCAAACATGCAACAGCCTCCGAAATGCCCCACGTGCAATGATCAACATCCCGCATATAGTTATAAATGTAAAGGTAAACCTACAGCTCAAGAATCTCATCCAGAGCTTGTTGTACCTTTACGGGCAGGAGAACAGACCGCTTCTACCAACCGCACCGTTGACGATCCTGTCACCGTTAGCAAACTACTTGAATTCATTGCTCTGACATTACAAAATATCCATCCATTCCAACGTCAACATGTTCTTCAACATATCATTAATTCCGCCAAATCTACTTTTCATGTGTCATTATACGCTACATACTCCAATAACTACGTTCACTTCCACACCACCAAACTCGAAACAGCAGTATAATTATATCAACTATGGATATCATTTTCTTATTTCTCAATATCCGTTCTCTTCTTAAAAACAAAGCAGTATTTGAGACTCTCTTACTGGAAGAAAACGTTACAGCATTTCTGTTAAATGAAACCTTTCTGAAGCATACTACCTCCTGCACTATTCCGCGCTACACTTTATTACGTCATGATAGTCTCATCCCAGCAAACAGAGCCAACGGAGGCGCTGCGATAGGTTTTCGTCATTCAATTCCATTTCGATCACACCAATCTCCTGTATTACATATCCCTGAATACGTCATCACTACTTTATATTTCAAAAATATCGCTCTTACTCTAGCCACAATCTACATCCGCCCCGGCCTTCCCATTCCTCACGACTTTTTTTCACACATCTCTCAATCATATAAACATTTCATTATACTCGCCGACATCAACCTTCATAGTCGTTCTCAAGCAGAGAGAGATGACTTTACTGACTTCATTACGGTCCATATCAGCGGTACTCTGCTTGCACTACCGTCCCGAACTCGTCCCATCAGTAATACTTCACCCGATATAGCCTTGGTTTCCAATACTATCATCAGCCGTTGTACAGTAACTGTTCTGGACTTAATGGGGAGCGACCATGCGCCCATCAAGCTCACTTATCACTCCGGTCTTACTTCTTATACATCATTACCTTCACCACGTCTATCACCACGTTATGATAAAGCTGATTGGCCATCTTATCGCTCCTATATATCAAACGCACTGACAGATTACGAATCCCCACCTACACAAGACGAACTAACGCACCAGGTCGATACTATCACTACTACAATTCAACAGGCTTCCTCTCTATATATCCCACAGTCCGAATCCATCCCGTACCGGCCAAAACTCCCACCACAATATCTAGCTCTTGTCCGTCGCTCACGCCAGTCATATCGGGAATTCCTGCGCACCCGGAATCTTGAAGCACTCCGCCTTCATCGTCAACTCCAAAGAACAGTTCATAACTACATTTCGGCTTATAAATTACGCCAGTGGGTGAAAACCTGCAATCATCTTTCCGACACAGCTCATTCTACCATGTACTGGAAGCGCTTTAATGCACTCTGTGGTAAACATGCCAGGACTCCATACCCTCTCCTACTACATGATGCCCCACTTCATTCAGACACAGATAAAGCAAACGCCTTTGCTGATTATCTGCAAGGAATATTCACCCCATCCGAGTCGGACAACACAGGCATACCTCATCCAGTCGATCAAGTGAATCTTAACTCTAGATCTTTGCAACCGAACACCACCCATGTCCTCCCCGACCACTGTCTCACTAGTCCTATCACAGTTTCCGAAATCTCATCTGTCATCCAGCGAAAACGAAACACTGCACCTGGCTTCGATTCTATCACTTACAGACACATTAAAGAAAGTCCTATAGCACTACTTACACTTTTAGCCTTTATTTATACGTTTATCCTCCGAACAGGATTTTTTCCTACCTACTGGAAAGTGTCTAAAACACTCATGTTCCCCAAACCTAATAAGCCTCCATCGAATGTCTCGTCCTATCGCCCCATACAGTTAACGTCTACATTCAGCAAAATATTCGAACGAATACTTGTGAAACGCCTCCATCCTTATTTACTCGACCGCCAACTACTCCCAACACACCAAGCCGGTTTTCGACCATCATTTTCTATCAACGATCAACTAGTTCGCCTCACCACTCTCATCACCAATCATTACAATTCCATTCAACCTTCCGTTCTACTCCTCTTTGATCTTGAAAAAGCATTTGACAAGGTTTGGCATCTGGCACTCATATACAAACTCATCAAATTTAAGTTTCCGATAACCTATGTTCGCATTATTTATCACTTCCTCGCCTGTCGCATTTCATACATTGCCATTAATGAGCAGCTTTCACAGCCTATTTTTCTCATGTGTGGGGTACCTCAAGGCTCTGCTCTTTCCCCTCTCTTATACATCCTGTTTGTTGGAGACCTTCCGCAGCTGCCTCCCAACGTTCACCTCTTCCAGTATGCTGATGACACTGCTTTCCTTGCTCTAGGCAAAACCATCCAAGCCATAAACACTTCATTACAAACAGCTATAAATAATTTCACCCACTGGTGTTCTAAATGGAAGCTCAAAATAAATGCCTCTAAAACTCAAGCAATTACTTTTGTTCCACCTCGGAAACGTACCAAAGTTCATCGCAATCCATCCCTCCTATCGCTCACTGTCCATGATACACCCATCATTCCAACACGCACTGTCACATACTTAGGCATTATCTTCGATCACCATCTCACCTGGAAACCACACCTTCAAAGTGTCAAAACTAAAGCCTACAACCGACTGAACTTGCTCAAACGCTTAACCGGTACTACCTGGGGCCTTAAAGCTAACGTCATATTGAACACCTACAAAGTCTTTCTCAGGCCAGTTCTTACGTATGGCTTTCCGGCTTGGATTTCCGCTTCATCCTCCTACTATGAAAAACTAGCCATTTTTGAAAGACATGCCTTTCGCATTGCCTTTCGAATCTCTCTGCCAAGTCCGACTCGTGATCTCTACTCCTTGATCTCATTTCCTACCATCCGCTATCACCTTGAAGCACTCCGTTTAAAGTTCATCACTCAGCGTTACACACACCATCAACCTCTCCTCTTTGAAACAATGCATCATCTTGCACTTCACTCCGCTCCCGCACGATACCATTATACCCCGCTTCACCTTTTGTTTACATTATACTGCTACACTGTACCACCAGACCACCTCGATCGACAACTCCTTGACGACTATCGCCTGCATATTCATCTCCCTCATATTTTTCCATCATTTTGTGCACAGTGATTCCATCATTACTAACAGGGCTCATCGCGTCTTCATTAGCCTAGAGCAGCCCCTAGGCAGAAGATAACCGCATTTGTCCGTCTAACAGTTCTCATAATGTGTTGTGGCGTCCAGTGCACCTCACTTCATCTCTCATCTCCATTAGTGCTTATAATTTCAAACTGTATGTTAGTTTATATTCCAATTTCGTTAGTTTTCCTTTATTGCTTATTGTTACGAGATCATTTATTCACTATATTTTTTTTTCCGTTGCTATATCCACTTAAATTCGATAGTTTATTTCTTTTGTCATGTTTTGTTTTGTATTCTTACATTTACTATATTATTTTCGTTATGTTAACATTTATATAAACATTTGAAGTTCCTTCTACCTTGTTGTATGTTTATGATCGAAAAGATCATAAAGACCTCAAAATAAACGATGATTAAATAAAGATATCAATACAACAGCCCATAGCCCATCCATCAATTCCTCTCATCTCCTATACCTTTAACTACCCTTCCCTAAAAGAGGGTGTAGCCCTCTGAAAGGTTGCTAGCCGATGGCTAGCCTTATAAAAAAAATAAAAAAAATCCAGGACGTTCTGGAAATCCACATACAATTGAAGAACTCAAGACCAGGATCCAGGATGTCACCAATAGCATTGCAACACAAGAACTGACAAGGGTATATATGAATCTCCTCAATCGTGCTCACATGTGTGTTGAAGTGGGCCAGGCCCGTAGCCAGCCTGGTTGCTTAGGGCGGGCATGATGAATACTGAGGGGGGCAATGGCCGGGACCTCAAGGAACACAAAAAGTCTTTCTCTCTAATATATATAGTTTCTGTTCCTTGAGGCGTTTGTCGTTGTCAATGTCTATGTTCATTTGTATATTTATGGAGTCTATAAGAAAGTTGAAACACTTTATTATGCTGATAAATATTACAGTAATAAATCCACGACTATCAAATATAATCATTAACATTTTTTTTGTTAAAATGATGGTATATAATTCAATATTTAATACACTAAGTAGTACTAAAAGTAAAAAATAATAATAATTTATTTTAGGAACATTTATTAACTGTTATCTAAATTATAATATTTTGGAACTACAATACTTTTATTACAAGTAAATTATGAAATATTTTTATGTATAAAAATTAAGAAACAACCCTGACATAAGTAAAATAAATATTTTTTACAGTCCTTATGTAAGTAATTACATCAAAAGGAGTTTACGTGAGCACTTCACAAATTCAATTACAAGCTGGTCTAGAGCACGCAGAGCACGCAGAATATCTTTGTTGTAAGCCAGGAGAACGAGGTCCTATTTTCTTTCATGTCCCATAGACAAACGTTGAAGTCGAAAGAGAGCTGTCACACGTGAGAAGCAGTTTTCGACTGTGGACGTAGAAGACGGAATAATTAGAACAGCTTCTGTAAGCATCTTTAGGCCCGGGAAAGCCTCGCCATATTTTCCAATTTGTTTTGTGAGCTCTTCCAGAGATGTCTTGTTGATCAGTCGATTTGCTAGATCTATTTCCTGCTTCAAATTCTGAAGCACTCTGCATGTCTTTGTACTTTACATCACCCAGAGGTTTCAAATTTTCTTCACTTCTTTTCTCGCTCAGTAAGTGGTGAATGGCACCAATCACAGCTGTCCCTGTCTCACTGAATCTGCTCCGAATTTCTTCGACGGAGATATCGAGAGCTTCGCAGAATAATCTTTTCAGCTCCTTCTCGTCTTCCTTTCCCTTCTTCAAATTTTTGCCTTCCAAATGAACAACCGAATCAGCTAAGCGATTGGGGAGTGTGCATTTGCGTTTCAATGGTTGCTGAATCGAAGTGTTTAAGGCATATGCCTTCATTGCATCGTGAAGGATATTTTCAAATATTCCTTCGTCTTGCCGGCAAGACCTGAGCTGTTCCATTACCGATCCTATTAACTTCACAGTGGCATCAATGCCCAAATCTCTTCTTTGTAGCAGTGCGTTTGTCGGTTTTAGATATCCAAGAACCCTGAACATGAGCTCAGTAAGGAAACAGAAAGTCTTAGTGGAGATCTGATGTAGTAAACCGGTAGCTTCCACTTTCATTGAGGCGTGTTCTTCACGGGAAGTTTGAATTGCCATCAGCGCACTTAATATGTGAAACCTGTCGTCATGAATTACAATCACTGTGTCAAGATGTCCAGTCCAACGTTGTTCCAACAATCGCTTTAAACTCCTTCCTGCGTAATCTGCTGCAACGCGTCCTTAATTATATAGTAATATATTATTAAGTAATATAGTTGTTGACAAATATCAAAGATCTCTTTCATTTCAGGAATTGTGTCAATGGCTCTACAAATAACTAAATGTAATTGGTGATTGAAACAGTGAACAAACAAAATGTTCCTTTTCAAATCCTCAGACAAAAGAGCTTGCACTCCATTTTTTCTGTCCACTCATGGCAGGTGCTCCATCGTAGTACTGTGCTATTATCGTTTCGGTTTTGAATTTTACTTTTCTTAAACAATCTAAAATGGCGTTCTTAATGCTGGCAGCGTCTTGTTTGTCCAACTTCAGTATAGCTACGCATCTTTCTTGCACTTTACAATTCACAAGGTACCTAATTGCGACAGACAAATCTTCGATTTGTTGCTTGTCTCTGGTTTTATCTGCAAGAAATGAACAAAATGTACTTTCGTTTGCTTCATTTACTATTTTCCTCTTAACAGATTCTGCCATGAAATGAATTATCTCATTCTGAATATCCGGACTAGTGTATGTTGCTTTGGCAGGGATAGTTTTGACAATTTCTGCTAATTTTGAATCTTCACGAACACTAAATTCAAAAAAAAAAAAAAAAAAAAAAAAAAATTAAGAACAAACCACTTGATTGTTTTAAGAGTTGCTCACACCCAGAGTCTCCCCTAAAGGACAACTGATTCACAGTCAAGAATTGAATAACTTCCATCACACTTTTCACATAGTACCTATTATTCATAACTACATCACTACACACCTTCTTCACGACCGTTTCGCCCGAGTCCTCACGTTTCCGTTGCTCTAAGTAGCAAGCCACAGCATGCCTATGAGTTTCACAATCAGCGTGACGAGAAAATCCCTTATTTTTCTCGGTTGCATGCTTCCAGTCTCTGAAACCATTCTGCACAAATGAGGGATCACTGTTTCTTGATGGATATTTCCGGCATGGGAAGCAAAAGGTAGCATCTAACATAACAGAATACTCGAGCCAATCCAATGTTTTGTACCATATTGGAAGAAATCCTCGAATTGAACCAGAAATGCTGGAACCTGGAAAATTTGCAAGATGCGGCTGAGCGGGTTTTGTATCGCCAAGATCTGATACATGGTGGAAATCAACACCAACATGGTGGAAATCAGATGTTTGACGTTTAGTTTCTTCTTGACCTTCTACACATGTTGATACAGATGACCCTGCTTCTGAATTAATTTCATTTTCAATAACTTTTGCACCAAAAAATAACTTGATGGATGCCTGCTTCATATTTACGGCCTTATAATAGTCAGTAGAGTAATTGGAAACGTCTGGGGAGGTACATTTGCCTGTAGTTCATTTTCTAGTTTTGGTTTCCTTCTGGAAATTCGCTAAGCACTCTGCTACTTATTATTGCGCGCAATTATAATGGTGTGTGACAAAATCTTTTTAAAATAATAGGTTCGATGTTCTGCTGCCGTCTTGATTTTTTTCTGAGTGCATATAAGGAATTAACGTTCTCTTCATTCCGTATATTTGTAAACAAATCGTGAAACAAATGGTTCGGGGCCACTCAGAAAACACAAAGTGAGCCGATGCAAACTGCTATTTAGAAATATTTTATAAGCATTGATTTATTTTCGTGGGTGCTCCCCGCAAAGACTCAAATCACGTGAAAAACAGCATTGTTGCCGCTTTTACATAAACAAAACTTCCGAATTCCCCACTGATTTTTTTGTATCTGACTATTTTAGAGGCGCTAGAATAGTCAGAATTCTAGACGTTTTCTCCAGACATCACAGTTTCGGTACCAGTTTCATATGTGAGACATGCGTTTTCCTTGCACTGTAAGGAACATGGACATGTTGCATGTTTTACACGTTAATTACAGGCACACGTGGGACATGTACTGTCAAGTCGGCAAAACAAATGTTTTTTACCTTCAATGTTACACATGCACAAGCCAGGCACTCACATTCATGTAACATAGCCTGTTTTCGGGTCAATTTTCATATGGGTATTCTTTGGAAGGGTATCTTGTCCAATGCCTTGAATGGTTGTCGTGGTTGTGATTCTTCAAACTCTTGGATTGAGGAAAAGTAATACATGGGAGATTATTGAGTATATCTACCAATAAGAATAACTGTTGTTTTTCGTAGAAATATACGCCACGTTCAATTTCATTTTTAGTAGTAGTAAATGCGCGCTAAGTTCAATTTTATTTAGTAAATAAAATGACAAGATTCTCCTATTTGGGATTTGCTGAAACAATTTGAAACTTCTGGACAACGTCCTTTTTAGAGCGGAAAAAAATATTTTAGAGCGGGCAAAAAATATTTTAAAGCGGGCATTGCCCGCTCTAGCCCCTCCCTGGCTACGGGCCTGAAGTGAGCGGAGGACACTTTCAGCACCTGCTATGAAGGCTGCTGTGAAAGTGAGTAGTCATATTCAATACATTACATTTCATTTATGTGTTGTAGTTAATCATATTCAATACATTACATTTCATTTTATGTGTTCACTTTACGGGCCGGTTTTACGTGCCGCGCCCTGTATAAGCGTTTATTCCTTAATTTCAAATGCTCAGATATCAAGAAAAGAACTAAGGGTTATATAAGTGGAATGGTGAGCGTTATTTATTTTTGTAAAACCAAATTATTAACAATTGTCGAACCATTGCTGCATTAAGGTATTTCCAATTCTTTTTGACAATAATCTATCTTGCACAATTCTTTTCCAGTATATTCGCAGTGCTACGTAATTTCGTCACGCCTAAGGTTGCCGTATTTCAAAAATCAAACTTCGGGGCGCTACTACATTACAAATCTTTGAAATGCTTAAAATGGAAAGAAATGTTGTTATATACGAATTTTCTTCCATTACATAGAGTTGTTCAAGTATAACGTTATCACATTTTCAATCATTTTAGTAGACTTCCTTCTCCCTAGTTAAGCAAACATAAGCAGATGATTTACCCCTCCCCTGGTAAGCATTAGTTTTAATTTCTCAGGATCTGTTATGTTTAGCGGCTTCCAGAATCTGTTTCAGTTTATTCAAGATATGATGCTTCCTTTCAAACTATATTTTTCTTCTTGAATGGTCAGCGGAAAATTATCAAAAATATCGATCAGGGATTATTGATTAAAATATTTCAGAGGCAAGATGCAGATTGAAATACAGTATTAAAGATAACAATAAGATTGAGCAGTAAAACCTTTCGTCCGTGGCCGAATGAAACAAATGCCTCGTTCAATGTCAAAGCTGCTGAACCGTGAACTTAATTAAATCCGTGTTCATTGTATTGAAGTTTGTTTCATAACTTTTTGAATTGCTATACTCTGAAGTTGAAGAAAATAATTATATACTTAAACCTGTGAAAAAAGAAAAAAAGGAAAATATGCCCTTCCTTTCTTCTTAGCTAAAATCCGCGACATTTAACGTCCCGAGAATTATTTTCGGGACGCAGATCTCGATTCCGTGACGAATGGATTTTCCAGGACGAATGACAATCCTAGTCACATCACCTTGCATTAAGATGCTACGTATTAGAATGCTAGTTATCCAGTAAAAAATTCGGTCTTATCTACCTGTATGGTTTGCTTCCTAAGAAAATTATATCTATCTATCTATCTTTCCTTCTACGACTTCTCTCATATATATACATATATACAGAACCGGTTGTTAAACAATTAGAATAGCACCACTGGTTATAATAATGAGAAGAAGCAATCTATGTGAGTCGCTGAATGAAGAGTTACAAAATGGAATAAATGCTAAGTACGAAACAGAAACGTGGACATTAGGGTTGAAAGAATATAATGTAAAATAACTTTAAAACATGTAATTTAAAAGAGATGGTTGAAGTACGGAAGGAAAGCTTGAATCGTAGAGAAATACACTAGCAGGTAGTATTTATGATATAATTCCTACGTCAAGACGAAGTTCCCTAAGGATCACCGTACATGTAGATTTTAAATATGATGCAAGTGTTCCTTAAGCGTAACTTGGCCGATATGGTTGGGGGGGGGGGGACATTTAATATAATATACAGGGTGGTGCATTTAATATTTTGCCGAAAGATTCAATTCCCTATGTTGACCCCATTCTAAATGGCGGGGGAGGGGTTCACATTTCGTGTCCATAAAGTCATTTCGAAGATACATTGGATGGCAACGGACTTTATGGACAGGAAATGTCAACCCCCGTCATTTAGGATGGGGTCAACATAAGGATTTGAAACTTTCCGCAATATATTTCTGTTGTCGAGATCTTTCCAACGATATATCACTCTCGACCCCCTTTGCCATTTAAAATTTTCAAGTTTAACTCACGCACCCCTATATGGGGTATCTGGGGTGAACCTTTTATAGCTCAAAATTCAAGTCCCTTAAAATAACGATGGGCGTGTTTTTGCGTTCTCTCACACTGAAAAAAAGGGCTTGGTCAGGAATACCAAATTTGTTTGGTCAGAGCATTTGGTCACTTTTTTTGGTTAATTTAACCAAAATTTGGTCATTTTGACAAAACGTGTTTGGTCATGAATACTATATTTTTTGGTCAGAACATTTGGTTGATTAATTTGGTTATGCGAACCAAATTTTAACTGATTTGGTAATTATTTGGTTTTCCTGACCAAAATGTTTAGTTACAAGGTCACATGTGTTTATTTGCATTCTGGGTAAACATTTCGATTACGAAAGTGTGGATCGCATTAGCGCTTTATACCGTAAAAATAAAAAGGAAAAGAAAACGTAGGGCAACAATCATAAGGGACATGTGTTGGAAGTAAAAGAACTGTGTGTAAATGAGTTTGGTTTGCACTATACAACTTTCTCAACGAAGTAATTTTCACTTTTCAACGACGTAATGGATGCCTATGTTATAATATTATTAAGAAGCTGGAATTTACCGCAGCTAATCGACATGTTTCAAGGTAAGTGTACTTTTTCGTATATAGGCTATTAATTTTGCTGTTAGTTCATATGTACTTATTCTATTGGCTGTAAATTTGGCGTATCAAATACACCTTTGGTAAACTTTACAATGCACGCCCCAGCTGCGCATCGATATGTAGAACAGCTTTCAAAGGGTGTAGAATAGAGTAGGGTAGGGTACATTAGAGTAAGGTAAGAGTAGGAACGGGTTAGCTTAAGGTTAGGGAATTTTTGATCCATTTTCATAGAATTAATAGAGAGGAATTTCTCGCTCAAAGTGAGTACCGGTATACCACCCGGAGCGGGCATTATTAAGTTAAACCTAGGCCCTTACATATAGATAAAGGGGGCATTGACGACACTAGAGCAGGGTATAAAATTGCAGGGGCAAGAGTTGGGGTATTTTCTATTACCACTAGATACTTCCGGAAAGGGGTAAATAAAGTGACACTAACGCTAGTAGTTTGCAAAATAAATTGGTGCATTTATAGTTTACAGATGAACAAAATTCTAAAGTTTACGGAAGAAATATGGGGTATTATTTAGTTTCTCCTCCAGATCACTTGGTATTGACTCTGACTTACTTCGTAGGGGTTACCATTCGTTATTTGTAAATATAAAGTAGTCATGAGTATAAGTACAGTGCGAACGTATAGCATAAAAAACTACGCATAAAACACTAACCAACTTGTGCTATATGGACACGGAAAACCATTTATGCTATCGAACAGAGTCAGAACAGAAGCGTAGCAGCGGGGCCCCGACAGTTAGAAACGATTTGCGTCCGTAGGGAGCAAACGCGTCAGCGACGGTGGGTATTCGCATAAACGAGGTAGTTAACAACAGCTTACTCTAAGTCACAGTACTGGGTCCTGAGCCGTCGATGGATTTGGGAAAGATACTAAATGTCATCCGAAATATAGCCTAAAGAATAATTTTGAAAGAACATTTCATGGAACCCAAATATAGAATCCTTACCTTTGAAATCGATATTTCTCGTGACATACGCTGATAAAAGCGTGCATTTTTATTTTCGGTACACCACTCGAAATAATCGTTGAAAAAAATATAATTTTTACTAATTTACTTCGTAGTGACCCCTAAAAGACTTACGCTGGGCGACATGAAAATATCTCACTTAATCACAGGTAAATATCGATGGCCTCACCAGAAGTAATTGTGAAAAAGTCACAGTTCTTTTACGATTTGCGTATAAATAAATCTTTCTGATTGTCATAAATATACAGTGCATAAAAGTAACCTGTGCTAGGTGGACACTAAAAAGCGCGAATGCTATCTAACAGTCAGGGCAAAGCAAATTTGGTGGGCCGAAGCGGCATCGCAGGGAGCGGGCACGTCAGTGATGGTGGGTATACGCGTAAGTAAAGATATGAAAAGAAGTGGGATATTGCAATGATACGAGTTTCAATAGCACTTGTTATACTTTGACACTAGTAACGCTCCACTTGTAAACGTAAAATTCAGCTTGTGTACACTATGTCATATTTCTTCTGTAAATTTTACAAAATTGTGCTTCCGTAACATGAACCACTATCCCCTCCCTATATATATTCGAGTGTATACTTCTTATTAGGTAACTTCTATTAGGTATTCGGAAAATATTACATTCTTCAAAGCATTCAGAGAATAGTGTATTATCTCCAAAAGATAATTCTGTGGTTTGGAGCAAAACGACCAATGTCAGAAATTGCAAAGAGGAGAGAGAGAGAGAGAGAGAGGAGACAGGCTATGATTTCTGCATAGAACCTTTCATTGTTTGTTAGAAGTACATAAGTCTTTGAAAACAATCGGTTAGCATTAGACTTATTGTTATCCATAGGTACTCGTTATGCACCAAATTACAAAATTATTTGCATGAGTTAAAAATGCTCCTAAATTCTTGTTGTTGCTTCTATACCATTGTAACTTTTACAGTATGAAGCTGAAGTATGAAGTTACCATGAACATTTTTCTCTTTAGCTTTGCCCAAATACACCCATTTCTGTAAAGCCCAAGAAAAAAAAACTGGGGTGAGCAACTTCCTATACTCTTTGTGTGGCACATGATCGCGTAACATACCAAATTTCGCTTGGTAGTGTAATAAAACTTAAATGCTTTCACCATTGTATAATTCTTTTTTGATATTCAGTAAATATCTGGTTAATTATAAACTTTCAATCTACATTTCAGAACAGGAAATCGACGAAGCAGCATTTAATTCATTAACTGATGAACTAATTACTCAGTTAATTCCCAAAATAGGGATACGTGCAAAGTTCTTAGCAAAATTTAAGGAATTTGTAGAAACAAACACAGTTGAAATTTATGATGTGCTAGATGACGGTTCT
Source organism: Thermobia domestica (assembly GCF_964235325.1). Taxonomy (NCBI): domain Eukaryota; kingdom Metazoa; phylum Arthropoda; class Insecta; order Zygentoma; family Lepismatidae; genus Thermobia; species Thermobia domestica. The sequence continues at coordinate 341,077,949 of NC_137456.1, read as the reverse complement.
CTCTCATTTGCTTCACCATCAGTGTCAACGCCAGATGACTCAGTGTCAGTTCGATCTGAAACTACAGAAAGCAGTTGTTCCATGCCAGCACCAACTAAAAGAGGAACTGATACGATGCTGAAACGAAAAACAAATTTCTCTACAGAGTCTCGGAGTCCGAAGCTCTTCAAGCTGACAGATTTTGTAAGTGTTCTGTCTTTAGTCACTTGAATATCAATTGATACAGTGATACTTATGCTGCACATATGAACTGTGCAAATGTGATTCATTATCAGTCGAAATGTAAAAGATTTTTGCGTTCACTTTTCAATCTGGTGACAGCCTGCGTGTTATTTATTCCATCTTTGTTGGAGCAAGTAACTTTTCTCGGGATATCAATCACGTGTTGTGCTCGTTGTCCAAAGTTTCGAGAACAGACGTTGTTCTCATCATCAGGGTCAGTATCATGAGAACAATGTCTGTTCTCGAGACTTTGCACAACAAACACATCACCTGGCTGATACCCCGAGAAAATTTATTTGCATCACGATACGAGGAAAGCATCAGATGCATTGAAAGAGTTTTTGTAACGTCCCACGGTTATGCCGTTTAGACTAAAGTAAACAGATGATTAAAAAAAGTGAACGTTCGCAAATGTTTTTGCGCTCACACCGGGAATTGAATCCGGACCACATACATCAATGATACACCCGTTATCCACTAGAGTAGCTGGGAGGGCGAGGAGATTGGTTATTTCAATTTAAGCGAAATGACACCACAATATGCAGGATCTTTAAAATTGTAAAGGAACAGGAGGAAAAGGTGCAAACTTTAAAGGTACTACCTCAGTATTTATTAACTACAAGTGAAAATACCCGGATTCGATTTCGTATAAAATTTGATCTAGGTAAACAGCATCTCTGCTCCCAGTTTAAGTTCCTAATCATAATTCGTTTGTATTTATTCCGTCTCCTTTAGCCTATGAAGCTAAATCAACTGTTGATATATGGTCGGGAAACATTTAAGTACTTTTGACGAAAAGATTTGAATGAAAAAATCTTTTCGATTTTCTTAATAAAAAAAAAGCGTTTATCTATAAAATGTATATTTTCTTGGAGTTAGTAAAAATAGATCATACTAAAATACCAACTTTCGTTTCTTGTCACGCCAGGTCTATACACTTTAGTATTTGTCAAACAATAAACCGAAAGATTCGCGTATATAGTAATGGTGTCATTTCAAAAGTGTAATTATAACAATAGTGCAATTTTAGAGCTGCACAGGGCTTATTTGCCTCCCATGACATGAATATAAGGTATTATTAAATACTATGAAATTATTTGAAAATTGTAAAACTATAATTTTAGTGATAAAATATTAAATCCCAAACCAAGGGAAAATGTATACATCTCGGATTTAGCCGCATGAGCTCTAGTTTAGGAATATGATAATTTCGTGCAGTGATGTGTATGTAGTAGTGATTATTTGCGCTTATCACATTAAGGAATACATTTAAACGTTCCGAAAGGCCACGCATATCACCATGACACTTTTCCTAAAAAAGTAAAAATAAAGCCTTCAATTGCTCATGGAATCGTAAAAAGTGTGAAGTTGCTATATATATTAGATGTATGTGTTTGTAAAGTCGAACACTTCTGCTTAGTGACAGCATAATGTTTATAAGATATGTGCAGGGTTCGTATGTTTTCTTCGCATATGTTGCACGAATACAAATACTTCCTACGCTTATGCCATGGGAACTAACTAGAAGAATAATTCTTTCTATTGGACCTCTGGGTTCCGAACGGCTGTAGTGCGTTCAAGACATCCCCACCGGAAATTGATCTCGCTACACGCAAACCACAGTTCAGAACTTGTCCGAAGCAAAAATACGTGACCTTGTGAACATAGTAATCATGTTTGAAGTGAAAACACCAATGCTGCTGTAAACTCCTCGTAAGTTAATGTCCTTAGTTTATAGAACAAACAGACTTAAATGTATTGAGGGACATTGTATATTTTAAGCAAAATTGTGTTTCTTTGAATATCAATCACTAATAACTTGTGGAAAGAATACGTGAAAAGCAGAAATTATCAGTTTGATTTCTATTCATAATTATTATTTATTTATTTATTTATATAGTTATTTATTATTAAATATGGTTATCCTTCAACAGAAGTTAATCAGCAATTAATTTATACAGAAATGCAAAATTGAAATTCTATTTCAGTGATTTCGATTAAATGATCTTGAATGACGTAATCGTACATGTAATGCTGTTTGTTTTTTTCTCAGAATCTTGAGACTTTTCTAAAACAGAGCTTAACAGGCAGGAAAGTTTGCAATGAATACCTTCAAAACAACAAATTGTCTGCTATTACTAGGAAGCAGTTAGTTACAATATTAATTGATCATTTTATGGAAATGAATGAAACTCTTTGCAATGAAATATTTCAAGATTTGGCATTACAGATAACTGAGCTGTTTCCAACGGAATGTCAGGTGTGCATATAACTAACGTTTCAGTTATTATATAGACACTTTATTCACATAACTTTCAATCTATGTTACTGCTGGACATTTGAATAGCATAACTTCGACCTTCTAACGTGGGAGAATGGGTTTGACGAGAACTTGGAGAACTATTGAAGCAAATAAGGTGGGGAAGGAAATAAGCTGACTTTATAGGGTAAATTTTATGCTGGAAATCGTAAGTTGTGCTTTGTAATGTTACCAGTCTATGTGACAATGAGAGAAAAATAGTTTATCTATTCCACACCACTCCCCCAATATATATATATATATATGCGAGAATACCCCATGCAGAATGGAGGGTTGGTTTGTAGAAAACGTATGCTATACTAAAAGTAGAACATCACATAGAAGAGTATAAATATGATAAATTATTCTGTAATTGTCTGAAATGTTTTTTTAATACATAATTTCATTTATTAAGTTTATAATTCTAAATCTTACAGTAACAATGTCTTTTTTAGGAAGTGTATTATATTCCACCGAAGTCACAAGGTCCAAATCAGAAGATTTCAAAAGGAAAACTCGTTGACAAATATAGAAATACACACAAGTCGTTAAGAAAGTTTGGCGTTGTTGCAAAGTCACGTGCTGGTCCGTCAAGAGAAAAGCGTGACACTGGAACTTCTACACTAGATGGTAATGTTTAAAATGTAATCTAGTAAATGATTTATTCATCTCTGATCATACTTTTAAAAATGAAAGGAAATCTTTGAGTTTTACGTCCCAGTTATGCCAGGTAGACTAAAGAAGATAATGATAATGATGATAAGAAATGAATAAAGGGGGAAGGAACGGGAGAACTCCGACAAATCCACACACACGGTGTCACTTAGCGCGATTTGGGATCAAACAAAGTATCTCACACGTCAGAATTCAACGCTCTACCACTGAACCACCGAGGCCCCGATCATACTTTAAAAACTGCCAATGATTTACCTATTTTGTGCCAGGGTTTGCAAGAACCATGTTTTAAAAAATGTATTTTTTTTTTGTTTCCTGCTAATTGAACGTATGGAACACACATTAATATAAGTCGATACTAACCTGAAAGTGTTCCTGTAAGATTAAAACGTGGTTCTTCAATGTTCATATGTATTTCTAGCAAAAATATCGTGTGCCTTTCATCAGGATGGCTCAAAACGTAAAGTGTATATGCGTTCAAGCTCAGTTCAAGCTGAGTATTTCAATAGTATAAGGTAATAATGGGACTGTGTAGATATTGTTACTGTTTACAACATGAAACTACAGTCGAGAAATTTTTCACCTACTCTTCAGTTAAGCAACCAACTAATCTATTAAGGATTAAATAGTGCACTAAATTAATCGATACTTAGTTTCTATGTGTTTCTATTTACAAGACTGAACAAGTCCAAATTTTGTATGCTTAATCTTCAAATCCTTCATTACAAGAGTTACTTTGTTGATAAGAAATCATAAGTAGCATTTATTACTAAATATTTTTGCGACTTTCTTCGTCGTAGATAGTCATTATACTTATATAGTACCACTATTACGTTATACCATTGAAGTACTAAGCTAGAACATGTAATTTACATCAGTTCTACATGTTTGAAGAATTAAACCATTCTGATGAAAGGCATTCGATATTTGTGCCGGAAATATAGATTACCATTTGAAGGCAAATTTCAAGTTCAGCTTCACAGGAACAGTTCCAGGACAGTTTTTTTTTTTTGTGTGTAAATATATTTCTTTCTTTATTATATATTACATATGGATATAAATACTTGTACAGATGACTTATGAAAATATAGAATCATTTTAACTGATATTTGAAAAAATATAGGAATTTATTTATTGAGTTTTTGATGTAATGCAGATCTGTTTGGTAAGTTTATTCTTCTCTTTCAGAATGTGGCATAAATATTGAAAACAGCTTAGCGTGGCTAAAGCATAGTGTCGAGCCCTGGCAGGAAGTACTTGATCACTGGAAGAAAACGTCGAAAGTTCGATGCAAGCAAGAGGGCAAAACTGTTCATGAAATAATTTCAACTTGGCCAGCATTGAAGCAGCCTTTGGGATATACATTGGTAAGTTTCATTTAATTAACCTGCATTCTGTTTTACTACTAAGGACTGTGTTGTTACTGAATAGGCCATAATTTACAAGCATTGAATTTTTCTTTGGGGCTGAGAACACTCATACAAAGTCTTTGGCTTACGTCCAGAAGTTGATTTTGTCATAACGTACTTTTTAGAACAGAAGTTTCCTTTAAAATTGTGTCGCGTTTGACAAGAAAATAGTAAAAGCCTTCAGGATAAAGTCACACTGAATATTGAAATGACATATACTAGTGTAGGTATTTGTATGTGCGAGCTAATAGAACTTAGTTGTCATAAAACCATAATAAAAATATATATAAATGGTGGAAAATGAATTACTTCCTTGTCCTCTTATGTAATATCTGTTCATGAATGTTGAGATATCTTGAAGCAGGTCTGAACTGCCTGTAGGTTGGTGGTTAGCGATTCGATGCCCGGTAGGTGTATAATTTTATAAAAGTAATTCAGATTCAACTACAAACTATAGAATCCCTCCTGTGTAGCTCCGGTGATGAAAGAGGATAGAGACAATCAATGAATCTTGAAAGTTTTTGCAGTTTCCTTTCCAAAAAATGAACATTTTGCATTGTATTCAGATTGCATATTAAAAGAACTAAAACATGTCTAATAATCTTTTTTGCTGGTTCTTTATAACATATTCATCCACATGCATGGAACACAAAGTGGGAAAGTATTAAGTTCAGTTTATTAGCAACTCGATCTTCCTTTGAACAACTAGATGAAAAGCTCAATCGCAAGTCTGAAAACAAATACTCTAAACTTAAAATTATTGTTTCCTTTTTTAAGACGCATATGATTACGTGGCCATACATTACGAACACGTGCACTGACTTTACCTTGCAATGGAAAGGAACGTAGTCATATTCAGTAAGATAAAAATTGAGAACTGAGTTCTTACAACACGATGTCACTTGTTTATGAAAGCGAGATCTCAGAAGGACAATACTTACATGACTGATAAACAATCTTTCTTGTGATTGCGTACCAACCAAGCATATACGTACAGCAATAGAAACTTTGACGGTGATTTTTTTAAATGCATGAAGTACTTTTCGATTCAATAAGCCTTTTTCTTTTACTCAGTAGATGGCAAATAGTGGTTTTATTGTCTGATAAACGCTAACAATATTGTAGAATTTTCTTCACTCTGCCCTTTGACAAATTAATATGAAACCCTAGCGGCCTTATTTCAGCAAGTAGAACCTTGGCTTTACATTCGGAAGGTTCCGGGCTCAAATCCGGTCATCGTGACTGAAATTTCCCTGGATTTTTCCTCAGTCATTCCAGCAAATACCGGGATGGTACCTGTAATATTAAGTCCAGATTAATACTTTCCCCATCCTTGCCTAATCTATCCGAGTAAATAGACCTTTGTTTACATTAACCTATATAACCAAAAACCATTATAACACGACGAAAGCCCGTGATGCCACAACCTCAATATGGGTCTAACTGGCAATTATCGTCAATGTAACGTCTTCTTGCATTACGTTTCTGGCTTTTGTGGTCTACTTATTTAAGCTACCAGTAAGCCAATTTCCTCAAGATGTTCGACAACATCAGAGGAATTCAGGTTGAATTTGAACCCAAGTCCAAGTCCATAAAAATATACGTTGTAACTAGTAGTTTGTATTGAAATTGTTACAGTTAAGAAATTTCATTTATGCACTTAAAGGAAGTTGTGATTCTTATAACAAACTGATAAAATACTGACTGAAAGGTAAAATAACAATTGGTAAGGAACACATGTTCGTGGAACTCATCACTGAGTTTATGTAAAAATTAATGAAATAATGTTATTAATGTAAGTGTTTTAATACAATGGAAATCCATTTCCAGATTGATCAAGATTTCAAAGACTTATATCCTGATCATACATCCTTGTTCGTGAAATGGGATTCTGTCAGTAAAAAATTGGAAAAACTAATGAAGAAACGGCTACATGACGCTCCAGCAGTCGAACTTTTAAGTCTGTTAGACACAGAAATTGTTACAGAAGGTAATATTATTTTTGTGTTCTTTCATTCTTCCTTTGTTTCTGTTTCATTAACTTGAAATTGTAATTACTTGTATGAATGAAGTAGATTTTTCTATCTGAATCCAGTTTTATTGCAACAAGTATGTTGTAATGATCATATTAATAATTATACATTGGTTGTAAGTAGTAGACACTATACGTACAATATATACTCAGTTGTTCAGCATTGATTCAAAGAGTAGATCTCATTTCTCCAGATAAGCCTCTATTCAAACCGGAAGTGGTATGAATCAGTCGTTTAGGGTTTCAACATTGATCGTTATAAATCAAACATGGTTATTGATAGTTAGAAACTGTTCCCTTATTCGATTTAGCGTCTCAAGTAAAGTAAACACATTAACCGGTGTTTCTGTACAAAAACCGAAAATGGTAAAGCTATACTACTACTTCCGGTAAAAGAGTGACATCCATACAGCATCCGGATTTTTTTTTCTACTGAAACCGGGAGAAGTAAAAACTAGTACTTATTGTAGTTTCAATTTTGATTCCTAATAATTATAACGGATAGCAGAAATCTGTTTTTCTTTATAGACTCAGCGCACGAAGAACAGATTCTCTCTTTCTCCCTGTACTGGAACCGAAAGTTATGTGTCTACTACTTGCGGTTGTGTTATTAAATTGGCATAGTTTTTAAGTCTACCACAGTTTCAACTGTAAAACGAAACTCACTCATTTATATTGAGTTACTAACGATTAAAGATATAATTTTCATAACACTGCAAAATAGTTCACTACTAAAAACAAAATGACTTTCATTCATATAGTTCTTTCTTATCCATCACAAACATTGCAGATTTGTTTCAAACCATTAAGCATTAAAATTAATATAGAAAATAGTGGAATTGATTCACAGAGCTGTAATGGGTGGGACATTTGCCACTGCAAACTACTGTCAAACGTCCGGTAGGCATTTTAATCGAAATAGTATATAATTTTTAAGATTTTATATGGAAGATATAATAATGCAGGAGTCCGCGTATAAAAAACAATTTCGGTAAAAATATTTTTTATTTTATATTATATTGTATAGTTTTCATTTTTATTTTTAGATACCAGATACAGTGTACTGCTTTTATTGCTTGGTACCCTGTGTAGATCAACATCCCATATAAAAACATCGAAGAAAATTTGGAAGCCAACTGTGAAAGAGTCTCAGGATAGTTTCTTCTGTCATGTTAATGTAAGTAAAGTATATTTTATTCTGTTGATTGATCATGGTCAGCCAGATCAGGTGTCAACTACGTATGCCGGCTACGAAGTAGATTATTATCCATTGCTGGCTATCCATTATTATCCAATTGTATCGGGCGTGGACGAAAGGTTCAGTTTTCTAGCATACGTAACACAGTTCGTAGTCCGACTGGGATTTTGGGGTATGCTTGGAGATCACACAGCGAAGGTTCAACAACTTGTCCATTAATAGAGTTGGTCTTCTTCCCTTATAGAGTTGGTCTTCTTCCCCTATCTCCGATCATTAAGTTCGGAGAACGGTAGCGTAAACTAAAGTCATTTGTGCCTTTCAAAGTGGTATGAAAATGTTCTCGCCAATAATTCTCACCCTCCCCCCGCACACACACTCTTCAAAGACACACGTTGGAAAGAAAATTAAGGTTACGCCAAGAACCCTGTTTTCGGAGTGTGAAGCTGAGCTACGACGTTTCATTACTTGTGAACAAATACGAACTCGATACATTTATTTACAAACAGTGGCCGCGGTGGCTCAGTGATAGACCGTTCATCTCTGGTGCATGAGGTCCCGGGTTCAAACCTTGCTCCCACCAAGTGAACTTTGTGGTGAACAAACACCGTGTGCGTGGGTTTCCTCGAGGTTCTCCAGTTTCCTCCCACTTTCTTCATTACACCAGTTCATTCATTTCTCATCACAAGTCTCCTTAAGCCTAGCCGGCATAACTGTGGGGCATAAAACTCAAAAATTTTATTTCATTTTAATAACCAAAATCACTTACTGAGCATAAATGTGATCTATTCTATATTCTCTGTTGGTAAATGCTAGTGAGGAAGTTCCTAAGTCTATTTGAGGACAAGTTGTCGAGTTTTTGTAATTTAGTAGCTTTTGTCCTTGTTTGAACGTATCGTTTTTGCAGTCAGATATAAATAGATTTTGAAAACCTTTGCAGCTTTTAAAGCATTTAAGAGTTTTTAAAACTTTGCAGTATTATTATGACTTACCAATTTTTTAGCTTCAAAATAACATATATTTATAGGCGCAAAATGCATATGTCATTGTTTATGTACAATAAATAATGCTTCAGACTATTGAGGAAGCATAAGTGTCTTTGTTCTTATATGTAAGAAAAATTATTTAAGTATGTAACATGATCAGTTAACCTCTCTCTGATTCCAACAGGTAATGGGTGATGTTCAACCTTTCATGGAAACGAGAGACCTACAACATTCGTTGAGTGTTCGTTGTTGGCAATTACGGAATAAGGAGCTGCTTTACATAGAGCTACGTTAAATAACTTTCGTCTGCAATATAGATTTTTGTGTTTCCTCCGAAAATGAACTCTAAGTGATTTGGCCCCTTGAAATTCGCGAAAACAACCTTCATCAATATATCTAAAGACTCCATTGGAGAATATTCTGTGTTTGAGCTTTAAATGAAGGATAAGTGTCACTACTAGCATAAAATTTGATTTGCAAATTGAACAAACAGGCATAGTTACAAACAATTACATATAATTCATTCAATACGTATAACGCATGGTACTGAAATAACATTTGTTTAGAGAAACGTGATTCAAGCAAGCATAAAATATCAGTAGTTGTGTCTGTTTCGACCACTATTATTTACAGATATTTCATATCAGTTAAAAAAAAAAAAAAAAAAAAAAACAATCATATCCAACAAAGTGTATCGTCTGTTTATCGTGAGGAGTACTTATGTCATATACCGCTTTTTGCAGAAGAAGCCAAAGATGTTCCCCTTCCTTAGGGAATTCTGCGTTAAACACAAAAGAGTTTTAAAACATATGTCCACACCCTTGAGCACGTTGTCTAGCTCAGTTAAGAATAGTTTATAATTTATTTGAAAGATCTTCAATGCTGTTTGCTGGGAGTAAAATTATAACTTTTCACACAGTTTTTTACCTTTCTTGTTATAAAGATTTATATTTGGCCTAAAAATGTTATTTTATTTTCACTAACCAGTTGATACATGTTAATATTATTGTTTAATTTTGAATAGATTTATATTTGGCCTAAAATGTTAGTTATCTTCAGTAAACAGTTAGTTTCGTTATGTAATTTTGAAAAGATTTATATTTGGCCTAAAATGCTATTTTATTTTCAGTCAGCAGTTGATAAATGTTAGTATCATTGTTTAATTTTGAATTTAATATTTTTGTTTAATTTTGAAGTCTGTATGGCTCAATTGCTATACTCAGTTATAATAAAATTCTTGTGTAGAAAAGTATTGTATGTACTACCATGAGCAAAATAAATGACGCGTCTCTTTATTTTGAAGATTTTTGAAAATATCTCCGTTTTCTTTATATGTTCGAAATCTCGGAAGGTTTCCCCAGCAGGACAGGTTAATAACAAACCCGTTTTTAATATTTGTGTTAGATATTAGCTTAAAATAAAGAAATTAGAAGCAAAAAACATTAAATCGACAGAAATCTCGAGAATTACCAACTCTGCTAAAGTGGGAAATTTTCAAGAACGCGAGGGAATTCTGCAGTTCAACACGAAGCAGCGACATCTATGTCAGTGAGAGAAGCGTGGATTAGATCTACAAACGAAAATTTTAACGAAATATTTCTAGTATGTCTTATTATATGCATTATCAGCGAACTCCAAATATATGAATCTATGCTAAGTATTAGCGTATAGATAGTGCAAATAGTGGAAATTACCTATGGAAAAAGACGAATTGTTAGCCCAATCGTAATGAAAAATCGTCTTTACTGTAGAACAGATTCAGCTTACGTAAGAAAGCAAATAGCTCAGTTAGATAAAGCAACGAGTTTGTATACCGAAGGTAGACGGTTCGAATCCCGTGAAGGACTGTTGTCATTTTTATCACTAAGGTTATTTTATTTATTTTTTATTTGGAAAAGAATCAAATTGTAACATATGTGTAAAACTCATGACGATACCAAAAAAAAGAGAGAGAGAGAGAGAGAAAATATCGTCGCATTTGCATTAGTGTCTCTAATTTTTGTTTGCAAACAGATTCGTAATTATTTCCCCTGTGCTCACTGATGCATAACGAATGTTTTCCAGTAAATGTTAATTCTAATTTGGAGAATTTTATAGTTTCACAATGTTTCTCACTACATAGTCTTCTATCTACGTGTTTGGATATTTTGATAACAGATTTCCCTATTAAATGTTTAATTTTCTCTATAAATATTTGTCTTAAATTGAAATTGTTTTGAATTTACTACATAAGCAAAGTTGCCCGAAGGAGGAGAGCTCAAGTAATAGATATTCTACGTAAAAGCAACCTATTGTAGAATGATGATGCTTCTTACCTTCAGCACATAATCTTAACGTTAGAGAGTCAGAGAGAGAAAAATCCTGTTTTTCCTCCCCTATGACCACTCATCTTAAAGCTCTACCTATAATGATTCGTGTCACATACTTTCGGCTCTCCAAAGACATTCATATTTATTATTATTATTATTATAATTATTATTATTATTATTATTATTATTATTATTATTATTATTCCTGTGACTTTTTGGCGCCCTTCCCCTAGTAGTAGCCTATATTTTACATTTTATCATAGTGTTTTTAATAGTTTAAACCAGGAGCGTCATTTCAGATTTTGCTTTGGGGGGGGGGGCAAGACCTCTTGATATAAGTAAAATTTCGCGTTTTTCACTGATTTACTACTATTCTAATGATAAACTCTATATACATCTCAAACTCAGGGGGGGGGGCAAATGCCCCTCCCTGCCCTCCCTAAATGACGCCCCTGTTTTAAACCCATTTCAAAAAGAAATCCTTACCTAGGAAAACTTGACAAAGAATATGGCCCGCTATAAACAATACCAACTCCACCCCCCCTGGTCTAGTGGCTAGCACGCCTGCCTTCTGTGGTACCGGGTCCAATTCCCGGTGGATTACTGTTGAACGATAAAAGTGGTTCGGATTCCACTATAATTAGTATCCACATCTCCCTTGCCCATTAAGGCATAACCGTGGAACGCTAAACTCAAGCAAACAAACAAACAATACTTAATTCCCGGCACTCTTTATTCTACATGCCATCTCCCAATTTTTCGATACAGCCCCCTTAGTACTATGAAACTCTCTTCTTCCATAGTGAAATGGAAAAAGAAAATATAATTGCCACTACTTTACAAGAATATAAACCAAAAACGTCAGTAGAAAGCACATTATAAAATTTACTTTTTGAGGCTCGTTTTGGTGCCCCTCTTTCTCTGGCGCCCCGGGCAGTCGCCCGGACCTTAGTCCGCCCTTGAAAGTACGGACGTATAACTAAGGACTGCGGAGGAGAGGTTAACCTTCATGTTATGCCACTGGTTTGACGTGTTTGAAATGTTCAGTAAGTGATCGGTTAGTGAAATAATTTCGACAGTTACTGATGTTTAAAGTTTAGCTAAGACAAAGCTACCTAATCAAATACATTTGATATCGGGATGTCACAATTTGATTTTTCCTCACATAAAAAAGATAAAAACAATAGTAATAAAAACCCTTACTCGTACTGGGCTCCTAACTAACTAACAACCTAATTCTTACAGACTAGTTGCTCTGACCAACTGAGTTTCGATTTCTTACGCGAAAGAAGTCTGTTATATTAAGAGGCATGCTTTTCATTATCAAAACTGTTCGAAGTAATACGAACATGGCTTAAGAACAGAGACGGAACTGAATTACCACTCGATTGACCTTGAGGGCAAATCACCAAAGCGTAAAGAAGTAAGTTCAGCATGCATTTCTCTGGAGTTGTGTTCAGTATTCCTATCTGCCAGTCATGCTTCTTCGTAGGAGTAATATGTTACAAACCTGACCTTTCGATACAGCACAATATCAAAAGAATAAAAGGGAAGGAATTCTTGCCCTTGTGAACGTTGGATACCACCATGTGCAATAAAACTGTCGCGTCTCCTTGAAGTGATATTTTATCGAAAATAACTCGTTTTCCTTTATATAGTCTATCCGAAGTTTTTGAGGGTTTCAAAATGAGGAAATGTTACTGACAAACAAGGACGCATTCAGGGGTGGGTCCAGGGGGTCCGGACCCCCTCTGAAACCCCAACTTTTCTGTAAATTTAGCCTAATTTTGGGGATTATCTTTTAAAATTTTATTATAATTTATCCTAATATTGAAGTCGGACCCCTCCCGAAATAAATTACTGCATACGTGTCTCTGACAATTTTCAATATATTCGTTAAATAATAAAGTAAAATAACTAAATTAGGAGCAAAAAGCTTTAATAATAATAATAATAATAATAATAATAATAATAATAATAATAATAATAATAATTGAAGCGAGCTTAACGAGTTTCAACCGTACGACTCAACCAACGTTTGGGTGCCTGTTCGTTCGTCTGCTCCTCTCATAAAAGACATTTCATTTTAATGAAACTAGTAAGTGCCTTCTTTTAGCTCTGCGGAGTAACTATTGCTTGGAATATGAATCTGCAAAACATAAGAGGTAAAATTAACCAAATGGTGCAAGTTTCCACTTATATATATAAAACAATTTTGCAATATCAACTACGTGAATCTTGTCCCATAAAGAAGCCGAAACCCCTACACCGAAGAGCCCTCCGAGATTTGATCATTGTCCACACGGACTGAAATTGTCATTTGAAGCCAAGACTTTAATATGAAGCCAATAATTTCTTTAAAATAGACGGAAAATTCGGAAGTTATAAGCATTTTCATATTTTTGCCTTTTCCCATAAGGGAGCCGTAGCCCCCTATACTGAAGAGCCCCCCCCGGAGATTTGATCATTGTCCACTCGGACTGAATTTGTCATTTGGAACCAACACTTTAATACGAAGCAAAATATTTCTTTAAAATAGACGAAAAATTCGAAAGTTATAAACATGTTAACAATTTTGCCTTTTCTCATAAGGGGGCCGTATTAGCCTACACTGAAGAGTCCCACGAGATTTGATCATTGACCACTTGGACTGAAACTCTCATTTGAAACCAAAACTTTAATATGAAGCCAAAAATTAAACTTTTATATCAATTTAAACTGACTGGGTTTCGGTTCCCCCCACTATTGTTTAGTTTAGTTAAGTGGTAATTTGTGACAGCTTCACATCATCAAAACAATGTTTCACTTCCCCTCCCCTCCCCCAGGAGTTCGTGCTGGATCCACCACTGGAATCAATAGACACTCTTCCTATTCTTTTTGTCACCCTTGATTGTGTAGGGGCTCCTTCGTACAAATAAAGAAGCGGCAATATTACAATCAAGGGGCGCTATATATTAGGTATTCTTTTAGTTACCTACCCCTAACCGCACAGGGCCATCTTTCGTAGAATAAAAAATATTACGTGATATTCCAATCATGAAAGGGGAGAGGATGCTGTAAATATATTTCTTATTCATTTTGTCTGTCCTGCTTATCAAAAATTACTTTCTATTGGAAGGGTACTGAAATGAGAGGGGCAAAATAAAAAGTCGTACCCCCTCCTACATGGTTGCTCAAATAAGTACTAAAGAAAGCATTTTAAACTAAGATATTTAAGATTTAAACTAGGAAACTAAGATATCCTTACATTATGTAAGGATGGCATATTCAGGATTATTATTATTATTATTATTATTATTATTATTATTATTATTATTATTATTATTATTTGAATGTTTTTGGAGCACCGAAATTTTGTGAGACGAACAACGATATGTAGAGGTTTAAGATGGGTGGTCATAGAGGAGGAAAAACAGGATTTTTCTCTGTCTGACTCTCTAACGTAAAGATTATGTGCTGAAGGTAAGAAGCATCATCATTCTACAATAGGTTGCTTTTACGTAGAATATCAATTACTTGAGTTCTCCTCCTTGGGTCTACTTACCTTATGTAGTAAATTCAAAACAATTTCAATTCAATACAAATACATTGTAAAACTTTTCCGTAATTAAACATCTAGGGAAAATTAAACATTTAATAGGGACATATGTTATCAAAATATCCAAACACGTAGATAGAAGACTATCTAGTGAGAAATATTGTGAAACTTTATAAAATTCTCCAAATTAGAATTAACATTTACTGGGAAACATTCGTTATGCGCCAGCGAGCATATGGTGAGCAGTGAGCACAGGGGAAATAATTACGAAACTGTTTGCAAACAAAATTAGGGACGCTAGTGCAAGTGCGACAACGGCATTTTTTCTTTTTTTGGTATCGTCATGAGTTTTACACATACGTTACAATTTGATTCTTTCCCACATAAAAAAATAAATAAAATAACCGTAGTGTAGTGATAAAAATGACAACGGCATTTCCAGGGGATCGAACCCGCTACCTTCAGCATACAGACTCGTTGCTTTAACTAACTGAGCTATTTGCTTTTTACGTGAACTGAGCCTGTTCCGGTAAAGACGATATTTCATTACGATCGTCCTACCAATTCGTCCTTTTCCATAGATAATTTCCACTATTTGCTCTATCTTTATGTTAATACTCAGCATATATTCATATATTTGGAGTTTGCAGATAATGCATATAATAAGACATACTAGAAATATTCGTTAAAAGTTTAGTTTGTAGATTTAATCCACATTTCTCTCAATGACATAGATGTCGCTGCTTCGTGTTGAAATGCAGAATTCCCTCGTGTTCTTGAAAATTTCCCACTTTAGCAGAGTTGGTAATTCTCGAGATTTCTGTCGATTTAATGTTTTTTGCTTCTAATTTCTTTATTTTAAGCTAATATCTAACACAAATATTAAAAACGGGTTTGTTATTAACCTGTCCTGCTGGGGAAACCTTCCGAAATTTCGAACATATAAAGAAAACGGAGATATTTTCAAAAAAACTTCAAAATAAAGAGACGCGTCATTTATTTTGCTCATGGTAGTACACAGGGGTGCCCACAAGGGGGGGCTATGACGCAAACTGCGTCATTGAAATATTTGGGGGGGGTAAAAATCTATATAAATATGCTTGAGGGTGTGTAAAAATTAATCGAAAATATTTTTTTTCATGGAAGAACACCTACGGATAGACAATTGAGGGGGGGTGCGTCATGGACATAAGGGGGGGTGGGCACCACTGTAGTACATGCTTTATATCCTAAATTCGTTCTATTTTTCTCCAAAAGTTGATTTATAACTTTGTTCATATATGTGTGTACATGTATTAGAACTTCATGAAAATGTACATGTATTCATGTACATGCATGCTATTCTAGGAATAAACCGACAAGCCTCGAATATGTGTTCAGGACCTCAGTATAAGAAAACAAAGTTTATTTGCAACTTTGGTCGGAAGCGCCTAATTATGCAGATGGAACCAATTTAAGATAATTAAAGACATACAAGAGTGAAAAAATGCGTCTGAGCCGTGACTCGAACCCGGGATCTTCGTCTTACCATGCAGATGTGCTACCCAGTCCGCTCTCAGTAACAACAATACATTCTTTCACTCTTTACAACGATGCTGTTCCACAAGGTGGAAGAATGTATGGCTGTTCTGGGAGCGGACTGAATGGTGCAGTGGTAGCGCATCTGCATGGTAAGCGGGAGGTTCCAGGTTGGAATTCCGGTTCAGTTATATGTTTTTCAGTCTTTGTATATCTTTGATTTCGTGCCTACAAAGGGTCTGGTGTGACAAAATTGGTTGTTTTCTCAATTTATCAATATATTAATGTAATTATTTAAATTGATCGTAGGATACTACATTGAATAAGACAATCGAGGAACTTTGCATACGGTTGAGTACCTCGATACGAAAGAGTTGTTTTAATTTGATCCGAAACGTTTGATTACGGAAAAGTAAGTATGTTCTACTTACCTTAAATTGGCCTCATTTCTGTAATTAGGCTTTTCCAACCGAAGTCGCAAATAAACTCTTTACTTATAGTGAGGTTCTGAACACGTGTGCGACGTTTCTCGGTTGTTTTATTCATTGTAGCCGCTCCTGCGAACATTTCTACTGATTATCTTAAATTGGCCCCAGTTACGTAAATATGTATTTCCGACCAAAGTCGTAGATAAACTTTTTTCTTGCATTAACATTTTAAATACCTATGCGAAGTTTTTCAGCAACTAGTTTCTAATTTATTTGAAAAATCTTCAATGTTGTTTACTGGGAGTAAAATTACAGCATAAGTTTGCTTTAAGTTCTTTACGTTTTTTCTTGAAGTTTTGCATTTGATCTAAAAATCTTACTTTCAGTACTTTAACAGATGTTAATATCATTGTTTAATTTTGTTGCTGTTTTTTTTACTATTATTATTTACAGTAAAATGATTTTGTAGAAAAATGTTGTGTGTAAATTCTTTATATATTAAATAGTTTTATTTTCCTCAAAAAATTGATTTGAAACTTTGTGTACATATACATAGAATTTAAATTTACATGTATTCGTGTACATATTTCGTATGTTGCTTCAAAGTGTATATGTAAATCTTATTTTTGAAGAAGTTCTTAATAACTAGAAGCAATAACTTCTAACTTTATATGTGGGTTACCGCAAAAGTCATGGCAACTTTTTTTTTTCCTTTCTTACGAAAATGGTCACGCATCAAAAACTTCTGAAATATCCAAATGGAAGGTTAGCATATACGTAAACGTTACATGTAAGGAATTGTCTAAACATACACATCTCCATCAGAATATAGCACGAGAGAGAAAAAAGTAAAAATAATTGTTCGTATTATGGGATGTGTCTTTATATCCAATTTATACATAATATTTACATATGTATTAACTTTCCATTTGCATGTTTAAGAATTTCTTGCTTTGTTACCATTTTCGTTAGAAAAAATTTCCCATGAAATTTGTGATAACCCTCGTATTATTTTCAGTTTAGTACCTATAGCAACAGTATTTGGTAATTGCTACCAAATGGTTTGGTCAAATTCACTAAATACGGGTTTAGTATTTGCAACCAAATTATTTGGTTCCAAGAACCAAATTTCGTTCATTTTAACCAAATTTTTGGTATTCCCAACCAAATTCTACTTGTTTGGTCATTATTTGGTCAAAATTACCAAATGCATATTTGGTACTGGTAACCAAATAATAGGTTCCTGCAACCAAACAAATCGTGACCAAATGATTTAGTGCTGGTGACCAAGCGTTTGGTTGGCGCTATATTGACCAAACGATTTGGTAACCAGCACCTATTTTTTGGTCAATTTGACCAAACCTTTTTTTCAGTGCATACTCGCAGTCGTTTCGAAGATACACGGGTGACAAATTTTAAATGCACCACCCTATATATATGTCATTCTCAACATTTGTCGATCCACTCCTGGATGAAGGTCTCTCCAATTCTTTTTCACACGTATCTATTTTCGACCAGACGGAAAAACACGTAACCAAATTGATCACGTTTTAGTTGATAGAAGAAGACAATCTAGCATAATTGACGTCCGGTCGTTTAGAGGGGCTGATTCTGACACTGATCACTACATGGTAGCAGCGATAATACGCGAGAGATTATCGTTGAATAAAGGTAGTACTCAATGTCCGAAAACGGAGAGATTTAATTTAAAGAAATTAGAAGAGAGTCAGGTAAGAGAGGAATACCAGATTGAAGTTTCGAATAGATTCTCGGTTTTAGGAGACTCGGAGTGCACTAGTGTTGAGGATACTTGGATTGAAATTAGAGATAGCATTAAAAGTTCAGCAATAGAAAAATTGGGACACGCGGAAATACGTAGGAACAAACCATGGTTCGACCAAGAATGTACTAAACTAGCAGAGAAGAGAAAACAGGCAAAATTACGGTGGCAACAAAATCCGAATGAAATAACTACACAAAATTTCGCAGATATCAGGCGGGAAACTTCCAAAACTTTTAGAACAATGAAACGGGATTTTTTGAAAGCTAAAATTAAGGAACTTGAAGATAATAGTAAAAATAAAAATATTCGGGACATGTATAAGGGGATCAGCGAATTTAAGAAAGGCTATCAACCTCGTGCTTATATTTTAAAGAAATCTGACGGAACAGTTCTCACTGATACGGATAGCCTCTTAAGTACATGGAAAGATTTATTTGACGATTTGCTGAACACGCAGCCAAAAACTAATGTGCGTGGAGAAAAGGAGATACACACCGCAGAACCGTATATTCCAGAACCCAATCGAATAGAAGTGGAAGCTGCTATAAAGAAATTAAAGAAACACAAATCTCCGGGTGTAGATGAAATTCCGGCTGAGTTAATTTTAGCTGGAGGCTAAAAATTGTGGAACAAGATACACAAACTCATTCTCCTTATCTGGAACAAGGAAAAATTGTCACAAGAGTGGAAAGAGTCAATCATTGTTCCACTTCACAAGAAAGGCGACAAAACTGACTGTAATAATTATCGAGGCATTTCTCTTCTGTCAACTTCCTATAAAATCCTTTCAAATATTCTGTTAGCAAGATTGACCCCATACGCAGATGAAATTATTGGAGATTATCAGTGCGGATTTAGACGAAATCGATCAACTATCGACCAAATATTTACCATTCGCCAAATACTCGAAAAGAAGTGGGAATACAATACCCCGGTACATCAACTATTTATTGATTTTAGAAAGGCTTACGACTCGGTTAGGAGAGAAACATTATACAACGTTCTTACAGAACTTGGAATACCGAGAAAGCTAATTAAATTAATTAAGATATGTTTAAGTGAATCCCAAAGTAAAGTCCGGGTAGGAAAATTTTTGTCCACGAGCTTCCACGTCGAAAATGGCCTCAAACAAGGAGATGCGTTGTCGCCATTATTATTTAACTTTGTGCTGGAATACGCCATAAGGAAAATCAAAGATAGCAACCAGGGCCTAGAGTTGAACAGCATTCACCAGGTTATGGCATATGCTGATGATGTAAATTTAATAGGGGATGATAGGAGAACAGTAGAAATAAATGCAGAGATCTTATTAAACGCTTGCAGGGACATGGGTTTAGAAGTAAATGCAGAGAAAACTAAATACATGGAAGTGCGTCGGAACCGTAATACGGCAAATTGTGGAGGCGTTAAAATATTAAATAATACTTTTGATAAAGTTGATACTTTCAAATATTTAGGATCAATATTAACAGACGAAAATCATATTGACGAAGAAATTAAATGTCGACTAAAAGCAGGGAATTCGTGTTACTATTCGGTTCAAAATCTCTTGTCGTCGCGAATTATGTCGAGGAATTTGAAGCTTAAAATATATAAAACGATAATCATGCCTGTTGTTCTGTATGGTTGCGAAACATGGTCGCTTACTCTGAGGGAAGAACATAGACTGAAAGTATTTGAGAACAGGATCCTGAGAAGAATATTCGGACCCAAGAGGAACGAGAATGGGGAATGGCGGAAGCTTTATAACGAGGAACTATATAGTTTATACGGCTTACCCAACATTGTTAGGGTCGTCAAGTCTAGGAGGCTTAGGTGGGCGGGTCATGTAGCTAGAATGGAAGAAAGTAGAAACGCTTTCAAAGTCTTGACTGGTAGACCCATAGGAAAACGACCATTAGGAAGACCTAGGCGCAGATGGGAGGATAATATTAAGATGGATCTCGCAGAGATAGGAATACAAAGTAGAAACTGGATGCAGTTAGCTAAGGATAGAAGTCAGTGGAGAGCTTTTGTGAACGCGGCACTGAACCTCAGGGTTCCATAGGCCATAGAGTTAGTTAGTTAGTTATCTATTTTCGGCAGTTCCTTTCCACGTTACTCCACACTGCTTCCTAATTTCGTCACACACATTGTAAGTTATTACGTTTTCTGGGTCGTTTTCGTTCCCCTAGGATCCAGTCAATGATTACTTTTGTCTATTTATCGTCAGTTCTGCTTGCAATGTTGCCAGCTCTCTGCCACTTGAATCCTTTTATTTTCGCAATGATATCGGTCACTCCTATCATCTTCCTGATCCATGTACTTTTTTACTATCTCTCCTGGTTATTCCCAGCATACATCTCTCCATGCTTTTTGAGTTGTATATGCTCTCTCCCTATGCACGTTTAAGAAAGAGCATTATACATTGACAACTGATCACAGAAGGTTGTGAATTGAACCAGGCGTAGATTTGAATTTCTACTTTAGATTGGGAGCAGCAACATATTTCAAATTATTTCCTTTGGTATAAAAATCGACTATAAAGTTTGAATTTGCGGTGGCATGAACGTGAATTGCGATTCTTCTTTTCTTTCATTATTAAGAGACAAGTTTTATTTATTGATTGTAAGATTCGCAAGCTGTAATTAGAAGTATATAATATACGAGCTCACTTGTGCACGTGTAAACTTTTCTTTGTTTCAACGAAAATAGATTCACAAATTTCCACTTCGGCAGGTAGATTTTGACCTTAAATTATCAGTTTTTAAAAGCAGTCATATATTTGGTTCTAATGTTTTAACCAAATATTTAGCACCGTAGTTTCGAGAGACCTTCTCATTTTGGATTACCATTGTGTATTTGTAGTATGATAATGATATAAATACAACTCAGGAAAATATCCAGCCGAACTTTACGTCAGTTTATGCAGGTGCAACCTAACATTAAACCTTTGCCT
The DNA here is from genome assembly GCF_964235325.1 of Thermobia domestica. Lineage (NCBI taxonomy): Eukaryota > Metazoa > Arthropoda > Insecta > Zygentoma > Lepismatidae > Thermobia > Thermobia domestica. The sequence goes on along the minus strand of NC_137456.1, from coordinate 341,056,617 downwards.
CTGTGCTAAAAATTGTTTTAATGACTAGCATGAACGTCTTTTCTAGAATTTTTTGGAGGAAAACACAATGATGCAGAACGAAAAGTTCTAGATTAGGTCTAATATCGAGCTTTAATAGGATATTAATCTGCTTAAACTATAACAATAATAAACTGAAAAGACTACAAATTTGGAGCGAGACAAGTACAGCACAAGAAATAAATTCCGACACTACACTGATTTACTGGAAAACAGAACTTGTGCGTCTCGGCCCATTTTGAGCCCCGCTTAGCCAATCTTTACCTGATCTTTGCCCAATCCCTCATATTGACCTGAGCATTAAATATTGTTGAGGAATTACCTGGAACAACCTATCAGTACAATATCCACGTATTCGTTTACCCCTGCTCATAGGCGGTGATTAGGGGGGAGGAAACGGGGCAATTGCTCCCCATTTTTTGAAGTGACACATTAATGTATATTATTTACATTATAATGTATGTATAATGTAAAGATTTTGTATGTGTTACTGGTTCATAGAAAAATGATGCCATATAATATTTACCGTTACGTAAGTACGTATTAGTTGTCTTCCCGTGCAGTTAAGAAAGTTACAGGAATTGGGGTTTAATTGCCTCTGAAAATGGCCCCAAAATTAACCTATTGAAGCACAACAAATTCCAGCGTACTTTCATTTTCTCCTACAATGGCTCGATATGTTAGTCAGCCGCTTTGAAACTAATTGAAATAACATTCGAAAAAATAGTCTTTCACAAGTTATTCTTTAATTGCACGAAAATCTACAGTTCCTAAAATGTATTTTTTCTTTCTAATAGTAAGGAATATTGATTGAAACGAGAGTAATAAGTAACAACTTCTAACTTTTCATTGTTTTGCAGTGTAATATATGAATGAAGTGGTGTGCTTAGGGGTGTTCGAGTGTATATGCAATTAATGTTAGTGAAATCAACAGAATTCTAGGTTTTAGCACTATTTTGTAGTGGCTGAAATACCCATTCTTCGTATGGACCAGATAAAATTTCTATGTAAACAAACTGAGCAACGAAAGAAAAATATCGGTCATTTTCTACTACTTTTACATACCCCTGAGTCCCCCTGGTTCGAAATTTTGAAAGAAACGCCTCTGGCCTCCAGGCGATGGGGGATGTAATATGAAGTCAACGCCTGTGGGAATATCACCATTCATCTCAGCGACCGCTAACACTATGGATTTGACATTAATATCGGTCATTTTGGATTATTTTTGCATGTCTCGATGACCCCTCCATTATGACCCCCGTTCCTTACCTGACGGGCGCTAAATTTCAAAGTAAACGCGATTTTTAGTTTTACCATTCAGCTCAGCGACCCCGAAAACTGTACATTTGACACTAATATCTGTCATTTTGGATTATTTTTACATGCCTCAGTACCACCCACCGGTGACCCCTGTCTAGTGACGGGTAAATTCCCGGGAAGATTCCCGGGAAGATTCCCAAATTGGGAATTTATCCGGGAATTTATGTACAATCAGAAATAAAATTGCATTCTATTACTATATTATGATTTCAAAGTTGAATTATTTTTTATATCACAGCACATTATTTCTGTTGTCCACAGAGGATTCTTTAAAACGGTATTCTGATTCCTTAAACCGGTAACGGGATATTCTGAACTTTACTATGTTACTTTATTGACACTTTATTATATTTAGAGAGTACGCATAAATGTATACTTATTTACAATATATTATATCAATTAAATATGTGTGAAAAAAGTTATATAGTAAATTATATAGTAACAGTTTAAATTTATATGTAAGTGGATTTGCTCAACTTGACTCTGTTACTGATATTATAAACACATTAAATTTATAAATGTTATAAAGCAATTAGGTTAGGTAAATGCTAGAAGATATATGTCTCACCAATTTATCAACATTTGCGCATACATATTTATGTTCACAAAATTTGCAAGATACTTACTTACTTATCTTTATATTTTAGCACGTAACATTGTCATACACGACCTTTCATTGTACCTATTTCTCGAAATTCCATACGTTAATTCACATTTAAAAGAAATCCGGGTACCTCTTCAGAAATTCGAGTCAGAGAGAGGGGACAGAAAGAAGTCTATTACTAATGGTGGTTCAGGGTTTATTAATAGTACTTCATCTCTATTTCTACATAATTCTAAATTACTTTACAAAATGGTTGCTTTTCGTCATTTGTAAATTAGTACTTTGCTAATTTTGGCTGTTCTTTAGCATTGGGGGCCAGCTTTTGCGCCTTTTTTTTTTTTTTTTTTGCGATATTCTATTCTGATGCGGTTGTTTTATGGTTTCATACGTTAAATTACGTTACCAACATTAAATTCAGACAGCATTGCAGAGGGAGCATTAGCGAATGAAGGCGGGTTAGAGCCCCGAATGGCACGTTGTTTTCTATCTTCGTTACCAAAAATTCACTTTCTTTCCTCACCAATAGCGTGCGCAGGACATTGGGAATGTGGGTGCCAAATCTAAAGTACCACCGTATAGAATGTCGTCCTCCCCCCTTTCCTCTAAGAAAAGAGAGCGTCATTGCACCTGACGCTGCGTTGGTGACGCATGACACACATGCAGACGGGAAATAATTTACACGTAATCTCTTCTCAGTTTGTAATAATTCTACATAACAAAATTATCTAATGGGGGTGCCAAGGCACCCATGTCACCCACGTTGCGCACGCCTATGTTCCTCACATAAATCACTTCCACTTACCTTTCCGTTTTGTATAAATCCCCCACTGCCTTAAAAAAACTTTGTATAAATCCCCTACTGTCTTAAAAAACTATGTTCGATACTTCCTTGACTAATTGAACATCATTATCAATTCATTTCTTCCGTAAATCATCCTACTTTTTGCTAGTTTTGGCCTCCAATACTACACTGAGAAAAAAAATTGTAGGTGGCATACTTAAAAACGTAGGTTACATTCGTAATTCCTGTAGTTTCTGGACTTAACGTACAACCGTATATAACATCCTGCAGCAAACGTATAGCTGAAAAAGTATGTATTATACGTACTGTCTGCATAAGTGCAATGACGTCATTCGTGTGACGTCATCTGCAGTAACAAGTATATACGGAGGTGATATCTAGCTTTGTGACGTCAGGGTCGTATGTAGCATGTGGGTTAATAATGACGACATACACTGACTATCAGGACGGAGCATGATTTCAAGAAGTATGCAATATACGTTCTGTACGTATGTTTCTTGCGTTCAACCCCGAGACAGCATCTATATTGTACTTGTGCCCCATACGTACGACTAGATACAGTATACGTATTGTACGTATGTATTATACAGATTTTCCTTATGTCGCACACAGCTTGTCCAGATACAGCATACAGAATATCCGTATGCACCATACAGAGTGCATATATGTAGCTTACAGACTGTCTGCATGCAGCATATAGATTATACGTATGTCGCGTACAGGTTGGCCATATGTAATGTATAGATCGGATGTATATAGCTAATAGGTTGTCCATATGAAATATACAGATTTTACCTGTATCGAATACGTATTGCCTTCTTGTAATGTATGGATCGGACATATGCAGGATCTAGAGTGTACGTATAGTGCACCATTATTAAAGTGCTGCAACATACTGCAAAGTGCATGATACATTCTTACTGTAATGTTGTCAAATATTGTTTTACTCTGTATGAAAACAAAAATAGCTTAAAATATGGTTGATCTCCTTTGTGCCAATAATAATAAAATTAACAATACTACACTTTTCAAATCTTAGTTTGGAGCAGTGAAACTGTCCAAAGAAATGTATTTACCTGCAGGGTGTCCTATAAGTTTGGGCTTCCTGCTAATTCGTTGGAAAGCTACTGCAAAGCCAAGTGTTGAAAAGTGACACAAGCGTTAATTTTAAAATTATGGGCACAAAGGAGGTTAACCATATATTAAACTATTTTCGTTTCCATACAGAGTAAATCAATATTACTGTAAGAATTTATCATATGGTTTGCAGTTAGTTATTTGCAGCACTTCAATAATAATGCAAAATGCACAGCCTTATACAATCCTATATTCAAACTCAAACAAGATTTACGTACAATCATTTATTAAGCTGTTATCATCCATTGCTTGTACGATATAAAGATTAGTTTACCTCATCCCTTTCCTTAATAGTATCTTCTTCTAAAGTGCAGTTGTTACCACAAGAGGCCTGAATAGAATTTTCCAGAAATAACTTCTCTGTACATTTTAATTAACAGGTAAGTTATGTCTTTTCTTTTTCTTTTCTTTTTTTTTTAATGTCGCAATAATTAAAAGTGTAGTGTCAGCCGAAAACGTATTCGCTTACAAGATGATTCCTACTCAGTACTCGCTATTAAAAATGCAACACCAAGAAGGAGACTGGGTAGATGCGCCAAAGTTCCCAGGCCGATACCTAATAGTAAGTGCAGAATACTCTTAAACGTTCGCTGTATTCGCTGTGTGACAACGTGGTGACAGCGGAGGCGTTGTGCAGCCATCGACTAAACATATTTATTCTTCCCTGCTATAGACGTTCTGCAAATTTGGACTTTCCTGGATGCATCCTTCTTAGTGCAACATTTTAAGCAACGAGCAATTTAACAGTCTCATACATTGCTTAAAGAAAGAGCAATGATTCTCAGAATTACTCGGAAGATATATATATACACAATTTAAAACGGTTATTTCAAACTTTGCAATTCAAAGCACGAAAAGAACTATAGATAAAGGAACACTGATTTTAACCAAATAGTAATTAGTAAACTCAATCACACTCAGTACCATTAGTTGCTTGGTGTTATCCGTAAGTCAGAGATCACGGTATCTCATTTCGTGTAGATTTTTGCATTTGTTTAACGCTAAAAATGTATTTTATCGCTAATTGAACCCAGTACCATATATATACCGACAGGACGTACCTTAGTCACAAGGTGACATGAGTGAAACACTAAACTATTCGATTGACACCTGCGGTCTTGTCAACACTAGAGAAAGTTACAAAGTGATTAAGTAAATACGGAACATAGTTCATAGAAAGTATAGCGATGTATGAAGTCTCCGTTTCATACGACTTGGATAAAGGATACATCTGAAATAGCAACAAAGAAATATATAATGATTTCTCTGGATAATTTGGATTAGTCCAGAATTCGAACACACACACAACACGAACACACACAAGTCCAACTTTTTTTTTTAAACTTCTTTCTTCGGATTCCCAATAAAGTTGACTACTGAAAAGCTGAGTTATAGATTCTGTATTAAAACAACACCTTCGCTAGACATGTTCAGTATACACATTGTCTTACATACAGAACAATATATTAGTTATTAATGCATGTCTGAAATAATAGTGCTTCGTATAGAATTTTACTTCATCCAATCGCAATAGCACAAAGATAAAAAATATTGCGAGGGATAATGTTCTTATTACAGAGAAAAAGAATTAAAATGACTTAACATTAACAATCATTTTCTTTAAACAGAGATAATATTTTATTATAATTTATGGAAGAAAGAAATAATTTGTAGTACAGTATCTTTATTAGGGTTATATATTCGTACAAAATAATGTAAGTACAACTGGGTCTGTCTTCAGAAAGGACGTACTTTTAGCCACAACCTACACTGCTTCTTTTGACTGTCTTTCAAGCAGAATCCTGGTTTGAAGCACGAAATACCTGCAACAAAAATCAGAAAATATTTAAAATGTTATATTCAGTGTGTTTAATTTGGTTGTACTTAACAATACAAAATATCTTAACCTTTTTGAGATTAAATGGAAAAAATCTGTTCGGTCAGGTATGGACTTTTGGGTTGCACGTAGAAAAAATATGAGGTGTTTATTGATGCTGAACAACAACTCAAAATGTATTACCATTCAAAAGTAAGTGGGTACCCCAATGGTGTTCGGGGTACCTAATGTCTGTATTTTTTTAGATATATGGAAATGTATGTCTCTAAAATGTAAGGAACTGATATCTGTTTACCGAAAACCTCAACTCGGTAAGCCTTATGGATATCGAGATATGGGAAAATAAAGAACGACACCATAGAAATGTGGGGTTTGCGTACTAGATGGGCAGTTTCGGAAACGTAATTACGAGAGCTTACAACCACCTCAAAAGTAGTTCCAATTAAATACACTACACACACGCCCTGATGGGGGTTTTCGGGTACCATAATATTCGCAGAACTCTCATTTCTAAACATTCTAAAATATGTCTTAATAACGTTTTAAAGAACGTTAGAGGTGTGTGTTTACCGAAACCGCAAGTCGGTACGCCTAACAGTTACCGAAATATGATGAAATAAAAAGTGACACCATAGGTACATGGAGCTTGCATATTAGACAGTACAATTTAGAAAATTAATTAAAATATGACTATCAAGATATTGTCAAATAAAGGGAGGATCCATACAGTTATGGGGTTTTCGTGTTAGGTGGTAAAATTTCCGAAACCGGCCATGGAAAGTTAATAAGCATCAGTAGCAATTTCATCTTAAAGTAATTAGGTATTTCCATGGAGTTTAAGAACATCATGGGATCTACCAAGATTACATTTTAAAAGCTTTGGAAAATATATTTTGACATTTATAAAGAGTATTAGAAATATATATTTACCTAAAACTTCCAGCTAGTACATCTAGCAGCTAGAGAGGCACCATACAATAAAAGGGTATTAGATCTTGAAATTTCAGAAAACAATTATTGATCCTAACAAAAGTTAAATAAGATGGTACGTTTATGGGTTAAGTGAGTACCGCAGACTCGTCAGTACAATTTCGATCGAAAGATTAATTCAGCTCTAAATTTTCTTTGGACAATTCCAAGCGTTCATCGGGCTCTGAAATAAAGTGAACATTTGTCAATATCTAATATAGCAAACGAGATATAAGGAATTGTGTATTTTATGACGTCGTAAAAATAGAGACCCACATGGATTTGTACTTTTGAGTCTTTGCTGTAAGAAGAAGAAATTTTAGAAAACAACCGTATATACCTTAATAGACAATTAAATTGGCGGGGGCACAGTGGCTTAGTGGTAGAGTGCTTACCTCTGGTGTATTGGGTTCTTGGTTCTATCCGCGGCCAAGTCAGTTTGTAGTGGACATCGTATTCGTGGGTTTTCTCGGGGTTCTCTCTTTCCTCCCACCTTTGCATTCCATCAATTCTGCCAACGACATTCACTTGCTTTAATCATAATCTCCCTGAGACTGAAATGCATAATCGTGGGTCGCTACACTGAAATATTTCCTTTTATTTAATTTAAAATTAAATAGGGAGTTAAGTATGATCGTATCTCTACGGGTTAAGTGAATACTCCAATAGTTTCTGCAAAAAAAAAGATTAGTTAAACACCCTACCACTAAGCTACTGTGTCCCCGCCCATTGAATTGTCTATTAAGGTATATACAGTAGTTTTCTGATTTTTTTTCTTATAGGAAAGACCCAAAAGTACAAATATATAAAGATCTCTATTTTTACGCCATAAAATATATAATTCCTTTTATCTTGGTTAATATCTTAGATATTGACAGCGAATTTTCATTCTTTTGTACAGCTCGATGAACCCTTGGAATTGCCTGAAGAAAACCTAGGACTGAACTAATCTTTCGATCGAAATTGTACTGAGGTACTCATTTAACCCATAGAAGTACCATCTTATTTAATTTTGTTGCGACCAATAATTGTTTCCGAAATTTCAAGATCTCATACACTTTTATTTCACAGTGTTTCTCCAGATGTTAGATGTACTAGCTGGAAGTTTACGGTAAACACATATTTCAAATACTGTTTACAAATGTCACATTATATTTTCAAAAGTTTTTAAAATTTAATATTGGTAGACTCCATGATGTTCTAACACCCCATGAATATATCTAATTACTTTAAGATGAAATTGCTACTGGTGTTTATTAACTGTCCATGAACGATTTCGGAAATTTTAGCGAAATCTAACACGAAAACCCCTTAACTGTGTTGGTCCCCCTTTATTTGACATCATCTTGATGGCCGTTAGTCATATTTTAATTCATTTTCCGAATTGTAGCGTCAAGTATGCAAGACCCACATACCTATAGTATCTCTCTTTATTTTCCCATATCTCGGTATCCATAAGGCTTACCGAATTGCAGTTTTCAGTTAAAAAAAAATCAGTTCTTTACATTTTAGAGACATGTATTTCCATATATCTAAAATGCAGAAATTAGGGACCGCATTGGAACCCCATTGGAGTACTCACTTACTTTTGCATAGCAGGGTAAAAACGCCAGTGGTTCTCACTTTAAGGTTGAAAACATACTATTTTGTCTTTTCTCTGAGCATTGTGAATCTGTCGGAGCTATACCGTAGTTGGAAAGATTCACTGATCCTTCCTATAATGACCATGTAGTCAGAATTCAAAAAGGAGTAGAAGGAAAAACAATATTTTAAAATCCTTGCACCAGTAGTCCTCACCTTAAAATCAAAATGTTCCAGTAATAGTCAGGATTTTCTATCAGTGTTCGTCACTCAAATAACTTGACATAATTTATTCAAAAACGCACTGTGTATCAGTTTAGGGTTAAGAATACAATATAAAGTAGTAAGCTTAATAACTTTTCATCACTTTTAGCACTCAAGAAAGAAAAGAAAAAAAAAAACGTTTTTACATACTTTTTAAAGCAATTTCAGAAAGAAAAATGTTAACTGAATTCTAAAGTTAACTGTATATCACTTTCACGTTAAGAGTACAATATTAAATACTATGTTTAATAACTATACGTCACTTTAAACACTCAAAAATGAAAATAAACGTTTGTACATACATTTTGAAAACAATCTAAGAAACAAAATAAGTTAACTGAATTCAAAATTTAATTATACATCACCTTAAGCTTAAGAATACACTATAAAATACTGAGATTAATAACAATGCATTACTGAAGAATGAAAACAAAAATGTTTTAGCTACCGATATTGTATTTAGATGTTATTTCTCATTAACAATTTTTTTTTGAGAACTCGTGATCAAGTCTAGGGATGCGCAAGAGAAAAGATTTGAGATTGTCTCCTCTCGAAAAGGTGCCGCGAAAGTTATGTATCGTCTCGAAAACTGGATCCGTTTCTATTGGAAGAGCTCTGTCTCGTCTCGAATTTCCTAACAAAAATTATGTCTCGTCTTGTCTCGTGTGCATCCCTAATCAGGTCCATAGCCAAAAACTTCATTTCCGAAGGGTTCGATAGGGCTTTGCGATATCCGAATTTAAATATAGATAATCGATATCGACAAACTATCGAAACTTGTTCGAAATATTGAAAAATACAGCAATATCGAAATATAAACAATATCAAAAATCGAAAATATAGAAATACGAAAGAGAGAAAAGAATATGGATATATCGATCAAACATTTCGATATCGATGTTTTGATATTTGAAAATATCAACCGTTCGATTTAAATATCACACAGCCCTAGGCTCCAACTGTTGTCACCTTTAAAATTAATGTGAAAATTACTGACTAATATTCTGTAAGTACCATAAGACGGGATTATTTTGCACTTCAGGATTAACTTTGCACAAAATACGGCAAAAGTTTCACAGTCCTCTGTCGGTAAAATGATGGACTGTAAAGAGAAAGTTTCAACTGTCACCGTAAGATAGAACATTGACTATTTGGTTGGCGGTTAACATCAGTTCTAATTACCTGAAGGGTTTGTTGTTGTAGAGGTATGGAAAGCAGTCACTGTAAAGGCTGACAAAATTTGAAAGATATCACCTACAAGAATTTTCGTCAAAGTCAAGTCAGTTTCGTAGAATACTCTGTGTATAATGGGACTTTGAGACAATAGTTGAAATTGAAGTGTGAAACGTTTTAAAGTCATAGAAAAATAAAACTGGGAGAAGGTTGTTTCAGCCTCTAATCGGGGCTACTTTGCACCGATCAAACGTAACCCCTCAGATAGGAAATTATTACTACGGGTACCTCCTGCCATCTAACTTTAGGAAAATTTCCTATTCAGGTAAATGTCGGGATGGATTTCTTGTTGGAAAATAAATTACGAAAAGCGGCGGATTCAGAAAAATAGTTTGAGAGTGACTTCACACAGAAAGACTTCCTTTATTTAGAAACGACTAGACTTTTTGAAGGGCTTGAAGCGTAGACGCATAGGAATGACTAACATCAGAATTTTGTAAAAAAGAAATCCTGTAATTTGGGTGAGCTTCAGCCTGAAAGCCTCAAATCCCGTAAATCTTCCACTGATTACGGTTGGGATGATATTCTTGGATATAAAGAGCAACCAAGGCAAATCAGATCTCGAAGATTTTTGCTGTTCTTGAGTTGCCATTTTTGTGGGACATACTAAACTATCAGAACGTGGTTCCTATGACGGTACCAGAAAATACATAATTTTCTTTACAAATATCAATAATTCGTACTAAGTACTGACACCGGTACCGTAAGTCCAACCTCAATATTTGTAGACTGCATGCAGTTTTGTGTAGGAAGTGAAATGTATCAATAGAAGAGAGAAAACACTGCACAGAAACATTATGTTCGTATGCTGAAAATACTTTTTTGTATGTGTTGCAAGGTATCTTCAGCTATCAGGTTACTTTGCAACAAAGTTTATATGAAATGAAATGAAATGAAATTTTTGAGTTTTACGTTCCACGATTATGCCGGATATGCTCAAGGAGACGATGATGATGAGAATGAATGGAATAGTAGAATGAAAATGTGTGAGAAAACGGGAAAACCCCGAGAAAAATCACACACAGTGTTTCTCCAACACAAAGCCCATTTAGCACGTGCTGGGATCGATCCAGGAACTTCACGCAGGAGAGGTGAACGCTCCACAACTGAGCTACCACGTCCCCCAAAACACAACCTCAGAATATATTTCATATAGAGTAGAAATAACAATATGTTGTAAAAAAAAATGGCCGGTCTGAAAGGCATGTAAGCTAAAAAATTACAATTGCTACTCGATTTGTTTACTAGTATTGTTTAATTATCTACGGTACTGAACATAGCAACACCAACATCATTATGTTATGTCACATCCTTTCAAAACTATGAAAACTGCAAAGTACCTGCTTTGCTTCGTGATGTCCGAAGAGTAAGACGACTGAAGGCGAAAGCAGGCAAGTGGCATACAAATTTATGATGTTGAAGGCATTATTTTTCACAGCTATGGAGAAAAGAGATAGAAACAATAATAACGAAATCTTTGTTTTACGTCCTACGAATATGTTATGTAGGCTGACGGTCACAAATGAGTAATGAAAATTTATGATCTTGGAATACGATTTGGTGGAATAATGAGGGAGAAAAATAATCATTGATTAAATATTAAATTGAAAAGAAATAAGAGCCTGACGCTCAAATACTTATCTATCCGGCACCCATCTTGATCCCTCTAAAATATCATGAAATGCTTGATTGATTCTAAACCCAATAATAGTAATAATAAACACAGAATATATAATTTACGCACCTTGAAATGTAGAAATTAATGGTTGTAATTCCCAGCTTTCCAATAGACCTTTGATTTCTCCAAATGAAGATTCGGATATCTTGTTTCTTCTCAAGCAATAATGGGTTACAATAATCAGTTGCAGTCCAAAGCCAAGTCACTAAGTTAAGTATGAATATAAAAGAATTCATTAGTTAGATGCATACAAAATCCTACGCATGTAAATCCGAATCTACTTATTAAATTGTAAATTTAAACAAACTAAATTATACTACAGATATAGTGACATCAAACATATATTAAATAAGATATACAGGGTGTCTCAAAAGTCCCCTGACATAGGGTAACTCTGTTATTATCCGAGTTATAACAAAATGTCGGAGGGGAAAGCATCTCCAAATATGATGTGTCCAATCTAAAGTGAAGGAATTTTTAAAATCGGATGACCCGTTTGCGCTGTACACTCTTTATGCGCCCAATGTGAAATGAAAATGCAACGTTGCCATTTACCTGGACCCACAACATAAGTGAGTGAAGTTACTGTCTTTTACGCTAACATGTTGATGGCCAGCCTCCGTTTCAAACAGTAACTTCATTCACTTATGTTGTGGGTTCAGGTAAATGGCAACGTTGCATTTTCATTTAAAATTGGGTGCATAAAGAGTATACAGCACAAACATCTCGTCCGATTTTTTAAAAGTGTTCACTTTAGATTGAAAACGTCATATTTCAAGATTTTTTTTCCTCTTACATTTTGTTGTAACTCTGATAACAGAGTTACCCTATGTTAGGGAACTTTTGAGACATCCTGTATACATCATAAGAAGTTCCTTTCTAAATTCTACACGGATGTGGTTAAATTGAATGTGAGGTGGGTGATACACATTAGGCCTTTTGGGAGTACGTCACACGGACGACCGTAATTTTGTGTTCAAAATTTTTATGAACTGGTGGGATATGTGATACATATTGCCACGGGCTAGAATTTTCTCAGTATGTCAAATATGCAATCAGATTTCATGCAGCTTAATTTGGTGGAAAGCTATTGCCAATTGAACGTTACATTTACCTCTTTCTTGCAGATGTTGAACCATGCCGTTAGCACGTGAGGAATGGATCGAAATAATCAAACTGTGGGGCGGGAGGAGTATATGTGCAGTGGTTGCCGATTGCAGAGTCATCCACAATGTGACTCTGTGTCACATGTTTCAGTGTCACAGTAATTAACTAAATTTGAGAAGACGGGCACATTCGTGAACATACATCGTAGCGGTTCAAACTCGCGGGACCTTGTTCCTTCCCCATTTTGAACCGGTACATGAAAATGCCATTTACTCCATGTTTGCCTGCGCCGATTTTGAAAATTCCTTCACTAATCGATTTCTCCCGTTGAGTACTACAAGAACCAGTTAAAATCTCGCGGGCCCTTCATTCTTCCCCATTTTGAACCGGTACATGAAAGTGCGATTTTTTTTCATGCTTGCCTGCGCCGATTTTGAAAATTCCTTCACTAGTCGATTTCTCTCGACGAGTACTACAAGAATCAGTTAAAATCTCGCGGTCCTTTTTTCTTCCCATTTTGAACCGGTACCTGCAAATGCGATTTTCTTCATGTTTGCCTGTGCCGATTTTGAAAATTCTTTCAGTAATCTATTTCTATCGTCGAGTACTACAAGAATCAGTTAAAATCTCGCGGGCCCTTTTTTCTTCCCCATTTTGAACCGGTACAAGAAAATGCGATTTTCTTCATGCTTGCCTGCGCCGATTTTGAACATTCCTTCACTAATCGATTTCTCTCGTCGAGTACTACAAGAATCAGTTAAAATCTCGCGGTCCTTTTTTCTTCCCATTTTGAACCGGTACATGAAAGTGGGATTTTTTTCATGCTTGCCTGCGCCGATTTTGAAAATTCCTTCACTAGTCGATTTCTCTCGACGAGTACTACAAGAATCAGTTAAAATCTCGCGGGCCCTTTTTTCTTCCCATTTTGAACCGGTACCTGAAAATGCGATTTTCATGTTTGCCTGTGCCGATTTTGAAAATTCTTTCAGTAATCTATTTCTGTCGTCGAGTACTACAAGAATCAGTTAAAATCTCGCGGGCCCTTTTTTCTTCCCCATTTTGAACCGGTACATGAAAGTGGGATTTTTTTCATGCTTGCCTGTGCCGATTTTGAACATTCCTTCACTAATCGATTTCTCTCGTCGAGTACTACAAGAATCAGTTAAAATCTCGCGGTCCTTTTTTCTTCTCATTTTGAACCGGTACCTGAAAATGCGATTTTCTTCATGTTTACCTGTGCCGATTTTGAAAATTCTTTCAGTAATCTATTTCTGTCGTCGAGTACTACAAGAATCAGTTAAAATCTCGCGGGCCCTTTTTTCTTCCCCAAGCCAATATTTTTTTGTATGTTTTGAATGTATTCAAGTATGGAACAAAAGTATTATATAATTCCCTTAGTAGGCTTCTCAACTTAATATTTTTCAACTTAAATTTTATTTATTTTAATTATTTATTTTCTTGTGACTCAATATTTAATTGCAATCGTTCATTGGGGAGAAGGGTGGCCATTCTCAAATATATAAATATAGTATTCTTAAAATTTATGTGTTCTCGTACTATTAGTTTCTTCCACTAGACCTGGAAATTGCAAAATTAATACCTGGAAAACCTGCAAAATTCAGGGAAATTGAGTTCCATATTTATGTATGAACACTGCTATTTACAATTTTTTTTTTTCGAATAGGGAGAACTGTACGAAAGGGTGGTTTGAGAATAGTATAACAGTAGGTTTCTGGGAGTGTTGTTCGAAATGAAATCTTTAAGTTTTACGTCCCACTATTATGCTGGCTAGGCTCAAGATGACGGGGTGTTGTTCGGTGGGGGTCAATGTTGCCAATTTTGGGTAAAGTCGCTAAATAAGGGGAATTCGACCTCAACGATAGCGTAGGGTGACCATAAAATTTTCAGTTAAAAACGGGACAGGTTCTTGCAACACTAGACTTTTAGATCTACCTTTGTTCTTATCAGTGCCTTGATATCAGAGTTCCCCCTCTCTCTCTTCGTTACAGAGCGGGTACTTATGAAAAAGGAAAGACACGTTGAAGTTTGTTTAACACACAACCAACTGCTAAAACCTCTGCTGCCTTTCGAGCAGTACTGCGAACTATAGAGTATGTTTAATATAGGGATTTTCAGTTCAATTTTTGCCGCTTTGTTATTATTAATACTTTTAAAAGGAGTAAAGGTACTGGGTTTGTTATTTACTTCTTTCATTTACATAAAACGGGACGAATACTACTTTTTTCCATCTACTGACGGGACGGCCGCGACACGCCCCTAAAACGGGACTGTCCCGGTCAAAACGGGACGTATGGTCGCCCTACGATAACGACAAAAAAAAAATCCGATTGGAGAATTTTTTGGGTGATTTTTAAATGACGATTTACCTACTTACACATTTAGCGACTTTTTGCTGCAAACAAAATGTTCATCTGTAGAGAAGCATTATTAGTTCAAAACAGTTTTTACGTTATTTTTTTCTGTTTGTTTGTTTTAATCAGCGCAAGTGATGAAGAGTTTGGAAATACAGCGTACTCACTACTCCACAATCCTGCATTGTTATGTTACCCTTGCCCTCTAACGAAGAATAACTACAAACTTGATGTCCTTTAGTTCGCAGAGTTTCCGTTGAGAGACACACGTAATACATCATTACCGATAGCAACAAGATTAGCTATAGATGCGTGAAAAAAGGCGAAGAAGGTGTTTGTTATATTTGTCCTCTGGGGTCTTTTAATTATTCTGCACTTTTTCTTTTACAAAAAATTGCTTAACGTAAGTACTGTAGTGTTAATTATTTCGGAACTATTTTGACCACAACATGAACAAAAGTACCCGAAACAACCTGAAATGATCCCTGAATTAAAAGATTGGTTGCGCCCTGTTTACAAAGATGTGAATAGAACCAGCGGCGCAAATCTGTCTTCTACATTGGGGGGGGGGGGGTGAGACCGTTACCATACTTTTTTTGGCGATGTCCAAAATACTTATGAAGTTGAAAAACAATGTTGTGGAGGATCAGAGTTGTCTTTAGCGTTAGGAGGCTGCAGATTTGAGGCTTATTCTGGGGGACATCTCACGTTCCTTTGTAGCAATCGGACAAAAATCATCAAATTTCTCCCAAAAAACACATTTCAAATCGGATTATTTGGGAGAAGTCCCCCTCAGTTCCAAGATTGGAGGGGACATGTATCCGTCATCCCCCCCCCCGGGATTTGCGCCAGTGAGTAGAACATATTGTTTAGTTTACATCTACAACTTTTACAATGCTTATAGACAATGAATTTCTCGATTATTTCTTATAGCGACTTTTCACCCAAAATTGGAGTCGTCACCTCTCGTTTCGCAAACTTATTGCCAACATTTTAGAAACTGGCTGCGGGGAGAGCTACAATGGATGATTCAAGTTATTTCGTCGCTTCCGCTGTGAACCTAAGTACAAGATTCCAAAAGTCACATTTTTTTGGTTCCAAACAATATGTCTGCTGGGTGAAAGCACAGACTGGAATGTGTTGCCTTTCCTACCTTATCTTTAATCCCATAGTAGCTCCTTTCCCAAAGTTAAAAAAATGCAATTCTTCCTTTCTTAATAGTACTTATGACCCAAAGTATTACGTAAGCATTGTATGTTACTTATGTAGCTCACAGAGCCGCAGCTATGGGCGAGCAAGAAAAGCACGTGTCCCGGGCGCGTGGTTGGAGGGGCGCCTAAAAGAGAGGTTATATATTAGTACTTTTCCTGGCGGTATTTAATACTTTTCATCAGAGTGCGAAATCATGAAATCAAAGTGAGAGGAAAAAATGAAATGAAATCTTTGAGTTTTACGTCCCACGGTTATGCCGGTTAGGCTAAAGGAGACGGTGATTATGAGAAATGAATGAAATGGTGGAATGAAGTAAGTGGGAGGAAATGGGAGAACCCCGAGAAAACCCACGCACACGGTGTTTGTCCACCACAAGGTTCACTTGGCGGGGCTAGGATCGAATCCGTGACCCCAAGCACCAGAGGTGAACGCTCTACCACTGAGCCACCGCGGCCCTAAAAGTGAGAGGAGACTGGAGAAGTGAAGAGAGAGAGAGAGAGAGAAGAAAACGCTCGCACTTTTACACTTCAAAGTAAATTAAGTCATTTATTTTTTCTGTCCCCCCTCTCCCCCTCCCCTAAGTTCTACTGTCAAAGTAAATAGCTAAAAACACTCCCAGGCCAGAACCGCATCTACGTTGGAAATTTGATCGAGATCGGTCGGTCGGTGCAAGATATTAAGAAAAAATGAAATGAAACCTTTGAGTTTTACGTCCCACAGTTATGCCGGTTAGGCTAAGGGAGACGCTGATGATGAGCAATGAATTAAATGGTGGAATGAAGTAAGTGGGAGGAAATGGGAGAACCCCGAGAAAACCCACGCACACAGTGTTTGTCCACCACAAGGTTCACTTGGCGGGGCTAGGATCGAATCCGGGACCCCAAGCACCAGAGGTGAACGCTCTACCACTGAGCCACCGCGGCCCCCGGCCGGGAATCGAACCCGGGTGTCCCACGCCAAAGGAGTGTTCACTAACCACTTAGCCACGAGGGAGCTCATCTGTGAGGCAGTGTAAACCCCCCAAAAAAGAAAGAAAATAAACGCACACTGGATGTTTGCGCAACTGAGGATCAAAACATTCTCAATGGAGTATGAGAAATAGTAAACGTCAATCAATGTGTGCTTTTGCTTATTCATTACTTCGTTAATACTTAATTCCTTCTAGAAATAGTGAAACAATACTATGAAGAAACACTAATTAAACTAATAACAATTACGTTGTATTTCTTACCATACCGTTTTTACCACCCATAGAATTTCAACCTAGCAATATACTGCATTAGTCACGCCGTAACGAAAGCTGAAATTCAAAGACCTGGCACTCGTTAACTGTTGAAGTTGTGTTGTAGCTACCTGTATATTACGCGGCCTGCGTTGGTACTCCTCAACATAAATACGTCACAGCCCAAAGCCAGGAAACATCACAAACAGAAGACAGGGGCACAAGCAGTGCCTGACACTTCACGAACTCAAACCCACCAAGACTCAACTCAACATGACCTTCAATTACGTTCTAGAAACCAAACCAGTGCTAAGGCACAAACTCACCAACTTCCTATATGAAAACAAAAGAAAAAAATCTAACGTTTTGGTTCCAAAGTGATGACATAACAATAATACTAAAAAGGTTTTAATTTTCAGTAACCCAAACATTAATTAACTAGGGAACATAACAAAGCAAAAATAAATAAATAAAAATAAATTAAATTAAAAAATAAAAACCTGACAAGTAAGCTCTCCCTGACTACTTTTTTTTTTAAATTTCAGTAAGGCTGTAAAATATGTCAATATCTTCGTAATATATATATATATATATATATATATATATATATATATATATATATATATATATATATATCATTGTAAACAAGTTCTTTAAACAAAAGAAAGCTCTGAGAGCGCTTACCTCTGACGCGGTAGGTCCCTGGTTCGATTCCTGCTCCCAACAAATAGGCTTTTGGTGAACACTGTAGGTGTGGTTATTCTTAAGACTTTCCAGTTTCCTTACATTTTCTTGATTCCACCATTATCATGTATCTCATCGTCACCTTCTCTCTTACATTGATGTACAATCATGGGGCGTTAAACTAAAAGAAAAAAAATCTTGCAAATATCCTAGTAAAAATGAGTTTTCTAAACTACACTAGTGGCCCCGCGTAGCGTATTCGCTAACGCTCTCGCCTTCGGTGCGAACGGTCCCGGGTTCGATCCCGGTGGGGGAACTCGGTCGAAAAAGTATCAAAAGATTTTAAGTCCAGCCATCCTGAATGAGGTTTCCTTGGCTTTTCCTCATTCACAGCAGGCAAATGCCGGAGTGGTACCTAACATATAGGTCCCAGGCCGTTTTCTTCCTTCCCAAATCCAAAAATGAAAATGAAACCTTTGAGTTTTACGTCCCACGGTTATGCCGGTTAGGCTAAAGGAGACGGTGATGATGAGTAATGTATGAAATGGTGGAATGAAGAAAGTGGGAGGAAACGGGAGAACCCCGAGAAAACCCACGCACACGGTGTTTGTCCACCACAAAGTTCACTTGGCGGGAGCTGGGATCGAACCCGGGACCCCAAGCACCAGAGGTGAACGCTCTACCACTGAGCACCGCGGCCCCATTTTTCCCCAATCCATTCTTCCCTTCCTTTCCCCGGATAGTGTGATCACCGAGGGAAGTCATCCCTCATATGCGACGGGCTAAGAAGGCCATTGATGCCGAAAGCCCAGAAATCTAAATCCTAAATCTTCACTACACAAGGGAATTTTCGCGCTGAAAACGGTTTATTAGCAATTATGTTAAGCAGCCCTGTAGTAAATCTGCACCAAGTAATAAATCGTCACATATAAAACGGAATGAATAAACACATAACATTCATTTTGCTACCTTGAAATGTAAAATGTTTCAAAACATTAATATTCAAAGATTTCTCAAAATTCAGATTCACCCATTCCATTGTCCTCAATCATTAACGAGTTTTACAATAGTAAGAATTGTATTCATAAACTACATTACTTACTTAGTACTATATTAAAGCAAGTTACACTAAAAGAATATATAATTAATGGAATATTTAACTAAAGTAATAGTTAACTAGTGTACATACCCAAGCATTTGTTTCCTTCCTCTCTTCTTTTCCGTTTGTAAACAACCTCGTTTCGCAAGCAAAAGACGGTAGTTCAATGACGTCAGCCATGGCGAAAGAAAGAGGTGTCTATAGGCGGCCTGGATCTCACACACAGATGGACGTATATAACATATAGCTGAAGTATTTAACATACGTATATGTATGTAAAATACAGAAGATTGTTAGAAGTCAGACATCCTGCAGCGACATGATGTAATATCTAAGCGGGTAAAAGGCAGTACCTGTGTAGCATATGGATAAAGTACGCTCCGTACAGATTTCCTTAGTAAACATAATGAATCCTTGTATTTGTACAATATACCGCTGTCCGGATAATGGATTTTTCTCAGTGTAAACAATTACCCTACTTTTTAGTGCAAATGGAAATGGAACTTAAAAAAATCATATTATTAGTTATATAAAGTAGTCAAATAATTTTAAATTCTTTAACCTCCAAATTCTTTAAAACCTAGAAGTAAATCATAATATATTAAAATAAAGTAATTAGTCATATGGTTCTCATAATTTGGATGATAAAGTAAAGAAATGGAAATAAATTCGTTCCCGGAAATTTATAAGCCAGGGAAAAAACCGGGAATATTCCCATTTTTAAATTCCTTCCCACCGGGAATATTCCCACTGCACATCACTACCCCTGTCCCGCAGCCGAATGGGGTGAATTTGGAAGTTAATTCGATCGGAGATTACCGTTGATCTCATCGACCGCGAAAACTATGAATTTGACACTAATATCGGTCATTTTCTACTACTTTTACATATCTCGGTAAACGTTCTTCCCCCTGAGACCCCCTGATTCAATTAAAAAAAAAGACGCTTAGTCTTGGTCTGTGGCCTGGAATAAGGTACCTGTGACTACAATTTTGTAACTCTTGGTCCAGTCGTCTGGTCCCCAGGTCGCCCACAGACACAGACAGACAAACAAACACACAAACAAACTCTATTTTATTTATATTAGATAAATAACTAAAGTGTGGAGTGATTCTAAGTATTGTTGAGTTTTGATTTATCCCAAGAAAGTGAAAACTGTACCTAATGGCAATGAACATGTTTCGGGAAGCTGCAAAAGTAAATATTTCTTTAAATGTCGTAGCATATGCTTGTAGTTTTTACTGTCTTTCTAAGAGTAATAACATACATTTAATGGCACGTGTGAAATTAAAGATATAAGTTGTTCATTAATCTCCAGTTTCAATATAACTTTTACAAAACAAGCCTTATTATATTATTATGATTAATATTATCTTTTCCATTTATTTGTTTTGCAATTTGCTATTAAAGAATCTGATCACACAATTTTCCAGACAGAATTTTAAGATGTTCGTGAGCAAGAAATCAAATCCCTTCTTACCCTTTCATTGTTTAAGAGTACAAAGAGCTAGTACCTACTTATGTTGCCCTTGTTAATTTACTTAATAAAATAGGAAATACTATATACCGTATGTTAACTGAGAAAGATACTATCCTATTAGTTATACAACCTTTTGTCAAACAAAGTGTTAGCACAAACCAGAGAAACTAACATTGATATGCAAATAATCAGATCATGTCTTGCTGTCTCACTTTTAAGTCCAATCGCCGCCACTGCCCTTGCTCTGAATAGTGTTTCATTCGAAAAAAACTCCAAAGAGGGTATTTTAGAAGTAAAGAGGAGTGCATGTTCCTTGATATCCTGATTTTGCATGAAAATTTGTCTGAAGAGTATTTTGCACTTGAGTTTGTGTGGGGGGGAAGGCCCAACTCACCTTCTGAAAGAAATACGGTATTGCTTATCAATAATACAAAAAGATAACAATATTAGGAAATCCAAATATTAGCCAGTAAATATCACTTTTATAATTTTGATTTAATAAGTTAATATTTCACTTACCGCTAGAGCTCCGCATGATACGAAATCCAATGATATGGAAACTGGAGTTGAACTGTTAAAATATTAAAAATGAACGTAAATAAAGATAGCAATAACATTTTTGAACTTACAGAATAGCGGGCTTAAAGGGTTAAAACTTAACCCAACGTATTTCGTCTGTTTCGAAGACTGATAACTACCACTACCTTTTCTTTATTCCATTGATATATAAAATGCTTCGAATTTGAAGGAATTAATTGGAATAATTTCTTCATCAACTAGTTGTATCGCCAGGATATATTTTTCTGTGCACAAGCTTCTAGTTCTGTTTATCTACCTGAATACATATAATGTACAGGGTGTTTCAAAACAACAACATTTGGGTGCTGATTCTTGACGCTAAGATAAGACAAAAAGTAAAGACCAACCTGGATTTACATATGCTTCCTTTCGAGTTATAGGCTGCGGAAAACATGAGAAAAAAATTAACATTAAAGGTTATAGCTCTAATACTATGGGATGTTCTCTAGTCGGGTCAAGACTTCATTCAGGAACCAATATGTTGTCTATCCAAATATGGATGTTTCAGAATCCTACGGTGCTTCCGCAACAACTTTCATAGAGGTGGCTGGTGTGTACTTCAAATTATCTGACCGTAGCCAAACTTCCTCTATAAATCTTGTTGCGTGAGTACCTTAAGATTCTGACGCGTGTATCTCTGGATAACGCACGTATTAGTTCTTAAGTGAAGTCTTGACCCAACTACGGTAGGTTTCATAGTTTTGGAGCTATGGATCAGTTCATTTTTTCATGTTTTCGGCAGCCGATAAGTTCCTACTTTCTTCCATTCTCGCTACATAACCTGCCTCACTGAATCTCCTAGATTTGATAACTCTAACAATGTTTGATAAAGGGTATAAATTATGCAATTCCTCTTTATTAAATTTCCGCCATTGCCCATTCCTGTTCCTTTTGGCATCAAATATTTGTGTCAGGATTTTATTCTCAAACACTGTCAGTCTGAATTCTCCCCTTAAAATAAGGGACCATATTTCGAAACCATACAGATTACATCTATTACAATCTCGTTCTCTTTAAATACTCGTATGTCGTTATAAATAATAATTAACAACAGGCATAGTTATCGTTTTATATATTTTGAGCTTTAAATTTCTTGACAGAATTCACGATGGCAAGAGATTTTGAATTGAATAATAACGCGAATTCCCTACTTTCAGTCGATATTTAATTTCTACGTCGATATGATTTTGATCCTAGATACTTGAAGTATTCATTTTATCGAAAATATTATTTAGTACTTTGACGCATCCATAATTTGCAATATTACGATCCAAGCGAACTTGCATATATTAATTTGTTTCTGCATTCACTTCTAAACCTGCAAGCGTTTAACAAGGCCTCTGTATTCCTTTCTGTTGTTCTCCTTTCATCTCCTGTCAAATTTACGACATCAGCACAGGCCATAATCTGGTGAATACCATTTAGTTCTAGGCTCTGGTTGCTATCTTTGATTTTCCTTATAGCGTATTATAGAATAAAATCGAATAATAATGTCGACAACGGATCTCCTTGTTACAAGCTCCGTGTGCGTGGGTTTTCTCGGGGTTCTCCCGTTTCCTCCCACTTTCTTCATTCCACCATTTCATTCATTTCTCATAATCACCGTCTCTTTTAGCCTAACCGGCATAACCGTGGGACGTAAAACTCAAAGTTTTTTTTTTGTTACAAGCTATTCTCGTCGTGGAAACTCGTGGACAAGAATTGTCCTACGCGAACTTTACTTTGGAATTAATTTAAACATATCTTAATTGATATAATTACCTTTTACGATATTCCAAATTCTACAAAAATGTACAACGTGTTTTCTAAAATGATTCGTAAGCCTTACTAAAATCAACAAATAATTAATGTACTGGGGTATTGTATTCCCATTTCCTTTCAAGTATTTGTCAAATAGTAGATATCTGTTCGATAATCGATTGATTTCTTTTAAATCCACACTGATAATCTCCAATAATTTCATCTGCGTATGGGATCACACTTGCTAATAGAATGTTTGAGAGGATTTTATAGTATGTTGACAGAAGAAATATGCCTCGATAATTATTACAATTTGGTTTGTCGCCTTTCTTGTGAATTGGAACAATGATTCATTTTTTCCGCTCTTTTGGTAATTCCTTTTTGTTCCAGATAACAAGAATGAGTTTGTGTATCTTGTTCCACAATTCTCCCCTCTAGCTAAAATTAACTCAGCAGAAATTTCGTCTGTACCTAGAGATTTGTATTTCTTTAATTTCTTTATAGCGATGGTTTTACTGTGTGCATTTTCTTTTCGCCACGAACATTAATTTTACGCCGCGTGTTAAACAAATCGTCAAAGATATCTTTCCATCTATTCAACATGCCATCTGTATCAGTGAGATTTGTTCCGTCATCTCTCTTTAAATTGTACACACGAGGTTGATACTCTTTCTCAAATTCGATGATGCCCTTATACAATGTCTCAATTTTTTATATATTATCTTCAACTTCATGTATTTTAGCCTTGAAAAAATCGCGTTTCTTTGTTCAATACATTTTGGAAGTTTCCCATCTGATGTCAGCGAAATTTAGTGTAGTTATATCGATCGAATTTTGTACCCAACGCAGTTTCGCCTCTTGTCCGTTTTCCGCTAGTTTAATGCATTCCTGGTCGAACCATGGTTTGTTCCTGCGTATTTCCGTGTGCTCCACTTTTTTTCTTGCTGAAATTTTACTTCTATCCCTAATTCGAACCCAAGTGTCCTCAACACTAGTGCTCTCAAAACCGTGTAAAACCGAGAATCCATTCGACACTTCAATCTGGGATTCCTCTCTAGGTACCGTATCGCTGGAGTAGGAGAAATACCCGTTCTACTACTACTTCGTAAACACTGTCTTTTATATAGTCATCCTTATTTTCTGTTGGAGCTATCACATTTAAAATAAGGATATCACACCATCAACCCTTATGAGTAATAGAAGAAAGTCTATCATTAACAAATTCAACCCGTTTAATTGTCCTTTTAAATTAATCGAAATTAAAATACTATTTGTGAAGTCATATACAGAATAAATTCACAAATTTTTACAATTATTATTAGAAATTAATGCTGTCACCTACTTCGAACATTTTAAAAGCACATAGTTTCTAAGGTATTGATATTCCATTTCTTATCGAAAGTATGAAACGTTGTAAATAGCTGTAAATTTTCATAACTGTTCTCCAAGTGGATTTGTATACAATCAAAGGTAGTTTTGTGAAGTTTTAGTCCAATAAAAGCTTCTTGAAACAGCTCTTATTTGTAAAAGAATACATAATGATCGTTTCTGGATGTTGCAATGGTCTGTCCAAACAGCTTGATAAAAATTCAGCGTAGTATAACAACAAAAGCTGCTTCTCTTATATTCCCCACCAAAAAATGGGGGGCACAAGTTTGGTATGGTGAAGGTAGAGGGCGTCAAATTCTACTTCGCCCCGGGCGCAGAAATCTCTAGCTACGACTCTGGCTGTCTCACACTCGGAAGAAGTATCACCACCACACAATGCTCGTTTGATTCGTCTTCGTGGAACGTTCGCATCACTGCATCCCACAGCGTATTCAAACTTTCCTTACTCTGTAAGGACCGAAGGCTGCAGATAGTGGCTTGCGACAATTTTTTCACAGTAGAAAAATTGGCACATGTATTCTGAAAGTGCATGAACAGTTGATTCGTGTATTCAAGAACACGTCTCATCAGTTTAAGACGAAACAGAAATAAAAATTCATGAACATTTTTTAACAGGGAATTCGCGTCTGCTCCATATATTTGAAAGTGATCTGCTATTTTCTCTAAAGTTTTAACCACTGATCCAAAATTTTCTAAAACTGCCGGAATAGCTTCCAATCTACAGCTCCATCTAGTGTCGCTCAAAGATTTTAATGTTACCAAACGGTTTAAGTTTTCTCCTTGACGTTGAATATTTTCATAAATAGCGTGACTTTTTGACGACGCTTCTATGAAGGAATGCAAACTACTGAAAACGGCAAACATCTTTCTAATCGCAGACACTTCTCCGCACACATGAGCAATGCATAAGTTCAAAATGTTTGCGTAACAATGAATATAAATGGCTAAATCGTTCACGTTCCAGATCTTCTTATCAACGCAAGAGTACCGACCACGCATATCAGCTGCACCATCGTAATTGTCCTCCGATGTTCTGTACGCTCAAATCCTGTGATATTAACATATTTGTTAAGTTTGGACAAACTTTCGCCATCTGTTTTTTCTTTCTTGTAAAGCCCGATAAAACTTTTGTGAGCGTTTAATGTTTCATTACAGTACCGCAAAACAATTGATACTTATTCACGTCCCTTCAAATCTTGAATTTCATCCATGATGACACTATATGTACTTGCAGTCCTTACACGATCAATTATTTTTCCCAGCACATACTTACACATTAAATACAGAAATGGATTTTGATATTCGGGTCTAACGTATCTAAAAGTTTTCTCTTTGTTAACATAATACCTAAAAATCACGCCATTGTCTTTGGATCTTAGCGATAAGAGTTCTAGTAAATTCCTTTATTTTCAATTTCGTCATTTCCCTACGACCTCTAAGAGGAACACATTGGCAAGCACAATACAAAACACTATTTAGAAGTGCTTTCAATTATAATATATTATCGTTAACTATTTGGTTCATCTGCGAATCTAATTTACGCGCAACCGATCCCTGCAATTGTGCGTTTCGTAATTCCGCAGCGTTAAAAACACAAGTCTTATGAGCGTTACTTACCTCATACGGTGCTGACTACATGGTATGGACTTGCCTCCGAGATACAAGCATCCGTTGGAAATTTTTAATGTGCTCATAAAATTAATATCGAAATAACATTTTCATGACATTGACAAAAACTTAGTGCATCTGACCGCAAGTTTGATTTCATAGGCGGATGTTTATACGTTGAATATAACTTTTAGCCTCCTTACGTATACGGCACATTGAGGATTGAGCGATATAACATTATACTACAACAGTAAATCTATATTATAAAATTGAAAGTGGCAATCTTTGTGACTCCTAATCTCTTGAACCACCCGATCGAGATGGATCAAATTTTCAATATATATCAAGTTTAAGCCTGCAATGTTATTTGTCAATTCACTTTGAAGGAGCAACGTATGGGAGGAGGAGGAGGGGGAGATATGCAAAAATCAAAATAAATAAAAATAAAAGTGACTAAGTTTGTGACTTAATAACTCTTGAACCAGGAGACCGACCTTATTGTTTAAAAATGTATGACGTTTGGAACTGGAAAGTTTTCTTTTTTATAATTTCACTTTGATGGTAGAACCTAGGATTGCTGGAGGGGAGGGGGAGGTATATATATATATATATATATATATATATATATATATATATATATATATATATATAAAACTTAATAACTCTTGAACCACCCAACAGATCTCGATCACGCTTTCAACATAGATGGGGTTTGGACTTGAGATGGTTTCTGTCATATCACTTTGACGGTGGAGCTTAGGGGACGGGGAGAGCATATATATTTAAAAATGATCGAAAATAACCGATATTAGAGTGCAGTCTACAGTTTTGGGGGTCGCTGAGATAAACAGTGACACTTCCAATGGTGCTTAAATCCAAATTCAGCCCCGTAGCTTTTCGGTGGTAGGAGGATATGTAAAAATGATAGAAAATTAACATTAGTGTCAAATTTATAGTTTTTCTTCTCGCTAAAGTGAACAGTGATACTTCCGATCCCGTTTAAGTGCAAATTCAGCGCCGCATCTTGGGAAGGGAGAGAAAGAAGATATATAGAAATTATCGAAAGTGCCCATTATTATCTGTGTCAAATTCATTGTTTTCGAGGTCATTGAGATGAACAGTGACACTTCCGATGCCGTGCCTTGCAACATGGGAGAGAAGGAGAAATACAAGTTTATTGAAAATGACCGTTATTAGTGCCGAATTCATATTTTTCGGTGTCTCTAAGATAAACAGTGACGTTTCTGATGCCGGTTAAACCCAAATTCAGCCCCGCAACTTGGGGAGAAGGAGGGAGAGAAATATAAAAATAATCGAAAATTACCGATAACAGAAAGCGCTTTAGTAATAATAAAAAGCGACTGATTAACGAACCATATAATTCCTTTTTTAAACTTTAACCCAACGAAGTTGGTATTTGATGCTTGTAATCCATATTCAGAAGTGAGACTGATTTTGTACAGTTATTTTAAATAAATTAGTTTGATGTCGTTATGTTGTATTTCAAATACTGTATAGGTAAAAAGTATTTATACAAATTGAGTTTATAGAAGAGATATAGACAGTTGAGTCTTTTGTAGTTTTCACTCAAATTATTCTAAAATATTAAGTTTCGATTAATATAATTATTTTATTTTTTTCTCTATTTTTGGTCGATATGCAAACATATCATCATAATCATCATCAAAGCTATTCTGCCATTATTGGCTGGTTGCTTGCTGCAACCGAGAAACCTCGGGGTACGGTGGTCCTCAGCTAGTCTCTTCGTCTTAATGTAGCAATTTTTTGTTTTAATACCTTCCTTCAACTACAATCTCCATTGCTCCCTCTCTCTCTTTCCTCTCACCGTACCCTCTAGCACGTCCTTCAAGGCCAATATCCCAAAAAGTTCCTCTTTCTCCTCTTATCAATATCTAAAATTCTTCTTTTCTCTCCTACTGCTAATATTTCTAACACCTTTTCATTGGTTTTACGTTCAACACAGCTAATTCTTTACTTTTTTCTCAATGCCGAGGTTTCGAAAGTCTGCAATATTTTCCATCGCTTTTGCGTAATGTCCATGTTTCTCCCTCATTGGAATCAGTAAAACAAAATCTCAATATTTAATTATAAGTTTGTTTAATACAAGGATTAGGTAATCGTGGTTGAAAAAAATCTGATGCCTTCAGAGTGTAAAAATAATTTTGCAGTTCATGGTATTTCAAGAATCTGTACCGTTTTGATTTTCTCTCATTCGTCTTAGGGGTAGCCTCCTGAGTTTGGGAACCAGTGGAGTGTTGGATGTTGAAAAATATAAAAAGATTACGAAACGTCGTGATATATCTTAGAAGTAGCAAAGCGTCGGCACCCAATAAAAAATAAAGGTCATTACTTATCTTGTACACTATTATCATACTTACACGGAGATAAACTATGTTACTTTTAGAAACATATATTGTATTTCCGTTACTATTGGAGCATTGTAGAATTTATTATTCCTTATATCCAGAGTAAAATTTACCTATGAAAAGCATAATATTTCCTAAAAGCAAGACTTGCAATCAAGACTAAGACCAAGACCAAGATTGGTTGTGCAAGACCAAGACCAAGACCAAGACCAAGACCAAGACCGAAGGTTCCAGTGCAAGACCAAGACCACCGCGGTCTTGGTCTTGGCCTTGCATTTGCTCATCACTAGCTGGCACTGTCAATATTGCTAAATTTCGGCTTATTACTTAATTATACTCACAAATTTTTCGATTTTGTCTTTTTTGAACAGTGAACATTTCTTAAGCTTCACAGGAAGTTGTTGTGACTAATATGCAAATACCACAGAAAAAATATAAAGAAAAATGAAACCACTATACACCGATACACGTGGAAGCTATATATACAGGAAAATGCTTCAAACAAACTGCTCGCTGCAAACACAAATTTCACAATAAGTGTATACATTTTGGTTTGGATGCCAGGGTGGCTATTAGTAACAATAACTCCTTGTTTTAATTGTACAGTTCTCCCTTTCCTCTTCACAACAATACCAGATGTTGCTCTTTTTGTGACATACATGGAAAGAAATAAATTTCCTTTTGTTACTAGCGTGGACAAGATATCCGACAAAGAACCGAGTTCTGTATGTCTGTGCGTACCCTTATAAAACACACCATGTATCCCAGACAACAGACCGACCTGCACTTTCTCTGACCATCAACATACACCGCATCCCCTTTCTAGAGCACGTTCAAAGTTCACCAACCTTTATTAAGATGGATGTAGCAAGACATTTATTACAAGACATTATCAGATGTTTCTAAAATCAGAGTTTCATTCCCGTTGTTAATCTAGAACTTTTTTCAGACTTGAAGGCAGTTTACAGTCGAACATTTTATAATAATATCAGCATAGATAAGACAAAATATTTAATAACTGTCCATTCCCTAAGAGATAGCCGGAATCAGTAAGGGAGACGGTATATGAACATCTCTGAATATGAGCAAATTATTTTTAGATAAAGCCAAATCCCAAATTTACGCGGAGTCTCTGACCCCGCCCCCCCAAAAAAATATATGTTCAGAAAAAGTCCTATCTTTATTCAAATTACAAGCATTTCTGATGAGACAGAAAAATAAAGAAATCCTGAATTTCACACTACAGTTTATAAATTATTATTACCGTCGTAAAGGAACATGTAATGTCTGAAATCGAAATAAAGCAATACAGTGAGCTATGAACTAATTCAGATCACATGCATCGAAAGCCAGTGACAATTACCCAGCTAGTAGTAGAGAGGCAGTGTCAGCGCTTAAAGTGAGCCGGAATGCACCGGTACGAAGTTCCGGAAAGTTACAGTGCTGTCGGAATTTAGTCCCTGTGCAACCTTGACACTACAAACTTTGTGCATTAATTTTTAATTAATATTTTGATTCCTTCTATGAAACCACTATTATGCATAATATAATCTATCGGAAACAGATCAGGAACATGGATCAGGAATTAATTACTTACATTATTGGTTGCGTTCTGGCAAATCACTATGGATAAGCATTCCGGCGAACCGGTAAGCCCTGGGCAGTGTGCATGCCTAACGAGCAGCATTGGAAAGGTGGAGCATGGGCACGAACTCTGTTCCGACCTCCCATCCTGACTGAGTGACTGAGGTTTAACCTGGTACCTCTTGTCAGGCCAGGATTGCTGTCTTTTCACTTCCTAGCCCCTCCCCTCTCTTGGCCTAGTTAGTCGCCTGAAAAACTCAATACAGTGAAACGAAATCATAAAATTAAGCAAAACCGTGTCGTATTCACTGCAGCTCAGTTTACTGATAATACTGGATGGCTATCCAAATAAACAGTTGTCCCCTACCCCCCCTTCCCCTAAGTTACCAATATGAAATGACCTTTAAATGATGGAGGACAATTGTGAATAGTACAGAAACCTCGGCAGTTCTTATTTCGAGTAGGTTTCCACTTACCTTATGAATTTAGGTGGGGTTTAAAGGAACTCTTTGTTCTAGTTTCTATGTTGAGTTCTGATATGACAGACAATCATGCTTTTAATATAGTTGCATTAACGTAAAACGCAAAGTTATTTTATCAGCTAGCACTTGTGGCTAGAACAAGAAATTGTTGCGAAAAAACAATTCTTTAGTAGTCAATATGTGGTCAGTAGAGGGTAGCACAGTCTCCTTTACAAATAACCTACAATTGTCCGAAATGCGGAAAAATAAGGGAATATTATTATCTAAAATGTCGATGCAAATATTTTTCTTTTTAACGGTAGACAGCCATTTTCAACATAACGTGAAACCTGTTTAAAGTTTATACTATTTATCTTCATGCTCACAGCTATATTCGATATTTAGAACTACATATAGAAATAAAGCGCCAGGCCAGATGAACTGGCCACCTGGAATCTCTAACCAGGTAAAAAAATAGGGTATCCGTAGCTGGCGGAGAAAAATAAGCGAGTCACTGAATTATCCATCCCCATCGCGAACTTCTGAAATACGGTTGGATTACTTGCCTCACTGAGGATTAAGGAAACAACCGTCGAATTGGTTTAAGCCTCTACGGAGGCTAAATTATCTAATTGACTTTACTGTTGACGATCTTGCAATTCTCTTGGGCTAACGATTTGTTTTTGATATTCTCCTCTTCGGAGGACTATATCACCGAACCCAATTGACGACTTTGGCACCTCCACCGGATACCGATTTTATTAGTGCTTCCTCTTCTGCTTTGGCCCTAGAACTCTCATCCCTATGGCGGACTCTGGCAATGCTTCCGGTCCATCGACTCCATTGAACATGGGCCCACATGGTCGCCAAAAAACGCAACCGCGTATTGTTACCGGCACTACACGGCTAGTACCAACTACCACCACTTATGCAAACTGTGTCACTACCGGACAACGAATTCGATCCAGATCCCTCTCTGACGGCGAACAAACCTTAGA
The DNA here is from genome assembly GCF_964235325.1 of Thermobia domestica. Lineage (NCBI taxonomy): Eukaryota > Metazoa > Arthropoda > Insecta > Zygentoma > Lepismatidae > Thermobia > Thermobia domestica. Next base: position 341,025,252 of record NC_137456.1, on the reverse strand, counting down.
TCCCAAGAAACAACGGCTTACACCAATAACAGATCCTACTGCTACTAATGTCAGCAACAATATGGATTGGGCATCCACTTCCACTGGAAATCAATCAACTTTACACCAAGAAACAATTTATAACTTCCTACTAACTGATTTCGATCCAAAATACGACACAGTGCGCGCTGTCTTTCAACAACTAGTAAAGTATGTTCCTCGTCCAGAAATACGAGAAATCATCAAGACGCGCCGGGGTATCATTCTGAAATCGACAAATCCGAACTTCGCTACACATGTCCGCAACAAAGCTACTTTCGAAATTTTTGGGTTAAAAGCAAAAATATCAACATTAAGTTCCAGCGGACGAAAAACACCACCTCCACCACGGCGTCCTCCAATGTTATCTGTCGTCATACGGGGAGTGGAACCTGAATTCACTGATGAGGAAATTTACTCCGAATTACACCAAGAAGGACTACCTGTCAAGCGTTGTATACGAATCAAGAATAACCAGGGTCCAACATACTTAGTCCGCATTCTTACTGATCAACAACAACTGATCGACCAACTGCTTCTCCACGGTGCCTATATATACCGGCGTCGTTACAAGGTGGAACCATCTCGCACACCAGCACCTCTGCCTGTTAGATGCGAGAAATGCCAACAATACAATTCCCATCCGACATCTGAGTGTCCGAACACCATCAAATGTGGCTACTGTTCACTTGACCATCCCACAAAGAGCTGCCCTAATCTTAAGGAGCCACCACATTGCGTTCGATGTTCTGAAGGACACCCTACCTATAGCTACAAGTGTAAAGCTAAACCTAAACCCGATCCAGCTAAGCCAGAACTCGTTGTACCCATACGCTCTGTTGACACTCCAACACCGCCAGCAAATTCGCTGCGCCATCCAATAACTGTTGAAGACCTATTACGCTTCCTCACTATTTCTCTACAAAATATCCATCCTTTTGATCGCAATCATATCCTGAATCAGATCATGTATGCAGCCAAATTACTGTTTAACCTACAACTTCATGCTACATATTCCGGACCTACAGTTCACTTTCAAATTCAACCACTCGAAGTCTACGTTTAGGATGGGTAATTCTGCATACGCTAGAATAATACGTATCATTATGGCTTATAACTTACTTTTTCTTAACATTCGATCAGTCTTAACACACCATGTGCTCTTTACACAACTTCTTCAAGAAGAACAAATTGCAGCCTTTGCACTTAACGAAACGTACCTCGCACCACATTTGAACTGTTACTTTCCGAAATATCACTTGCTCCGACATGATGCTCCATCTGGTCCAAGAGTCTACGGAGGTACAGCTATAGGTGTTAGCCAACGCCTTCCTTATAGAGCAGTCACGGTTCCACTTCCGCTCACACTCCACCTTCCTGAGCATAATGTCACGACTATTTATTTTCGAGGCCGCACTGTTACCTTCGCTACCATATATTTTCGACCAGGCAAACCAATCAACTACGACTTTTTTCGATACATCGATTCTACCTTTCGGCACTACATTATCATGGCGGATTTAAACATTCATAGTCGGTCACAGAGGGACAAAACTAACTTTTTAGACTTTCTTCACACTGAAACAGTTGCTGAGTTCCATGTGCTACCGAAACCTACACGCCCCGTCAGCAATACTACTCCTGATGTTGTCATCACATCAACATCTCTTTCGCAGAGTATTCATATCGATGTGCTTGATTCAATTGGTAGTGATCATGTGCCTATCAAACTTACACTTCACTGTTCTCCTCGCTCTCACTCTAACATACCTCCTCAGAAAGTATTCTGCTACAAACGAGCCAATTGGGAACAATATCGCTCCGATCTGGACACTGCTGTTAATAACTTGCTCATACCTACTACACAATACGATCTTGATCACACAATTGCTAATCTTACTGAATCTATTCAAGAAGCAGCACACCGTTCCATTCCAACAGCAGAAGTACAATTACATAAACCAAAATTGCCTCCGCACTATTTACCTTTCATATCCGCTTCTCGTCGAGCACATCGTGAGTACCTCGCTACGGGTAATCTTGAAGCGCTTAGACTTCATCGCCAATACCTTAGAATTACGCACAATTACATTGTTGCCTATAAGAAACGCCATTGGATTCAAACTTGCAACACACTTGCAAGTGAATCACACCCCAGTAAATATTGGCGCAAATTCCATCAACTCACCGGTACAGTATCCCGCACACCATACCCCATTGTTCACAATAATCAGGCAGTGATCACTGATATGGATAAAGCGAATACGTTTGCATCATTTTTTCAAGATATTTTTACACCTCTTCCTGGTTGGCATACACCGCAGCGCCTACAAAATTCAATAAACAGACGTACAGATCCAACATCTGCTTCTCTGCGCCCATCTATCAGCCACTCTTTAGAGCCCAATAATCAACTTACCACTCCGATCCAACCAGATGATATTCGCCAAACATTGCTCCGTAAACGAAACACTGCACCAGGCTTTGATTATGTTACCTATGTTCTCGTCAGGCAAGCATCACCTGCTTTTCTACTTTTTCTCAGCGCCATATATACTTTCATCCTGCGAACTGGATTTTTTCCAATCGACTGGAAATACTCGAAAGTTCTTCTATTTCCCAAACCTAACAAACCTTCAACTGACGTACAGTCCTATCGCCCTATTCATCTCACCAGTTGCCTTTGCAAAATATTAGAACGCATTCTAGTCCGCCGCTTGCACGCTCATCTTGCAACTCATAATCTACTTCCTATTCATCAAGCCGGTTTTCGACCCCATTTCAGTACAATGGATCAGTTATTACGACTATCTACGGCTATTTATGATCAATACAACACAGGTTTTCCTTCTTGTCTGGTAGCCTTTGATCTAGAAAAAGCTTTCGACAAAGTTTGGCACCCTGGTTTACTGTACAAACTCCATAACTATTTTCTACCATCCTCTTATATCAGATTCATCCATTCTTTCTTACTAGGGCGACTAGCATATATCTCTATTAACGGAACACTTTCTCATCCGATCTTCATCCAATCTGGCGTTCCTCAAGGCTCGTCACTGTCTCCTTTATTATACCTACTGTATGTTGCCGACCTTGTGGTTCCAAACAACATCAACATATTTCAGTTTGCTGACGACACCGCCTTTTTTACGACAGCCCGCACAGTACAATCCATTAGTAAAACTATGCAAACGGCAATTGATGCATTCGTTGACTGGTGCAATGTGTGGCGATTAAGTATTAATTCTACCAAAACTCAGGCTATTGTTTTCCTGCCACGTAGACGCCGTTCACGTATCTACAGGAATCCAAGTCGATTAAACCTCCAAGTAGACCATACACCTGTCGTGCCGTCAAATACTCTTACTTATCTTGGTGTCATATTTGACTCCAAACTTACTTGGACCCCACACCTCACCAAGATCATACGCCAAGCGCAAAATCGGCTCAACCTCCTCAAGCGCCTAGTTGGTACAACCTGGGGTTTAAAACCGTTAACAGTACTTCATACATATAAAGCATTTATGCGCAGTACATTAACATACGGTCACACTGCCTGGACATCTGCACCGCCCAAATTCTATCAGAAGTTGGCTATCCTAGAGCGCCATGCTCTACGCCTAGCACATCGCATCCGCTTACCGCACCCGACACGGTTACTTTACGAGCTGATTGACTTTCCACCGTTATTGCACCATCTCGAACAGCTTCGTACACGGTACGTTTGCAAGCGAATTGACCAGCAGCATCCCATGTTACTTGATATCCTACGGTACGATCGGGATCACGACGCACCCTCAGCTTACGTTGATACTCCCCTACAGCACTTCATGACTCTTTATCATTTGCAACTCGATGATGGTGTAGTGGATCCCGAAATATTTCACATCTACGAACCACGGGAGCTTTCATCATTCATATATCCATCACACGCACCGTAACCACCTATTAACATGGGCTTCCTCTGTCTCCATCAGTTCCTGAATCGCCCCAGGAACAGAACATAACTCGCATTCGTCTGTACTAACAAATACCTTGTGATGTGGCGTTCAGAGCACTTCATTTCATCTTCATCTGCTTCTCTCCATATTGCCTCCTGTACCATATTCATTCCAGTTTTGCCCTCGACTTAACTCCGCACTACATGGTAATAAACTTATTATTTTCAACAATATTGCTGTCTCATGCTTATAGTATGCTTGCACTTCATTAGATGTTATTGTCACCCTTCCATCTCCTCTCTGTTTATATGTATTTAATAAATAAATAAATATTATATACTTGTGCACCTCTTAGACCGACCACATTAAATTGCAACCTACATTTTATATAAAGCACTTACCCGAAGAAAGGGCAAAACCCTTTAGCGGGACGACGGACAAAAAAAAAAAAAAAAAAAAAAAAAAAAAAAAAAAAAACAGGCCAGTTGCTCCGATACTCTCGATCGATATTTAATTCGATCCACACAGCTGTTACGTACCAGACGTCAGAACAGCTGCATTTTGTTTCCTTCCTTTTCCTCATTCCGGATTCTTTCTCTTGCATTACTTTTGAGCTGTGTCCGTCAGACTTATCTAGTCAAGGGCGTCCAGTGCTACGAGTTTGGCAAGTGAATTTATCCAACCTTGACGGCTATCCAAACGGGTCGTCTTACCTTTGTTTCATTTCATCTCATTTGATCAGGGATTTCACACACAAACACACGTCATTACGGCTTCGTGCCGCAGGTCTCGTGTTGCTCATGACGGACTCTGGCAAAGCTACTGGACCACCTCTAGAATGCAGACACGGAGGTTTACCACCTGTTTTCACAACTCCCTCTGCTAGCTCCACGAAGGTGGAGAAGCGGAGAGAGCACAGCGAAAGACGCCGCCGAGCCTCAGAGCGCTCAACTGCCTCAACAGTGTCAAATGCATCTAGTAGGCCACGATCTAGATCGCCACTGAGTCAGCCCAGCTATGCCAGCAAAGCAAAATCTCCTCCTGCTAAGAAGCAACATACTGCTAACGATTCAGAGTTATCTGACATGGACGCCGAAAATTCCACCTCCTCGCGCCGAGCATCAGCAACCAATATTTTGCCAAATCAACAATCTGCATCTGTTTATTGTTTTCTACTTCAGAAATACGATCCTAAGTATTCAAACGAAAAGTTCATCATCCTCCAACTTAGGAAATATTTGCCCAGCCTTCCACTCCAGGAAGTTGTAAAAACGCGAAACGGTTACATATTGAAGTCCACCGAGCCCGATTTCCTCACGACAGTACGCAATAAAGCCTCTTTTGAAATCTTTGGTACCAACTCCATTATTACGTCTCTGTCTTCTTCTCGACGGAAATAGCCACCTCCACCTAGGCGACCTCCAATGCTCTCTGTCGTGATTCGAGGAGTTGATCCCACGTACTCCGACGAGGAAATCCAAGAAGAACTGCAATATGAAGGGCATACCATTAACAAAGCCATTCGTATTCGCAATAACACCGGGCCAACCCACATGGTTAGAATTCTCACATCCAGTCAGGACACTATCGATACTCTTCTCACTCAAGGCGCCCTCATATACAAGCGACGACATAGGGTCGAACCTTCTCGTTCACCTGCACCCTTACCCCTTCGTTGTGAGCGGTGCCAAACCTATAACAGCCACGCAACGGCTGACTAAAAATGCATCTGTCGGTGGTTACTGTTCTGGCCCACATCATACGCGCCTTTGCCCTAACATGGAACTCCCGCCTAAGTGTCCCACCTGTCAAGATAGGCACCCCGCCTACAGCTATAAATGCAAAAGCAAACCAAAGCCTGATGAAACGCATCCAGAATTAGTTGCTCCTCTCCGTACCCAGTCTGCATCCACTAACAGTGAGAAACATGTTGATGATCCAGTCACGGTAGGCAAACTATTAGAATTTCTTACCCTTGCACTCCAGAATATACATCCTTTTAATCGTCAACACGTTCTTCACCAGCTTACACTTGCAGCCAAATTAACCTTCAACGTCTCTCTATATGCTACATATTCAAATAACTATGTTCATTTTCATACTACACGACATGAAACAACTGTTTAACCTGTGTATCATCATGGATCTGTCATTCTTATTCTTAAATATCCTATCTCTTCCTAAAAACAAAGTTCTTTTCCAGACTCTTTTACTTGAAGAGCATATTACAGCCTTCCTTCTGAACGAAACTTTCCTTACTATGTCTGTCTCCTGCCGCATTCCTAACTATACTTTAATTCGTCATGATAATCCACTACCGGCATTGCGAGCTAACGGCGGAGCTGCTATAGGCTTCCGACACACCATCCCATTCAGGCAACAACAATGTCCCGTTTTACATTTACCAGAGCATGTCATTACCACTCTATATTTTAAAAATATCACGATCACTTTAGCTACGCTCTACATCAGACCAGGCAATCCAATTCCTCTGGATTTCTTCTCACATATCTCCGCTACCTATCGCCACTATATAATACTCGCAGACATCAACTTCCATAGTCGCTCCGCTCAAGACTGCACTCGTTTTACAGATTTCATCACGACTCATACTACAGGAGTTATTCTTGATCTTCCAGCTGCCACTCGCCCAATATCGAACACCACACCGGATATTGCAATTACTTCTAATACGCTCAGCACACGTTGCACTATCACGGTCCTTGATTTACTGGGTAGCGATCATGCCCCAATTAAACTGACATATCATACAGGTCTTGCTCATCAACAACACCAACTGCCAGCCCGTCTCTCACCCCGGTACGATAAAGCCGACTGGCCGAGTTACCGCTCTTATCTTTCCACCGTTATTGCATCTTACCAAGCGCCCAATACTTCAGACGAACTCACTACTCAAATTGACCATATTACCTCTGCTATTCAACAAGCCTCTGCTCTTTACATACCACAAACAGAATCCATACCATACCGTCCAAAATTACCACCACAGTACCTTCCTCTGATCCGTCAGTCACGGCAAGCTTATCGTGAATATCTCCGTACACGAAACCCGGATGCACTTCATCACCACCATCAGCTACAAAGAACTGTTCGAAATTACCTCATAGCATATCGCCAAAGGCAGTGGGTGAAAACCTGCAACCACCTTGCTGACACAACTCATCCCACGGTGTATTGGAAGCGTTTTAACGCTTTGTGTGGTAAGTTCTCGAAAACCACGTATCCTCTTCTTGTCGATGGAAAACCGTTACACTCTGATTTGGACAAAGCAAACGCTTTTGCTGCACACCTTCAAGGCATATTTACACCTCCTGCACAAGTTCATGTCTCCCGTTCTCATCCTGTTACCAGCATAAATACGGACTTACACCACTTTCAGCCAGACGCCAATCATACTCTTCCACCGCACGTTCTAAATGTCCCCGTTCAGTCGGAAGAAATCACAGCTGTGGTTCAGCGTAAGCGAAACACTGCCCCAGGCTTCGATGGAATAACTTACCGGCATATCAAAGAAAGCCCTCTTGCACTACTTCATCTTCTAGCACTTATCTTTACGTTCATTCTTCGCAGTGGCTTCTACCCTATTGACTGGAAAGTTTCAAAATGTCTAATGTTTCCGAAACCTAACAAACCTCCAAGTGCCGTTTCCTCTTACAGACCAATCCAACTAACGTCCACATTCAGCAAAATCTTTGAAAGGATCATCGTTAAAAGATTACATCCCTATTTAAACGATATACATCTCATTCCTACCCATCAAACTGGCTTCCGCGCTGGTTACTCTATTAATGATCAGTTGCTCCGTCTCACGACGCTCATCACCAACCATTATAATCTGCTTCAACCATCCTGCCTTCTTCTGTTTGATCTCGAAAAGGCATTCGATAAAGTGTGGCATTTAGCGCTCATTTACAAGCTAGTCAGACTCCGACTTCCTATGACTTATATACGACTCATTTATCATTTTCTTGTTTGCCGTCTTACTTACGTTGCCATAAATTCTGAGCTTTCACATCCCATTTTTCTGCTCTCTGGCGTCCCACAGGGATCTGCTTTATCGCTTCTGTTATATCTACTTTTCGTTGCTGACTTTCCAGACCTACCACGCACTGTCCATCTGTTTCAATACGCCGACGATACGGCATTTCTTGCTCTCTGCCGCACCATTCCGCAAATCAATATCGCACTTCAGGAAGCTATCAATCGTTTTACACACTGGTGCCGAACATGGAACTTAACAATTAATGCTGGTAAAACGCAAGCGATAGTTTTCATCCCGCCTCGTAAACGCACAAAAGTACATCGTAATCTAACACTCCTTTCATTACATGTCAATGATATACCACTGCACCCTAGCAAAACTGTCACTTATCTTGGCCTAATTTTCGACCATCATCTCACTTGGACCCCTCACCTCAACTCTGTTAAAACTAAGGCTTATAATAGACTAAATCTACTCAAGAGACTAACTGGAACTACTTGGGGTCTCTCTTCCCGGCCTGTTCTCAATACTTATAAAGTTTTCCTTCGGCCAGTACTTACTTACGGTTTTCCAGCCTGGATGTCCGCACCACCATCCTATTATAACAAGCTTGCAGTTCTTGAGCGCCATGCTTTTCGCCTTGCCCATCGTATTTCATTACCTAGTCCCACCCGTGATCTATACTCTCATTACATTTCCTATTCTTAAATTTCACTTAGAAACTTTACGCAGTAACTTTCTCACTGATCGCTACTCTCGTCACCACCCACTGCTTCTCGACACTATGCACTACCTTTCACTGCACCCGTGCAGACCTCGTATGCCCTTTGCACCTTCTTTTCACGCTCTACTGCTACACTTTACCCCCTAATCATCTTGACCTGGAACTCCTGGATGAATATCGTATTCATGCTCATCTCTCTCACATATTTCCTTCATATACTGCACAGTGATCTTCCTTTGTGACTAACAGGGCTCCCTCTGTCTTCATCAGCCTAGCGTCGCCCCTAGGCAGAAGATAACAGCATTTGTTCATTTAACTTTTCCCTCGTGTTGTGACGTGCTTGCACTTCATTCCATCCTCCATGCCCATCTCATCTATCAATATATATAACTATCATACTTCATCGTCTGTGTTATGTATTTAGTACTATAAGTTTTTTTCTTTTTCTTTTGCTAATTTTCTTATCGTACCTTCAATATGTTTTCTTGTTTTGTTGTTATATGTTTATATTACTACCTTTTCCTCTACCTGTATGTATGATTATGATCGCAAAGATCATAATGTCCGTTTATACTCATATGTATATTATGCTTTTAATAAATGATGCAATAAAATAATATAACTGTAGAAAATGTAACCTATACATCCCTTAGATCCTCTCCCAATATACGGCTTCCACCCTTTGCCTCAATATCCCATTCCTAAAAGAGGGCGTACCCCTCTAAGAGGTTGCTAGCTTCCGAGCTAGCTAAAAAAAACAGGCCAGTTGCATCTTATACATCATGTAATTGCTCTGCCACCCTTTCCCTGCCTGATGTTAAGGCCCGCAAAGGTCCTTAAGTCTTTGATCGCTATAACAAGCTTTAATAAAGAACTCTGAGACCCTCTCAAAGTCAGGCACATCTACTGTTCTCATACTTCAGTTCCCTAAGAGAGGGCATAACCCTCTAACAGGGATCATGCCGGAACGGCTAGTCACTTGCCAAAAAAAAACAGGCTGAAAAGATCTTCATATCAGCTGTGGCGTACCACACGTCAAACAGCTGTCTTTTGTAAATACCTTGCTCCTCCGACTTGTTCGGGTTTCTTGCCTTCATAGCGAGAAAGAATCGACGTAACGTAGACGGGCCTGAGCTAGGACAACGCCTACGCTGCTAGCTTTCTGTATTGCTGTGTTTGGCCACCTAAACACCTATCCAAACGGGGTGCTTTCTACCTATTACCTTTACCTAGTCGGCTGTACACAAGAGCGTGAGGGTTGCTATGCCCCGAGGGCACTCGCAACCGGCTAAGGGGAGTGGTCCCAAACCTCCGCGAGGAGGCTCTGCAGCTTCTAAACCTTCAAATTCGCCTAAACGTCCTCGCACGCAAAGCGCACGTCATCCTTCAGACAATGACAGTAACCGCTCTCGCTCACCTCTTCCATCTACATGGGCTGAAGCACTATTGATGGATACTGGTGCTATGGACATTGTCCATCCTAATACCGATCCATCCACCCCACATCCTGGCACCAACACTGCGTCTGATACTGCTGCTACTTCTGGTACAGATACTAGACACTCCACCGGTCGTTCTCAGTTGTATAACTTCCTACTTACTGGATTTGACACCCGATTCAAAACAGAAAAGCATATCTATCTTCAAATAGTCAAATATCTTCCACGGGCGAATATCCAGGAAATTGTTCGGACCAAAAACGGGGTAATCATAAAATCTATTGATCCCCAGTTTGGCACTACTTTACGCAATAAAGCTTCCTACGAGATATTCGGCCCAAATGCAAAGCTCCAAGCGCTGTCTAGTAGTACCAAAAAGACGCAACCTCCACCACGCCGAGCACCAATGCTCTCAGTTGTAATTCGAGGTGTTCCGCCAGAATACACCGAGGAAGAAATAGAAGCAGAGTTACGTCTTGAGGAATACTCTTTTAAGAAGTGCCTCCGTATTAAAAACAATACCGGACCAACGTACATGATTCGTCTTTTAACAGATTCTAAGGACACAATAGACGATCTGTTACAGCATGGTGCTTACATCTATCGTCGCCGCTACAGGGTAGAACCATCTCGCTCACCTCCTCCTCTGCCCATCAGATGTGAGCGCTGTCAAACCTACAACCAGCACCCAACATCTCAGTGTCCAAATACTCCAAAGTGTGGCTATTGTTCTGGACCACATTCCACATCATCTTGCAGCAATCACAACCAAGCTCCACACTGCCTTACCTGTTCTGGTGATCATCCAACCTATAGTTACAAGTGCCGCGCCAGACCAGCACCACAACCTGAAAAACCAGAACTTACAGTTCCCATTCGTACAATAGATTCCTCAACTCTTCCGAACAATTCTTTACGTACACCTCTCACGGTGGAAGATCTGCGCTTCACAACAGTTGTTCTTCAAAATATTCATTCCTTCTTGCGCACTCACATTTTATCACAAGTTACAGCTGCTGCAAAACTTCTTTTCAATCTTCAGCTCCATGCCACATATTCCGGGAACACAGTCCACTTCCATATCTCATCACTTGAAACCTCTGTCTAATATGCCTTCGATCTATTACATTATGGCGTATACCTTTTTCTTCTTAAACATCCGCTCACTCAACACCCACAAGCTTATGCTTGAACAGCTCCTCCGTGAGGAAAAAGTTCATGCTTTTGCTCTAAATGAAACTTTTCTTACCCCACTTCATCAAGTCAAACTCTCCGGATATCGGTTCACTCGGTTTGACTGTCCACGGCATATAGCTCGAGCACATGGCGGCACTGCCATTGGCACTTATAACCATCTGCCCATCCTCACACACGTGCTTCCTCCTCACATGAACCTTCCTGAACATAATGTTGTTACAATCTACTTACGCAATAGAATTATCACATTCTGCACTATTTATGACGACCCGGTCAAGGGATACCACACAACTTTTTTCAGTATATAGACAACAACTTTCGACACTACCTGATCATGGCTGATATCAACCTCCATAGTCGATCGCTGGGCTGATCCTGCACAACCTCTCTCTCAGCCAATCGTTTCTTCCGACATTGGCACTGTACTCCACACTAAACGAAATACTGCACCTGGTTTCGACAAAGTCACATATCGCCTCATCAAAGCTACACTTCCTTCCTTCAATACTTTCCTTGCTTCCGTTTATAATTTCATTCTTCGTACCGGCTTTTACCCTCCTCAATGGAAAGTCTCTAAAATACTCTTGTTTTCTAAGCCCAATAAACCCCCTCAGGCTCTCTCGTCCTATCGTCCTATTCAACTTACTTCGTGCTTTAGTAAGATCTTCGAAAAAATTCTTGCTAACCGCCTTCATACCCATCTCACTACCTATAACCTCTTGCCAGTTCACCAAGCCGGCTTCAGACCTGCCATCAGCCTCTCAGATCAACTTCTTCGGCTTACCACTACTATTAGCAATCATTACAATTCATCTCGGCCCTCATGTCTCTTACTCTTTGACTTGGAAAAAGCCTTCGATAAGGTATGGCATATGGGGCTTCTGTATAAACTTCACCGTTTCCGCCTTCCAATGTGCTACATACGGCTCATCCTCTCATTTCTTACCGCTAGGCTTGCCTACATTACTATCAATAGCGCTCTATCATATCCAATCTTTCTACACTGTGGTGTACCACAGGGCTCCGTTCTATCACCTCTGTTATTCCTTCTGTACATAGCAGATATGCCTCCTTTGCCACCAAACGTAAAAGTTTTTCAGTTTGCTGATGACACGGCGTTTCTATGTTTGGGCACTACTTTACAGCATATCAATCGAACTTTACAGCCTGCTATAAATTCATTTCTTGACTGGTGCACTCATTGGAAACTGACTGTCAATTCTGACAAAACGCAAGCAATAGTCTTTCAGTCTCCACAAAGACGCTCACGTATTAGACGAAACCCAAATCGTCTCGACCTTACCATTGATGGTACTACCATACCTTCCGCGAAGCAGATTACTTATCTAGGAGTAGTCTATGACCGCAAACTTCAATGGAAACCACACGAGCGGAAACTTGAATTACAAAGTACACGCAGACTCAACCTTATTCGAAAATTAGTTGGCACATCTTGGGGATTGCACCCTCATACCATTCTTACCACATACAAAGTATTCTTACGCCCTCTTCTAACTCATGGACACACTGCATGGATATCAGCACCAGCCTTCTTCTATGAACGCCTCCAGATTATCGAAAGACACGCTATCCGCCTTGCATTCCGTATTCGCCTGCCTTTCCCTACGGCTCCACTCTACCACCGTATCACCTTTCCTCCTATTCTACACCATATAGAGTCTCTACGCACTAAGTACATCACCAAGCGCATGAGCTCCGATAATCCTGTATTTTTTGATACTATCCATCTTGACATGGCTCATGACATTCCTGCAAAATATATATATACTCCTCTTCAACATCTTATGACCTTGTACTCTCAGACTCTCCCTGCCAATGATCCTCACAAACTACAATATGACATATATCATCCACATCATTATTCTCACTACGTTTATCCGTCTTTGCACTTGTGATATCCTTTCTTACTAACCAGGGCCTCCACTTGTCACTCATTAGTCTCGAGTTGCCCCGAGACAGAAGATAACCCTCATTTGTTACTTTAACAGCTTCTCAGTGTTGTCTCGTCTACTGCACTTCATTTCATATAAACCCGATACATGCCCATTGCCTACACTTAACTACTATATATTTTTTGTTATCGTTTCTTTCATTTCATCTGTATCATCATCGTCACTTTCGCTTCTTTTTCTATATATGTATGTATATGTCAAATTTTCTTTCAGCAAGCGATGATCTTGAATGCAGATCTATCTACACCTTGCAGATCAATTGATGCTTAATAAAGATAAAAAAAAAATAAAAAAAATCCTGAAATCCGAGAAATCTCCTATGTAGAAATTACTAGACAGAATTGATGCTTAATAAAGATTAATAAATAATACACCTTTGATCCTAAACTACCTATAGACCATACATAGCTTTCATTTCTTCCGTAAATTTAGCCCTCCTCTCTTTCCCAAGAAAGGGTGTACTCCTTTGACGGGTGAACAGTAAAAAAAAAAAAAAGGCTGAAAACATTTTCCATTAATGTTCCATATTTTAATTTTTTTTTGGGTAGGAAAGTTGGTTGTAGTCATTTCGGTGATTCCCAACCTTTCTAAAAGGACGTATGTTAAACATTATGGAAGGGAATTTGTAACGCGTTAGAATTCCATTAATAATATTCTAATTAAAGGCCATAATGAGTCACATACTAACTTGAAATCAATCTCCATTATGAAATTTTAAACAGGCATTCTATTTTTCTAATCAGAAAAGTTAATGCTACTGAAGAAATGGTTTATAGAGTGTCTAACAGTAAAGAATGAAACGCAAGGAAATAAGAAATAACACACCTTTTGATTTTTTCTTTTACATACGTTAATTCATGCAGTGTTGGCTTAATATCGAAACCGGAAGTAGTAGTAGATTCCTTCTATTTCCGCTTTTCAGTAAACCTATTAGATTGGAGACAGTATATTCTTGGGATGCTTAATTCCTCACGTAAAACTGCTTCCCTTTATCTATTACCTACTTCCTCTATAGCAATCACCATTAAAACCGGAAGTAATTAATTTCAGCCAGTTTCCGTAAAGAGGTCAGAGTAGAGATGAAATATATTCGTCGAATGCTTAACTGAAACCAGAAATCAGCTTCTGGCTATCTGTTACTGTTTTTGCTCAATAGGCATCAATGTTAAAAGAATAATTGATTGGTTTCTACCGCTTCCTGCTCTTTTTAAAAATTTCCATATTACTAAATGAGCGATTACTAAGAAATTATTAAAAATAAAATGAAATATTTCAGTTTAACGTCCCAGGCTTACCCTCTTCAGGCTGCAGGAGACGGATGATTAAATGGTGATGGAAAAATTGGTGGGATGAAAATGTGAGAGAAAACCTGTGGATACAATGTTGTTCACCACAGACTTGTTTGGCCGGGATGCACTTATTCTCAGAAATGAAGTTAAATGCTTATCTGGTGGTTTGTTTCTAATACAACTCTTTCCAAGAAACTCCATTCTTTTCTTTATTCGTCAGATTAGGAATCATATCGAGAGTCATTCAGACAAGTGGTTGTGACCCGCGAGTCATAGTTTGCTCGTTACTGAACTAGGGCATTTCTAATGAATTTCTAATTATATCTAGTTGCAGTGTGCACTGTACTACATAGTGCTGAGTAATTGACAAATTGAAGTGACTAAAGTGTGCAATCTGTACGTTTTTTTGTTACCCTTAAAAGTGCAGTTTTCATTTTAGAAAAGGAATAGGTTGAGCTGAAGAAGAAGGAGAAGTATGGAGGAGGAGACATTATTTGTTTGCGAATATGAATATCACTTTTTCTTAATGATTATGTTTACTTTATGTTTACTTATGCATGTTTACTTTATGTTGTTTCGCAAAAGAGAGAAAGAAAGGAAAAAGAATGGAAAACTTCGTTCTTAGGCGGGTAAAAAGGAATAATAACTGTTTCAGTGACCTCAGAACCTAATTAGCGACATTTTATCAACAAAAGTTGGCAATAGTGTCGTCTGATTTCAGTATTACCTCCATCAAACAACTTGATTCACAACTTTGAGTTCTCTCGTGGCTTAACGGTTAGTGTACATGCCCTTGTCCTGGGAGACCCGGGTTCGATTCTAGGCGAGATCTTATGTACTTCGATTTCACGTTAAGTTGTGGATTCACGTCTCATATAGCCTCGCTGGTGAAAGGGACGCTCAACTTAAAACTCAGATCGATTCCCAACTTCTGATCCTCTGCATCCTGACAAAATTTTGTGTTGATCCAGAAGATTGTTCTGGAGATTTTTTGTCTCCTGGATGCAGACGGACAGGGAGAATATGTGAAGAAGCTTTGCTAAACGAAACTTTTAAAGGAAATAAATAATAAATAAGAGAAAGAAAGAAAGAAAGAAAATACCAAACAAGGAACTATCAACTTCCAGAATGTTCCACACAAAATGTGTTCAGAACGAAGTTTCTCTAGAACTGGAAGGCTCAATATAAGGTCCTGGCAGGAAGGAGATGTAGACACAGCATTTCTATCGACAAACCATAATTATCCTCGATTAAGGAAACACTTACTCACAAACTCTTTCACATTCGTAGAAAGTTAAATAATCTTATTTTTGTATATTATTATTATTATCTTGTATTTGGTATAACACGGGAAATTCAGAAACCATATGCTACTTTTTGTTCTACAAGTGGAGTTATATTACTTTCCAGATTGACATCACTGTACCGAATGTACTAAGTTGGAGAAGGCCGTCTTTGAACAATTCAGAGAAGGGGCACATTTCTGGACCACCTGCACCAAGATCTACCTATTATAGACTTTATTTCTCTGTGATAGAATGGAAAATAATCAAAATGTACTTGAAAAGTGCATACGAGTTAATAAATAAACAGATCTAGGCTATCTCATTATAAGATTCCATATATAAAAGTCTATAAATAATTAATAATGTTTTGTACATCACCTCTATAAACTTCGACCACCACTGTTATAGTATTTGTGAAATTATTTATTGAAAGAAAATAAGAAAAAAATAGAAGAAAGATTGTATGTGCAGTGTTTGAAATAAATTATATTTATTGAACTTCAGAAAATCACATAATATTAATAATTTATAAGTGAGTCACATTATTATTTCATTTTATTTGAGTTAGTTTTCTTGGTTGCAATTTCTTTTTGAATTCTATCTAAATTCAAATTTCTGACAATTTGCGATCCTATGGACAAAACTGCCAAACTGGTCAAAGTTTTTTTTTTTGTTAATTGATTTTCTGAATTGAGTTTTTTTATCTCTTTCAACTCGGAAGAAAGCTGCTTTCTCCAAGTGCCACATTCTCTAGGAATTGTGAATAAGCTTGTTTTACAATACTTCTTGTGTGTATTTGCCAACCGAGAGTAGAGTAGACATCAGTGTGGGACCCGAGTCGAAGCAAGAGGTCTAAGTCTGTCCCCACATCACAGTTGGATCTAGAAGGATTCTGGGTATTGCATTGTACGTAAAAGAAGCTGGAAAACACGAAAAGAGCATAAAAAGTATTCAATTTGAGTTCTCGTTGAGGAGTACGTTGAGAAGAATGGGAAAACTTGGGTAACTGGAACTATAAACCAATATAAAGCATTAGGAATAAAAGGAGTAAAAGCTTATAATTTAAAACTTGTAATAGAAAAGTGTTAAGAGATTGTTCGAGAAGAAATTGTACCGAGTGAAGTGCGATGAAAGGAAAACAAAGATGGCAGAGAAATATATAATTAATAGGTAGTGTTCATGATATCCGCGTAACGTGGTTTCTTGCCACCACGGCATGGCGCGTCCTCAGATTTGGGATTACGGAGTACGCTTCTAGATACAGAGATTAGCTGCGAATATACTTGAAAGCAGTTGGGGACAGAAGACAAAGGGTGGTCCTCCAGCTTCGCGTTTGGCATGACGCTAAGAATCTCCTTCTGTGAAAATGGCACTTGATCATAAAGACTCACAAAAGCTTCGGACGGTTACTTATAACTTGGCACGATTAGTGATGGGTAAATTCCCTGGAAGATATTTTTCGGGAATGTTCCCGGGAAGATTCCCAAAATTTGGAATCTTCCGGGAATTTATATACAATCACAAAGAATATATACAATACATTCTATTACTATATAATGATTTCAGAATTAAATTGTTTTTTTTATCACTGTATATTATTACTGTTGTCTCCAAAGGATTCTTTAAAATGTATATTTTGGACGGTATTATGTTATTTTATTAATATTTTATTATATTTAGAGTATAAGCATAAATATATATTTACTTACAATATGCAAGTAAATGTGTGGAAAAAATGATATAGTAAGTCCACATACTATTACACCGCTAAACAGATTAACTTTATATGTAAATGGATTTTCTAAACTTGACTCTACTATTTATATTATAAACATATTGAATTTTTAAATGTTATAAACAAATTAGGTTAGGTAACTGCCAGAAGACACATGTCTTTCCATTTTATCAACATTTGCGCATAAATATTTATGTTCACAATATTTGCAAGATACTGACTTATCTTTATAATTTTGCACGTAACGTTGCCACACACGATCCTTCTTCCTACCTATTTCTCGAAATTTGATGCCTTAATTCACATGTAAAAGAAGTCCCAGCACCTCTTCAGAAATTTGAGTCGTAGATAGGAGAAAGGCCTACGTCTATTACTAGCGATGATTCACGGTGTATTAATAGTACTTCATCTCTATTTCTACATTATTTCTACATTACGTTACAAACTGGTTCCTTTTCATCATTTATAAATTAATACTTTGCTACTTTTTAGCGCAAATGGAAATGGAACTTAAAAATCATATTATTAGTTTTATAAAGTACAGTCAAAGAATTTTATTTTTTTAACATCCAAATTATTTAACACCTAGAAGTAAATCATAATAAATGAAAGTAAAGTAATTAGTCACATGGTTCTTATAATTTAGAAGATAAATTAAAGAAATGGAAATAAATTCCTTCCAGGAATTTATATGCCAGGGAAACCCCCGGGAATATCCCCATTTTTATTTTCCTTCCCACCAGTGGCGGATCTAGAAGGTAAAACTTGGAAGGACCGGCTAGTACCCACACAATGATGGGACCGGCTAGTATCATAAACTTTCAAAATATAAAACAAAAGCTAACAGCACAGGATGTGCTAGGCACGTGCCATTTAGGTGTCCCAGCTACTTTTAGATACCCGACACTTGGCACATATGATATTCATGTTCTAAGTATTTACTTTAGCTACCTACAGGTGTAGGTGTTTGTTACACCTAATTGATATTTGCAACTATGTACCACAAATATAGCATTTATATACATGGCTTAGTTTCGCACTCTAAAAGTCATTTGTTTTTATGTCTTCACTTGGGACATGCATCTCTCATGTTCTAGGTACTTCCTTTAGGTACATACTGTTTCAGATACTCTAACAGCACAAGATGTGCTAGGCATGCTACATTTAGGTGTTCTAAATTCATCTCCCACATTGGATGCATTTGTTGCCTCTTTTTCTAAGCGATTGTGTACCAAGCAACAAACGTACCAACTTAAACATGTGTAAAACAATTATTTAACTTTTATTTTTTTTTATTTGTAATACTCTTTACGTTTAATGGTTTTATACTCTTACGATAATTATTATTGCCGTTATGAGATATTTACAGGAATTTTGTCAGTATCATTATATTTACTATTATGTATAATAATATAAATATTATATGAACTATCTATATTAAGTACCTTCTGTAATTGAAGATTCTATCCTCCGTTGAAGGAGAAAAAATAAATAAGCTTTATTAGAGGAAAAATGTCACCGATCATTTGAAAGTGAATATGGAAGAACTATGAAGTAAAGTAAATAGACACTCGTCATTTTGTTATAAAATTACATCGCGAATAGATTTTATCTGATCCCAAACGGTTATCGTCGAATATACGCGGTTAAAGGGGTACTCTGATTAGCCCAATTCAAATGACCTCAAAAAAAAATTCCCTCTACAAGCGACATTGTGTTCTTCGCCTCCGTGGCCAAGTCGGTAGAGCACGTGGCCACTAATCCTAAGGTTGGTGGTTCGCGCCCCTCCTAGGGTAACCCTACCTCTCTTCTTACTTGTTCAAAGTGTTCTTTAGACTCACCTTAATGTAAACACATTACGCATATAGGCGATTTAACATATTTTCGGGGAATAATATTGTGGTTCATTGACGCTTACGGCACATGGAACATAAGTAGAACATACTAAGCACATTCCCCAAATATGTAAAACATGTGCCTAGAGGCGGACGTAGACTGTGGCTATCACTTGCCATCCCTGTGATTTCTTTCTCAGCGGTACACTCATATCCAAAGTGATTGTCGCATGTCTATAACTGTCATCTTGTAACAATATAATATGTTAATGATTTTGCAGGGTACTTTTAACACTGATCCTATGTATATAATCGGGAAATGTATATTTGTGGCAAATTTCATAGCAAAAGAGTTATAAATACGAAAATTAGAATGAGTAAAACAAAATGTTGATAAAAGGATGAGAAAGTTTTATTTTCGATCTATTGTTCTTCTTTACTGCTCTTTTGGCATGACATTTGCCACACACATGTGTTTGGAGCCTATACACATACTAACAATATAAGAAACATCGGGCAAATTCGTTAGCAAATTATATTGCTACAACAACATATTTATATACATGCGACAATAATTTTGAACATAAGTGTACATAAGGCACTTACTGGACACATTCGCAGGTACGTAAGGGAACATGAAAGGCATATGCCTGGTATGTGATTGTGCTGTTAGGTTAATACCTTAAATTATTTTGTCACTGAAAAAACTGGGGGCCTAGAAACAGGAATCCAAAGTAGAGAACGGGTTCAGTTGGCTAAAAAAAGAAGTCAAAATGGAAATCTTTTGTGAATGCGGCATTGAATATCGGGGTTCCACAGACCACAGTGTTAGCTAGTTAGTTTAGTTGGTATTAATGATATAATCCCTACCTCAAGACGAAGATCCATAACGATTATATAGGATGAAAACTTCAATAAATGGGAGAACTTATCTATTATAGTAGTCGCGCCGAGTCTTGATGTTGGACCTAGATCTGCCGATTTCGCCAGCCAATAGAACGCGAGGGTGTGTTCCGGTTATCAACCCCCACTAATCAAATTTTGTCAGTGCCGTCTCTCGCGCTAGACGGAAGACATCTTCCGAGAGTACAGTGTTGTCGGATTGGCGCCAAGTTTCGTTTTGTTAATTGTTTATTGTTGCGTTATAATTTTGTTGTTGCTATTCGTGTTATTGTTACCGTTTTAGAATAACTGTTACAGTGGTTATTGTTGCGCAGTGTTAGTATTGGTAATTTTAATTGTTTTCCTGTGCTTCTGTGTATACTCTTACACGCGTATTTGTAATTGGATTCGTTTATTCCCTCTTTCACCTCGTGTTCGTGTTCTGTTCTTGGGATATGCAATACGAGTGGCATTAGATACAATACGAAGGTGATTCACAAGCAATAGACATCTATTATTTATATTGCTCTTCAGTTTTTAAAAAGAAGCCAAAGCAGGAGCTCCTCTAATCATCATAAACAAAGTGAAGGAGGGAGCTGCAGAAGCTTGTGGGGTAAGCAGGAGCTCTGTTCAACTCATAACTGGAGAGGCAATGGGAGCACAAGCTTCAGCAGCTGAAACATCCTTCGTTTCGCAATGAAACGAAGAAACATAAGACCAGTTATCAGTGATCTGGATCATTTTCATAAAAATGTTCTCAGGAGGAGAATATTCCATTACTATGAGAATTGTGAGTATCCCACGGTGGATAAACTTCTTCGTGTTATGAGGAATGAAATTAACTTTAAGGAGAAAGCAACATCCTTACGTTCCATTTTGAAGTTAATGGGTTTCCATTACGGGAATAAAAAAGATGAAAGTACCTTCTTGAAAGAGAGGATATTGCTGCTTCGCGTGTAACATTTTTACGCAAAATCTGTAAGGCAAGAGAAGAGGGACGGGAGATATTTTACCGTAATGAGACATTTGTACAAAACCACTCTCATTCCAAGGTGTGGCAAGATGAAGACGGAAGAAGTGGTTTGAACGTGCCTGTGGGAAAAGGGAAAAGAATAACGGAGTGCCATATGGGTTCCAGGAAAAGGGGATTTGTGCCAGGATGCAAATTAGTTTTCCGCGGAAAACAGAGCTCGGCTGATTAATACCATGAAATGAACGCAGCTGTTTTCAAGGAATGGTTTTTAAACGTTCTTAATAAGTTGCGTGACTAGAGGTTAAAAATGGAGTAATTGTAATGGACAACGCCAGTTACTATTCAGTAATCTTGAATAGATCGTCAACTTCGAACACAAGGAAAAATGACATGCTTAAGTGGTTATCAAAAAACAATATTCCACACGATCCGAGGCAAACCCGTGTTGAGCTTTTGAAAACTGTATAGATATCCAAACCTCACGTTAATATGTACGAATTGGACGAAATTGCTTCAAGTTTAGGGCACACTGTAATCAGACTGCCTACCTATCATTGCGAATACAATCCAATAGAGATGATAATGGGCACAAGTGAAGTGATCGATTGCAGAGAGAAGCAACACGTTTAGGCTAAACGATGTCCAAAATCCTGTAAATATTGCTTTGGACAGCGTATCTATACATCAGTGGGAAACATATGTTGGTCACGCGGAAAAAGTACAAGATGAAGATTTTCCTCTCGAAGTGGTTGCTGATAACACAATGGAAAACATTATTATAAATATAGAATACAGCGATGCAGAGAGCGAAGTTTGCGTAGAAACAGACGAAGATGGACAAAAGTATGAAGGGGGAGAACAACTTGCTGTCCTTCTGGAATTGGTAAGATGTTTTTCTTTCTCTCTCTCTCTCTCTTTTTGTACTCACTTACTATGTCATAAGTTTGGCAACATTGTTAGTGAATTTAAGCTGTTTGACGTTTCTCCAAGTAAGCGCTCGGGAAGCGACCCCACGAATTGTACCGAAGTTTTCCGATGCATCGGAGCTCAAGCAAAATATTTCTAGGATTGGTTTAGAGCCGAAGTTTCTCGACAGGGTGCGACTACTATAGTGATGGAAAAAAATTGTAAATAATATTGAAATGATAGAAATAGAAATTGGATCCCACTAGCTCTGAATTGAAGTAGCTTTTAATTTGTGAGTTGGAAAATACAAGCATTCTTTATTCTACTCGTCTCCCTCATTTTTACATGTCACAAACGTCTATGATTAAAAAAATAAATGTGTTTGAACAGGACAAAGTGATGAAATGGCAGATTAGACTGAAAAGAAAATCACATGTGAGCCATAGTTAATAGTCGTTATGTAAGAAATCATATAGGTAGAGCCTTAGCTAGGGGAAAAGACAAGCGAGGCAATTGCCCAGGCGCTGGTAGCAAGAAGGCGCCGAGCGAGCAAGAAGAAAGATTAAGTGTTGGAAATGCGTCAACGACGCGTCACTTCGAAAAAAGTACTGCCGAACTAATAAATCAATATTGTTGTCAGCTTGATAAGAAATAGATTTGTTAAAAATTTTCTTCCAAGCTCCGTTCGCAACCCAAAAGTTTCAATAATAGTCACAAGAAAATTTTACTTATTACTTAAAGAAAGTTATAATATATGATTAGTTAATGACCATATGATATACGAGGCGTCTAGTAATGAATGATATAATGTACGCAGGAGCGAGTGTGAAGTACGTATTCGGCGTTTTCATAGTGATGAGTTTGATCAGTTAATCACGCTTTCCTACCCAATCGGATTAATCACGACGGTGAGAATGAAGGTATGAAAAATAAGAGGAGTGAGAAGAAACAAGCAGTCTGCCATTTGCGCAGTAATATTAAAAATAAATATAAATGAGGGAAACAATAACATTTTCGAACTTCTTAAATAAGGGTAGCTACACCGTTAGATTGTAATATATCAGAAGTCATGCTAATAATTCATGGAATATTGAGCTGCAACAAGTATTTCTGAGTTAAGAAACGTCACAAATCATTGACTTTCGGTATTATTGATGTTATTGACTTACGACGTTTTTGAAATCATCGTCTAAATTGTAAGAAATGCAGAACTCGTATTGAACGCTTGCAGAGACATGAGTTTTGAAGTAAATGCACAGAAAAGGAAACACGTCGAATTTCACTGGTTCGTAGTCCTGGAAATTGTAAATGCGTTAAAATATCAAATAATACTTTCGACACATTGGACACTTTCAAATATCTAGAATCCCGATATTAAAAAACCAAAACCATATCAACGAGGAAATTAAATGTCGATGGAAAGTAGGGAAGTCATATTATTCAGTTCAAAATTTTTGTACTCGCGATGACCATGCCTGTTGTCCTGTATGGTTGCGGAACATGGTCGCTTACTCTGAGAGGAGAGCCCAAACTGGAAGTATTAGAGAACAAGATCCTGAGACTAATATTTGCACTGAAGAGGAACAGGAATGGTGCATGGCGAAAACTTCACAACGAGGAACTGGATAATTTGTACCGTTTAACATACTGTTAGGGTCATTAAGTCTAGTAAGCTTAGGTGAGCAAACCTTGTTGCAATAAACGAAGAAAATACGGACGCTTTTAAAGTTTTAACTGGAAATCTAACCGGAAAATGACTATTAGGAAGACCTACTGACAGGTGGGAAAACAATATTAATATGGATCTCGCAGAAATAGGAATTTAAAATAGAAACTAAATCCAGATGTTTATGGACAATCAATTGAGAGCTGCTTGTGAACGTGACATTGAACCTTCTGGTATCATAGACCAAAGAATTATGGTTAGTTAGTTAGGTTTGTTAATATTAATGATGTAATCCCTGCATCCAGACGAAGATCTAAGGATCATATTACTTTATATGGAAAGTTCAATAAATGCAGCAAGTGACCTAACAATAATGGAGGAAACCGTAATTAATAGTACTGATAGAGATAGAAATCGTATCCTAACAGTTTTGAATTCAAGTAGCTTTCAATTTATCTAACGATCTTCAGGTAAATTTAGCTCTCGCCTACATATATTCTTTGTTCTACTCCTCCCACTTAATTTTTACATGCCATGGACGCCCATGACATAGAAAACAAACTTTAAAATCTGTTTGAACTGGATAAAATTAATTTGGGATGAAATTAAAGATCCACATATGAGTCAATCTTAAAAACTTGTATATCTATAAGAAACTATATAGAATAATGAAGTCAGGAGAGATACTGAACAATTTATTATCCTTTGAGTGACATATGTTCATCATACAATCTTGATGAGTAATGTAAAAGAGTTTGATTACGTGACAAGTTAATTGAGAGAAATTAGAAGAACTTTTATCAAACGATAGTATATTTTGTTTCCAGCTGATATGGTTGCTTTTGGAACCTGAATCTGAAATAAACATGATGTCAGATAAGATAATGAAAAATGATGAAATAATTTGACATTAAAATAGATATGAAATAAATTAAAGGAATAGTGGGTGGGGTGATTGAGACTGTAGCATTTGTACAAGTCTGAGCAAAGAAAGTTTAAAAGTCGGCTAATTCTCAATACTTGTGAAGTTCAATTATTAACGAAGGTATGAAATATAAACAATAAATAAAAAGTAACAAGAAATGGTGAAACATTTTTGAGATAATTATTATAATAATGGTGAGAGCTCACTAGATGTGATTCACTGACTTAACAGTTACAAACATACGCGAAGATACGAAGATAAAGCAGGGGGGCAACAACAAACGCATAATATATATATAATATGTGTGTGTGTGTGTGATTAGCTACTATCCTGTAGAGCCGTGCATCTACAGTTTGAGGTAGAACCAAAAACACCGTAAAGGGTTTTTCTTCGGAGGTATTTTAATGCTCTCCCAGTGGGAATTTAACTTAGGACTACGTTAATCAAAAGCCTATGCGCTAGCCACTGGGCCACTTTTACGGTTAAGAGTCCATCTATACCTAAGGTACGTGTGCTAATCATCCAGCTAAGCTGGAGATTGCAAAAGCAACATAAACAATCAAAATAACTACAAGTATTACCAGTACATAATTATTATCAAACACAATAGTGGATTGTTACTTTTTGATCTTATTATCAGAAGCGTTTATCACGGATTGACAAGAGATAAGGTGTATATACATGTAAAACACAATAACTAGAACATGAAGAATAACGGGAATTTTCTATTTGTTTACCTAACTAATACCTTCTTTAAAAAATGAAAAGTTCGTGGAGTAATTTAATTGGAATCGGGAGAAAGCCATAAACGCAATGATGTCTACCACAGACTCATTTGGCCTGGAATCGAATCAGAGACCCCCTTGTACAGTGGGACACATAAATACTATTGTCTTAAGACTTTCTCTTATGTCACCTATTTGAGATGATATTCCACAGGTTGCTGCGAAGCCAATCTAACCTTAAACTAACGCCTGCGAGGCAAGTAGCCTCCGAGCAGTGGCGGAGCCAGGAGAGGGCCAAGGGGGGCCAGGGCCCCTTGCTCAAATTCTTGGCCCCCCAAGTGGCCCCCACACACAGAGTGATACTGCTATAGGTCGACAAACGGAGTCGCCACAAGTAGCCTAGTTGATAGGCGAAACAGCAATTTTACCAACTGCAGAGTATCGTATGTTGCAGTAGTCTGCGTTCCGAGCAGGGGAGGATCCAGCACCGACTTCTGGGGGGGGGGAGCGGTGGGTTGTCATACTGTTACTTTTAAGGGCTCCAAACTTTGGGATGGGTTTTATTTATATATATATAAAATAAGAAAGCTTCCTCTTCTGGGGGCGATCGCCCCGATCGCCCCCCTGGATCCCCTCCTGGTTCAGAGTAAAAAGCTTCAGGCAGCTCTTTTGTTTGTAGTACAACAAGATCTAATTCATCGAAATCTGTATCGTGCATGCATTGACCTCACTATCTGAACGTTCATTTTCACCTCTGTCCCTTATCTGGTTATCTTCTTTGTTTTCAACAAATAATCCGAAAAAAAGCAAAATTAGTCAGCATTCTCATTCACTTGAATGTTGAAAGTCATATAGATGCTTGCTTACAAATAGC
Organism: Thermobia domestica; assembly: GCF_964235325.1. Classification (NCBI taxonomy): domain Eukaryota; kingdom Metazoa; phylum Arthropoda; class Insecta; order Zygentoma; family Lepismatidae; genus Thermobia; species Thermobia domestica. The sequence continues at coordinate 340,998,861 of NC_137456.1, read as the reverse complement.
AAACACTACAGCAAAACATGACATTTGCGTTCAACGAAAGAAGTCTTCGTACGCTACTTATTATAATTCGTACACTAAGTAATTAACTTTCATTGATTATGGCGACAGAACAAATGCATAGCATCCATTAAATAATTTGGCATTATTATTATTATTATTTTCAAAGAATCTTAATATCGAGCCGTCTTGTTTAATATACAGTAAAAGAAGAGAACAAAAGTTTTTATCAGATCTTATTTCTGCAATAGTCATTCTCTCTGTTGTTCGTACCCAGATCGCTTGATACTGAATATTACCTACACCTAGTACTTGCTACCGATAATGATACTCCCTATAGACTACCTTCTGTATTTGTCTCTAGTATGTTTTCTTCCTAACGCTCTTAGCCGTTGGCAACTCTGTAGAAACCTTCTGCTATGACTTAACTAGCGATACTAGCGAATTCCAAGGAAAAGGATGTCAGCGTTTGGTGGAGCTATATTACTAACTAAAGCCTGGGGAAATGTAAAAATCAGTGATTTGTAAAAATAAATCGTTCAGAACTATTTTGTTTTAAACGATTTTAAATGTACCCTAATCCCAAAAATACTACTCCTAGAGAAATTCCGAAGCTTATCAATGCCAGTGCTACAATCTTCTGATTACTAACCATCAGGTAAGATACCGAGATGATACAACTTGGTCGCGGCAGTAATGCTTTTTTATGTAAAAGTGGTAGTTAGTCACGTGACCAGGTTGTTTCATCCCGTTTTCTAATGTTTAGTAATCAGAGAGATATGAGGAGTTATGTGGGACTGGTCCAGGGATATTCCATACAGTGAATTTAGTCAGTGAATACCCAATTTTATCGCAGATTAATATTTATTCTTTGTTAAAATATGAATTTCTAAGAAAATTAAGCATTCAGCATTGCAGGAATTATGCGGAACAGTAAATCAGTGGTGACGAATTTTTAACAGGATATTCTAACTAATGGCCCTCCTTCAAATCTAATCCGAAAACTAACAATATTAATTTACTATCGACTACAGGGTAATAGCAGAATTTTCTAAAGATAATGTACTAAGAGGCATTCTTTTTGCCTATTATTGATAAAGCAATCACTGAGACGGAAAAACGCTTTGGATCACGTAGCAAAATCATTAGATCAATCACCACTCCACATCCAAAAAGTGAAAACTTCCTAAATTACAACATTGTCGATCCTATGGACCAGCATTATGGAGGTGATCTGGAAATATTTAAATGTGAATACAAAATCCCCGCAAAACAATTAAGTCGTATGAAGACGAGAGAAACCCAATGTTGATTTTTTCATGAATTTAAATCCTTAGATCTTGTTGAAATTGTTGATAAGTTTACTGCTGTCCACAATAATAGAAAGATCCTCTTTTAAGTAGAGCCATGAACCTATAAGTTATTTTCTTTACCTGTAAAAGTGCATTTCTCTGTTTCCACTTAAATCAACAAGCCACACTTGTTTTAAACGCCGTGATTAAATAACTACTTATATTAGAAATCAATTCTATTAATGTACCCTAGTTGTTTGAGGTAGTAGATTCTTACATTTTCACTGTAAAAGAGTAAAATCAAGAACAACAAAGATGAAAACACACACAAACACACACACACACACACACACACACACACACACATATATATATATATATATATATATATATATATATATATATATATATATATATATATATATATATATATATATATATATATTTATTTATTTAGGGTAACTTCGACAAATAACGCCAGTCGGGTAATAACGCCATTTAAAGCTTTACACAATGCTAGCATAAACGCGTGGTTCGTAAGGTTACCGCTTATGAGTGTGTGATAAACAGTGATGCCTATTGTCTTTGTAAGCACAAAGACTAGAGGCAAGCCAGGCGTCAGTAAAGAGAAACCGGTGAACAAATGTTGACGTGACAGCCACGGAGCAGAGGAAACAGCTCGCAAATTTTTAGTATGTGAAACGAGGTAGGCGAATTGTTTGGGTAAAAGTAAGATTTTACTATTACTAAAGGTATGCGTTGATAGGGACGTACTTGCATAATATTATGATATAGATAAAATATGCAGGACCACTATTTTTGGTATAGAAATAATGACCAAAACAAAGTCTATTGTTTCTGGAAATAACGCCACTATCGCGTCGGGAAATAACGCCACTCCATCTAATCGCTAATCGAAACTAATACTAGTGTTAAAAGTTTGCATTTCTTTGTGGTAGTTGTAGAGCCGGAAAAGTCTAGTTTTATGCTTTCATGGCAAGACACTCGAATATCGTGTGCAGAAAGGCGGAGAATTTGAGCTATGGTAATCTAATGCGTTTCAAAAGAACTACGTGAACGAATTGTATACGATATTGGGAAATACACTTGATGCTATGAATCTTTTGTGACAATCCTGAACTTATTTGCAATGCAGATTAAATGCAGGACTATAACTAACATACAACAGTAGCCTAACAATATTGGCACATAAAGGGAGCAAGCGAGTATTTAATGCCACACATGGCGAAAAAGGTGAAACTGTGAGTGTTAGTGCGTGCACTATTGTATCAGGTTCAAATTAGGTCCCTCCGATGGTGTTATACAAGAGAAAGTATTAAAAAAATAGTTTAGTGATGATCTTCCTCCAGATAACACTTATGCAATGACACCTAAAGGCTGTGTTACAAAGGGAGAATTCCGTACATTTCTGGAACATTTCAACAGACATCGGATCCCTGGCCGAGCGCTGCTTATTGTAGACTGCCATCGCAATCGTCTTGATATTACCATTTTAAATGCTGCTGAGACCATGTATATTAAACTGATGTGCTTGCCTGCACATTGCACCCGTGAACTTGAACCACTCGACAAAAGCTTCTTCAAATTCGTTAAAACTGTAACTGCTCTGAAACAGTTGACAGTTATCGACGAACGCATCCCGGAATAACACTTGGGAAGCTACAGTTTCCAAAACTGTTTCACAGCCATGATTCCGTTCAGCAACACCTCAGACCACAATTTTGGGATTCAGCGCTACAGGGCATCCTTTTAACAAAAATGCTATACCTGATGTCGCTTTTTCTCCAAATGATGTGTCAGAGCAACAGCAACCTCCACCAACACCTCCAAACACATGACCAGCCTCCATCTCTCCTTCAACACCACCGAGTGCCTTCTCCATCCACGAGCTTCTGCCTACTGCTAAAATAACTAGGAGCAAATCTCATCTCAGGGGGATTTCTCTTACTGCCAGAGGAGTATTGGTAACACTAGACCTATTCGCAAGAGCTGGCCCTTTCGCTTCTTCTGGCACGAAGAAACAAGCATCCTCTAGAAAGATGAAGGCTGGAGATATACTCCGTGGGGAATTTGGAGGATATTACTACGATCTCAGGGGTCTTGAAACGTGGATTCAATGTATTGAATGCAAGATTATGGTTTCACGACTTATGTGATTCTGACAGCATTGTTAAATATGGCTTCTGAACATTTTGTGACGCTGGTTGTGCATTGTTGTCTGCCTCCGACGAGTAGTGCTCCATATGACTGCAGCTGTTATGTTAAGAAATTCGCAATCATCACAAGAGTTACCGGTTAACATGTACGATGACTATGAGTTTTGTGCACCAGCAAAGCAGGTAGCACATTGCCAAGAACATTGTTTAGTTGTGTTCAAAATGTATTTCATTACGATTCAAACATCTTTCCGTTGTTGTAAAACAAGTGGCGTTATTTGCCGACACGTCTGGTAATAACGCTATCTCATATTCACTCCGATTTTCAATGCATTGTGGTCGACATTGTATGTGTAGGATCTTTGTTTTATCATTTCATTATAGCGGAGGGTTTACTCCATCTTCCATGTAATGTGCACAGTTCTAGATATAAGAGCACTTGAACACCAGAACAATATGTTGAATTGGTGGCGTTATTTGCCGGTTACCCTGCACACACATTTAAGGAGATTTTCAACTTTCTTAAAGTATAAAAATTCATTTTTTACTAATAACTTTTACTGCATATGTTATACAAAGTGCAGAGTTTAAATTTTATGCTTGTGTAGCTCACATAGGAAATCTTTTATAAATAATTACACAGGTAAAAGAAAATACCAGAAATCCTAAAATAACCAGTAGTCGGCCTATGAAAACCAAAGGTCAGCCATTACTTTAACCAGTACTCAGCCACATTATTGCGTTGACTTTTTAATGGAATTTAAGAGACCAATTCCCCAGTTATCAAATTAAGAGACAATTATATTGCACTCAGAGTTCCTACAGAGAAAAACTACGTGGAAAATCTACTGCAATTTAGGAAAATAGACTTCTTGTACTTACCATAAACTAAGAAAAATGTGCCTCGGCCTAGACTGGACTATTTAAAACTAATATACAGGCCTATTTTTACTTACATTGATATTTATACATAGCTATGACATTAATCTTTTAATATGAAATTCTTTAAGGCACATTCAGGAGACACAAACACTTATTTAGTAGGTTCTCCGTACGAAAATTCACTGAGGCACGTGCATTTCAAGTGGCACCAGTGATCACAAAAATCACACCCAATATACTTAAGTGTGTCGCCCTCAATGTCACTTATGAATTCTTCTTAGACCTTACACTTTACACGGCTTTCAACAACTTCTTCCATCTCGTTTTCCGAACTACTAGCGCTTTTTGGCTTGACAGTCTTTTTATTTCTCCTTGACTTTTGCAGATTTTCCTTTCTTTTTTATTCTCTTCCCTTTTCGTTTTAAGCGTTTCTCTTCTAGTTTTCTTGTCTTTTCGTTCTTTAACATATGATAATTTCTCCACTCTTGGGAGGATATCGCACTTGGAACTTTTTCTCTGGGCACATTTTTGATAGTTTTGTTTTTGATTGGAGCTGGCCAGAAAGTATACTAATCAAAGGCAGATGATATGGAAATGTCTGACGAAGGTTCTCTTTGAATTTCTTCTGAGATCATATGAAGTTATTTATGGCACTACTGATTGTAGAAACCGAAGCATACCATTCACATTGCGTCGTTTCAGCATAAGATGCCACAACGAATGTGTTGGTTTCCTGGTTTGAGTCAGCCGTCTATTTCTGATATCGCAGATGTATTTGTAGGCTCTAGAAGTCCAATTGCGGAAATCTGGTATGTTTTAGGACTAAGATTATCGAATATCTCACTAGCAAGTAAAGATGTAGCAGATCAATCCTCTTCGTACAGAAAAAAAAGTCCTATCTGTGTTCATTGGTGTAGAACAAGAAGACTCTTTGGATACGCGCCTGGTTGCAAATTATATATATATATATCTGACACTGAGTCTACTCCAGTGGAAGATGTCTTCGGACTGGTTGGAAGAAATGCTGAATAACGCGTTCTTAAACTGTTAGACATATTTTCCTTATTGTCAGCAGTCCTCTTAATTTCTTGAAGAAGACTTTCAACATTATTTGTTTTTTCATGAAGATTTGATTTCAAGTATTCAATAACTTTCACAGGTGGCAGGTAGTCCTCTTTGATTAGAATGCGTGAAGTGACTCTCTTTGATTCTTTGGTTTCCGTTGTCTCTCTTCAAGATAGGCTAACACGCATCTGTGCGTGAATTTACTTATAAAAAGATAAACCGCGTTTTAATTAGGTTTTGATAGAAAGCAAGTGGGTTACTATGAGAAAGTGTAGCTAGGTCGTGGTACTGAATGAGAAGCATGACTTAGAATGTAAATATTTATGATTATTCTGTATTGTTTTGGCAATCAGGCAACTGTAAGAATGGAACAGATAATAATAATAATAATAATAATAATAATAATAATAATAATAATAATAATAATAATAATAATAATAATAATAATAATAATAATAATAATATAGTTAAAGAGCAATTGCAACCTTGGAATTAAAAAAACATATAGAAAAGCGACATTGTGCGGAGTAAAAAAATGAAATGAATCTTTAAGTTTTACGTCCCACGGTTATGCCGGTTAGGCTAAAGGAGACGGTGATGATGAGACATGAGTGAAATGGTGGAATGAAGAAAGTGGGAGGAAACGGGAGAACCCCGAGAAAACCCACGAGCACGGTGTTTTTCCAAATTGTGCGGAGTAATTTAAATTATCAAATCAATTAGATATTGATATCCCTTGTTTTCTCACAGTTACCTTAGATTAAAAGACTAACCCAGGCCTATGATCAAGGTAAAAAATTCTAATTACCTGTCCTTTAAATTTTAGAGAGAATTCATACCAGCCATAAATTCTTTACCCTTTTTCATCTCAGTTCAAGGAAAATATAGAAATTGAAATGGCTGGTATTATAACTGTTTTTCATTAAATCGTTATGAAAGTCTTCTACGTATTAGTCAAGTGTCTCAATTGTAGAAATGTACATTGATATTGGATTTGGGATTTGGGATTTTCAGGCTGAAACTCACCCAAAATCTAATGTTACTTATTCCTATGCATAGAGTCTACAATCCCCTCCCCACAGCTCCCGCCAAGTGAACTTAGTGGTGGACAAACACCGTGTGCGTGGGTTTTCTCGGGGTTCTCCCGTTTCCTCGCACTTTCTTCATTCCACCATTTAATTCATTACTCATTATCACCGTCTTCTTTAGTCTAACCGGCATAACCGTGGGACGTAAAACTCAAAATTTCATTTCATTCCCCCCTAAAAAGGTTTAGTGATTTCTAAGAAAGAAAAAATCAAAGTCTTTGTGTGTGAAGCCTCTATGAAACTACTTTTCTGAATCTACCACTGTTCATAATTGTTTCTCCAACAAGAAATTCGTTCCAGCTTATTCCTAAATAGGAAATTATGAATGCAGGAGGTTATTACTGTATGTGGTTCGTGTACTACAGTTCCCTAGGAGGGTTTTGGCATTTATAACAGTTCGGGACTCGATCCTCTCTGTTTCGTGCGTCTCCTTTAGACTTTAATAACAGTTTGGATCTTTTGCCAAAGCCGACCATATAGCCACTGGACAACACGGTTCAGAGTTCGGGTGAGAACATTCTGGGAAATCAACATAAAAGCTGATTCTAATTGTATTCTCAATGTCGATGCAATTTAACAATGTGAAAATTATTATGTTGCATAGGCATTAGTTATTTATGCAGGAAAGGAAAGAAAATTAGGTTATTTCTTAAACTAGAAAATATAAATTTATACCATTTGATAATATTTTGGTAAAGGATATGCAAGATTTCACTTTTCACTTTAATAAACAACACTAAAACTGCACAAACACATATTGTATTACATTTTGGCACTTTAATTTGAATAACTGAATATGAGAATAAAATTTAACACTTGGCCCAATTATTATTATTACAATCGCGGAAGGCGCAGTACTCGCGGGTTACCGGTGGTATTTCACTACATCGTTAGTTTCCGCAATTTTGCACTGTCACTTTTCACTCACTTTGATGCTGGTTCCCATACCTCTACAAAAATGAACACTTTCAGTAATTAGAACTGATGTTAACCCTCGACATTATAGCCAAAATAAAGTTAGATGTTCTATCTTACGTTGCAGTTGATACTTCCACATTTCTGTTCATGGTTTTGCCGACAGAGGACTGTGGAACTCTTTTCATATTTTGTTCAAAGTAATCCCTGATGTGCAAAGTAACCACGTCTTACGGTACATTAGAGTAATTTGCCCATATTGTTGGCTGGATATACTTGCATTCTTGTAAAAAAAAAAAAAAAAGTAAAAGAGTATAAGCAAGAAATAAATGAAACGACTTTAGTCGATATTTCCATTAGTATAGCTAAAATTAATCATATCACATGATTTCGGTCATAGTAATTAGGCACTCAACAACTAGGAAAAATTTTGTCAGGAAAGGGAAATTTTCTAAGGGAAACTTACCAACACTGATAGAAGCTTTGGGAAACAAACAACGAAGTTCTTCAAACGTAGAGTAACAAATAAAACACAGTTCTGACCAGAGCAGAATGAAATATATTAAAAACTATACTTACAATGTGTTACAGTTTCAAGGACCCAACATCCTCTTCATCAGATACAAACACTGAGAAAAGACAGGTGACAGCAGATCTTATATACACGAATTTAGTCCTATTATTAATATGTGAAATATTTTGCACTTTTGTTAACAGCGTTCTTTTTTTTTTTTTTTTTTTTTTTTACCATTTATGTTTAATTTTATAATGCAGTGAAAAATAGCGGAATTTCAGTAAGGGTAGCGGAACGGGGCGGAATTTTGGCGGCCCAGTAGTGACTTCTCGAGTTAGGGACCTGGCAAATCTGGAGTAATTAGTCTGTAATTTTTAAAGATGTGATTGCATGTTTGATTGCAAGTATAAAATTGCTTCTATGAACGTTCTTGTAAGCCATTTCATTAACACATGCACCATAAAATAAAATGGAAGTATCAAGCATAGTTGCAAGTTCGTATTAAATTTGTAGCAATAATGGCTGGTGAAGAATCTGCTAAGTTGGAATTTTTGTACAAAGAAGAAAATGATTATGGTTTTCCTCAGGAAGATCCACTCGAAGGGAAAGGATGGACATACGAAATGATAACTGACAGCAAAGAATTAATATTATCTTCAACCGAAGGGGAGCAAACAAGAGAGAAAGATGTCGCTATGTATTCTTCGGATGTCAAATTAAACATTGGTATGATGAAATCTGAATTTGCAGTAAAAGATCCTGCCTGTCAAAATAATATAGAAACACTAAGAAAAGTAGAGGTTGAAGAGACTTGCGCTTCTTACTGTGATGACTACAAACAATTAACTGCAAGTAGTTCAAATTCAGTTGGGACAGAAAGGTAATGTTAAATTTTATATACAATAACTGGTTCAGTTTGATAATACAGTTACATGAGTACAAAATTTTATAGTTGTAAGGAATACTTTTCGAGAAATAGTTACGGGAGGTAGGCCTACGTCTAACATCAATTAATAATCAACAGTTTGGAAGTGGCGCGGCACACATAGACTAGTTGTACCCAGAAACACAATTGAGTGCACCCATCTTAATGAAGGAATCATTACCTAAAAATGAATACACATTTCAAACCAATTCTTGTAGATATTTTTGATATGGGTACTTTGCGATGGTGTTCCATATATAGAGGCTTGTTTAAGAAAAAACCTCCGTGGCTGAATGAGATCAGAAAATTTCCGAAATACTACCGTGATTTTTTTACACCGGACCAAACGTATAGATGTTTGTAACTTTATCCCCAAGTTATCTCGAATACGCCACTTATCCGAAGGTCTTCCAAAGCCATTAATAAAACATAAGTCTAACTAAAAAAAGGTGGATATTTATTGAAAAACCTATACATAAATTCAATGCATATATTACTTCATTTGCTGAAAGTCGGCTGTTTTTATTTTCAAAATCATTTTTGGGGGACGGAGTTGCACTCATCCATATAGTTTCACATCAGCACTTTAGTGTACGTATACAATAAGAATTATTATGTAAAAGACACGAATCAAATTGTGCTGGCTTGCCACTACAAAGAAGTATGGCTATGTAATTCAGGGCAGGACCGCAGCATGTTGGCCGGAGAAGGAGCGAAGTGTTGCGTAGGGAACAGGCGCGTTACAAAAGGTCAATATACATGTAAACAAGCATAGGACGAAACACACTATATGGCATAAAGTGTATTATTTTTCATGCTGATTTTGTACGTTAGTAAAGATGTTATATGAAACATTCCAATATGTTGCCATTGCTTCCATATTTGTGTTCCAATATAATACATTACTAACGTAAATTTTGCAAATATCTTGATCCCTTAAGTCTCGGATATTTCTCTAGTACCGCGACAATTACATTTATACTTCATTTCATTTACAATGGTTAATAGCTTCTTTGTGTGTGAATCCGCGTATAACAGATTCGATCATGATTAATTTATTTTTATGAAGGTAGGTATCTTAGAAGTAAGAATACAAGATATTTACGATATCTATGTACTAGTCTGTTAAAATATTATTTCGAATTGGGTCAAGATTTTACTTTGGCTCGGGCAATGACTTCAATCGGTTCTTATGGGTTCAGTCACTTCCTGGAACTGTTTCCGCCTCAGTCAGTTCTTGGAACTGTTTGTGCCTTTGGAGCTTTCACGTGGTATATATTTTTCACACGCAAATTCACTAACCGTTTGGGTTCATTGGTACCTCGCGTTTGCAGAATTAACGTCTTAGTTTTACTTTCACAACACTTTCTCTAATTATTTAATTAATTAATTACATTAATGAATTTCATACAGCCCACGTTTCTATGACTTCATTACGCAAAGTCACGCATATATATATATATATATATATATATATATATATATATATATATATATATATATATATACGAAATACGATTTGTTTATCTTCCCTACACGTTACATATATTAATACTTAGAAGTAAAATAAGACATTGTTTATACACGGGGCAAATTCAAATATGTCTAGCATTTCTTCTCTTGTTACATTTGTGGTAGATATGAGGGTAAATATATATTGGAGGGCTCGACGTTTTTACGTATGAGTACACTTGAATACCTACAAGCTTTTATTTTAGATATATTTTTACTATTCTTACAATTCACTTACTCTTAGTATATGTACCTGTATTTATTAGTATTTTTATAAACTATATAACTATATAACAATATTTATAAACTATATAACAATTTTTAGGAAATTGAAAAACTTATAATAGCAAAAAAAGTGTTTCAAATTCGATACTGGTCATGAATTTTGCTGAGCATAAACTAACAGTCTTTTTTCACGTCTTTGAAAAGATGCTTACAACCCATGGTACTTTGTAGAACACTTCTAGTGTAATCTCTCTTGACACAGAAAACACATTTTTCTTGTATAAGATTTGCACACTACTCATCGTTCTTGTAATGCATCTACAATGTAATGCGTGTCAGAGTTTCGAGCTTCGATAGGGATATACGATCTTGGACCTGGCCTAATTGATGTCATGTTTCCAATGCGAAGAAGACACATGGTAACTTCCCTCAAAAACTAGATGTGTGAGTTCATTGTGTTAAATTCGCAATGCAATTTCCAAGAAGAATCAACTGCTAAATTGAGCGCATTATTGAAAAGATTCCACCTCCGTTTCTTAGATCTGAGTTTGGGTCTGTATGATGCAAGAAGACGATTCATAACGTCAAGTCCTCCCATTCCTTCATTGTACTTTTGAATAACGAATAGTCGACTAATTGGAACCTTTATTTTATGTACACGAGAGTATCTCCTCACTGATTCTACTGGCAAGTTTGTAAAACAGTTTGAACCAACAGTTACAACCGCACTCTAATTCCACCTTACAAAGCACACATTACCATCACTTTTGACGTCAAACTTTCCTTTTTCGTCCTTAGCAAGTTTTTCTGTGGAGTCACAGGACATTGTTGAACACGATTATCTCTTACTGTTTTGTTGCTCGATTGCCTTTTCTTTCTAATTCTAAAAGAACATCATAAATTGTGAAGAAATTATAGAAAAAGACTTCGTGCTGGGCATTATTTTCTATGATTGATGTGAGACTACGAATAACTCGTTCTAATGGGATATCCTCAGTAACGTTATCAGTACTATTTTCGTTTACACCATAGAGGTCCATTGCATATGGATAACCGTCAGAAGAACCTAAAAACCATATTTTGTAACCAAAACGGAGTGGTTTACTACTAATAAACAGTTTGCAGATGTGATGCCCATAGTACGAAACTATGCTTTTATCAATGCTCAAAGATTGGTGAAAGATATCAAACTACTGCAAGTTCTTCTGTAGTTCATCGTATATAGGTCTTATTTTCCCAAATTTGTCACCTCTTGCTAAGTTAGAATTGTCAACAATATGGTAATATTTTTTGTTCGAAACGGGCTCCTGGCCTTACGGATGACACATTCGGTATGCACAGGTCGTCTGCTGTACTCCAATAGGACTTCGCAGAAGGAGAATATGATACCCACTGAGAAGTAATAAATCAAAAATTTGTAACTGTTCATATGATACTTTTATGTGTGGAGCTCACTTCTGCTGTGCGTACAAATTACACATTTGAACAAGGTGCTCAGTGTATGATGGAGGCAAGATCTTGAAGAAAATATCTATCGGAGAACTACCGTCAAGATTAGGATGAGAAACCACAAGTTTTTCTGGTGAACAAGAAATGGGATTGAGGCTAATTTTCGCAACATGTTTGCACTTAGGCACACACTGTTTCCCTTCCTTTTTTAGATGATCATGTTTATGGTATATTTTCGAGCTCATTTTCGTCATAGATGTCATTATTCACTGCCTCTGTCAACTCACCACATACGTCCTTACGCATGACAGGAACTAATTCGTCTTCATTTATATGCTCCTCGTTTGAAATGTCATCTGTTCAATCTGGAGGGAGAATGTAAATATTCGTTTGCTCATGATCAGAAACACACAAAGTGTTCAAAGTGCCTACTATTTCATCCAGCGTAAAAAATTACCTTGCCATTTCGCGATTTTAGACAACAAATATTCAAACTAACTCGCTACGTACCAATGTTCCCAAATCTGAACATTAAAATATATCATTTCCGCAATAAGAAACGATCGTCTCAGACGCACGTTCTCACCCTAATAAAAAGCACAAACACTGAACTCTCAACTGTCCACAGAAAGTCTTACCAACTTCTATATTACGTCGTAAGCACTCAGTAATACAACCTCTTGTAAAAAGCACGAAAACATCAATTGTAAAAAAATCGAAATAAATTATTTAATATACATTTTTGTGAAATTAAAGCAAATAAAACAATTAACCATTCATTCGTTTATAATACCACTCAATGTTAGACCAGAAATATAGAAAATATACAACGCTAGAACACTGAAAATTTCCTGCTTCGAAAAGGGAACAATGGTACCTAAACGATTAACGAAAAAAGTTACCTATTTCCGTACGAATCAGCTGAGCGTTAGAAGGGAGTTAGAAGCCACGTAGGTGTAATTTCATTGCACTTTTGCCACCATGATAATACCACACGGCGTTACGTCATGATCGGTCGGAGCGACTGGAATGTAATTCCTAAACTGCTTCGGGAACCGGGTAAGAGAAATCGGTTGCACTGTCCGGGTCAAAGTAAAAGCTTGCCCGAATTTTTTACATGTTGTTTATAATTCTGTGGATTTTACAGTAAATCTGTAAAAAATGAATGCTTGCGTGTTGATTCCTCTGGTGTAGAAATTCACAGAGTAGAGTTTTAGTAGAGTTCGATAGTTTAAAGTAGTTGTATCAAGAACATCATAGTTTGGAAGAAATCGCAGCCTTTTTATAAACGTTTGGTTGTAAACTTGAACTGGAGAGAAGGAAACATCAACGAAATACGGTTGGTTCAAAATTTACACACACTCCCACTTATATATATAAATATATATAAACTAATCAATCATGTGTCAAACATGGAACTCGGTTCGTAGTCTGATTTCAATCAATGAGTTGAAATACACATGTAACTTACAAACCAGGTGAAAAGTACTATCTAGGTGAGAGACCCCCTAGGGTTTGGAATGGGGGAAGATATGAGAACAATCGAAAAGGGCTGCTGTCAGTATCTAATCCATTGTCTTGGCGGTCACAAAACTAATTGGTGATAGATTCAGTAACTAAACCGGAAGTAAGTCAAGAACAATCCCAATTTGCACATTGATATCAATTTTGCTCATTCATAATAATAATAAATATAATAATATTCATTATTGTTATTATTAATAGTGAATTGTAATTTTACCGGATGAGGCACGGATAACGCAAAAATAATACTCTTCTGTGTTTATTTTTGTCAGTATCTTTAAAATTATTTTCATGCAGCTGCTGGTGTTTCAACTGGAAATGATGAAATAGAAGTTAATGCCGTTCACAAAGCAATTTTTAGCTAACCAAATGCAATAAGAATTATTTATTTTAAATTATTTTTTGACAAAGCACACAAGAAATATAATTGCAAAATGTATATTGATAATCATACTCGTTGAGTATTTGAGGAAATCACAGCATGCAATTTTTTTTTTTACTGATATGAAGAACAAACCTAAGAAATAATCTTCTTCTTTAAAATTGACAATGACGCCAATGATCCGTAATGTTTCGAAACCCGTTTCAAGGGGGAAAAGCTAGGAAATAGTTCGTGACATATCTAGGTCGATATTTACACTTTTATAGATTCTAGAAAAGATATTAACCCATTACATTGGTCTAACAAAATTGACGTGATTTCAAATTGTACCCTATATTAAAAGAGAATATCCGCCATTAATCGTTCAAAATTGAAGGCGTGTATCTAATAGAACTATTGGTAATTTTTTCATGCCTCGTACCTATGCCTCCGTACACTTTTCCAAATTTTAAAAAGAAAAACAACTCAATTTTTTTCATTGTTGAAATTTCAATATGATTATTTAAAATGAAACACTTCTATGATAGTTTTTTCATATTGACATAAATAACAGGTCAAAATTTAGAATAAATGGAAAATAGAAGAAGAAAAGATTTTCGTTGCTGGTATCTGATGACATTTCTACATTAGATTGCATAAAATTATTATTATTATTATTATTATTTTTTACTGAGGCAGTAGATACAAGAAAATTTCAAATTATATCCTTTGCATTGAGAAACAAAATCTACCATTACAAATTCGAAGTTCGATAACATTTCAAATAGAATGATTGGTAACGGTTTCTGGAGTTGTAGTTTTTAAACGGAACGATTCAACTTCAAAGTGCGAAATGTATGATTTTTTATCTTGTAATTTTTATGAGATATGTGTAGTAAATTTCGAGCTTTATCTTTCCGGATGTGAGAAAAATGTTAATATGTGCCTAGCTACAAGTTACAAAGAGAGTTTAGTTCGTAGTAGTATTGGCCCCACTTTAGGACACTTTTTGGCCCCTGGGTCCCTGCCTCAGGACCCATGGTCCCTGGCCGGGGTCAGTGTCCTAGGGGTACCATGGCCCACCCCTTAATTTTGGCATGGGGTACATAGGACCACCCCAGGACCTATGGTCCCTGGCCCAGGTCAATGACCTAGGGGTACTTAGGACCACCCCCTCTAGAATTTGGCAGGGGTACATAGGATCCCCCCCTTAAATTTTGGAAATTGCCAAATCTAAAAATTTGGTGTGATAGCCTAGGACCATAGTATGTACCTCTATTAGTATTGGGGTCTATGTCGTTTCCTTTCATGGGTAAAAAATTGCCAAAAAATTTAAATTTCGGAGGTTTTTGACCTAATTTATCCCCTTTGATGGGGTATTATTATCCTATATGGTTATATGTGCATATACAGGGGTTCATTACCTTTCATAAGACATGGGTATATTGGTGCACCCCTTTAAAATTTTGGGAGGTGTACCTTGGCCCACCCCTTCAATTTTGGAAATTGCCCAATTTAAACATTTTGGTACAATAGTTTAGAACCCTAGTATGTATTACTATAAATTTGGGTGGTCCACTTCGTTCCCTTTCAGGTGTACAAAATTGCCAAATTTTAGTACAACCACATGTTTGGTTTTTGGCTCATTTTATTCCCTTGGATGAGGTCCTATTACCTTATATAGTTATATGGGTGTATACAGGTGTTTATTTCCTATTGTAAGACATAGGTACATTTGTGCACCCCTTTAAAAATTTGGCAGGGGTGCCTTGGCCCATCCCTTAAATTTTGGAAATTGCCCAATTTAAACATTTTGGTATAATAGTATAGAACCCTAATATAGATCACTATAAATTTCGGTTGTCTATTTCGTTCCCCTTTTAGGTGTATAAAATTGCCAAAATATAAACGTAAGCAATACGTTGTACCACGTGTTTGGTTTTGACCTAATTTATTTCCTTGGTTGAGATCCTGTTACCTTATATGGTTATATGGCCATTTATAGGAGTCCATTCCCTATTATGAAACATAAGTACATTTGTGCACTCCCCTTGAAAATTTTTGGGAATGGTACCTTGGCCCGCCCCTTAAGTTTTAGAAATTGCCAAATTTAAACATTTGGTATCATAGTACTGGACCCTAATATATATTACTACAAATTTGGGTGGTCCACCTCGTTCTTTTTAGAGGCCATTTTGTTCCGCTTTAGGGGTGAACATGGATACCTTGGAATCGTCCCGAGTTCGATTCTTGGTGCTATTTTCAGGAAATGTTGAGTTTAACGTCCCCTTGAAACGATTATGAAAAATGATAGGAGGAAACATGAACTTACTTCGTTGTGGATTGAAGCAGGAACCTCACTCGCTAGAGACAAGCGCTGAGCCGCCGTACTCCATTCAGTGCGAACAGTTTCGCGTATGAAAAGAAGACGAGCAGATTTAAACAGATTATGTTACATTACACATTTCAGTGCGAGCAGTTTACACTAGGTTTATGTTTCATATAGAAAGATAGAAGATCTGTGTTGTCATTTTTTTACTTCGTGTACAACTTTGACCTTGAAGAAAACCTTGCTGACTCAGTGCTAAGCACTGGCATTAAAACGTATACACATAATCTTATTGTTTAGTTGGCTGTATTTAGAGATGAATCAGACGTTTAAGGTTGTTGGTTCGAATCTAGTTGTGTTCGCTGTAACTCAGTGCCTGAGCGATACTTAGCGAGATTTTCCAGTGTTGCCAACACTATCAGAATGAATCGATTCATTTAGTCGGAGCAGTTTCGTGACGAAAACTGATTTTTGTTTTGCACACAAATTTTTTTTCTGAAACAGAATTTTGTTTGTACATAAATTTTTTTTTCCTAAACAGAATTTTGTTTGTACATAATTTTTTTTCTGAAACAGTTTTGTTTTGTACACAAAAAATTTCTGAAACAAAATTTTGTTTTCGTACACAAAATATTTTCTGAAAACATTTTTTTTCGTACACAAAAATTTTCTGAATCAGTTGTTTTTTTCGTACACAAAAAATTTTCTGAAACAGAATTTTATTTTGTACACAAAATTTTTTATTTCGTACACGAAAAAAAAGTTCTGAAACCAAAAATTTAGTTTCATTTTTTTCATAAAACATTTTTTATTTTATCGGTAAACTGATTCAGAAAAAAGAAATTGAAATCGCAGTACATGAAAAGAATTTGATTTTAGGATGTGAAATAAAACACAGAATCATGTTTTTGTACATTTATTTTTAGCATGTGAAATTGAATACAGAATTTCTTTTTCTTCAAAGGAAGACGTGTCCGTGACGGGTACAAATTCTGTAAAGAGAAAATAAAACATATAAATATGCATGATAATATTTATTTTGTTTCCTGTGAAAGAAGAAAAACAGATTATTAACATCGAACTAACTGATCAAGAGAGAATGAGGTGAGAAAAGAAACGCAAATGTGACGTACCTGAATTCCTTTTTTTTTCTCCACTGATTTCTGCAAGGTGATGTCATCTGAGTTTGTCTCCGTTCGTGCATCGTTGAAGCATGTTCCGTGTTGATTCTTTGCCGTCTTTGAAAGGTGATGTTGGTGGGATTAGGGAAAAATATGGCTGTTATTCTGTTCTGGCTTTTTTATACCCATAGGGCAATGTTTCGTATGTGTCTGGTATTAATCGGCGTTTTTTATAGTTGAAACTGTACTTCTTTTCTTCAGGTTTTGTGACAAGATGATGATCGTGGGTTCTGTAAATTTTGTGCGGCGTGCTAATGGAGATTTTTTCACTCGATTGATTTATGATCATTTGCTCCAGACTATTGAAATTTAACTTTTGACTTGCAGTATAATTGAGTGTAAACCCACGAATTTTGCATACATAACTGGTTGATTTCGTTTCGGGGTTGTAGATTTCCAAGGCGTATTGTTTTGGGCCACCAGACACGAATTTTTTAATGTATGCTTTTGGTCCAATTGATTCCAGTTCATTTGACATTGAACCAAGAAATACTTCTGGTTCTATTGTGGGCTGTGATGGTCGCTGCGTGAATATCACGGAATCTGTATCGAAATATAGTACTCTTTCTTGCAGCAATTCTAAATATTTGTAGAGTTCCAGACGAGCTTGACACGTTGTAAATGCTCCAAGGACAACATTAGCATTGTGATTTTGTACTGGAACATCATCTTCATACTGCCAATAAAGATATAACAACGAATCATTAACTGGTAAAATTTGATTGACTTTTATATCTGGAGCAGTTAATTTCTGATACAGTTCTTTGGGGTCGTTAATGATGGTCGTTTGGCTGAAATTGTCTCTTATAGCGAGTCGTCCCCAGAAGGCATTCAAACAGAGTTTTGCAAGACTACGACGTGCTGAATTTGTAATTATATTTGCTGCATCCAAAGTTATGCCTTCACGTTGTTGTACCATTTGAACATACTGCTGCTTTTCTTCTTCGGTGACGCAATTGGCAGGCCAACCAGAAGCTTCCAGCTTAGATTTCAAAAATGTGTTAATGTATTCGCTGAATAATCCGCCAGTCTTGGTTTCTGGATCATATACGGTGATGTCGTAATCCCAAATTTCGTAAATTTCAATGACTTGATACCCAAGTTCAATGGCTTTTTGAATTTCATAGGACACCCACGTTCCTGTTAGACTTCGTTCACTGTCCGAATGTGTACATTCAGAATCTTGATTTAATGCTGTGGCACAGGCAGCACAAAGTGGAAACAACAACTTCTTATTTGAGCGAAATGGCAGCACTGGATGAAACACATTTCTGCTAGGCAAAATCTTCAACTTGACTAATCCGTTGACATCTTGAATGGCCGGCATTTCTGGATCTCCCTGTAGATATATTCGTGGATGCCCTATTGGATACCGTCCACATTTATTCACATAAGGATACAGGGAAACGATATCCAAGGATTTTATTTCTTCGCCTTCATTTTCATTTGCGACGTGATACAATTTAATGGCATTTAAACGGCCACCATAGAAGCTGTCTCTTGGATTTAATGGTGTCTTATTAGTATAAGGATGTGTGCTTAAAGAAGAGGCCAATGCTGGATTGGATTTTAACACTTGACGAAATTCACATTCCCACATTTCATGTACTTTATATCCCATGGATCGTAATAATTTGATTTTACGCTGTGTTCTCTCGTAGCGATAGTTCATCGTTTCTTCGGAGTTCTCATAAATGGGTTGATTACGGCCTGTAGGGACACATAGAGGACAGCCATGGAATCTACAGCCTTCAAATTCATACACGTGTTCCTCTTTAGTGTCGGGATCTTTGTAGTAGCCGTCCAGATGAAAACCAGCAACATAAACTTCTTTACCTTTGGCCGCATGCAAAATTGAATGAATCTCTTTTTCTTCCATGTAGGCAAGCCACTGCAAAGCAATCCGTGACTGATTGTTTCTGTGACGATATCCTCGTGCAGGGAGAATGCTAATAGTATTGGGTTTTAAGAAATTTCGTCGAAATACTAAATTGCACGCACTCGCCAAAGTGATAGCCTCTAGGAAAGGATTGACGTGAGTTTCTTGTTCAAAAGTGGCCATGAAAGATATACAAGCCATTCGAAGTACGTTGACGTCCTGGACACAATAGTTTACCAATTCTTCTTGGAAAATAAACGTATCGTTCTGGTGTTCGTTGTACCATGTCATGAATTTCTCTCGTTCATCCACTTTCATTTCATCTGCACCATAATAATGGATGTCCGGTAATTTTCCCACATACGTTTGATTTGCATCAGTATTCAAAAAGTGTGGAAAATATCCTTTGGTCGCTGGTAAATGAAATTCCTTGGATAATTTACTTAAAGCCATTGGCATGAAATTTAAGGAGTCAATAAACGATAAGTGATTCACTTTCATGCTTAAAATTTTTGCTCCGTTCAAGATCAAAGTAGGTTTCAATTCATGTTCTTCCACTAAAGTTTTAAGAATAAAATGACCATCATATCCCTTACAATTATGTGCCAAAGATACAATAAGTTTGATGTTGGATCGTGGTTGACGTAAATACGCAAGAAAGGCATTGATCGGATCATCTTGAAAAATATGTTCCCGCTGTCCACAAACTTCACACGGATGATGTATATCCTCATCTTGAACACAGTTGTAACATACTTGTTGGACCACCAGTAAATTGGGCTTATGAATGAACGTGTCTTCATCGAAGAAAGTATCCTGTGTGGCTTCGATATCATAGAAGACAATCATAGCTTTCTTGGCATGTAACACTGATGGAACTCCAGGTTTTAATTGAGTCGTATCCGGCTTCATGTAGCATTGGTGAGTAGACGTAACGTGTTTACGACACACATTACAAAAATAATCTGTACAATGATGTTGTCTTTCCCCTGTATGGACAAACGAATAAATGCGTAGACATTTGGAACACTGTTTCACCATCTTGCATATTGGTTGACCTTTATGGTATGGTACAGTCAGATGATTTATATAACATGTTTCACCATAAAATTCACGATTGCATTCTGGACACTGCTTCTTCGTATTGATCTTACTGCATGGTGGTTTCTGCAAACATTTCTCACACATGGCCGAACAGTTCTTGACGTGTCTATTAAGATGATCATATTTTTTGTGGCATGCAACACAATAGTACTTAGTAGAAAAAACGGCTGTTAATGACGTGATGATGTCATAATTAGAATTGATGCACATTAAATTGATTGGAATTTTGTCTTCGCCACCCGGTCCTTCATACAGAATATCTTCTCCGGAAAAGCTAGTGTATACGGTAAGTTTATAATTTGTCAAGTAACGTTGCAATTGTCGCAATTCTTCCACGGATCCCCCATGGTCTAAATTCACTGATGATCGAGACAAAAGCTCATGTACGTCAGGGAGAACAACACACTTGCGCTGTTTGCGATATTGATCGTAAACTTTTTTATTTGTATCCTTATATTTCTTCAGTCCAATAGCAATCACAATTGCATAAGCCAAACATTTCTTGTCGGTGTTTTTCACTCGTAAAATGCCTTTCTTGCACTTTAATAATTCGTCGTTTAATAAAAGACCTCGACGCATTCTCCCAAATCCACGGGGCACATCCACATGATGAAAATGTACAATAAAAGGTTCGTTCATGAGAAAACTATCGTTACTTTGAAGGATGCGATCAAAGGAAGCCCATAAAGTCTCCAGTGTCAAATTACTTGCACGCCGAAAAGATAGATAAAACGGTTTGTTTTTCTCATCATGAGATAAAATCGATAATCCAACCATCGTATAATTCGTCGACATTTTCCAATAAGTAATCCAGCATCTGTTGAAAGGAGGCCTGAACCCATTCAACAATATCGGTGCCACTGGTCGGAGCATTAATTTGAAATTCCAGCATTCGGCCTTCAAGATTAAAACGCCGATAATGTCTATTGATTTCTCGCAAGACAGTAAAGCCAGAAGTAGCCATATTCAAATAGGAAAAAGATAAGGTAAGCAGAAAAGGAATAGGCAAAGAAAACAAATATCTAAAACGAGAAGAGAAAAAAAAAGCACGAATTAAAATTGAATTCAGAGATCACTACGTTATCAAAATGACTACACGATCAATTCTAAAAGAATTATCATATCTCAAATAGTTTTACTGTTAAAATTTTTATTGTCATACTGGAAATCAAACCCGGGACCAACATGTAACTGACTTAACTTTCTGTAGTGATAAAAAGAATGAATGAAATTGTTTTTCTAAGCGTGCTAAGAGAATCATTGTAGTAAGCATTTTTCCTCTGACACTGAACTTTAAAACGTATGACGAACATGAAACGAAAACAAAATCTCATGCGCTTGCTTTTCTCGAGCTAAGGCAAGAAAGACTCGAATTCGTTTCTCGGCGGGAGATCAGATCCCACATTAAACTGCAAGTCCACGTCTCACGTTGAAGGGAACAAAATCGTGCGTATTTTCTTTGTTTAAGTTAATGGTAACTTTCAGAAACTGAGCTAAGTGGTTAGCGTTACGCACCTCTGGCCCGGGTTCAACACCCAGTATGCGATCAGATTCAACACTAAGCTGTATTCCTAGCCTCACTACTGAAAGGACGCTAAACCAAAATCCACAAATTTCTTGTGCTTACTTCTAATGTGTGGTATTCCTAATTCGATCCCCGGTCAAGTAAGTGAGGGTTATTCTTCCATTTGCTAAATATTGCATGATAAAATAAAAAACAGTGATAACAATGTTATCCTCATTTCAAAAGCACTCCATTGATATTAAGAAACGCGGTTGATACTTACCTCAAATTCAAGGAACGGAGTAAAGTCACGCTGACACAAGAGGTACATCTTCGTTCATTCAAGATCTTCGTGGAAGTAGAACTTCAAAATGAAATTAAGAATTTTATTTAGATCTGAAACGGGTTCAACTATAAAGTGACAACACTATCAGCCAATCAGAAACGAGGAAAATGAATCAATGACATCACGGAAAACCAATGAAAACACAGCTTTCATCATGTATCATGAGCCGAAACGTGATGTAAGAAGCAATCTGATTGGTTGTGACATTATTCACGTTTTTCTCCTTACACATCAATCGTTACGACATCTAGTATCGCAATTTTGATCATGACATCATACCGTTGACTCGTTAGTTTTTTACGACATTCAAATTAACACATCTAAAATGTGATTAATTTTCCTTAAACTTGATTAAAAAATGTAACACTCATCGATATGTTATGAAACTGTCTTTGACATGAATCTAAAGTTGCGCTTTAAAAGTCCGTCAGCTGAGAAAAAAAAATGCTGATGTAGTATAAGCAGATTCTGCAATTTCACAATAACAAACTTCTATGCGTAACAACGAGCAGAAATGTGTAGTAATGTAACATAATCTGTCCATGTTCTTTTCATACGTGAAATAGCTCGCACTGAATGGAGTACGGTGACTCAGCGCTTGTTTCTGATGTGTGAGTTCTCTGCTTCAATCCACAACGAAGTAAGTTTATGATGTTTTCTCATTTTTTATCATCGTTTCAAGGGGACGTTAACATTTCCTGAAACTAACACCAAGAATCAAACTCGGGACCATTGCATAGTTATCAACACACGTGTACGGTCGCTTAGCGTTTGTCTCTACTGTATGAGGTCCCTGCTTCAATCCTCAGTCAAGGAAGTTCATGTTTTCACCATTTTTCATCATCGTTTTCGCGGGGACATTAAATTCAACATTTCCAAGAATCGAACTCGGGACGATTCCAAGGTATCCATGTTCACCCCTAAAGCGGAACAAAATGGCCCCTAAAAAGAACGAGGTGGACCACCCAAATTTGTAGTAATATATATTAGGGTCCAGTACTATGATACCAAATGTTTAAATTTGGCAATTTCCAAAATTTAAGGGATGGGCCAAGGCACCCCTGCCAAATTTTTAAAGGGGTGCACAAATGTACCTATGTCTTACAATAGGAAATAAACACCTGTATACACCCATATAACTATATAAGGTAATAGGACCTCATCCAAGGGAATAAAATGAGCCAAAAACCAAACATGTGGTTGTACTAAAATTTGGCAATTTTGTACACCTGAAAGGGAACGAAGTGGACCACCCAAATTTATAGTAATACATACTAGGGTTCTATACTATTGTACCAAAATGTTTAAATTGGGCAATTTCCAAAATTGAAGGGGTGGGCCAATATACCCATGTCTTATGAAAGGTAATGAACCCCTGTATATGCACATATAACCATATAGGATAATAATACCCCATCAAAGGGGATAAATTAGGTCAAAAACCTCCGAAATTTAAATTTTTTGGCAATTTTTTACCCATGAAAGGAAACGACATAGACCCCAATACTAATAGAGGTACATACTATGGTCCTAGGCTATCACACCAGATTTTTAGATTTGGCAATTTCCAAAATTTAAGGGGGGGATCCTATGTACCCCTGCCAAATTCTAGAGGGGGTGGGCCTAAGTACCCCTAGGTCATTGACCTGGGCCAGGTACTATAGGTCCTGGGGGTGGTCCTATGTACCCCATGCCAAAATTAAGGGGTGGGCCATGGTACCCCTAGGTCATTGACCCCGGCCAGGGACCATGGGTCCTGAGGCAGGGACCCAGGGGCCAAAAAGTGTCCTAAAGTGGGGCCAATACTACTTTCGTTCTATTTCAAACACATTCGGGCTTAGAAAATCTTGTTTGCACCTTATTGGAAACTATCGTCAAAGTATATATTTGGCATGACGCTAACTCTACTGGCAAGCTTTAAAAGCTTTTGGATCGTTGTATATAATCTTGTAAGGTTGGGTATCTAAAGTGCTGCTTTCCGGCTTGTAACTGCGAATGGTTAAAATAGAGATCCTGTCATTTTTTCGGTGAGTGACATAAATTGATATCATTTTTGGGAATTTAGGAAACATAAAAGATCTCTAGTACAAGCCACGAAAAATTTCACAACCGCTCTATTTCAAGTATATTTTAAGATTCAGCCATCTTCTGTATTGCATTTTTTTCTTCTAACTTCAGAAAATGGAACCTGAGGTCAGTCTTTCTTACTAGATGAATAAAATAAATTATGTGTTGTTTTTCTAGATTTTGGACGTGAGAATGGCCCTAGATACAAAACAACCATATTTTTTATCTGTTTCGTTTGAAAAGTCTTTTGACATTATGCGGATTATTCTCGCCACTGTAGCTTGTAACTATATGTACTTTCGGCCTTATTTTACTTTTATTATACGAGTGAAATAAATATTTTTGTAATCTCTCAGCAGTGAATGAATCACATTCTGCGTTTTGTAGGAATGTTTCTTGTATGCTTTAGTAGAAAATATATTGTAAAATCAAGGATATTTTTTCATTTCTTAAAATGGTTTCGAATCTGAAATTCGAAAATAGATCCTTCTGGTTTGGAATCTGACATAATACCACCTCTAGTTTTATGAACTGTATACAGAAGTCTTTTTGGTAAGTAATATGTCCATAAAACCAAAGCAGCTTTTGAGACTTTTAAGGGTTTACATGCATAAGTTTAATAGAAAATTTTATCATATCGAGAAGCGAATGTTTGAGCATGATTCATCGTCTTAGCTCAACATTCAAGGCTATTCAATTTATTTATTTATTTATTTAACAATCACCAAATACAGCTCAGAGGCCATTTTATAGTGGATACCTAACAACAGCAATAAAAATCAAAAGAAATAGGCAGATGTGGGCCAGGGCCTATTTAGTTGGTACTATCCTGGTATTTGCCTAGTGGGACTGAATGAGACTGGAAAACCCGAGTCAGGATGGTCGGCAACGGGAATGGAACCCAAGACCTCCCGAATGCGAAGGAAACGCTCTACTACTTGCGCTAATTCGCTCAGTTCTCCCGAAACGGAAAGTAGTTCAAATTTACTATGACGTCCGGTTCATGACTGACTTCCGTACAAGATAAACGGTCAATGCTTTCAAGATGATTTTATTATAAGTATTTCAGTGTCTTATGAATAGGTCCTATTTCGTCCGTTAACCCTGTTTTCAAACCGAACTTTATTCAGTTTAGTCATTTTGATTTTAGCCTTTATTGCCACAGAAGGTAGCTGTAACACACAACGAGAAGCGATTGTTTGTAAACGATTCAGTATCTATATATAACATACGTATCATGACTGTCTATTACTCTGGCAAAACTGGATGTTGTTCAAATTCACTATTACTTCAGCTTCTTACATTTTCTGCTAACTCCTATTCAAACCGGAGCGATTAAAACCGAGTATGATGCGTTTCGGTTTAAATATTTGTCACCATAGAACGGGAACGATAACAGATATTGACAAACTTTTTTTTTTTTTTTACATTCAATGGACAGTCTAAAGATGACATACTACACGCGCAACAATCTAGCAAGTTCGGAAGTGTTTGAAATTTAAAAATATAATTCGTTTCTATACTGACTTCTATCTACAAAAGACGGTAAGGGATATCGAGATATGCTTTGTTACAATCGGTTCAGTTCCCAAATGTCGGTACCATCTTCTCCGTTAAGTCTTTATTCCGACCGCTAGTTTTTTAAATGACCATTTCCAGTTTCAACATTATAGCTTCTGAACAAAGACAGACAAGCGTGTGTATGTGGATTTTTCTTGGTTCTTTTTTGTTCATTTCAATATTTCATTCCTTTCTCATCATTCCTTTGTCTTTAGACTAGCCGACATAGCCGTGAGACGTGAAACTAAAGAATTCATTTAATTTCATTTTGAATGAAAACGGGTCAATGGTTGAACATTCACCTCTGATACACCTGGGTAGTGCTGCAATCCTAGTTCGCGCCAATCGGACTTTGTGGTAGACAAACACCGTGTAAGTAGGTTTCCTTGGGGTTCTATTTTCTTCGTTTCAATATTTCATTCATTTCTCATAATCCCTGTCCTGTTTAGCGTGGTCGGCATAAGCGTGTGACATAACACTTAGATTTCATTTTCGTGTCAAAACGAAAACGGTAGCAGGTAGGGTAACGCGGATCTCTGAAAACAATTCGGCGTTTAATTGCAACATATGATTACGAGAAAAACTTGTGCAGAGGATTCAGCTTCGCAACACAATGTATAATGACTATCCTCAACATTCTTAAAGTGAGGACGCACTGGCTCAGTAGTAGAGCGTTCGCTTCTGGTGCATGGGTCCTTGTTTCGAACGCAAGTGCTGCCAAGTGAACTTTGTGTTGGACAAACACCGTGTGCGTGGGTTATGTCGGGCTTATTCCCCCATCCCGCTACTATCATTCCACAATTTCTTTCATTTCTTATCATCACTGTCTCCTTTAGCCAAGCCGGTGGAAACGTTGACCATAAAACACAAAGAATTTTAAAATGGCAAGCTGATCCCATTTACAATTACATCCATTTTCAGAACTGATTTTTTTTTACAGCAAAAGCGCTAAAAGCTATTAACTTGCGGTTTCTTGCAATCGATTTGGCATTTAAAGAACATGTTCAGTTCCTGCGTTGAGATTCTATTCGAACAAGAAGTGATTAGAAATAACGATGTGTGGTTTCAACACTTATCGTCACACAACAAACACTAATAGATAGGGAGAAGTATTTTCTTCAAACTGTTCAACGTGACTATTTACAGTACTGTACGAGAAACGGAAATATTCGATTTACCATTACGGTTTAAACACTGATTTGCGTAGAGCCAAAACTCTAAGAAATATGGATGTGTTCTTCGACTCGAGTTTGCTGGTCGAGAAACATTACTTTCCGTTGAAGCTCTATTCAAACCATAAGTGTTTAAAATTACCAGTTTCCAGTTTCAACTTTTATCGACGTAAAACGAAAATTGTAACAAATAGCGTGTAATTATTTTATTTAAAAAGATTTCAGCCATTTCTAGCGTCTCAGGAGAAGTTAGGATAACTATCGACAACACTGTTCCAAAACAGAAATTGTTTCAAGCTTACAATTATTACCAGTTTTATTAAATCGATAAAACATATTGATATAAGTTCTTTTTAAATTATTAATTTGACAAGAATTGGTTTTGTTTTACGTTAACTCTAAGATGAAACCGGAAGAGGTTGAAACTGTCCATTTCTGGTTTCAAAGGTTATCATAATAAAACCCAAATGATAATAGATGTCGACAAATTATATTTGGAAAGAATATAAGTTCTCTTTCTTATATAAAAGCTCACAACCCGCAGCAGCGCATCGAATCCGAAAGTGGTTGAATTTATTAGTACTTCTGTTATCAGATTTTCATACAGAAAAACTCGAAAAGATGTAGAGGGATGTTTTTGAGACCTTTTTTGCGTCCCAAGTGTAGCTTGTATCTCATCCCTCCACCCTCTATTCAAATTGGAAGTGCTTCAAATTAACGATAGTTTTCAAGATTTATTTGGACAGAGTTAATAGCGTAAGAAAAAATAACCCTTCTTTACATGGAATCAGTGTCCAAGGAACAAACACTATTTTTGACCTTGTTCTCTACTGCAACCAGTATTTACAGAGGTATTACCTCCAGTCTGAATATTGAATTCGCTTAGTTTGGAAGTCTTAGTTTCACACTTTAAATCTATATTCACTTGTTTAACTTGGGTATTGGTACTGATCATTCGTGTAATATATGTCACTAGGTTGACTCCTAGTCATAGATGAAAAAATTCGAGTAGTGTAACAGATTTGTGGCAGACGTGCGAATTATTAAGGACGATGTAGCTGCTTCACCCTTTTTTCCTCCAGTGCCACCAGTTATTGTTATTTTAACTACTATCCAAAAGTAAAGCAACGATGTTTAATTCGTCGTTAAGACAATGATATATTGCTACCCACGCCACGTTCTTACCATTTCGACATTTACTTTGTATATCTCACACATTCGCTAACATCCTATCACTTATTCAATCAATTAAAAGCATTTCACGAACTCGTTTAACTTGATCATTTGTAGTTCTCTTACTGTACCAAAATATTTCGGTGAGATTTTTAAACAGCTGTTTATTTCCTCATTTTCATATGTACGCGATACTTTGTCCGCTTCTATCATTTTGCTAAGTATCTTATAATTAAAAGCTAAAGCTATTGGGCTCTATGCAGAATCGTTCTGACGTGTCATTAGACCCATGCTGAAGGGTTCGACGGCCCCTAGTATGACGGTAATCATACTTTAGAACTACTCTGCATTAGCGTCCGGTAACGCACCGGACTTACGAGTGTAAGGTCGTGAGTTCGATTCTAATTTGGGTCACATTTTTTGATATGCAATGATCATTAGCACATGTGTAACTATGTCAGTAAACTTTCGTCCCGTTCAATGCATTTTATTCATGTGTGTGTTACAAAAGTTTACTAGCTTGTATAATTCTATAGCAAAATACCAGTGGTGTGTTGTAGAAGAAATTTCCTTTGGATGTATAATAATTTTTGTAAGTGATAGTTGTTCATGTAATCATGGAGATAAATGTAGATATTTGTATAGACCTATCACACAGCTACAGTTGTATTTTTAACATATGACCTGTAAACATTACTTGTAATCGAGTAGAAAGAAAATACTGTCTGTTGAACAGATTCACAAGATATCTCAACCGTAAATAATGCACATGCAATACTACGTTGAAAAATGGATAATTTACCCAACTATCTCGCCTTTAATTAAGCTGAATAACATTACATTTTGTAATATATTGTATTATATAGATGGTTAATAACATGCAGGAAATAAGACCTGCGAATTTTCAAAACAAAATTTGATTAATTTACTTAACGTTATGTGAAGTAAATGAAGGTTCACGTCACTAAATGTAGAGTCGATGTTCATAAAAGAAATATATCAGATATATTTACAAAAGTAATGCAAACAAAATATCTAAGCTAATAGTTTCACCTTGTTTGCGACAGAAATATGCATGGGAATTGTAATATTCTTCTTAAAGTATAAAACTATGTAGGCGGGTTTGTAGGTCAGAAGCGACAAGAGAGATTATACAACAGGAGCCTATTAAAGTGCGTGATAGAAAACCAGTGTAGTTTGGTTTAATCGTGGATTATATCCAGTAGAGGTGTTCTTTATCTGACGCCATGAACCTACGGGACCACTTAACCACAGGGTGTTTGTGTTTTGTATATTACCGTATGTATACTTAAGTTTAACGATGAAGAGTATATTGCATTTTCTTCAGTTCTCACATATGCAGGTAAAATTACACAGCAAAAATTACTATCAAAACTTCTATTGGAACCATGGTCTGTTGGAAATATTTAACTCTTTAGGCTCTCATTCATAATTTCGTGAACGTATGCACAATAAATTCTTTGCTTTTAGCCAGTGAAACAAGCACCCGACACCTCTAAAACAGTATATCAAAAATACCAATGCTTAACTTCAACTTTTGAATTCCACAGATCGTTCCGTATACAGAGCCAGGGTAAACTTATTGTACACTGGCTCAGGATCGTTGCACTTTCACAGTCATACTTTTGGCTGGATTGAAATATTGACCAGTTTCAAGACGTATTTCTACAAAGAAAAAGAAACTTTAACTAAGAAAGTATAAGTGTAATGTGTATTTTCTTCGTAATCCGTTGGTGAAGCCTCGAAATACGATATTTTTTAAAATTTTTATTTTAAATGTGTTCTTCTTTTCTAGTTTCGGCCTTTTAAATATTTATATAGGTTAAGTGTTAATCACAACATTAAGAATATTGTATCATAATTTTCAATCCCTCTGTCGCGTAAAAAAGGTTATACCATGTATAAACCTTTAATACTAAGTAGATGTACTGAAGAAAAATTTCCAACAAGGTGCTCTCCCTTGAATATTTTTGTGTATTAACTCGCGAACAAAACCGGCAATTTAAACTAGATTTACTTAGGCAAAAATTGTGATTCTGTGGCCCATTTTGCCAGTTCACATAAGTTAACATGAAATTCCGTTATTTATATGAAAAATGATGAAAATATTTTGTTTGCCTGATTTTTTTTTTTTAATTTTGTGCCACGAGACCTTCTGCAGTTTTAGACGTTTTACATGTTAGAATACCGAAACTAGTCTATATGTAGTGTTTCAGATGTATGGGTTCACAGCTGAATAATTTTTCATGACATTCCAACAGAAATGTAGGTATCCTAGTTTATTTTTTTTTTTTATATGCTGGCAAAGCTGTGATCACTAAACTGCATCAGATGGTGTCTAATGGATAACTGTGCAATACATCTTATTAGGAGGTCAGATCGAAAAGCAACGCGCAATATTTTTTCCCAAAAAAATTTAATATACCAAAACCAAACAAAGCACAAAAAGTTACGTATTTGATCCACTTTTCTACAGTCACCAACTTTCTCCATACGTTTCTATAAGCGTGGTACCGGTTTCAGGATGCTCTGTTCATGAAAGTCTGTTATGGTGGAGTATAGGAATGTGCGGACTGTTGTTTTCACTTCCGCATCTGTCGCAAAATTTTGACCGGTGAGGAATTTCTTCATGAGAACATAGAGATGTGAAAGTGAGAGACGAAAGAGACTTGTGGACTGGCAGTAATGATGAAGTTTGACGTTGTCACCATTATTGTAGCGGCGTTTGTCACGCAGGGCACGACGCAACATTAACCAAAGTTTTAATTTACGCTGCAGCATTTACAGTGATCCAGTGTTTAACAAATCTCCCAATAAAACAACAAACAACCCAGAACTCTGTCACAAGCACTTTTCTCGCAAATTGAATTACGTTTAGTTTTTGTCGTGTTGAAAACCAGTATGTTTCCAGTCCATAAAGACGTGCTTGGTCTCGGGCGTCTAATAGTATGCCCAAGACATCCACGTTTGCATACAGATGGCATAACGCGTTAGGTGATCCAAGCATGTCATCATTCGCTGAGCTTCGTGGTTATCTGTCAAGTTCTTAAGCACCTACTTTATGGAATTGCAATGTGTCCTGAGCAAGGTCGTACACTACAGCGTAGTAAATGTTGAATTTCTGCAAAAGGTTCGCACGTGCACACGACGGTCACTTAGAATTGCTGGCTGGATGGCGCTGATAATCTGCGGTGTTGAAGCTGTTACCGGGTGCCTGGAGCTTGGCGAAATGCACAATAACTGGAAACATTGCAACAGTCCATATAATCGTCCCCATATACGGTACGCATGTTACAGTAATTTTCTCTTGGTGTATGCCCTTTGATTCATTGAAATCTAATCATAACTGGCTTCTCTTCACATGTGAGGGAAAGTAACAGGACGCAATATTTCTTTCGTAGTTCAAGTTTGTGTCGCTAGAGCTACATAAGAAAACATAGATATCTCTGTAGCACAAATTCCAAACTCTCTCGTCATGCAATTTCTCCATTCCAGCTGGAATACTTGGGGAGAAAAAAATGTGGTTTACAATCTGCCCTTGAATTTAAATCATATGGTAATTTTATGTATTTAGGAAACAACGGTAATTTCCCGTTTTCGTTCCTTAAAGCCAATAACACTTGCCCACTGGTTTTCAGTAAAGATTTTAATTACGATACCCGAAAATAACGTAAGAAGAATGTTTTTAAGCTGATGCTGGCAACCCTGCAAACTTAAACCGCCAGTACAAACGGGGTAAGGGAGCTTGTACGAGGCAGTTAATATCAGACGCACATTTTCTCGATTTATGTTCAGTTTATCCTCAATCATTTTCACGGTTAATCGTCTATTCTCTCAGAGAAGTTCCCTCTCTCTCTGTATGCTCTCTTCCATCCATATTGTTGTGAGTCGCCCACTACGATGTTCATCTTCGATTTCTGTTCTGCCTTCGCTAATATTTTGTACCAACAATATACCTCTGCCATTGATAACAGTATATTTCCAAAGGCTATAACACGAATGGATCGTGTTCTTGTTCGGGAAGGTCATTCTTATAACATGGTGGGGTTCGATTCCCGCTTGTCCCCTTTCGGAAAGACATTCTCATGAACTTCTGAGTTCGAATCTTGTCCGGTACGCCTTACTAAGGGTGGTTTTAGTGGTTAGAATTCCTATGAGGTACTGCACCAGATCGCAACTTGAGATGAGCCCAAACCAAACTGGCATATGCGCGTACCCACCTTCAGTGACACGCCTACTTCACACTCACTCAAGTTGAATAATATTAAGTACTGAATTCTTACCGTTCTGGTAGTGATCGATGCGACAAACATGGATTAGAACTGA
The DNA here is from genome assembly GCF_964235325.1 of Thermobia domestica. Taxonomy (NCBI): domain Eukaryota; kingdom Metazoa; phylum Arthropoda; class Insecta; order Zygentoma; family Lepismatidae; genus Thermobia; species Thermobia domestica. The sequence continues at coordinate 340,966,273 of NC_137456.1, read as the reverse complement.
AAACCAGAAATATACACGAAAATGGTTTTACTCAAACACGAAATATTACACATATCATATACATACTTACTTCAATATCTTGTTAATATGATTATTGTTGATACCCTTTGAAACTTGTATTTTAGATCTTTCTTTTATCATTTTAACATAGTGAATTTAAGCCCTTGTATTTGTTAATAGAAAAATAAAAAAAGGAATTTTAAAAGATCAACTCAAAAATATATGATATGACGACGAAGCCGGCTCATTCCATGATAAGAGAGATGATTATTTTACACACGTTAATCACTGAGCACTACTTCACACAACAGTTTGGTTCTGGAGATTTCACAAGAAAAAAAGAGGGGGGTTAGTGGACTCTTTAGGAGGGCAATCCTTTAGTAGATTCTTCTTCCCACTTTTGAATAGATTTCAGACTTCCTTGAATAACTCCAATTCCTATTGTCCGGCTGGATAGTCGACCGTTAAGTTACTTGTGGTACACTGATTAACAATTAAAGAAGTAAATTTATCCCTTGTCTTACTTACGTTACTTCATCGCTAATATGAGTAAAATTCAGTAATGGATTTGGTATTTGTTGTAGAACAGCAATATTTACAAGGAACTGATAGAACGTGGCATCTCCAATCTTAGACAAATTTAGTTGTTTTGTAGCATTTTCATTGAAATTTACTTTAACATACGTAGGTGACGAAATTATATAAGTTTCACACTTCACTCATACATATTTTAACACAATATCATAAATGATGACCTGATTAGCAATGGATATCTTTGCTGAGTCGTTTACATCTTTTCTTTTTGGTGGCGTCCCATAGCACACACACACTAGTTCCCGCGCCTTCCCTATCTAGCGTCGGTAAGCTTGCGCTAGTCACACCAGAAGATTATTTTAAAAATATCCGTAAGAAGTATTCTTCACAAGAAATATATAGATCATAAGGCGTTAAATCAGTTCACTATTAACATATAATGATTAAAATATTGAAATTAGTAAAAACATTCTACGATTACATTTAAGTCGATGGTACTATATTTTATAACATCACGACTACATCACATCCCTTTTGTTCGGTGAACAGGAAGTACAAGTCACCACTCAAAGGACTGCCAACTCATAGAAAAAGATAAAACCATAACACAGTTTGCGTCAACGTACAGTGCATGGAGCCTTATTCCAATTCAGCCAAGAAGAACTGGGAAAATTATAATGGAATGGGTGTGAGGGGGGCCACACGCTCACAAGGTCTGCTAAATCTTCCGGTACGTTATCGAGGCAGTCTCACCAAGTTTCATACAGAAGGCGATTGCGTAGCACTGATCAATATTACGTGCTTCCGTTGTTGTGACAGGGGTCGAACATACGATCGTACTCTTTAATTTCTAACTTCACAATAAAAAATATTTCGTGCGTGCCACGTGCTGTGCTATTGGAGCAGGCCCAAGGCCACTCTCTGTCGACGGTTTCCCACTGCAGCGTTGTCAGCAGAAGCTGAAACAATTTTCCTATTATTTTTTGTTGAACTTCGTATATTGTAAATTTCACCTTCGTAACGTAATCCACTTGTCAGATACTCTGCTTTGGCGTACAATTTAAAGTTTTTCTCTTACTCATAGAACACTGATTCTAATGATAGTAACGTAAAAAGGCAATAAAAAGTAACAAAAGGGGGAGACAGAGTGCTCATCTGTGTAAAGTATACTTTCAAGGTATTCACATGTTTGCTGAAATTACAGCAGAAAATTTGTATCTCAACTGTAAGTACTGATAAATATTATGCTGAATGTTACTCTTCTCCCTCTTAAATATAGCATTTTCCAATACACCTGTGCATTCAACCGTTTATTTTAAACGATAAGCTTATGCTAATTTTCCTTCTTTGACAAGAGAGATACATGAGATGATAATTTTTGACGTGTATTTCTTGATCCTCCTTGTCTCCTTATAATACCAATTTGAATGAAAGTAACATGATAAAATGTCAGGTAAAGGTAGGTACTGAACAAAATAGCTAACTTATTTTAAATAGTAGAGCTGCCTTTCTTTTACAATATACCATGTTTCTTTCATTTTCTTAATATTCAGGGCGTAGCATTCTCAATATAAGAAGTGTGCTTTTTTCACTTAGATGTATTTCAATAGACTTAAAGATTGTATAACGGTTTTAAACCTAATATCTCAGAGTATTCAAATGATATTAGAAGCACTCGTACAGATTAGCATACTGCTTGAAATGACGTATTTTCTACAAAATTTTAAAAATGGTTTTAGTGTTGTTTTCTTTCTTTGTCATAATACGAACAGTTTTGGTAGTTGTAATTCCAAAAATCTCTCGGAATTGTCAAATTATATATCACAAAAATTATTGATATAATACAAAAGTACTGTCAGTGAGAACGTACCACCATTTTCACCTGTAATAATCAGATGTTCATTCCATAGTGTAACGTGGTAGTATGCATTTGAGTTAAATCCGATAACTGATAGATAAATGTAGATGCGATTTGAGATATCAATTTAAAGGACATGCTTTTCTTTGGAGAACAGAAATGATGCTAAAACACCTCAATAGTTCTCTTCTCCTAAAATCTAAAAGATTTTATGTAATATTACAATAGTATTATAAATCAGTTTATAGGGGGGAAAGTGCAAAACATCGTATCTCCACTTTTTTTATGGAATTTTAGATTTTGGGTGCATTCAATATCCCACATCTGATTCTCCGTGCGTGTGAAAGATCGTAAACGAAAACCCGGTAAAGAAAAACGTGAAAAAACTAACTTTTAGAACCTGGTATCGCATATAAGATAGTGTAAAAGCAGAACAGATTTATTGCTATCCTGAAAGTTTGGTTATGGTGAGTTATGAGGTATAGCACTTTCGCTATTCTAATACTTACGATTACCTTGAAAAGCCTCACGATAAAAATTCAATATTTTTGTTGTTCTATTTTAGCTGGAAACTTCTGCATTTCTTTGTTGTTCCATATAGTGTACCTAGATTTCCACTCCCTATTTTACTGAATTTATTACAGGATCCATACAAATGAAATACCTCACACATGCAAAGAGTGTGAACACAAATTTGGTCAGCGTTCAAGTTCAGCTAAACACATTTTGACACATACAAATGGAAAACCTCACACGTGCCAAGAGTGTGGAAAGAAATTTAATTACCCTTCTGATTTAGCTAGACACTTATTAATCCATACAGGTGAAAAACCTCACAAATACCAAGAGTGTGGTAGGAAGTTTAGTCAACGTTCATATTTAGCTCAACACATGTTAATACATACAGGTGAAAAACCTCACACATGCCAAGACTGTGGTACGAAATTTAATCGACGTTCAGATTTAGCTAAACACATATTAATACATACAGGTGAAAAATCTCACACATGCAAAGACTGTGGTAGGCAGTTTAGTCTACGTTCATATTTAGCTAGACATATGTTAATACATACAGGTGAAAAATCTCACACGTGCAAAGAGTGCGGCAACAAATTTAGTCAACGTTCACATTTGGCTTCACACATGTTAATCCATACAGGTGAAAAACCTCACATGTGCCAAGAGTGTGGTAGGAAATTTAATCGACGTTCATATTTAGCTAAACACATATTAATACATACAGGTGAAAAACCTCACACATGCAAAGACTGTGGTAGGCAGTTTAGTCTACGTTCATATTTAGCTAGACACATGTTAATCCATACAGGTGGAAAACCTCACGCATGCAAAGAGTGTGGTCACAAATTTCGTCAGCGTTCTAGTTTAGCTAGACACATGGTAGTACATACAAATGAAAAACCTCACACGTGCCAAGAGTGTGGAAAGAAATTTAATTACCGTTGTGATTTAGCTAGACACATATTAATCCATACAGGTGAAAATCCTCACATATGCCAAGAGTGTGGTAGGAAATTTAATCTACGTTCAAATTTAGCTCAACACATGTTAATACATACAGGTGAAAAACATCACACATGCCAAGACTGTGGTGCGAAATTTAGTCGACGTTCATATTTAGCTAAACACATATTAATACATACAGGTGAAAAACCTCACACATGCAAAGCCTGTGGTTGGAAGTTTAGTCAACGTTCATATTTAGCTAGACACATGTTAATCCATACGGGTGAAAAACCTCACACATGCCAAGACTGTGGTGCGAAATTTCTTCAGCGTTCTAATTTAACTAGACACAAGGTAATACATACAAATGAAAAACCTCACACGTGCCAAGAGTGTGGAAAGAAATTTAATTACCGTTGTGATTTAACTAGACACATTTTAATCCATACAGGTAAAAACCTCACACATGTCAAGAATGTGGTTAAAAATTTAATGAATGTGCACATTTAACTAGGCCCAAGCTAATACATAAAATTTAAAAATTTCACATATGCTAGACACAAGTTAAACCATACATGCACATAACCTCACAAATGGGAAGAGCATGGAAACATTTTGACAGCGTTCAAATTTAGTTGCACACATGTTAGTATCTACAGGTGAAAAACCTCACACATGCTAAGGGCGTAGGAAAAAATTTACTTGACGTTCAGATTGAGCTGCGCACATGGTAATACATACAGGTGTGAAAATTTCACATGTGCGAGAAGACGAAAGAAATTTAGTGAGCGATCAAAGTTCGTTAAACATACGTTGATACATGCGTTTGAAGAACGTTACTTACCCCAACGGTGTGGAGATTTTTTCGACGTTCAAATTTGACTCAACGTATTTTGATACACGGTTAAGAAACGTCATACGCGGCAAGACTGTCAGTAAAGGATTTGTCTAACTGCATTTGTTTATACATACGTTAATACACATAGGTAAAATTTCTCTTCAATACCAAGAGTTTGAAGTTGATTTTGAGTTTTACGTCCCGTTCTGCAGCGAGACTATGTGGACATTCTTATAAGCGTGGTATCCAAACTACGAGCTACCGCCGGGAATCAAACCCGGGATTCCCACACCAAAGGTGCATACTGTAACCGCTTAGCCATGAAGTTTCTCCCATGGCAATAGTGTGGGATATGATTTGCGCAAAATTAATATTCGGCAGAAGACGTAATTAACACATGAAAAACAGCTCAGTGTTTGAAAAGAGATTTAGTTTAAGTTCAATTTTGGCAAAGTATATGTTAGCAGCACATACTAATGAGAGAGTTGGTATATCGAAAAAAGAAAGTGGAGAAGAAATATTTTGGAAAAGATCAAACACTGCAAAAGATACTAAAACATGAAGGTTATAAAGTTCACAGGTGATACGAGTTTATAAAATTTTCTCGCAAATTCTTTTTTTGTAAAACAACCACACAGCACAGGCACGTGCAAATATGATCCAGGAGTTTAGGCGATTCAATTCGTCTGAATGTAAGATGGACCAACATCTTACGTGCGAACTGCGTCTATGAGAAATAAACATCCTTTGATACTTATCCTTCCTTAGTTCCAGGCAAGAAAACTCTTGATTTTACCGAAATGTTTTCCCTTAAGAGACGCCTCTAATTTTGGCTCTATGCTTCGTCTGTAGCGGTAAAACACAGCTAGTCATACCAACGTCCCTGTGGAAACAACATTGACAATATCAAAGCATTGAAGTAAAAAAAAAAAACACTATATAAAAAGTGGATACCAATCGAGCAGTACTTCTAGAAACATTGTAAAATGTACTTCAGCAATCAGTTCTTTGACTTTTACGCAGATATTATGTTTGTATCACATTAACTCTGGAATACATTAAGTAACTAAACCACTGTTAAGAATTAATCAACTACACTTTAAAAATCTTCCACAAACAAAGAGAAAAGTTTATACGCCCTAGGTTTGGCTTTACACTTCAAGATAATATCTACTACAAAACAAAGAAACACTAATTACACGCGCCTATTATACGTGTAATTCTTCCCCACGTACAGGCAAAGCTTGATAGTATAAGTGTGAATCCATGCATTCCATGTAATTAAATTATAATGGATAGGAGTCACTGTATTTACGTGATTGACTACAAAATTAACTTCAATTTTGATTATTATATCCACTTGCTTCACAATTTTTGACATACAAATGAACCTTTCTTTTTTTGTCTAAAAAATCTTTCAAGTCAAATGTATAGTAAACATATTTAAACACCAAAAATGTCCTCGATAGGATTTTTTTTTTTTTTTTTTTTTGTAATTTTCAACTGCCTGTCTTCCCCAACAAAACTGAAATTAAAAAATCGCATATTAAAACATACATAATGTCATTAATCCCTTCACATTCACTAACACATACACATTCATCAATATAGTTATAACTGAAATTAAACAGGTAATTGGCATGAATAAGAAGACACAACACATGCAGCATACATATGCCTAAATATGTCCAGTGGAGATTCACTGTACGTATACAGTGCCTTAATCAAGGGTTTTGGGACACCCAAGAACGTGCACCCTTACAACGGCTTAGTTTCTATCTAGAGAGTACATCATCTTTTCGAGAGATTCATAAGTTTGCCAAACAATCATATATAAAATTTAAGAGCATTTAGTTGTTCTGGTAGTTATTAATAAAATACTTTCCTTTCTTCTGTACTTTTCAGCTTTAAAAATTGAATCTTCTATTTTGAGTGAGCTGTGTATTGTGCGAATTCTTCCTATATTTCCATGCCCAAACCTACTGCTGGGCTCCATATTTGCGGAAAAAGAAGTAAATTATTACGTAAAGAATTTGTCGGGTACATTACGAAGATAAGCATATCATACCTTCCTTTTCTATGACAGAGGACACAGTAAATAATCTGAGACATTTTTCAACGAACAGTTACATTGAAATCAATGTACAATATTTTCTGTCTCCTCATCAGAGACAAACATCGGCTGAACATTATGTTGTAAAAACAGTCACAACATCCGGTTTAAGATGTAAATTAGAAATAAAGTTTTTCATTAAAGCTCGGATTTCTATGAGGTCATATCTTCATCCTGTTATCCTTTTATATGTATAATTAAATATAAACATGTTTCTGATTGTTGTCATAAAAAAATGTTTCTGTTCGTTATATATATGTATATTTGAACCATATTTTGGCGTGAGGTCATGTGGGCTTGAAGTGATACAAAGGCTTATTTTTCATCATATTTTAGACGGGTTTCATTTTTGTTTAAATAGATGTCATCATTAGGAATGAGGAGACGGTCATTCTGCTTTAGTCTTATAATGTCAGTAATATGCTGTGATCTATTCTTCAGAGCTTACAGATATTCATTCAGGCCAAAATAACTACGAAAATGTCTTAACAAATGATTATTCTTAGAAATATATTTGTTAAGAATTGAAGTTTAAATAAATTTTCAGTAAAAAATGATTTACTTCGTGTGTATTTGAGCACATTTTAAGTCATAGTTTGTATTTTTTGGTCATAAAACATGCATATTTCCAACTTTTTGGGTCATAAAGATTCGAAACCTAGTTGTTACATTTCTCCGATTATGATTGGTAACCTATATCAGTTGATTGCTGAGGACAGGATTCCATCTTTGTTCTTTATGTAGGTGATGATTCAACAAGATATAAGAAGCTGGTCTAAGAGAAACAAACACCTTTTAAGATATCCTGGATGCGTACCTACGTACTCCAGAAGTAGCTATTTCAAACATCGTATATTTCTTCCTAGCATTTGCAATTATTAAAAAGAAAAGCTTAATTTAAGGGTAGTTTACACTCTCTTATGATCTAGATATAAGGAGATAAGTTAATGTTTGCATGAATTCTATACGTTTGCCTGTAGCCCTACTGTCTGACTACGGGATTTTAACAGATAACTTTTATTCTCTATTGACATCTCAGAGCATATTTTATACTTCGTGAGTAGCATTCTGGTTGTAAGATTTGAAGATCCCTTGTGTGCCTAGGTATAGATTAAGAATGCAATTAATATCATAATCTTCAAAAAAAAAAAAAAAAAAAAAAAAAAAAAAAATCGAAAACTTTAATCGCTTTGGGAAAATCATCGATTTTCCATTATTTTACCTAGTAAATGATCAGAAATGATTTTTTATCTATAAAAAAAACAGAAACAAGAATTTTCTATGTAAAAATAGTAGCACAATTTTTATATCTGGACATGATAAGTACTATTAATATACTTTTGATTGTTGCATGTTGTACATGTGTTTTTCATCATCAGAACTAATTAGAGATACAAATAACTCAACAGGCTATCTATTCCAGTGACCCTGTAAGAATAGTTCCATGGGAGTATATTTTTGTGTGAATTCTGACTCAACCTGAAATCAAATTTAGAACATTGTTGCTGTTAAAATAACCATATTTCCCTTCTTATCAAGTCTTGAGGTCTGAAACTCGTTTTTTTTTTTTTTTTCTTAGTAGCACTTAAACTCTCTCGACACCTAAATTCTTGATTTCCTGAGAAAAGTCAAGCCAGGAGACATTTGTACCAAGTGCGAAAACATGTTCAAAAATCGTCAAGAAGGTTTGCATTAAGCTTTCTCTCTCTCTCACCCGACACCCCATATGAATATATATATGTACCAAAGAGAGAGTCAAAAAACTTACCTATGCCCTGCTTTTAACCAAATCCAAGCTATGCGCTTGTACGTTTATGTACCTCTTAGTTGGTCCGTTCTATTATGGATTTACAAATGGGTCCGTTGCGACGTTAATTGTCATCCAAATAAGTCTCTGTAGGTCCGTGGATGTAACCTGGACACTGCGGTAGGGTGTGGATATTAACACATTCGAGACGGAGCCCGCCACGTAGGCGGGCTATGTTTTCTTGTTCAGTGGACGGAGCCCGCCTGCCCGGCGGGCCCAAGGTTTCGTTACTTTGAATGGCAAACGCATGTCCGTAGGTATGTTTCGGCTTCTCATTTATACTTTGTGATGCCTCAAGTACTTGTAAAAAAATTCGACAATGCGACCAGTCCAGAATGAGAGACTGTTTCCGCGCGAATTTGTCAATTGTGCTTCAACCGAAGCAGCTGTGAATGAGTCATCAACATACATAACTTCTATATCTTGGTTTTATCGGTTTGATTGATTTGCAGCACAAATCAGCCTTGCACTAAATTCTTAGTGTAAACTAGTATTTTGCAATTTCATGATATCCAATCACTCTGTAAGGTTCTTGTATTTTATTATCAACGATGTAACTGCTTGTAAAAGTTATTATATGTACCTCAGTATTCAATTGTATTGTTCGTCGGACTTTTTTTAAAACTGCAAAACGGCTCATTTATAACAAATAAATAAAAATATATAGAAATGAACAAATGATTTGAGATTTGTGTATTAAATAGTCCTGAGTATATATGCTGAGAAATGAAAGATTTTTTAATTGTATTCTTTGTAGTAGATTGTTTACAAAATCCCAAAAAACATGGTAAAACCGCCGTCCTGAGGGAGAAACCACGCAAAGAGGGCCTCCGACTCGAATGTGTTAAGACTATTTTGTGGGAAAAATAAATGTTAAGCGAATATGGATCATGAATTAAGCATACGACGTCAGTTATTTCCAACGGAATGTTCCCTGACATCACACATTGCTTCTGAGATTTTTAATGAATACCTCTCCCAGAGCAAAGAAAAGGCAACATAGATGGCGAAGATTGTGGTAGTTTCACTGATAAGCTGCTCGTGCGACTAACGAAACAAGTAACCTTGTTTTGTTCAGTTCCATTTACTTCGTTTCCATCATCTTTCTCATCATGTTCTCTTCAGTATCATAATAAAAGCAAGACACAGGCTACTAAAATTACTATACTAGAATATTCGCTAGATATCTTCTTCAACGGATCATTTAAGCTCCTGCAGATGAGTCCTTGTTTCTGCTATAACCTGAAGATGTTAGCAGAATACCAACACGAATACCAAAGGAAACATCCATTGAACACGACAGAATTCCTATTCCTGGTTAGTTACGACTGTCGATTTATTGTAAAAATAAACAAATAAATGAACACTAGTAAATACCGTAAAGAGGATCATGGAATATTTTTCAACATGGAAACCGGATCTTTTCTTCCGCTTTGAGTATAGAGATTAGTGTTGATATGCGATATAATCTTGGGGCACTTCATCAATTACACAAAAGCCCTTCTAGCTGCATTATACAGACATTAAAGTTAAAACGAAATCTGTTTCATTTTCCCCACCTTCGGTTTTAGTAGAAAGTTAGAGTCGAAATAGAACATTCTTGAAATACTTGATTAAAGAAAGCTGCTTTTCGCTGTCTTTTACCGTTTTTGATCTAGCCATACCGATAGTTATCTACACTAAAAATCAGAAGTGTTTTCCTTTTCACCACTTGTGGTTTGATTAGGAGTTTAACAGAAAGGATGATAAATACTCCCACAATGCTAAATTGATCCCCAAAACAACTCCTTCCTGCATCTTTGCTTTATGATGTAGGTTAAACTGAAACCGGAAGTTTCAGAGAATTTCTAGCACTGGAGTTTCAGTGAATTTCTATTCCATAACGATACCCGCAATATGATTGCAATATGAAAAGAAAAACGTAGTAAGCATAAATTCTATGTTGATATCGTTGATTAAAACACTCATTCGGTAACGATTTGCGTTGACGCTGAGAAAATTTGTGGTAAACTTCAACTGAAATTCTGTATATCTCGGGATCATGAGAGCTTAGCGACTTGGTATTTACCCTGAAATTCGCGCTATATACCTGTTATCGCAAAGTAAAACGTAAATTTTGCTATGTATTGATACAAAGCCACACGAATGTGGGTAGAATAAAACCCAGGGAAATCCACACTCATGATGACTGATCTGAGAAACATTATACATTTTTCGACCGAGTTGCACTCCAACGTGCGAACACACTTGAGGAAACGTTAAACCACAGAAGTTCATAGACAATATTGGCAAATATAAGAGTGAATGAATTCAAGCTTAAACATAGGCAAACCCGGAGGGAAACTAAGAAATTTTTCCCCTCCCTTCTAGCGGAAAACGTACAATCATGGGAAAGTTCGTGTCTCTTTACTAAAGTAACATCTCTAAATAGCAATGTTACAACTTTTTAACCGCATTGCACAATGGAGTATTTCTGTGAAAGTCCTCACCAATATTATTTTTTGAAGTATATAAAGTGGAAATCATTGCTGTTGAATTTCGACTTATTTCATATTGATAAATACATTGAATATGCACAAAGATATGTATTTATTAGAAATAAGTACATACTACAAGTTTACATATATGTACAATATTGTCATATGAGGCGCGTAAGCCTGATGGCCTGCTTTCGATCCCTAGATTGTGAACTTCGTGCCCCTCTGGAGGGATGTGCAAACATTAGTAAAGAAGGAGGAAGTTGGAAATGAGCGTTTCGAGAAAAGAATTTATTGGTCATGTTAACCTGGTTAAAGTAGGCGTCCGGCCAGCTGAAGCAGAGAACTGGCTTCAGCGCTGAGGAAAACATGTACAAATAAGTAAATAAAACAACCATGTTCTTGTCTAACAAAATGGTTACAAACAAGAAATTTAACAGAAAGAAAAATATACAAAACATATAATTTGAAAAATGTATAAAATGTGTAATATGAAAAACATCCTTGGCGACGCATTTCTATAGCTAATAAGCTGGCTGGATTTTCTTAATTTGCCGCCAGATGGAACCGTGGCGCTGGTGTAGCTTGTTTCGATCGCTCCCTCCACTCCCTCATACCATCAACTTTTTTGGCTCCCCTCCAGATCCACCTCCTCTGTTTTGCTTTGGAGTCCCCTTGTTCTCTCTCTTCCACTATTCTTACCCAAGGTTAATCCAGGAGGTAGACTATATAAGGAATCTAAAGATGACATAGATAAGTTCCGGTTAGCAGAAAACCATGAACTATTGAACTGATCGGATGTGTTTTAAGCAGTCTCCCATAAATCAAGATATGGCGGGACTTACTTTTTGCTGAGACTCACTGTAGCATGTAGAGTTCGACTTCAAGTAAGTAAAATGCATCACCCTTCACACAGCAGTGGTTAATCCAACACACTACTCTTTCCTTTCGAGTTTTATTCCAATCGACTATGTCTCTTTTTGCTATTTTTCTCTTTTAGTACTTTCCCCTCATTCCCAAATTTAAACAATAAGTTGAAGGAATAGCAGAAAGCGTGGACACATTCTAAAAATCGATTCTTTGGAACATAATGTTCATTTTACTCGGACCTCACTCACTCTCGCACTCACAGTGACAGTTGGCCCTCGCCCTCGTTCACCCTCTCCGTCGCTAAAGAAATTGAAAATCATCCTCGCACACACTCATCCTCCTGGCGACAGCTCTCACCCTCGTTATTATTGTCCTCATTCTGGAAACTTGTCTTCGCGAATGGAGTTGTCCTTCACCCTCGCCTCGTAGTGGAAGTTGTCTTTCGCTCTGGCGATGGGAATTTTCCATCGCCATCGCTTGCCCTCACCCTCGTGCTTGAAATTGGCCCTCGCAGTGAAAGTTAGCTCTCGACCTCGTTCAAACTCGTCTTCGTGAGGATTGCTGTCCATCGCCCTCGCGTTCCTACTGGAAATTTCTCCTCGCCCTCGTTAACCCTCATCCTCGCGTAGGAAGCTGTCCTTCGCCTTCTTCCACATATCATTGAGGGCGAGGTTATTTTAGGGTAAGAAAGCCCTCGCGAGGATCAGATCCTCAATTTTCCAGCATGTTTCCTAAATTATTTCTTTAAAATACCTCCTAAACAGAAAATTAAACATTCCATCCTATAACTTGCTTCGAATTACTTAAAATGGAACAAATCATTGACCACTCGACGCTTAATATTAACATGAATATGTTCAGGTAAAATTTGAATAGAGTTTCCTTTAAACCTTTCGGTTCAAAACTTGTGTTGCCCATGAGACGAGTCGACACTAGAAATAAGAAAAATGAAGTGAAGTGTTTGAGTTTTACGTCCAATGGTTATGGGAGTAGGTTAAATTAGGCGGTGATGATGACAAATGAATAAAATGATGGAATGAAGAAAGTGCGAGGAAACGGGAGAACCCCAAGAAAACCCCTGAGCACTGTATTTGTCCACCACAAAGTCCACACGTCGCGTGCTGGGATCGAACCAGAAATTCCAAGCACCGGAGTTGAAAGCTCTACCACCGAACCACCGCGCCCCGTACGAGAAATAAGGTTTATTATTTCGTCTTGTAAATTTTATAGAAGTCTCGTCCCGTCTCAATTCTTGGAACCTTCTTTATTGTCCCGATTCTCGACAATTTACTTCTCCTCTCGTTCTGTAAATTTACGTAAAATATGTATTCCCTTATCTAGACGTTGTAAGAATCTGTCTGCGTCAGTAGAAATGTAAGAAGTGTGTATCTAATAACATTTAAACCATATTTATTTTTGGGATATACTGTGTAATGATTAGTGTATCTTTAAACGTTCATAAAGCTCTTCAGTGTGATCGCAAATCACTTTTATCAATTTATAGGTTTTACATAAGGATCATTTAGGAAAAAGACTCGGGTGAACGAGTGTTGCTCACGAGATTCGAAAAAATAATTCGTCTTGTCTCATAGTGCAAATTAAAAGAGTGATAATGGTGATGAGATTTAAAAAGTGTCATTTTATCATGTTTCTTTGACGAACTATTAGCGTATAAGGTAAAGATTTTCGTAAAAGTTTGAGTTAGTTATTTGCACGAAATTAGTTTGGTGAATTTGGTTTACAATTCCAGCAATAACACCCTTTGTAATATGTGGTATATATTTCTTATTTGCAAAAATAATTGGCCCATTTTTTAATGTTAGTTTTGTGTGATGAGGAAGACACCTCTACTATTAAATAAATTCAAAGAAATCTTTGCGCCATCACAGGACGAAGTGTCGTTTGCCACTCTCCTTAGTGTCCCTATTGCGGCAGCTTCAGATCATCGGAGAAACCTTTCTCTGCCCCCAAAGAGTCCGTCGTGAATCCAGCCCAGGATTCCAGTCCAAGATTGCCTTATAGCTGCAGATAAAATCGTAGGCTTTATAGCTGCAGGCGTTATATCTGCAGATAAAATCTTTTCTTCGGGTACTGTAAATTGAAGGTTCGATCTGACGACTTTTCCAAGGAATGCGTATTGGTTGGTCAGTAGGTAATATTGTTTATTGTCTAATAATAATAATAATAATAATAACTTGTGTCCGAATGAACTTTATACTACTGCATAAGAACTATTTAAGAAAGTATCATATTTAATGTATTTTTAGCAGGACAATATGTATTCAAACAATTAAAAGTAGAGGCTGTTCCTGAGGGAAATCATATAGTTACAAATTTAAAGCTTTCTTGCTTCAAAGTAACGGGTGAAAAGGTAGTATAATGGGATTAGAAGATGCAGGGCCCGACTGGGAACACTGTTCCGGGACCACAGCTTCCCAACTAATTTGCAAATACAGTATATTGCATATACTAGAGTGCCCCAGGTTATGTGTGTGTGTGTACTTTGAACATATAAAACTTTGTTTTGTGTGGAACAACAACATATTGCTTGTTTCCAGAAACTTAACATAAACTATTCATCTAATAATTAAGCGCGAGACGAACTGAGGGAACTGAACCCGAGCGCGAGCCCAGTTGAAAGAACTGAGTCCGAGCCCGAGCAAGCCGACTGCAAAATGGCAATCTATGATCAAAACTCATTCAATCAAGTCTTTTTCCATCTAATCTACTGCATTATGTTGGTTCTCTCATTGCTTGTGTTCGTTCAGATATAAGCGCTCTTAAGATTATGTCATTTACTGCTGAATAACGTGAGTCACTGTCTGTCCATCAGTACTCTTTAAACGTGAGAGTGTAGACACTTTTTAACTAAAAAGTCTTTAGATAGGCAGGGCAACAATGAGGCACACTCACTACTAAACGTAGCGCTATTTCTATCAGGAAACTTTCATGGCAAACATGTAAATATTATATTCATTTGCATTATTATTTTTAATAATTATGTAGAAGCACACAAGAGAAATTCTTCACTGCAATTAAGTGAAAGAAAGAACACGACCATTCTATAATCTTACTATGACATCAATTATCATATAGGGGACATGGCAGATGCTATTTTAAATATTATATTCTTCTAAAAAGTGGTCAAACTGCAAATTCAAAATAGTTGTTGTTAAGAAGGCTTGTCCGTCTCCCTCGCTTGCCTTCGTTCTCGCGAAGGAAATTTTTCCTCTCCCTCGGGCAACCCACGCCCTCGTTCACTCGCCTTCGCGCACCCTCAGCCTTCCAGTAACAATTGATCCTTGCCCTTGCGAAAGGATTTGTCCATTGCCCTCGCGCTGAAGACGCGTCCTCGCCCTGGCGAAGGAAGTTGTGCATCGCCCTCACTCGCCCTCGTATTGGAAATTTCCCCTAGCCCTTGTGCATCCTCTCCATCGCTGCCGAAACTTCTCACCCTCGTGCACCCTCGTCTTCGCGAATGAAGTTGTCCATCGCCCTCGCCCTCATGTTGGGAATATCTCCTCACTCTTGCGTACATTCAACCTCGCTTCATTGTGGGCGAGGGAGCTTGAGGGTGAGGATGCCCTTGAGAGGGCCACCCTCGCGATGGTGAAAATCTCTTGAATAGTGTATCGCGCAAAATTATAGACGTTAATCCTAGCGATTTATGTAATCACTACACATATAAGAAATTAAAGTCTCACATATTTATGTTTCCTCTCTTGTACTCATCTTGTATATCTATTCTAATATTGTAATAAACTCTATTATGTCTCATTGAACTTCTCCTAGGGGGATATTATGATAATACGATTAGAGACAACAAACAACTGAGCTAGGACTTCGATATGTATTCTCTATGAGCTTCACTTCATACCAGCGAATCAAAGAAGATAGGAGTAGTTGGATTAAATGCGGGGTGTTAACTAATTGCAGCCACGTTTGGAAGGAAGGAGAGAGAGAGAGAGTTGAGTTGAGTTGATTTTAGTTTAGCGTCCCTTTTAGCAGCGAAGTATATGAGACGTGGACCTACTGATTAACGTGGAATTCGAACCACATAAGCTCCCGCCGGGAATCGAACCCGGGTCTCCCACTCCAAAGGCGCGTACGCGCGCGAGAGAGAGAGAACGAATTCCAAATCCATACAAAGCAAAGCTCTATAATGAAAATTGTCCTAAATGGAATAGTGTGTGCTTCTTGCCACGAACACACACTATGTGGTTCGTATCACGCCTCTCAAACACGTTGGAGCCCTCAAACCGTTAGTGATCGGCTGGCGGATTACAACCGGTGCACCGCATCATCTTCAGTCACCAAGTCACCACAATACCGTAAAGGTTGATGGAGTTTCGCCAGGTATGAATGGTGAACTCTACGCAGTAACTATACACCCCAAGAACCCCAACTGTAATAGTTGGTGTCAACCGCCGGTGGTACTGACGTTTTACCTTTACTTGTTATGTCGTTTGCCCAGACTTGTGAAGCCAGTGCATTGGTGAAGCTAGTGCTACAATGTACCAGAGGTACAGTTTCATTTTTATTTTTATATGTAAAAATACACACTTGGTTTCAGCATTTAAGTATTACTACCGTTTTGTGTTTTTCTTACAAGTGAATCATGAAAATAATTACTTTCATTGGTGTCGTAGTATACCTGCTAAATAGTATGTAGTCAGTGAACAGTGACGTATAATATCGGGATAGTGCTCAACCTACAAATACAGATATGAAAACGATTATAATACGTAAGTAGTTTTGAATGTAATTTCTCAATCGTTTCCTTATCTGGAGCATAGTATTAACGAACCATTATCCTCTTCGGGCTCTATTATGTGACGTTCGCTAATAATCCTCGATTAGATCAGAGCCTATGTTAATTTCGTGTTGGGTCAAAGTGAAACATCCTCTTTTTTAGTATAAGACAGCAAAAAAATATTGTATAACGGAAGTGAACATATTACACGAAGTAAATTGAATTTTCTTTTATCTATATTATCCAAATGATAATACAGCAATAAACTTAACACTCGTTCTAGAAAAATAGACAGGAGAAGGAAACGTAACTATCCTCTTAAAGCAGGACAAGAATTCTTTATTTTTAATCTTCCTGTATGCCACTTCCTGATGAAGTAATTCTTCGCAAATTAAATTATTTCTGCTGTATGCATGTTTTTATAATAGGAACTAGGTTAAATCATAGCGTTGCTACGGATATATGTTGAGCCACTAATGAAATAAAAAGAGAAAAATTGAACACTAGAACCATGAGTTTTCCGCAGTAAATAAAAACGCTGGCGCGAAGTAGGGAAATCACATTGCCCAGCTGGCGATGGAAAACCTTTTATATATGGGATTCATATGGCAATGTTTATTGTTTATATAGTGACAAAGTTAAAGGAAAAGTATACGCTATTCCTCAATTTAGTCGATGGCAACATAGTAATGCGCCGAAGTATATTGATACGTAGGATAGAACCTTGTATTTAGATCCTCCCACTCCGACTTCTGACGTGCAAGAACCACCTGAGATCGGTTGTGAAAAAACCTGCTTAGCAGTTTGTAGTCCTGCAGGACCTGCGCTTAATCCTGCACAACGAAACGAGAAACCGATTCCATTACTTCGAACTTTGGTTCTTGAATCGGAAATAGAGAAATGCCGTCTGGAATGAATGCTGGGGACTTGAGAAACAAAAATAAGAGGAATTAGAAGTAGCTGAACGGTGGCTGGTCAGGTAGATACGAGGACCACTTTAGAGTTATAATCTACCCAGGCGTTTTTCCTATTATAGAGTTGAACCCAGTTCGTCAGAAAAGAATAGACAACGAAATTTTAGAAAATAAATCTCCTAAAACCGAAAATGGCAGTAGAAAAGAAGCCTTCCTCTATTTGCGTGAACCTGACAGTCTGGACACAATTTACTTCCCAGTAAAATACGAACCATCTGAGATTCCATCTCAACCTGCGTTAGAACAGTTTGACTAGGAAATTCATAATGCTATTATTAGTAACGAACTTAGCGGCGTCGATATAACCGTTAAACCTGACTTGGCTGATACAGGTATCGAACCCTGAGCCTCCAAATAGCAACTACTAAGTGAATTCAAAGAAAATGATCCGTACTACTCAAATATTAGTCAGGACGACGAAATAGTAAAACGACTTAGGACAATTACAAACTGATTTATCACCAGTGATAGGAGGCTTAGCACAACCACTGATTAGAGGAAAGAAAAATAAGGTACAAACCACCGTGGTTCGTTGCATGGACTAGGGTGTAGAAATATTATGGGTACTTTTTCAGGCAGATCCGATCATTCCTAACGATAACTTATCACTATAGATCATGTAATAGGGAATATCGACATCGAGGTTAAAACTGAATATCCCATGCGGGGAACGAACCGTAGTGTTCAAACCGACATTAGATTCCCATAAATGATTAGCATCGAGACTAATCCGGATATCAAAGCGTTATGCAGGGTTTCTACTCAAAATAAGCCCGCAAGCTTTCCGCTGGAAGAAATACTGTCGCACCAAGAAGGCATAGATAATTTGCTTAGTGTAGCTAGGCGAGTTAAATGTTCAGATGGAATCGTTAGTAATTCCGAATCCGAGGATGATGATACTGTAAAGGAAGCGTGGCTGGAATATAAACTGAACCGATTACAAGCTGAAGACGAGTCTCTCTCCGAGTTGGAATTAAAGCATTCCCACAGAAGTAACCTAGAGTTAAATCCCACCTTATTGAGTAACGAAGTAGCGCTGTTTACTCCGTTGAGCCCAGGTGACGACCTTACCTATGCTAATTGGGACACCTTAGTAGCATCCATGCCCCAGTGAACAGCTCGAGACCTCATTCCTAGTAAAGGTAACGAAGAAGATGATGACGTCAACCTTGATATTGATGCAAGACCTTCAGTTAAAGAGGATAAAGAAAATGAAGATATTTTCCCCATCCATCCTTCTAACCAGATAGAGGGAGAAATAGGAGCTGATAACAACGACTCGTGGTCGGAATCTAGAGTTTTAGAAAATATCGAAAAGATACCGGTATTTGAGTATGCGGAATACGGATCTTCGATAGTGTGTTTAGAAGAGATAAAAGACCAAAATCTTCACCTCATTTACAACCAAGTATAGTTCAGGAAAAGATAGTGTCAGACCTAGTAGTAGTTTATTATGTACAGCTTATACGAGCTCGAAACATAGTAACAGTTAATCACCGAGCATTAAAGAAATGAAAAGGTATAGGAAAGTGGACAGCATATCACGCTAAAATAGTTTGATTCTCCACCTATAGTGCGGGCTCTCCCACTACAAGTGGGCCCAACATGTTAGAAAATGCAGAAATTAGACCGGATCAAAGTACAGAGTTACAGAGTAAGGATTTAAGTAGGTTAGATTCGACGAAAACCTCGATGGAGGTCGACCCCCACAGAAAAGTCACAGGACATAAATAACTGAATTTTCTTCGTATGAAAGCGATTGAAAGGAAATGACCAGCAGTCAAAGTTCAGATTCAATTCAGGACACTAGTTCAAAACAAAAAGATAACATTACTACTAAATGTAAAACATAATTTAAGACTAGTCCGGTTTCAGAACCTTCGTCTCAACCCAGCTTAGAGAAACCTCATATTCCAAATTTACATTTAGAAGAAAATTGGCCATCTCCACCACCCGCAGGTGGTCCACACATTGTATTATTGTTACTCAGTCTCGAGCATATCGTATTTACCCGGACGTAAAAATCCCGTTATTTTCAGTCGGTAAATATGAGGCTGTAAAGAATTTTCTTTCTTCCTACGAAATGACGATACGCATATACGATTGGACACCCCAGAAAATGGCGGATTACTTCCCTATTTGCTTAAATGGCAAGGCAACCGCTTGGTAGTTTGTGGGAATAGCAAATCAGCCTACGTTAAACTATGCAGAGCTGAGAGGTAAGGTACAATTTGTTTTCCCGTCTACCCCTTATCGCGCTAATCTTGAATATGACTTAGAACATAGACGAAAAAAGTAGGCGAAGATACCATACCTTTGCTTACAGGTTAGGGAAAGTTTTTAAATACTTGTGTAGAAGTACAGATCAGTCGGAAGTGTTGCATAGGCTCAGAGTGAATTTACTACCACAGATTTTACACCAACGAATGCTTAATGTCGAAGAAATAGATAAGTTAGAGCAAAGCATAGATTACCTGCGAAAATATGAAATCGCGAAATGAACTGGTGGACATATTTGCAAACTAGTCCTGGCGTCATCCGAAAAAATGATCGTGTAGACTGGTCCTTGCTTGAAACTACTGTGCAATCTGAATCTGTTTCAGTTTGCTATTACTCTTCGAGTTATGCATTGCCTAAAAGTGATCGGAAGTCCTACCAGAATAATTACTCTAATGACTATGAGCTGGGCGCTGGCCGAGGTCAACTCAGTACAGTTAAAATAAAAATAGGAGACCGCTGGACGTCACATTTAATTGACAAGGGGACAACCATTTCATTCCTATCTAGTAAATGCCTATCACTTAGGTTCCCAGTGTTGATTCGATTGAAAGGTTACGTACGAATACAAGTAGTAGGATCCCAGCTTTCAGAATACCTACCGGAGGTCATAACGGCATGCTACATAAAAGATAACTTAAAAACTACTAGTCGAAAGTACATTGATGTAGTATGCCACCGCTATTCACCCTAAATATTTACCTCTTGCGGATAGTGATGGGAACTAAGGTGAATATCGCTGGTTCGAAATTCCTCAGGATTTTCGAAATTTCCGTAAGAACACGGTCTATAATCTAGATTTATCACACGTTGAAAGATATACAAGAACAAAACAAGTGAGAGCTTCCCAGA
Source organism: Thermobia domestica (assembly GCF_964235325.1). Lineage (NCBI taxonomy): Eukaryota > Metazoa > Arthropoda > Insecta > Zygentoma > Lepismatidae > Thermobia > Thermobia domestica. Next base: position 340,945,456 of record NC_137456.1, on the reverse strand, counting down.
CACAGAGATTTTGTGAACAATTGCGGGAAGGAAAAAGCTAACCACATATATCATACAAAGATCCCAGTAATCCTCCTGCTCAAATTCGGAACTTTAGAAACCAGATTTTTACTAAAAAGAATCAGAACTTCTCCAAGTTGGGGGACGCCATTTAAAGCTTTCACAAGGAAAATGGAGCAAAATCTCCGCCCTACGACTATTATGTCACGAGTATTTGTACGCTTAAGGGAACTTCCTAAAATTTCTTTTCCGAAGCCCATAAATACCTTAAAGAGACCGTTTCAAGTGAAAGAAAGGGTAAATGGTTTCAGACTCAACGAAGGAAATATTAACTGCAGTACTCATGAACTGGATATTGGCAGCTCAATTACCGTGGTAGAAAATGTTTCTTACTCCGTTAACGGTGGAAGAAAAACCAACAAGCCTGTCTCTTCGAAACTAGGGAGGAAGAAACATTCTCCTAGAATCGCCATTGCCAACAGTTCGATAGAATCATCTACCGAGAGCTATCAGACTTGCTCAATAGGTACAAATGATCAAATGTGTGAAACATATTCTAATGAGAAGGCACCTCTAAACGGCAACTTAGAGGAACCTAAATTTCTAGAAATCTCTTCGTCAGAGGTCTCTTCGCATAGTCCCTTTGAAAAGAGCTCTCAAGAAACGATCGTTGGTCTAAGTGATGAGGTGGTAAAACTTTACACTAACAGCGTTTTCAAGATACAATTACCAACCAACCTGCGTGTCCCAGCCAACGCATGCTAAGGAAGAATTACGTAAAGCCCTGAATTTTGGACCGAACTTAGAACCCCATGAGAAAGACCAATTACTGGACATGCTTATGGAATTCCGAAATGTCGCCTGCGACAAACCATGTCTCTCGGCGACAACAGAGAAATTCATGTGCCCGCCCCTAGAGAAAAATTGAGATATTCCTGTTTTTCAGCCTCTTTATATTGGAAGACTCCCGAAAAGAGAGAAATAATCGGCGCAGAGGTGCAGAAAATACTGGATAGCAACATTATACGAGGGGCCGGAGCACACACTCCAGCTCCGTCGTTGTAGTTCCTAAAAATAACAATACGTATCGCTTCAGTATCGGTTATAAACGAGGTTCTAACGTTCCTCAGTGGTATACAATGTATTACTACATTGGACTGTTAATCGAAATACCACCAAATGCCCATAAAACCTACCGACAGAGAAAACTGCCTTTGTCTGTAGCAGTATATAAGCTTGAATTTTTCTCCCGGTTGGCCTGGCCCCAGCTCTTTTACAAAATATGATGGATGTGATCCTTTAGGATGTAAAATGGAAATATTTAATGGTCTACTTGAATGGTGTCATTTGTCCTAATCCGTCCTTTCCAGGTCTGTCAGATAGAACGGGAGCTATCCTAACCCGACTCAATGAAGTTAATCTCAAGCTGAGTCCTAAGAAGTGTTTCTTCGCTTATGAAGAGGTCTATGTTCTCGGTCACATTGCTGGAAAAGCGAGGCGTTCGTGTAGGCCCTGCTAAAGGTGAGGCTATTTTGGGGGTGCCCCATCCGACAACCTAAAGGAGGTTAGAAGTTTTATAGGAATTTGTTCGGGCGATTTTTAAAGTGCCGTCTATATCAAAATATCAAATCGGGGGACAAAATATTATACAGGGTGGTAGGTAACTCCACCGACAAACTTTGGGAGGCGATTCCTTATGCGAAACGAAAGAAAAAAGTTCTAATAAACGTGGGTCAAAAAACGTCTCCTTTCAGAGTTATGAACTACCGAAAATTCGAAATATCACAATTCAAAACATCCTGGCTTAGAAACTATAGAGCCTATCCCAAGCGGTTTAAGGAATTACACAGGAATATAGACAATGAATTTATCTATGTAGTAGTATTTATCGATATAGTACAATATTACATAATTACAAAATAAATAATAAAACTTGTGAAACCACTTGCTAAGCATTTTTCTATTTTCAGTTTTTTAAATCGACGAATTTTACACGAAAAAAGAGTTTCTTTCTCATTTTTGCTTCTGCAAATTCCTTTATCACATCAGAGATATCCAATTCATGAGCTCATTTTCGCTCAATACCTGTAGTCAGCATGGCCACACCCCAAAGGCGTTCTTTGGTCATACTGTTTCTGAGATATTTATTGGTTAATTTTAACTGAGAGAATACTTGCTCAGCAGTTGCAACTGTAACAGAAAGAGTTACATATAAACAAAGCACAATCATGAGATTTGGAAATGCTGAACTGAGGTCAGATTTGGTAATAAAATGAAGAATCTGTTCGTGGGTTGAAAGATTTGAGTCTGTCTTGGAAAGTATCTGAAAGTCAACATTTCTCGTGGAAAGTCAATGGATAAATTGTATGCATACAGAAGCACAAAGTCATAAGTCCGCTTGGTGATCTCTCCTTGAAGAGTGGTTCGTAACATTGAGGGGCAGAAGTACGAAAATCTTTCACAAAGTTCTCTCATTCTTTGAAGCGCACCCTTATGTTTACTATTACGGAGTCGAGAATAGACAATAGCACTTGGATCATGAATTCTTTGACAGGGTCAGTAAATCATGTACCTTGTGCTAATTCATCAAAGAATATTTTCGGCTCTGGCTTCCTTCTTTAAAACCTAACTGAAAAATCAAATTTGTGCGCACGAGCACTGACTTCCTCTAATATTTTAGGCACATCCTTTCTAAGATCTTACACCACTGTACAACATTTTTTTGTTTTCGTTGACACTGACAAGCCCTACTGGGGATCTGCAGCTTTTTTTTTTTTTTTTTTTTTGACACAACATTAATGCTTCTTAGAACGTTTTCCTACAACACAAGCATTACCACGAAATCGAACTTTTCCATTTTTTTGTTTAACAAATGGCTTCTGTCCGTTATTTTTCTGTTGCAGTAACGCACATGACGTTAAGACATTTCATGACGTCATACCTTTTTCTATGTGTGAACACGGCATTATGACTCCAATCCCAGCGTGTTTGAGAGAGTTTCTTCAGTGTCGTTTCATTTTCCGGAGATGTATCCTTGGGAATAGAACCTTGTAAAGCCTTCCAGCGTTTTCCGTTGCTACAAAAGAAATTACATATATCTTGTGCAGTGGCAAAGAAATGAACAGCTTCTGTGTTAACTTTTGAAGCATCTGATAACACGAGGTTCAGATCATGTGCTGTTCAGTGAACATATATGGCATTCTTGACATATTTTTGAATCCGTGTTTGCAAGCCAGAAAACAATTTCTCATTGGTGCTGCTCCATCTTAGCCTTGCGCTCTGCACTTCTTAATGTCAATCTCATTTTCTAACGAGACTTTTATTATTAAATCTGCATAATTTTCTGCACAGTGTTTGTCCATATCATAAAATTCAAAGAAAGCTTTCTACAATTTCGAACTGTGAGAAATAAAGAAAAGATGTCTTTCTGGCGCCTTCCCAAGCCACCTAATCCTGGCTTATATTTTATATGTTATTACAGTGATATTAGAAAATACGCTCGAAAATTTATTTTGGGGTATTGTCTGGTCGTACCCTGACGTTGGCACCCCGGAGAGTTGCCCGGTTTTCCCGACCCTTGGTGTTTGTGCTTGGTTCTGTATAGCCGCATTATCTGGCACTTGTGCTGTGACTCTTAATCATGGCAACACTTTTTAACTCATTTTAATAGAATTTGTCATTATAGTGGAAAGCCTGTTGAGCAACGGAATTTTATTTAAAGTTAGTAAAATCAGTACACGTAATAAAGGACTGACATCGTGTTAATACAGGAGGATAAATTTCTTAATCACACAGTGCTATAACCTCGACGAGTTTACAGTAATGCCAATAATTTGATTACGAGCGAGGTGAGCAGGAATTTTTATTCTTGCCATGTTCGGAAATGAAGACAGCGAAAAACTTCTGACTCCATTTATATAATTTACTTCCTTTTTTATTAAAAAGCTGGTCGCCGCCTAATACACCAAAACGGCCTGCGCCGAAAGGCAATGCCTACCCTGCATATTCTATTGCTACGCCACTACTATTGGTGTGGAATGAACTATTTTATGTGAAATTATTATGAAAGTAAAGAACTTTTTTATTTTTTCTAAAAAGATGAAACCAAAGAATAGAAAACTGACATTAAATGTGAAGAAAGAGAGAAAAGAAATCACATTTAAAAGTAATTTAGTTGTTTTGTAACGAGTATTAAGTACTTTCACGTCAGTAGTCAACTTTTGCACCCTTGTACTCTTCCTTGGGCTGGTGCCTTGGTTTACTCGCGCCAGAAGCTTGGAAGAGTTGAATGTTGCCTGTGTGGTGCTGTTTGATAGCACTGAAGCCATCCCAACCATGCTGTCTGTCTGTTACGCCAACGAGTTACTATATGCAAGTACGAGCGGGTGTGTGTTAAATCTAACAGGGATTCTTTCTAATTGAATTCATTTTCATTTTATGGATCTTGGCAATTCTACCGTTAGGATCTGTGCTGAACGTCTTTTGATTTTCTAAAACTTTTGGATTATTCATCGAGTGGATTTGTTTCTGTTTGAAAATGTTAAGGCAGCTAGCTAAATTTCTGATCGTTGAAAAGAGAGTTAGACAGGGCCCAGCAGTTAAAGTGTTTGCGGTAAGTGGAGAAATATTATATTTTGCATTTTTTTTGGGGGGGGGGGGCATTGTTGTGTTTTCCGATATTAAGGTCAGAATTTTTTTCTCGCTGGTTTTGCTTTAACCAATTAGAGGATAAATTGCTTTTGCTTAATTAATCCATTAGTTTCAGTTTATAGATCCTCTTTGGTTTTTAAAGTAAGTACTATTTCAGGTTTGTCAAAGGGTTCTTTTGTACTAATTTAGCGTCTCACTTACGTTACTTCAATTTCGAGTATTTTTGCTTAATTTCGTTTGAAGACTTTCACTTTAGTTTTACGCCCCACTTAACTTTCTTCAGTTACGAGTATTTTACGTGTTTGGTTTGAAGGTTGGTTGCTTTAATTTAGCGCCCCACTTATGTTGTTTCCGTTTCTAGTCTTTCTGCGTGATTGGTTTGAAGGTTGGTTGCTTTAGTTTAGCGTCCCAATTAAGTTGTTTTAGTTTCTAGTATTTTTGTATGATTGGTTTGAAGGCGCGGTGGCTCAGTGGTAGAGCGTTCATCTCCGATGCTTGGGGTCCTTGCTCGCGCCGTGGGGGCTTTGTGGTGGACAGTCACCGTGCTCGTGGGTTTTCTCGGAGTTCTCCGGTTTCATCCCACTTTCTTCATTCCACCATTTCATTCATTTCTCATCATCACAGTCTCCTTTAGCCTAACCGGCATAATCGTGGGACGTAAAGCTCAGATTTCATTTTAGGTTTGAAAATTTGTTGCTTTAGTTTACCGTTCCAATTAAGGTGTTTTATTTGCTAGTATTTTGTTTAATTTTGTTTGAAGAATTGTTGTCGTCCTACTTGCGACAGTCCTATTAGCGACAGGAACTGTTAACTGTCCTACGAGCGACCGATTCGGTCTGTTAACTGCTCTATGAGTCACCGATTCGTTCATACTAAGATAGTGAAAGAAAATAAGGTTCTCTCTTCTTTAACTTGTTTCATGCTAATGTGATTTAGAACCTAACAAAATGTACTATGAAAAATATCACTCCGCCTGAATTTAATACTTGACAATGCTCTCATTAAATTAACAATCTTTTATATGTTCTTCCTAATAGCTATTATATTATATTTTTGAATTAACTTCTATGAATACACTGACTATACCAAAGGGGAAAACTAACCAGACATTTAGAGTAGCTCCGCCTTTGTCTGATTGTAATACAATTAAGGATTTCATGTTAAAATGATACGGAGCATAATTTTAGCTTGAATATGTTATGGCATAAGAAAGAACACTTCACTTCCATTAGGATGCGTAAAAAAATACTGTTTGGTCTATAAGTTATCAGGAACTGCGTAGTACGAGTTTCCATTACGTTTTCTTTCTGTTTAACATCATTTAAACTGACAGATGAAATTGTTTCAATTTCTTCATTTGTATTTTAACACAATGATGTATTAAGAGTCGTCTTGCTTTTCGTTTGATAACTTCGACATTAGTATTATGTTCAACTTAACAACAAACATTTGAGAGTGTGAATTCAACTCCCGGACAACTCCCGGACCCCCACACAACTGAGGGTATTCCAGACCCCCGGAAAGTTCTCTCCCCTCCATACCAGACAATCCCTAATTACGCTCATGCTCACATTTTCAGTTTTTATTTCAGCCACTTATGTTCTTTAAATTTGGACACACATTGTGCTTTAGTAAGATAATAAGGAATTTCAGCAAAATTTGTGTTATGCGGATTAACTTTCTGATAAATGAATTTATTGGGGATGGATGTAAGGAACTAAAATCTTCTCCACATTGAAAACATTTAACCTCCATTAACTAACAATATCAGATCGAATTAAAAGCAAACATAACAAAGATCTAAATGTTATTGATACACTACACTCATGCACACGTATTCACAGTGATATTCAATTATTTAAAAGACGCAAAGACACTTTTTGAAAATGAAAACAACAGATTTTTTGATTAAATAAACTACATATTTTTTCTCGCAAATACCGGACTCAGTTACATATTTCTTTATCATAGTAGGCACAAAAAGAAATCCCTACCAGGACTAGCTATACCATGTGTACAACACGTGCATTTGTATTGGGCAGCAAAATCTACCATAACTATAGACCTCTATTAGTTAAATTAAATATTTATTGTTGGAAACAGTAAATTTAACTATCATCATCATTAAGACTAAGCTGGCCTTCTATTTGAATACTACATTAATAAATCATGTTTAGGTCGATTGAAGCTCGATATTGAATTTTATAAAAAAAGTTAATCATCTTTTCTCTGCAGGTGAGTTTGCGAATTTTTCACTAACATAATAGATTGTTACGAGATTTTATTTGTAGTGTTTAGACCTTTCAGAGTGCGAGTGCACTTTCCCTTCTTTTCGTTGTTCATGATGGTGGTAGCACACTTAAAATTGTAGACTTTTAGATTTGTTTTTGTGGAGAAAGGGGCCGGCAAATGATGCTATTGCACGGGGAGACAAACTCCCTAGTAGTGATCTGAAGGGTCGGTCGTGTCGGGTTGAAGACCGACCCGACCCGACCCGTGACCCGAATTGACTGACCCGAACTGTGGTCCGATCTGATTGACCTGACCCGATAACCCGACCCGAGCTGACCCGGTTGACCCGACCCGAATAACCCGACCCGACAACCCTACCCGAGCTGACCCGATTGACCCGACTCGACAACCCGACCTGAGCTGACCCGACGCGACAACTCGACCCGAGTAGCCTGACCCGACACGACCCGTAACCCGACCCGAACTGACCCGATCCGAGTCGGGTCCGGTCACGGGTCGGGTCGGGTCAACAAAAGGATATCGTTTAACTACAATGATAAGGGTTGAGGACACGGGAGAACAACTGTGATTTTTTCCAAACCTTCAACTTTCATTCCAAAGTAGGTTCTTATGATTCCGGGACCCGTGCCACTTTGATTTTTCTTTCTCGGTAATTAAAACGTATTTTACAGTATATATCAGCGTTTCCCAACCTTTTTCAACTTGCGGCACACTATAGGTGTAACTTGAATTCTCGCGGCATACCCATATATATATATATATATATATATATATATATATATATATGAACGGATCCAGGATATGATCAAGGGAGAGGCTAAACCATAATTTGCCGTTTTATCCAGTGTAAAGCTGAATTGAAGCTTATTTTATCCAGTGTAAACCTGAGCGTCAAGGGGTGGCTATAGCCTCTTAACCCCCCTTGCATCCGTCCTTGTATATATATATATATATATATATATATATATATATATATATATATATATATATATATATATATATATATATATATATATTACTACTATTATTTGAAATATAAAATACTGTGCTATTTTTATGTGAGTACTGATCTCCTTACAGAGAAGAAAGCTCGATCACTGATTTTCCCCTGTGGTAAATAGTTATGCTTATTTTTCATTCTAATTTTAAAATAGAAAACAATTGCAATGAAATATAGGACTCAAGTTTTTAAAAATCCACTTTCTCTTTCGAAAACTGTATCTAACCTTTCACTACAAAGGAAGATCTCTAAATAACGAACAAATAAACAAATCTACTATACCTTTAAAACACAAATGTAGGTAATTTGTATGCATATTTGCTTTGTTGAATTTATTGAATGATATGTTAAAATTTCAAGTTACGAAATAGTCTGCAACAATAAAGAAGCAATAATGGTCATGACAATGATAAATACGTTTCCAACATTAAAAATGTACAGAAAAGTAACACAGTATGAAGCTTAAAATTGTAGATTTATAGTAGAGGTTCATAGTAATGTGAAATACAAATATAAATTTTCCTCTCTGTCTTGCAATTTGATTCCTATAGAATTAATAATTTGTTTCGATTTCCTCGCGGCGCACCAGCGGCCCATTCGCAGCACACCAGTGTGCCGCGGCACACCGGTTGGGAAACGCTGGTATATATAGTTGCACGTAAGAAGATACATAATATGAATTTTGTGATTTCAAATTTAAAAATACAGTATGATTATTAATTATAAAGTACTAATTTTATTTCATCACTTTCAGCCCAACAAATGAAATTCAAACAATTCGCTCCCTGGGTCTTGGTCATCAATACTGCGTCTTATCCTTTGTCTTGTAGTCAAGTCTTGGTCCTGCATTTCGTAGTCCTGTTTATCTTTTATGCTATACAAGAGCCAAGAATGCTCGCCTCATCGGTACAAATGAAGACCAAGTGTGATTTTGATTATGCTCTTTCATACTATACGGAAAGCAAAAAAATACGCTCATCGCTATTTGAAAATGAAATGAAATTTTTGAGTTTTACGTCCCACGATTATGCCGGTTAGGCTAAAGGAGACGGTGATTATGAGAGATGAGTGAAAATGGTGGAATGAAGAAAGTGGGAGGAAACGGGAGAACCCCGAGAAAACCCACGAGCACGGTGTTTGTCCACCACAAAGTTCACTTGGCGGGGGCTGGGATCGAACCCGGGACCCCAAGCACCAGAGGTGAACACTCTACCACTGAGCCACCGCGCCCCCTCATCGCTATTTGGTGATCACCAAAACAAGGCCAAGAGCAAGATTACTATGCACTTCGTCTTGCATATCCAATCTTTATCTTGTTCTTGTATCGGTGTCCTTGGGCTTGGTGAAATAAAATGAAATATTCAGTTTAGGGTCCCTCGATTCTGCACCGAGGCAAAGGGATAAGGTGACCATGAGAAATGAATGAAATGGTGGAATGAAAAAAGTGGGAGGAAACAGGAGAACCCCGAGAAAACCAACTACACCGCGTTTTTCCACCACAAAGCCCACTTAGCATAAGCTGGGATCGAACCATGAACACAGTCAGGGGCGGGGCCAAGGTAGGGACTTTGGGGGCCAGGCCCCCTTGCTCAAATTCTGGGCTCCCTAGTGGCCCCCCACACTTATGATGCTACTATAGGTTGACAAACGGTGAGTTGCCAGTGGCTACAAGTGAAACTACTCCCATAACATCTCTCGACAACAAAGTTACGAACCGCAGAATACCGTTGCGTTCCAAATAAAATAGCTCCACTCGTTTTAGTTTGTAGTACGGGAAGATCTAATTCACGGAAATCTGTGGGATGCTTGCATTGACCTCGCCACCTTGACATTCATTTTAACCTCTGTCCATTATCTAGTTATCTCTTTTGTTTTTGACAAACAACCAGAAAAATAGAAAATCAATCGGCATTCTCATTCGCTTCAATGTTAAAGTCATACTAAAATATGATATGCATACTTACAAATAACATGCACTGCAGTAAAACATTACACTTGTGTTGGACGAAAAAAGTCTTCGTACACTAAGTAATTGATTTCCATTGATTATGGCGACATAGAACAAATCCATTAAATGATTTGGTATTATTATTATTATTATTATTATTATTATTATTATTATTATTATTATTATTATTATTATTATTAGTTTATCTACCAAACAACTATTTATTGATTAATAAAAATGATTAATCAATTATATTTAGTTACGTATGGTAGATGACTTCAGATTATATTATTTACTGACCGACAGTATCCCACGCTGTCGTATCTGTGCATAAGAGGTAAGTTCTAATCTTTTCATTGTAGAAGTTAAGTAAAAGAACCTGTTTTACCTCGAAATGCTCAATTACAATTTTATTTACACAAAGACAATTCTAACATACAAGATGATATTAACGATGCTATTTGCATATACGAGTTACTTGTCACAAAAACTAATTACGCTAGGAAACTAAAATTATGCTTTCTTAGCTAACTTTTACAATTGAAACTCTTGAAACTCACATGAGTATATGGTAACCTCTCACCCGAAGTCCAAGGTTAATCTCTTTGCACATGGCTTAAAAAAAAAAAAAAAAAAAAAGAACGTCTCTGTTGGCTCCGTTTTCACTCTCCCCCTCTGCCAGCCTGAATCCCCATTATATTACCAAATGTTATCAATCTTTAATTTCAAATTAAGTGCTTTATTATTATTATTATTATTATTATTTTTGCAATTATAAAGTCTCATTAGTTTCTATCACCGTTGTCCCTTAGGACAAGTTATTATAACAAAGGAAAAACATATTAATGGTTCATCTTGATTACTTTTCAAGGCTTTTTCTTATAATTCACTTAAGCACTATCACTTTTTTTTTTTACAAATTATCATATCCATTTATTCCTTTTTTTCATAAAATCTGTTTTCAACACATTATATTATCGTGCGGTATTAAAACAAATCTGGAACTTCTGACATTTATTTACCTCCATCATTCCATCCGGAATATTAGTGTGATCTGTACACGAGGGAATGCTATCGGGCTTTTAAAATTAAGATTACTGGTGTCATGCTATAACTTTGAGTTTTGCCTTATCTCAAATAGATGTAGACATGTCAGAAGGTTTGATCCTTGTAAATACACTAGCTCAAACGCTGTCCAAGATGAGGTCTGGTAAATATGACTCTCAACGAACAATATTCGAACAAATTTATCAAGAATGTTTGGAGATGTGCAAAGAAAATGGTCTCGAATTCCAGAGCCGGAAACAAATATAATATAGAGGTTCCTCGTGGAAACGAACTGGACATCCGCCATCGAAATATCACAAATTCATTTTGGATGAATCTTTTCCTTCATTGGATGCAGAAAACGAATTTTCTAAAGATAATATATCTCTCAAGAGATATTTTTCTCCCTACTATTGATAGACAATCACTGATATGGAAAACCGCTTTGTATCATGTTGCAAAATCATCAGATCAATCACCACTCTACATCCTAAAAGTAAAAACTTTTTTAAATTACAACATTGTCGAGCCTATAACCCAGCATTATGGAGTGATCTGCAAACATTAAAGTGAGAACTCAAAATTCTCCCAAACACAATTAATAGAGCAACCCAAAATCATATAAAGCATAACAGCAATTTACACATATGGTTGGTACCTTGAACATGATTGTGATTGTCTAAGGTCCAGAAGAAACTAGTTTTAAAAGCATAATTTTAGAAAATAAGGCGTAAAGCATAATTTAAAATATATAGCACAATTCTTGGAAAATTCTCTTTCACTGAAAGTTTAACATACTGTGTTAATATTTTTTAAAACCAATATTTACAATGCAAAATCATTGAGAACATAACAATACAACAATGAAAAGCTTATTTTCATTTTTGTAAACTTTTCGGTGTACGAGGGCTGCTATATATATTTCTGGCCTAATAATGAAAATACGAATATTTATCAACGAAAATGGTTTTATTGTTTTTCAAAATATTCTCCATCAAGATTTATACACTTTTGCATGCGCTCAAACCAATTTTCGAAGCACTTTTTCCACTCCGATTGAGACACCTCCAAAACATGGTTTTTGAATGCTTCAACAGCATTTTCTGGCGACGAAAATCGTTGACCACGCATTTTTTTCTTGATGTGTGGGAATAAAAAGAAGTCATTGGGTGCCAAGTCAGGGCTGTACGGCGGATGACCCATCACTTCGACGTTTTGGCCGGTCAAAAATGCGCTGGTTTGAGCCGATGTGTGAGAGCTCGCATTGTCATGGTGCACAATGATTCGTCTTCTCTTGTTCATTTTTCGAATTTCTCCGAAGACTTCAGGCAAACAAATGGTGGTGTACCACTCAGAATTGACCGTCCTACGTTGCTCAAGCGGAACAGTCGCCACATGACCAGTTATGCCGAAGAAACAGGCGACCATTTGCTTCGAAGTGCTTCTTCCACGAACAACTTTCGTTGGATTTGGCTCGTCTTGGAAGACCCACACGGTCGATTGCTGTTTTGTTTCGGGCTCATACGCATAGATCCATGATTCGTCACCTGTGACGATCTTATAAACGTCTTTTGAAGCACCGCGATCGTATTTTTTCAGCATTTCTTTACACCAATCCACACGAGCTTTCTTTTGAGCGATTGTCAAATTGTGCGGGATCCAACGAGAACAAACCTTTTTTACGGCCAGGTGTTCATGCAATATCGAATGTATGCTGGTGGAAGAAATGCCTAGGCATGCCTCTATCTCACGGTAAGTCACATGACGGTCTTGCATTATCAGTTCACGTACGGCATCGATGTTTTCTGGCACAACGGCTGTTTTTGGACGACCTTCACGGAATTCGTCTTTGAGCGAGCGTCGGCCACGATTGAATTCGTTGTACCAGTTTTTCACAGTGCTATAGGATGGTGCTTCGTCGCCATACAAAGATTTAAGTTCATCGATGCACTCTTGTCGTGATAATCCACGTCGAAAGTTGTGAAAAATGATCGCACGAAAATGTTCACGAGTTAATTCCATTTTTTTGCCAAGTTGATTTCTTCAAGTACCTGTAAAAGAAAAAAAAATTGTCGTAAGTCAAAAAGTTCTGAGTACATTTATGCTACAAAATGTCAAACTTTCCAATGGAAATGTCAGATTGCACCTGGCAACACTTAGTGTTGCCTAGGCCAGAAATATATATAGCAACCCTCGTAATCCTTTGAGTGGAGAAAAGAAAAAAAGTAAAAGAAGAAATTTTTCTGCCAACAATGAATAGTACGCAAGAACTCCATACTATATTGTTATGTTTACTTTTTGAACTTAAGCACTTTCTGTACTTTTGGTGGCATCTTTTACTTTCCCTTTCTGTATATATGTACCTCAACCTAAACTCAGTTGACCAAAGTGAATTGACCCGACTGACTCGACCCGACCACCCGACCCGAGCTGACCCGATTGACCCGACAACCCGACCCGACAACCCAACCCGAGTAGCCTGACCCGACAACCCGACCCGACAGCCCGACCCGAGTTGACCTGACCCGACCCGACCCGAGCTGACCCGACCCGACTAGTTTGAGAGCACTACATTTAACCCTTTCCCCTCGACTTTGTTTTGACACAGCAAGCTGTACAGCTCGGAATTATTTTGAGATGTACCCAGTACTTGAGTGGGCCAATACAAATACTCGTAACAACCATTTGGTTGGCTTCTGTAGGTTGTAGCACTTAAAAACTATTCTCCCTTTGAACCCCACTGTACTTTCATCAATGCTTATATTTTGTCCTGGCACAAAAAAATTCCCTAAACTTTTGTCAAGATGTTCCACAATGTTTTTTATCTTTGAACCCCTTGCACGAACACCTTGTTGCATCTGAGGTGCTGGGGGGCACAAGTGAAGCATCCAAAAAAATTGAAAAATCTATCGCGGTTGAAAATGTCTTTATAAAATGAACATTTATCAAACCATTCCTCTGAAAAATAATCTTGTATGTTTGGTTCAGGTTTTAGTGTCATATTTAGTATTACACCCAAAAATGCCTTCAGTTCAGGAACTGTCATGTCATGCGAAGTGGACCAAATGGACCTTTTTTGTAGTGGCATTTGTATCTTAGACTTTGCTTGAGAAAATTACGAATGAAACAAACAGATATGCTAAGTGTCACTAAAAAATAATTGAAAAATTCAGTTTCTGTAGTTGGCCTTCCAACAACTGGTGGTTTATACCCGGAATTTGATGTGAAGGGTATTTTTAGAAAATCTGCATCATTATTACCATAGAGAGTCCAATTGTTCCTTGTCAACACATCACCTGGCACTTGGTCATCATTTTCATTGGAATCGGAAGATTTATCACCACTACTTTCTTCACTCAAACTATCATTATCTAAATATCCGCTACCACTATCACTGAAATCGGTATCTGTAGCTTCCAAAATACCTTGTATATCTTCGTCTCTCACAAACCCAGCCATCTTTGGTGTTTGTTTACATTTGTATATCGCTTTTCATTTGTTGAAAACTGTGGCAGGAACAGCCGAGTAAGGAGGTGAATAGACGGCCAAACGATGGCAGAAGTTGACTAAATCATACAAGCGGGGCTCTGTCGGCATGCGAGTCATTAAAGCGTCAAAATTAGTGCGGGGTAGCCCCGACATACGAGCGGAAAAAAAATCTCGATTGTCGGGGCTCTCGCCGCATTCAAGGGGAAGGGGTTAAAGTAATGACGGGATTTTCCCGATGGCTAGGGCGGAGTTTCTCAATTTCAGAAATTTACTAACCGGACTTCTTTAAGCTTATGGGACCTCTTCCAACATAACCCCGTTGTTGCATAATAACATTAAGGCGAAACAAACTTATTTCTGTGAACATGCAATATAAATACATAAAGCAAAATATCTAAATCAAAAAACTTGGTTTAAACAAAAAAAGCCTAGTTTAAACTTCCCCCCCAAAACGGGTTTTTGGCATTTTCAAAAACAACACTGCTTACTTTGCCAACCCTGCTTACTTTTGTATATAGGAGGTTAAAAAATTCTTATTATATACATTGGTTAATCCTTTGGAATTCATAATGTAAATATGTTGAAGTAAAATTGTTTGAAATATCTTTTCGAAATTCATTGTTTATTTTCGAGGTTTTATATTATTATCAGTATCAACCACTAAATAAATGATTTTTTTGTGTTATAGAGAAGCGAAACAAAGTCTGCTTTATCAATTTAAAGCAGAAATTTGAAAAAAAAAGCCAAAAAATTCCCAAGTGAAAAAGCGAATCAGTAAAAACCGAGTTTTTTTCCAAAAAAAGCCGTTTTTTTCCCCAGCCCTTTCATCTCTAGTTATAAGGGATTGCTATACGACAAGCTTTTATGTATAAGTCAAAGCAAGGGAGGAAGGCAAAATAAGCAATTAGTTTACGTTGTAGCATCTTACAATAGGGGGAAGGTAGTTTAAAGAAATTGGATTGTTTAGAGTGAAATACATTGTAATTGGTGGGTTTGGTTGAGAATAGCCAATCAGATGTAAGGGATATTAGTCACAGAGTCTTAGGAAGTCTAAAAAGTAGATAGTTGGTGAAACTGTTACACGTTTGTTTTCCAAAATAAAATATATTGTTGTTCTTAGTGAGTAATTAGATTTGAATCAAGTATAGAAAGCAGAGCTTTTGAAGAAAGGGGATTTTCAATAATTACATAGGAATATATTTTCATAGAAATATCCCTGTTGTCTCGTTAAGTTATTTGATATGTTTTATGTCAAATCTAACACAAAATTAAGATAAGTTTTATTTGCACTCACAGTAGACGGAAAATATATTTGACGAACAGTATCACTGGCACGTAGTGTGTCCGGGGGCAAAAGTCCGCAGTTGAAAAATTTCATTTTTGGGGTACTTTTTGTTGGAGTTGTGCAACTTTGCTTATGCTACAGAAAGATTAAATGGCGGCGGTGTACTTTTCATGTTCGTAAAGGTGTGCGGTGAACTTTGTTAATACAGTGTGGTAAGTTATATTTTGGCTTAATTTGAAGTAATATTTTGTTTTATGGGAAATAGTACTACAGTCTGTGGGAGAAGTTACGACTTATTTTATGAAAACACTTCTTCAGTAACAATATACACTACCTCTCCTCTTCCCGGTATCAGTTATGAAGTCAGCATTTCATTGTAATTAAAACATGTTCGAATGGGGCAGAAGTCCGATTTTTTTCTGGAGCAAAAATCCGAATGCGGACTTTTGCCCCAGCTCTCGAATTTGTAAATAATTTTATTCTTAAATATAAATTCCAGTTTCTAACAGTAGACTTATTTAAATTCGTTTGCTACGTAGACTTCCTTTAGCTTAACTAAAGTTATGTAGGCCTGTATGGAGGTTGATCTTTGAATTTCGGCAAGCAACGCTCAACACTGATTAGTGTACCGATGGCACCAAGCGCACTGCTCATATTTCAGCGGTGTAAACAGAGAATAGGATTAATAGTCAGTAGTGCTAACACATACCCGTTTGTGTTGCTGAATCCATCTGTTGAGGTGTGAAAAGTGCTCTTGATGTAATTTGCTTCAACGGTGCTGAGAGAGAGATTTGTCCTTTGCTATTAGAAACACTACGAAAAAATATGGTTTAAATTTAAACAGATACCACATCTTTTTCGGAAGGATAAGAAAAAAAAATACGTTGTCGCTTTGGTTGGACGAATATGTCATGGTTGGCTCTGAACTTACAATACTCGTGTTTATTTTTTCTGGGGGTGTTGGTAGTTTATACTCTGATTCTTGTCAACAACGAACCTTTGTATATTTTTTCTACAGGGTGGTCCGTAAGTCTTAGTACGGTAGATTATTTGGGAAAAATCATGATTAAAGCAAATCTGACTAGCGGAGGGCGGACTTGGGTAAAGGAGCTACCGATTGATGCGTGCGTGGTGAATGGCAGCCATCTTGAATCCAGGTTATTTTTTTTAAAAAAATGGGAAGGTAGGCATGTAACACATCAATTAACACTCTTTTTCTGCAAGGGAATACAGTCCCGCAAGCAGAAGTGCGTTATCATGTCCCGTTCTAAAGTTATGACGCCCCAAAAGTTGTCGGTTTTCAGTTTCCTTGCAGGAAGAGCGACATGGCACTAACGCTGCAAGAAAGACGTGATGCCCCAAATTTAACAGTTTGCTTTCGTTGCAGGTAGAGCGAGATGGCTCTGACGAAGCAGGAAAGAATTGAGATCATCCTAATGTCTGGGCAAAGAAGCAGTCGTGTGATTGCCCAGAACTCCAACGCGTGCCACCTCCAAAGACCTGCAATAAGCTACAACACCGTTAGCTACCCCATTAGGAAATTCAGTGTAACTTGTAATGTCCCCGACATAGCACGATCAGGTCCCCCAGGAACCGCAACAAATGAGTATACATCCACAATAGTCCTTGCTGCGAGTGTGAAAAGTCCAAAGAGCAGCACAAGGTGATAACAGGCGTACCACGTGCTTTCGTGATGAGGATTCTCCATACGAATACGTGGCATCCCTTCAAGCTGCAGCTTGTCCACAACCTTTCAGAGGATGATCCAAACCGGCGCATGGAATTCGTGAATTGGGCTTTTTTACAATATGACCGAGATCTGCATTTTCCAGCCAGCATTCTCTTCACAGACGAGGCAAACTTTTATTTGGATGGAGAAGTGAATCGCCAGAACATGCTATATTGGTCGCATAGAAACTCACATGCGATCAATCCTTGCAAGAGAGTTACCCCTTCTCATATGATGGTGTGGTGTGGCATATGGGACACGTCGATCATATCACCCTTTTTCATTCCTGGTACCCTAAATGTGTTCGATATCTGGACATGTTATAGGAGTTGGCGTTTCCGTTGCTTCTCTGCCCTGATGACACTTTGCCGCGATATTTTCAGCAAAATGATTTGCCACCGCATTATGCGCTGTTTGTGCAGGAATGCTTGGATTTGCATTTTCCTGGACGTTGGATCAGTCGCCGAGGCCCTGTGGAATGGCCAGCCCGGTCGCCGGACCTCACTCCCTTGGATTTTTTATGGGGACACTTAAAACACCTGCTGTATCAGAAGATTCAGGATGTTGCACACATACAGGGACGTATTCAGGACGCCTGTGATACCATCACCCCAGATGTGCTGTTATGGGTTCAGGAGAACTGCATTAAGAGACTCCGGTGTGTGCTGCATTGGACGAGAAACATGTGGAACACATCCTGTAGGCGGGACTTTGGGGAGTCATAACTGAGAGGGGGACATGATAACGCATTTCTGCTTGAGGGACTGCATTCCCCTGCCAAAAAACAGTGTTAATTGATATGTCACGTGCCCTCCTTCCCTTTTGAAAGGATCCAAGATGGTTGCCATTCACCACGCATGCATCAATCGGTAGTTAATTTACCCAAGTCCGTCCTCCACTAGTCAGATTTGCTTTTCTCATGTTCGTTTCCAAAATAATCAAGTGTACAAATACTTACGGATCCTCCTGTATTTTATCAATACGAGGAATAACTTTATACTTTGTATGTTTATTGAGTTCTTCTCAAATGAGATAAACTTATATATTTGCTTAGTCTACCTCTTTTTTTTTAATACGAAGAATAACTTCATGTTTCGTATCCTCTTTGTTTATCTTAAGATTCTTGCAGAAAATAAAATAATTCAATAAAAATGCCTTATGTCGATTTTCTACTTCGTGTATTTCAGCGGACTTTTGTCCCATTGCAATAGGACTTTTGCTTCCTATACTGGGATAAAAGTCCGAATTTGTCCATCCTTTTTTAAATTGCTGTATCTTATTAAGTAATAAATTGGTAGGCTTTCTAGCACCTTCAAAATATAGAGGAATGTTCACTTATACTTCTGTGCGAAATTCGTTATTTTGCCGTATATCTTTCTGCTCCAGCGCGATTCAAACATCAAACTTCGGCTTTTTGCCCCCGCTATCTCTACATATTTCATATCAAGGTTGTTCGGATGCTAATAACGCCAGAGGCAAATATATTTTACGAGAGGAAATCATATCTTCGATCGTCTCAATGTAAATGAATCGGTCGCTCATAGAACAGATAAAAGTTCCTGTCGCTTGTAGGACTAATTCGAAGAATTCTTGCATTAGTTTCGCGTCCCACTTAAGTTGTATCAGTTTCTAGTATGTTTGTGTGATTAGTTTGAATGTTTGCTGCTTTGGTTTAGCGTCCCATTTAAGTTGTTTTAGTTTCGAGTAATCGTGCGTAAATAGGTTTGTTAACGGTTCCGTTTGTTTTAGCTAAACACCTTTTTTAGTTCTTGCAGTTTTGAGTATTTTTGCGATGTTAATTTGATTTGTTGAAGATTTAATATGTTTTGGTTTAGAGTCCATTTTGAATTCTCAGATTTTTGAGTACTTTTACAACATTAGTTTAATTGTTTGAATGTTTCTTTCGTTTTAGTTTAGTGTCCCAGTTTTTTATTTAAGTTCAGTGCTCTTTCCTCATTTGGTTTGGTTGACTGAAGCTAGTTTACTCATTTAAATTACTGAAGGTTGAAGTTTTCCCAGTGAATTAGCCTCATCATTGGTTGTTGGGGGTTATTTTGCATTCCAACTTGATTATTTTTAATTATTGTTAAATCAACCTTATGAATTGGTCCATTAAAATTTGTTTGTTGGAATTTATGGACCCTGTTGGTTTGCTTTGAATTCATATTTTTGATTTGTTTAGATATTTTGTTTCAGATTAATGTCCATATAGGGAATTTTATTGCTCTTGGCCTACAAAAGTTGGTTGGTTTGAAATTTAGCATCTTTTTGTATAGATTTCGAGCAGATGTTGAATAGCTTCCATGGATTATTGCTGTTAAGTGAAACTATTTGTTGGTAGTTAGCTTCAGTTTTATATATTTTTTTGAATCCTGCATTTATCAGTTTTCTGGGATTAAATCTTTTTACTTGAACCTAATTAAATCGCTTTAGCTTCTGTTTATAATATTTTGTGGATTATTAATTAAGTTAGTTTGAGTTCTTGATTTGGAAACTAGCGTCCCAATCAAATCTTTGAGAGTGATACAGACCACTCACTTAATTTGGCTTGAGTTAAATTTAGTATTTACAAAAAAAAAAAAAAAAAAAAGGTCGTTGATTAAAAGTAATAATTTAGATGACCATTTAATGTATGACCAATTTTTGAGCTCGTCTTATTTTTGTTGAGCTTAATAACTGATTGGAAAAAGAATTAGCAAATCTTCAAATTAAGCTATTTGATTTGGGATAAAAAAAAAAAAAAGATAATCTGATTTTATCAGTTGACTATTGGCTTACTGATCATTATAAGATTTCAAATTGAAGTTTGTCCAGTCGTAGACATTTCTAGGCATTTAAATTATTCTCATTTGTACTAAACATTTTGTTTTTTCTAGTGAGCCTAATAATTATTAATTATCAGAATTGTTCCTATTCATTGAATTGAATGGGAGTGGAATTATACGCAAAGTGATCAAAACGTAACATTTATTGTAATTTTTTTTCAATTTTTACGTGAAACAGTTATAGAAAATAAATTGAATTTAGTTTTTTTTAAATTAATAAGTTAGTTGTATAAAACCTCTCCGTGTAACGTGGGTTCCTGTCACCACGGCATGGCGCGTCCTCAGGTTGCGGATCGAGGAGAAGGCCTCCAGATATAGAGGTTAGCTGCGAATATACTGAATAACCAGTCGCGGACAGCCGACTAGGAGTGGTCCTCCAGCTTGGGGGTTTGGGTAGGGCTAACAACCTCATCCTGTAAAAAAAAACACTTGTTCAGAAATATTCACAAAAGCCTCGGACAAGGACTGATAACTTCGCACGACCTCAGCAAAAGAAAATGGACATGAGATTTGGAACATGGAATATTAGGAGTCTTTATAGGGCAGGCGCGTTAAAGTCCGTAACGAGTAAGTTAGAGAAATACAGGATGAACGTAGTAAGAGTTCAGGAAGTTAGGTGAGAAGGAAATGGACCTGAGAATTCCGGAAATTTTACGTTCTTTTACGGGGAAGGAAATGAAAATTTCCAGTTAGGAACAGGGTTTTTCGTTCATAAACGTATATTACCAGCAATTAAACGGGGTGAATTTGTTACTGATAGATTTCTTTTATTACTCTTAAGGGACGGTGGTGTGATATTATTGTTTTGAATGTACATGCCCCTACAGAAGATAAGGATGACGATATAAAAGACAGTTTTTACGAAGAAGCGGAACGGATATTTGACCAACTCCCGCGATATCATATGAAAATTCTATTAGGGGATAACAATGCGAAGGTACCGACGAGAGGATATTTTCAAACCAACTATACGGAACGAAAGTCTGCATAAGGAAAGTAATGACAACGGTGTTAGACTCGTGAACTTTGCAACATCCAAAAACCTAATCGTGAAGAGTACAAAATTCCCACATCGCGACGTTCACAAATACACTTGGACATCACCAGACGGAAAAACACATAATAAATTCATCACGTTATAGTAGATAGAAGAAGGCAATCTAGCATAATTAATGTCCGGTCTTTTAGAGGGGCTGATTGTGACACTGACCACTACCTCGTAGCAGCGATAATACGAGAGAGGTTATCGTTGAATAAAGGTAATATTCATTGTCCGAAAACGGAGAGATTCAATTTAAAGAAATTAGAAGAGAGCCAGGTAAGACAGAAATACCAGATTGAAGTTTCGAATAGATTCTCGGCTTTAGAAGACTCGGAGTGCACTAATGTTGAGGATACCTGGATTGAAATTAGAGATAGCATTAAGATTTCAGCAAAAGAAAAATTGGGACATGCAGAAATACGTAGGAACAAACCATGGTTCGATCAGGAAGCATAAAACTGGCAGAGAAGAGAAAACAGGCAAAATTACGCTGGATACAAAATCCGAATGAAATAACTACACAAAAGTTCGCAGATATCATGCGGGAAACTTCCAAAATTTTAGAACAAAGAAATACGATTTTCTGAAAGCTCAAATTAAGGAACTTGAAGATAATAGTAAAAATATAAACATCCGGGACATGTATAAGGGAATCAACGAATTTAAGAAAGGCTATCATCCTCGTGCTTATATATTAAAGAAGTCTGACGGTACATTTCTCATTGACACGGATAGCATCTTAAATAGATGGAAAGATTTCTTTGACGATTTGCTTAACACGCAACCAAAAACTAGTGTGCGTGGAGAAAAGGTGATACACACCGCAGAACCGTATATTCCAGAACCCAACTGAATAGAAGTAGAAACCGCTATAAAGAAATTAAAGAAACACAAATCTCCGGGTGTAGATGAAATTCCGGCCGAGTTAATTTTAGCTGGAGGCGAAATATTGTGAAATAAGATACACAAGCTCATTCTCCTTATCTGGAACAAGGAAGAATTGCCACAAGAGTGGAAAGAATCAATCATTGTTCCAATTCACAAGAAAGGCAACAAAACTGACTGTACTAATTATCGAGGCATTTCTCTTCTGTCAACATCCTATAAAATCCTTTCAAATATTCTATTAGCAAGACTGACCCCATATGCAGATGAAATTATTGTAGATTATCAGTGCGGATTTAGACGAAATCGATCAACTATCGACCAAATATTTACCATTCGCCAAATACTCGAAAAAAGTGGGAATACAATACCCCGGTACATCAATTATTTATTGATTTTAGAAAGGCATACGACTCGGTTAGGAGAGAAACATTATACAACGTTCTTACTGAACTTGGAATACCGAGAAAGCTAATTAGATTAATTAAGATATGTTTAAATGAATCCCAAAGTAAAGTCCGGGTAGGAAAATTTTTGTCCACGAGCTTACACGTCGAAAATGGCCTGAAACAAGGAGATGCGTTGTCGCCATTATTATTTAACTTCGTTTTGGAATACGCTATAAGGAAAATCAAAGATAGCAACCACGGCCTACAGTTGAACGGTATTCACCAGGTTATGGCATATGCTGATGATGTAAATTTAATAGGGATGATAGGAGAACAATAGAAAGAAATGCAGAGATCTTATTAAACGCTTGCAGGGACATGGGTTTAGAAGTAAATGCAGAGAAAACTAAATACATGGAAGTGCGTCGGGACCGGAATACAGCAAATTATGGATGAGTTAAAATATTAAATAATACTTTTTATAAAGTGGATAGTTTCAAATATCTAGGATCAACATTAACAGAGGAAAATCATATTCACGAAGAATTTAAATGTAGACTCAAAGCAGGGAGATCGTGTTACTATTCGGTTTAAAATCTCTTGTCGTCGCGAATTCTGTCGAGGAATTTGAAGCTTAAAATATACAAAACGATAATCATGCCTGTTGTTCTGTATGGCTGCGAAACATGGTCACTTACTCTGAGGGAAGAACATAGACTGAAAGTATATGAGAACAAGATCCTGAGACGAATATTCGGACCCAAGAGGAATGGGAATGGGGAATGGCGGAAACTTCATAACGAGGAACTACATAATTTATGTGGTCTACTCAACATTGTTAGGGTCGTCAAGTCTAGGAAGCTTAGGTGGGCAGATCATGTAGCTAGAATGGAAGAAAGTAGAAACGCTTTCAAAGTCTTGAGTGGAAGACCAATCGCAAAACGACCATTAGGAAGACCTAGGCGCAGATGGGAGGACGATATTAAGATGTATCTCACAGAGATTGGAATAAAAAGTAGAAACTGGATACAGTTAGCTAAGGATAGAAGTCAGTGGAGAGCTTTTGTGAAAGCGGCATTGAACCTTCGGGTTCCATAGGCCATAGAGTTAGTTAGTTAGTAAAAAACCTCTAAAAATAATTATTTCTTGACTTAGATTTATTTTTTGATGTGAGGTTCTCATATTGAGATTGACATAGTGTTTAGGATCACGGATGGGATACTTAAATCACCTCAGTGTATTGTGATTGGCCGAATCGTCCTTTCTCGCAGTTCGTTACTCCAGACTTTTCTTTGTCTTTCTTTTTCTTGCGAGATTGTTGTTCGAATTAGATGGTTTCTCACTATTAAGCGTGAGGGCGTTACAAAGATTCTTCCAACCTTCTCACCATAAATTTTCTGTATAGAGTCTCACTATATTTGTCTTGCGTCTCATCATATTATATTTGTCTTGCACCTCGCCATTTTTTGGAATTGGAATTTGTTGATCTGACTTTATACATTATCTTGGGTTGGTTCAGTTAGGTGGTTATTCGGTTATTAAGTAATTAATTGTTTGTGTATTTATGAAAATTGAGAATTGTTTTGATCTCTGAACCACGTCAATTTAAGATAGTCTGTAAACAAAATCGAAGAAAAAATTAAAAACCTAAGGTAAATTTTGTATGAATGGACGTTTGAATTTAAAACAAGTTGTGTATTTCTGATAGCAGCTTATATTTGAGGGCCGATCTTTTTCATCTTTCTTTAGTAATTAGTAGTTAGCATAGTTTGTAGTAGCTTGTTTGTTATATATATTAATGTTAATTAAGTGTTACAATAATTTAATTCTTGATTATTGAATAGATATTTCTTTTGTGGAAAGATTTACTGCTATTTTTAATTTTTTGTTACATTTGATTAACTTTTGTGTCTTCAAATCAGATTGAAAATGTCTTCACGAGAAGAGTCAGCTCTTACTAATATTTCAGATGATAATCTACAATTTGTTACTATAGATCAGACAGGCCACATGACAAATGAAAGTTTAAATAGGGCAATTATGAACCTCACCCCTCCTCGAAGTCACATTTTCCAGTTTTATGATCGTGTAGAAGATAATTCGAGAATTTATAGTTTTGAAGAACCTTTTCCTAGGAACTCTAGTTGTCTTGCTCAATCTCCAACACCAATTCCAGCGGAGACTGGTCAACTACTAGAGATAACAGGTTTTGGCACAAGGTATTAATCAAAATTACTATTTTAGTCATGTTATGCTTAGGCAAGTTGAATTTCAGTTTCCAGTGAATAGTTCAGAGTTGCCAACTCCTGATAGGCCAACGAACAACAATTAGGGCCTTTTTGATTACTATGAGAGTGTCTTTAGTTAAAAATTCGACTTCTATAGGCATGTTTCGGACGGGTAGGCCAATGCCTCATGATCATAGATATTTTGATATATTGCCGAATAATTTTTCAAATTATGATAATCATGCTCAGGGTAATATTGCAGTTGTTAGTACAATTCCGCATTATATTAGTAAATATTCTTTCCAGAAAAGTTTTGAATGTTTCGAATCAAAAATAAAAGGGTTTAAAGTCATTGTTGGCAGAAATAGGTTTTTTGGTTTTTGATGTTCTACTGATAATTGAGAAAGTAGTGGAGCAATTTTTTGCCGAATGACAGTTGTCTATAGTACATTGTTAACACGCAGTGAAAGAGATTTTGAAGTAGAAGTACAATATACCGTAAATAGTAACTCTTCATGGGATTGATTTAAATGTAAAATACTTGATAGATTTGTCAAATACAGTAAAACATTTTTTATTATCTGAAAGATTATTCAGGAAACAAAAGTTAAATGAAGCCGTGGATCAGTTTGTTGAAGATTTATTATGCATCTCTTGTTTTGAGATTTAATTGTAGTGATTCCCAACTTATTAACATCTTGTTAATGGGATGTATCCATCCGTTAGATATAGTATGCATCAGAAACCATTCACCTGCTTCAAGCGTTTCAGCAGTTGTATCAGGTGAATGCTGAGAATACCAGGAAGGCTCAGCGTCAGTACTATCAGTCAGTGGCGGATCTAGAAAGTAAAAGGTTGGGGGGGGGCAGTCAGAACCCAGACTATATAGGTGTATTATGAGATTATTATAAATTTTCAAAAAAATATGTAAATAATAGTTTCAATTATTATTGTCACTCAGAAAACTAGGGGACCCTAGGTCCCGAACAAGATCCTTCACTGTTATTAGTTGCATAACTCTACATCCATCTCCAAGGCCAAGCATGCAGCTGAAATAATAATAATAATAAAAAAAAACATTAGAAAACATTGCGGTGGTAATCCATTGAAATCTGAGTTGACATTTATGAATATTTTTTCCAATGGTTGAACCAACAGCTGCAAAACAAGAAACTTAATTGTGATAAGAAAGGAGAAACTGCTTATAATGAGTTTCTGAACAGCTTCCTATGCGAAGACACAGCAACGACATCACACTGGAATCCACTAAAGAATTAAGCTTATATCATTCAATACAACCTGTAAAATGCGGTGACTGTGAAAACAGATTTACCCCAAGCTTCACGGAACGACTACGCTAATAGCTATGAGGAATTACAATTTGAATTTAATTAATCAGTTATTTTAATAATTATTTTGAATGGATTTCTCCTCCATCATTTTAGCCCCTGTTTATTTCTCCTCCATCTCTGCATATATTTTCCACATGCTGCTAATGAAGTCTTGTACTATGCTGTTTCTTTTTCTCTGTGTGTGAAACTACCTTATTTTTGGATTGGATTTTTATGGAAAAAATGGTGAAAAACAAGGACATAAATAAAACTGATGCACGAAAAACATACATTAGGAACAATTTTACTTACAGCTTAATAAAAGTAAATACGCAACAAGACAACAGTTCAGAGTAAAATTTCAGAGCCAAAACATCACAGGAAAATTTGAGGTTATTCATTTCAAATTCAGAACTTTATATTGGTAGGAAGCGATCGAAAACAATAAACGTTACACAAAAATCTAGCTTCGAAAGATGTTTAATACAAAGAGCAGTATTTGTAAGGGGAACCCTTTTGCCCACAGTCTTCGAAAGGAACCAAATGAGAAAGTTGGAAAATTAAGCAACATTCGTTTTTGAAATCAGGACATGAAATTGATGGGAAATGTGTAAAAAAAAAAAATCTAACATCGTACAAAAATTGAGCGGTAGCCACAACTTGCTATATCTGTCGTTCTCAAATAAATGACATTAGTAAACTTACGTTGTGTGATCTGATTTCTTCCTATGTTCCATTGACTAATACTAATAGCTATTCTTTCTGTGGCAAATAAAACATCAGGACTAGAAATAATGTCTTTTTAATGACTATTTAACATGGCCTGTCCGGTTGCAATGATGTGAATAGACTTTGGGAGACATGGCTGAACTTTAGCTCAAATGTAGAAGAGACCATGTAGATTTCAAATTGTCCTAAAATGGATGGAAAAAACCACGAAAGATGAACATTAATGTCAATGGAAAATGAATGACAAAAATGAAGTCGTCACCTAACTCAAAAACTATAATATGGAGATGGCTAATTGAAAGATTATTTCCAAGGCATAATGAAGTGCTTAAAAACAATGTATAGCACGTAAGGTAAATATGGAAAGAACATTTTCAAAAGTCAAGTTCTTTGAGTAAAATGAATAATATTGAGAAAGCAGTGGCGGATCCAGGACGGCCTACGGGGGGGGATTGTAATATTGCCACTTAGAGCTAGTTTTAAGAGTTCCAAACTCTCGAATGGGTTTTGTTTATATATAAAATAAGAAAATGTTCCATCTTCGGGGGGGGGGGACAATTGCCCCCACCTGTAAGAAAGTATAATGGATTTTCTGAGAATTATCCAGGACGCCCCACATCGAGGTAACGTGCTTGAAATATCACACGATGGATTTAGAATCTCCAGACTCGATTTAGCACGCAATGTCGATTTTGAGCCGATCACGTGACGATGGTGACGCAGTCTACATGGCTAATCGAATAGGCTCTTCATATAGAATGAATATGATTTTTACGTTATACATAAGAGAAGGGTTGGGAATCACCGAAATGACTACAACCAACACTCCTCACAAAAAGTAAATTGCAAGATGGAAACCTTACAAACTTGCAATCCATACCGTAAGGACAGTGTATTTAACTGCATTTATCTTTTTTTTTGTTAGCTAGCTATGGTGTAGCTAGCACCCATTGCGAGGGCTACACCCTCTATTAGGGAAAGATATTTAACATATTTGTGTCGGAACAAGAAATATTTTCTGTTGGGCAAAGAGACATTTATGAACTGTATTAAACCGCTATAAGTTTTATTTAATTATTTATTTATTTTATTATACGTGAGGAGCTCCTGTTAGTGACAAGCGGGTTTACTGTGCATGATATGAAGGTGAGATATGGGCCGGTACGTGTGATGTTCTGAGGATACTGATGATGTTATAGTCCGGATGATTTGGAGGTACGCTATATTTATATAATGCGAAAAGCAGTGAGAGAGGTGTAGACGTGTGGTGATGGCTGTGAGTGTAGGGAGCGTCGCTGTAAACGGTTTCAAAAAATAAAGCGTGTTCGTTGTCATACCGTTGAGTTATATATTTAATACGAAGAGCTTCAATATGATAAAGTAGGTGAGGAAATGTGATGCGGTCGTACAATTCACGGGTTGGACTTGGTAATTTAATGCGGTAGGCTAGGCGGAGAGCATGTCGATCCATTATTAACAGCTTTTCGTAATGTTTTGCGCTTGCTGATATCCAGGAGGTAAAACCATATGTAAGTACGGGACGGAGGAAGACCTTGTAGGTGTTGATAAGCGTAGAAGAATGGAGACCCCACGTTGTACCTATGAGACATTTAAGTAAATTTAATCTATTTTTGGCTTTGCTTACAACGGTAGCGAGGTGTGGATGATCAAATGTTATACCCAAGTATTTCACTGTCTTTGAGTACTGTATGGCAGCATCATTGACGGTAAGGGCAAGACGAGCTGGGTTTCGATGAACTCGTGATCGACGTTTTGGTGGAATAAAGACTATGGCCTGAGTTTTGGTAGCGTTTATTGTTAAGCGCCACGTCCGACACCAATCGCTAAAGCGACGGATAGCTTCATTCATCGCAGTGTTTATTTGAGAGATAGTTTTTGTTAACGCCAGGAAAGCCGTGTCATCGGCGTACTGAAATGTATGAATATTTTGCGGTAAGGACGGCATGTCAGCGACATAAAGCAGATACAGCAGTGGGGACAAGGCAGAGCCTTGCGGAACGCCGCTATGAAGAAAAATAGGATAAGAGACACTGTCATTGATGTAAATGTAAGCCAGGCGGTTTGAAATTAAAAATGAAGCGGATGTACGTGATTGGAAGACGGAAAGACAGAAGCTTGAATAAAAGTCCCAGGTGCCATACTTTATCAAATGCCTTTTCGAGATCGAATAAAACTAAACAGGCAGGCTTGGAAGAATTGTAATGATTAGTGATCATGTTGGTGAGGCGAAGTAACTGATCGTTAATACTATATCCTGGTCGGAAACCAGCTTGATGTAAAGGTAGCAAATTTTTCGTTGTTAAGTGAGTGTGAAGTCTTTTGACAAGGATGCGTTCCAATATTTTACTGAAAGTCGGAGTTAATTGTATGGGCCTGTAAGATGATACGGTATTTAGTGGTTTGTGTGGCTTAGCAAACATGAGTGTTTTGGAAGTCTTCCACTGAGGGGGAAGATAACCTGTGCGGAGAATAAACGTAAATATAGTTGCTAAAAGGTGTAGTAAGGCGAGAGGCGCTTCTTTGACATGACGATAAGTGATTGAGTCCAGACCAGGGGCAGTATTGCGCATGCGAGCCGTGACGGAGTTGATATCTGTTACAGTGATAGGCGTAGTAAGAGGATGTGCGGGTAAAACATGAGACGTGCTGGGTTGAAGTTCTGGTGAATTTATGTTAAAGGTATGTGTGGGATGCCTGCGAGGAATGGCTGCTTCAGACGGAGTGAAAATAGTTTGTAGATAGGTTGCGAAGGCGTCTGCTTTTTCTTTATCTGTGTGAAGAGGATTTTCATTCTCTAGAAGAGGATAGGTAGTGTGGATCTTGCGACCAGTGAGCATGTTGAAACGGTTCCAGTATCTGGATGGGTGTGCATCGTCTGCCAAATTATTGCAAGCTTTTATCCATTGACGGAGTTTATATGTTTTAATATAATTGTGAACTGTGCGTTGAAATTGACGATGTAAGTGCAATGACTCTAGATTTCCTGTACGTTTGTAATCTTTGTAGAGCGCTCGTGAACGTCTGATAAGTGGTAAAGAATGGGGTGGGAGCGTTGGGCGATAACTATGGGATGTACTAGTTGGAATAAAACGGCAGGTAGCGTCATGGAGTGCTGTAGTTATTCTATCCAAAGAATTATGAAGATCTTCCTCCGTTTCTGATAAAGTTGAGTTTGCAAAAATGCTACTGAGGTAATTTCGATATCCTGGCCAGTCGGCTTTGTCGAAGCGCAATGTGGTACGAGTGACAGGAGGTAAGTGGGGTGCTGGACGGTGTGAAGAAGTGAGTGATAATTTAACGGGAACATGATCACTACCAAGCGGGTCGAGTACTGTGAGAGTACACCGTGCAGAGATACTGGTTGAAGTAATGACAACGTCTGGAGTGGTATCCGAGATCGGTCGGGTAGAATGAGGCAGGGTATGGAATGTGCCGGATGTTTCGGTTGCAATGAAATCTAGAAATTCTTCCTTTTGGCGGGCTGTTCGACTGTGAAAATTTATGTCTGCCATAATGATGTGGGTGCGGAAAGTGTCTGAGATATACTGAAAAAAATTTAGAGGTATGGCGTGACCAGGGCGGATGTAAATGGTAGCCAAAGTGACATATATATCTTTGTAGTATAGAGTGGTAATGATGTATTCCGGGATGTTTGGTATTGACAGTAAATGTTGGCGATAGGCGATTGATGGAGAAAACCCAAGGGCGACTCCGCCATTTGCACGGCACATGGGTATGGTTGTGTCATGTCTGAGCAGTGTGTATCGTGAAAATTTGCAGCTTTGTTTAGGCTTCAGATGAGTTTCGTTAAGGAGAAATGCATTGACTTGTTCTTCTAGTAGCAGTTGTTCAAACAGTGGTTTATGTGATTGAAGAGACCGGATATTAAGAAACAGAAATATTAAAGCCATAATGATCGATATACAGTAAGTGAGGTTTTTAAGAGCTAGGTGGAACCGCAGTAGCATGGAAATAAGCATACGGACCTGAATATGTAGCATTTAATGTGACGTTTAGAGTTGCCTGAGCTGCAAGTTGGATTTGTTGGAGTACATATTGTCTTTGAAATGGATGAATGTTTAGCAGAGCTACGGTGAAAAATGCAAGAAGTTGTTCGATTGTGATAGGTTGATATACTGAAGTGATAGGCGGAGATTCAGATTTAGTTTCGGGCGTTCTGATAGGCACCACAAGTTCAGGTTTAGTCTCGTCCACTGGTGGCCTGGCTTTGCATTTGTAACTGAACGTAGGGTGTTGTTCAGGACATGTGGTACATTTAGGCGGTTGGTGGGTATTTGGACAGACCTTAGTGAAGTGAGACCCGGAACAAAAACCACACGTTGGTTGATTTGGACATTTTGATGTTGGATGCGAATTATATTTTTGACACTTTTCGCATCGGAGCGGGAGAGGTTGTGGAGTGCGAGATGCCTCGACCCGGTGTCGACGTTTGAAGATAAATGCCCCTGAAGTTAGAAGTTCATCGATAGTTTCTTGGTGCGAAGTAAGAACACGCATCATATATGTCGGGCCCATATTATTCTTAATGCGG
Source organism: Thermobia domestica (assembly GCF_964235325.1). Taxonomy (NCBI): domain Eukaryota; kingdom Metazoa; phylum Arthropoda; class Insecta; order Zygentoma; family Lepismatidae; genus Thermobia; species Thermobia domestica. Next base: position 340,914,053 of record NC_137456.1, on the reverse strand, counting down.
ATGTATTTCGTAATGACATGGCCTTCCTGTTTGAGCTCGTCGGCAACTTCTTCGTCTGTGATCGACGGGTCCACACCACGTATAACTACAGACAAGGTAGGCGACTTTCGTGGTGGTGGTGGCTGTTTGGCTCTTTTGTCGGCTAATCGTGCCATAGTGGCTGTTTTGCCAAAGACTTCATAGCTGCAGCGGTTCAGAATTTTATAGGCCAGTTTCTCATCTGTGGATTTTATGATGATGCCATTGCGAGTGGGTATTAGTTCAGAAATTGACGTACGAGGTACGTACTTACAGAATTGCTGGAGCAGAATTTTGAGATTGGCGAATTTAGGATCAAACTGTTGAAGGATAAAGTTGTATAACGGTGGACGTTGCGGTGTTTGTAATGGGGGAAATTGCCGGTCGTCTCCTAGATCTATCTGAAGTTCAGATTCAGAATCGCTAAAGGTGTGTGCTTTCTTTGATGGCTGGGACAGAGGTTGTCGTGAAAGAGCTGGTGAACGTGAGCCAGATCGGGATCCAGATGGAGATCGACTAGTGCCTTGAGCACGTTTGTGGCTTTCCCTGCGTTGTCTGTCAAGAGCAGCAGCGTCAGCCGGACCTGGGATGATCTGTGGTAATCCGCAATGCTGATATGAGGGTTGTGTAGGAGAAGCCATGCTACTGTGTTAGGAAAACAGAAAACGAATTCGTTTGCCGATAGATATGCCAAGGTCGTCAACTGTGTACAGGTATCTCTGCCTCCAAAGAGGAGAGTATCAAATAAATCTAGAAGCCAAAAACAATAACAAGGGTCGTCAACTATTAGGATCAATTTAGTATTTTTGCCTCCGTGGAGGCTTATAATCAATTCGACGGTTGTTTCCTTGGACCTCGAGGAGGCAAGTAATCCAACCGTATACAGAAGATCGCGAGTAAAATCAAACAATGGGGATGGAAACACCAGAGGACTAGTTTATTTTTCTCCGCCAGCAACGGATACCCTATTTTTTTTACCTGGTTAGAGATTCCAGGTGGCCAGTTCGCGCATTTATCTTTTTTTTTTAGTGCTAGCCGAAGGCTAGCTCCCTTGCGAGGGTTACGCCCTCTATCCGGGGTGAGGAGTGCAGAGACTGGGGAAGGAAGGATATTGGAGGTGGTCTATGGGAAGTAAGAGTAAGCGGAAAGAATCATTTATTTTATTTAGATCATAATTTCAGTTTACTGCTTTTATTGCATTTTATTCAATTTCATTGGACATTATGAACTTTGTTCATAATCATGAGGACAGGGAAAAAAATGACAATGAAGTGCATATGACAGGACAACACAAGGATATGTTAGTGAGACGAATGCAGATTATCTTCTTGTCCAGGGGCTGCTCTGGACAGTAATGTAGACAAGTGGAGCCCTGTTAGCACAATAGGTTACGGTGCAGCATATGTAGGTGATATATGAAATGGAAGGTGATCAGAAGAATAAGCTGAAGCGACAAAATGATCTGGATGGTCTGGTGGAATGGTTTTGAGATATAAAGAGAAGAGTAGGGATAGAGGGCAAGTAGAAAATTGATATCCTATATCATAGTGGCGGTCGGCGTCCATAGTATCTAGAAGTAATGGATGACGTTGCTGAAACCGGTTTGTGATGAACTTTAGTCGCAACTGTTCAAGTTGACGGAGAATGGTAGGAAAAGAGATACGGTCGTAAAGCTCCTGTGTCGGACTGGGAAGCTTGATCCTATAAGCCAGACGAAATGCGTGCCTTTCAAGAACTTGTAACTTCTGATAGAAAAAAGGTAGTGCAGCAACCCAAGCGGGATGACCATAAGTTAGAACTGGACGTAAGAATACCTTATACGTATTAAGGATTGTAGTGGGTTGCAATCCCCATGTGGTACCAACTAGACGTTTTAGTAAATTGAGCCGAGCATACGCTTTACGAATGATTGCATGAAGATGCGGCCGCCAAGTTAAGTGATGATCGATTATGATACCAAGATAGGTAACCTGTTTAGTAGGTGATATTCGTGTGCCGTGAACCTCTAGATTAAGTAGATCGGGGTTTTTCTGAACCCGAGAACGTTTTCGAGGTGGTATGAAAACGATAGCTTGGGTCTTAGTCGAGTTAATATGAAGGCGCCACTGAGTACACCATCGGAGGAAAGAATCTATTGCTAGGCGGAGAGCAGAATTGATTTGTTGAATAGTTCTGGCCGTGCAAAGAAAGGCAGTATCATCTGCATATTGAAAAGTATGAACATTGGGAGGAAGGGTTGGCATATCAGCTACAAACAGAAGGTATAGAAGAGGCGAGAGAGCGGAGCCTTGAGGTACACCAGAATGGATAAAGATCGGATGTGATGAGGAACTATTGATGGTAACATAAGATAGGCGGTTAGAAAGAAAATGGAAAATGAAACGGAGGTAGCAGAGTGGAAGCCTAAAACGGTGAAGTTTGAACATGAGGGCTAAATGCCACACTTTATCAAAAGCCTTCTCTAGGTCAAAAAGAATGAGGCATGAAGGCCGAGCAGTGTTATAATGATTTGTGATTAGATTGAGAAGTCTGAGCAATTGATCATTGATGCTGAAATTAGGTCTGAAACCAGCTTGGTGTACAGGCAAGAGATTATATTGAGAAAGATGGTGATGTAATCTGATGACAATGATGCGCTCAAGAATTTTGCTAAATACGGAGGTTAATTGTATTGGACGGTAAGAAACAACAGAATCTGGAGGTTTGTTGGGCTTAAGAAACATGAGAGTGGAAGAAGTCTTCCAGTCACAGGGGATGTAGCCAGTCCGGAGAATAAAAGAATATATATATGAAAGAAGCAGAAGAAGACAATAAGGAGCCTCTTTGATATGACGATAAGTTATGTGGTCGATACCAGGAGCTGTGTTGCGCTTGCGGTTTACGACGGTGGCGATATCAGATGTAGAAATTGGAGCTGTGAGAGGATTGTCGTCTGGAAGAATGTGTGCTGCACTGGGTTGTAGATATGGAGATGATAAGTTCAAGCGATCAGTAGGATGTCTTTGAACAAAATCTGATGGGAATGGGGTGAAGGTAGTCTGCAGGTGGTCTGCAAAGGCGTTCGCTTTCTCTTCGTCTGTGTGTAATGGTTGGTTATTTACTAACAGCGGATATGGTGTGCGAGTAAGCTTCCCAGTCAACATATGAAATCGCTTCCAATACTTAGTAGGGTGTGAAGTTTCAGCTAAGTTGTTACACGTCTTCACCCAGTTGCGAAGTTTATGTGCCTTGACGTAGTTACGCACAGTGCGCTGAAGTTGGCGATGATGACGAAGAGCTTCTAGGTTACCAGTGCGCTGATATTCGCGAAAGAATTCGCGAGAACGATGTATGAGAGGTAGGTAGTTTGGCGGTAAACGTGGTTGGTACCTGGTTATTTCAGTTGTGGGTATATGAAGGTCAGAAGCGTGATGAATGGAATGAGTGATTTCAGAGACCCGTGCGTAGAGATCATCTTCGGTACCAGGAGGCTCGATGGTAACCAAATCTTCAGCAATAGTAGTGCGATAGTCTTCCCACTTGGCTTGATCAAATCGTGGAACACGACGAGGTTCAGGGAGCAAACGAAGAGTAGGAGCCTGCGGTTGATCGATATGAAGTTTGATAGGAAGGTGATCACTACCTATGGAATCGAGCACTTCAAGAGTGCAACGCTGGAAGAGATTGCCAGAAGAAATAACTACGTCAGGTGTGGTATTCGTGATGGGTCTGGTTGCTTTAGGTATATCAAAAACATGGCCGGTGGTATGAGTAGTAATGAAGTCAAGGAAGCTTTGCTTCTGATTAGCTGGACGGCTGTGTATATTGATGTCGGCCATTATGATATAATATTTAAAGTTATTGGAGATGTAAAGAAAGAATGAGCGTGGGATGGGGTGTCCAGGGCGTACATATATGGTAGCTACGGTAACGTAAAGGGAGTGGAAGTACAGCGTCGTAATGAGATACTCTGGAACATTAGTCAATGCAGAATGATATTGACGGTGACTAATCGAAGGATGGAAGCCAATGGCCACTCCCCCATTTGCTCGGCGTGCTGCGATGGTAGAATCAGAACGGAGTAGGGTGTATCGAGGTATCCTGAACGTCATAGACGGAGTAAGAAGAGTTTCGTTCAGAAGGAAGGCCTGAATAGTTTCTTCGAGAAGTAGCTGTTCGAAGAGAGTGTACTGGGAAGCAAGTGATCGAATATTAAGAAACAGTAAAGAAATACCCATGATTAAGGTGCAGCAGTGGTGTTGGAAGTGGCGGAGGAGACATGTAATTCCTCAAGAGGGGTGGCGTGAAAATAGACATGAGGGCCAGAGTAAGTAGCTTGAAAAGAATATTTAAATATAATGCGGGCTGCATGATTGACCACCTGGAGGATATGCTGACGTAGAAACGGGTGAATGTTCTGCAAAGCGATGGTAAAGAATGAAAGGAGTTGCTGTACGGAAATTGCTTCATCAAGAGGTTGTGGTGCTACATGTTGTTGAACTTCTGGTAGGACGGGTCGCAACGGAACAGTGAGCTCCGGATTTAAAGGTTCGGCCGTTGGCCGTGCTTTGCAGCGATAGCTATATGTTGGGTGTTGTTCCGGGCACGTAGAGCATTGTGGTGGCTTCGTCAGGTTAGTGCAAGCTTTTGTTTCGTGGTTTCCGCTGCAGTACCCACACTTGCTTGGCTGGGTGCATTTCGATGTTGGATGTGAATTGTATGCTTGGCAGCGCTCACACCTCAATGGTAAAGGTGGTGGCGATCTCGATGGCTCTACTCGATGTTTCTTTTTATAGATGAGGGCACCATGAGTGAGAAGGTCATCAATAGTAGTTTGAGAGTTGGTTAATATTCGTACCATGTAGGTAGCTCCTTGATCGTTTTTAATACGAATGCATTTTAGAATGGAGTGTCCCTCAAGAGTAAGTTCTTCCATGACCTCGTCGTCGGTTAGAGAAGGGTCAACCCCTCTAATGACAACTGAGAGAGCCGGGGTTTTACGTGGTGGCGGTGCTTGTCGAAATGCCTTGGGTTCCAGGCGCTTCATACTGGCGTGCTTACCAAAGATTTCAAAGCTGCACTTATTTCGCACAGTAGTTAAAAAAGTAGAATCGTAAGATTTGAATATTATTCCGTTACGAGTGCGAACTATCTGTGCTACAGAAGCGCGTGGCAGATATTTTACCAGTTGTTGGAAGGCTAGTTTTGTATTGTCAAACTTGGTGTCAAAATTGGTCAGTAAAAATGAATAGAGACATGGTTTGGAGGTATCCTGAAGAGATGGGAATTCTTTGTCGTCGTCTAGATTCATTGAACTAATAGACTGTTCGGAGTCACTAACAGTGTGATGGCGTTTAGTCGGTGGTTGATGAGAAGTGCTGTTGGCTTTATCAGGTGTACGAGAGCGGGATCTACCAGTATTCTTGCCTTGAGATTTATTTTGCTGTCTGCGGTTGGCCCCCTTACCCACCGAGGTAGGTTCGATAGACGGACCCGGAGGTAACGGCGGTAGTCCCGGATGGCCACCTGATGCCATCCCTTGAGATGTTAGACGACTCTGACAGTGAAAATGAGAGTAAATGCAATGAGATGAGATGAGATGAGGTGCTAGGGGAAGCCCACTGTGGCTCTCACTTGAGGCAACAATACGTCCTCGCGGAGATGTCGGTCAGTGTGAACACTGGCCCTCCACAAAATAGATGATGAAGAGAATAGATGATGTTGGCCACGGGCTCCCACTTGAGTCAACAATACGGACTTCAAGGGGATGTCGATTGTCTGTAGCAGAGCAATCCTCCCTGAGTGAACAGAAGTAATATTAGTAGCTCTCAGACCTATGAATCGAAGATCGATTCTGACTTCTGAGTTTTCGTGCATTTATCTACCGGACATTGTCTTGCGTAACCTAACTTTAATAGAGTTATTGTGGACTTCGAAATGAACAATACAAACTACTTGAAGATTTATTATAATGTTTAAAATGCATGACCTCCATCGACAAGATAAATATATTTTTTTTGCTCCTATTGCAGTTTCGGTCTCATCTATTTTCTGGTTAAAAATTCATGGGATTATTTAAAATGCCTCTTGTAATACCATCTAGGGAGCAGACATTAACTACTACAGAAAATGTTTCGATTTGTATTTATAGTGAGCAAGTCTCTTTCTCACACAATGATAACTCGTTGGATTATCTGAGTTTTATTTAATTTAGCCTTTACACTATATGGTAGTGGTTGCCAACCTTTTTTGCCTGACGTCACGCTACTGTATGGTCACATCATCGTGGAAAGACTTCTTGATTTTTTAGAGTTAATTGCAATATAAATTATAATAATCGAACCCTTAATGTTCTTATAAACCATGGTCGTCAATCCCACTGGGGACACCACGGACGTGTCCCCCCTAAGCACTGGCGTCTCTGGCATATAAAATTTGGGGGTGGCTCCAAAGAAAGTGATTTAAATGGTACTAGCCCTACCTAACCCAACCTTTTTATTAACTTCGATTGTATTTGTTACCTTTCTGCTTACCTTTACGGAGCCCCTAAGTTATATTAAGAACTCGATTACAATCGTAGGGGCAGCGGTGGCTCAATGCTAGAGCGTACAACTCTGGTACGTGGGGTCCCGAGTTCGATCCCAGCCCCGCCAAGTGAACTTTGTGGTGGACAAACATCGTGTGCGTGCGTTTCCTCGGCGTTCTCCCGTTTCCTCCCACTTTCTTCATTCCACCATTTCATTCGTTACTCATCATCATCGTCTCCCATAGCCTCACCGGCATAACCATGGGACGTAAAACTCAGATTTCATTTCATTTCATTTTTCGAATACAATCGTTTGACAGCCTGAATATTATATTCCAAATAAATATAATTATTTATATGGTATTTTATCGTTTAGTAAATAAATAAAATTAGAATAAAATACTGAATATTTTGTAGGCCCCTATTTCAAAATATTGGGGGGACACGTCCCGCTCGTTCCCTCCGCCAGATACACCCGTGCCCTAAGATTTGTAAAACAGTTTCGTCATTCTTAATATTTGAAGTATTTTAGGCAGTGTTCGAAGTGGAAAAAAAGCAGAGGCGGTATGTTTTACTACAATTTTCACTCGACATACCTGCTATATAAATGTTGAAATACAGTGAGTGTATATTGACTAAAAGATTGCATTTTTATTTATATAATGACTTAAAACCATGAAAGAGCTTTTCCGTAGTTACGGGTAAAGGGAGCAAGGGGGGGCTTTGTTCCCTACCCCACTTTTCTGAAAAAAAAAATATTCCGTTATGTTGTATTATAGAGAATTATACATGAAAATGCTCAAAGCCGAGTTTTTGTATCAACAATTTTTAAACATTTTTTTTTGTGGGACAACTCCCGGACCCCCACACAACTGAGGGTATTTCAGACCCCCGGAAAGTTCTCTCCCCTCCATAGCAGACAATCCCTAATTCCGCTCATGCTCACATTTTCAGATTTTATTTCAGCCATGTATGTTCTTTAAATTTCGACACATATTATGCTTTAGTAAGAAAATAAGGAAATTCAGCAAAATTTGTGTCATGAGGATTAACTTCCTGATAAATGAATTTATTGGGGATGGATGTAAAGAACTAAAATCTCCACATTGAAAACATTTAACTAACAATACCAGGTCGAAATAAAAGCAAACATCACAAAGATCAAAATGTTATTGATACAATCATGCACATAGATAATGACTGCACACGTATTCACAGTGATATCCAATTATTTGAAAGACGCAAAAATACTTCTTGAAAATGAAAACAACTGATTTTTTGATTAAATAAACTACGTATTTTTTCTTGCAAATACCGGACTCAGTTACGTATTTTTTTTTTTATCATAGTAGGCACAAAAGAAATCCCGACCAGGACTAGCTATACCATGAGTGCCACACGTGCATTTGTACGGGGCAGCAAAATCTGTCATAACTATATTAGTTAAATGAAATATTTCTTGTTGGAAACAGACTTCATGATGATGATAGTTAAATTTACTAAGCTGATCTTTTATTTGAATACTACATTAATAAAGCATGTTTAGGTCGATTGAAGCTAGATATTGAATTTTATAAAAAGGATAAGCATCTTTTCTCTGCAAGTGTGTTTGCGAACCTTTCACTAACATAATAGATTATTATTTAAAGAAAATAAACCTAACGAGATTTTATTTGTAGTGTTTGGACCTTTCAGAGCACGAGTGCGCTTTCCCTCCTTTTCGTTGTTCATGATGGTGGTAGCACACTTAAAATTGTAGACTTTTAGATTTGTTTTTCTGGAGAAAGGGGGCGCCAAATGATGCTATTGCACGGAGCGACAAACTGCCTAGTGCCGGCTCTAGTCCCGACGAACTCAAAACAATCCTTTCCGATTCTAGTTTATACGAGTCGCCCCTATACGCTACCCCTTTTTTTTCGATTGGGCCCAAAAAGAAACTCAACAAGTCAGTAGCGTAGCCAGGATGTGTGTTGGGGGGGGGGGTGCGGCAGTGCTGGTATAGGTACATATAGAAAATTTACCAAAAAAAAATATTTAAACAGAAAAATATATAAAAAAATTAAAAACATCAAAGTACGAAAGTATATTGTCGGACCTGTTTGGGGGGTCCTCTGGCCACCCTTTCCCTACGCCACTGCAAGAAATACGAATTTTTGTATACGAGAAAGGGGTGAACTTCTTCATATACATCTCAATTTAAAAACCAAAGGTCGGTGTTGACAACTTAGAAATTATTTCTAATAAGAAATTAAATCTTTGACGTGCTAAGCTATTTGTCAATTACTGTGTATAAAAATGGATTTATTAAATTTATATTAGCATCCACTTTCCAGTCACGACATGTCTTGATCACTGATAAACCAGAGGCGGTATGACATACCACCGTATACCGTCTCGCTTCGACCACTGTTCTTAGGTCAACTATGACCTAAAAGTGGTTCAGCCATATATCAGTTTGCCACGTTCACAAAACAGTGTTAGCAGTGGTCGAAACGAGACGGTATGCGGTGTTATGTCTCTGGTTTTTCAGTAATAAAGGCATACTGCTTCTTGTTTTTCAGTGATCACAACATACCGTCACTGCAGAGTGGATGCTAAATGCCTATAATAAATACATTTTAATAGACAGTAATTAACGAATACCCTTGCATGTAAAAAGTTTTTATTTCTTATGTAGAAATAATTTCCAAGTTGACAGCATAGACTTTTTTTTTTTTTTTTACCTTTCCCTACATTTTGTTTTTAAAATGAGGTGTCTGTTTAACCTAATTTATATTTCGATGTGCCACACTGAATTTTTTTCTTATGTATGTATGTATGTATGTATGTATGTATGTATGTATGTGTCTTCTTGCCTTAATGCATAGCCTATAAATGTAGTGATTTGAGCATGGACGGATTTAGGGATTGTGTGCTGTGGAGGGGGGGATCTTCCAGGAACTCCGTTCAGTCGAGTGAGGGATTCGGGAGATATACCGCAGGAAATTGTTAATATAAAAGCTCAGTTTTTAGCATTTTCGTGTAATTTCTCTATAGTACAACCTATGGGACATTTTTTTCAGAAAGAATTTGGCGGGGAATCAATGTCTCTTCGTGTGTCATCCGGTAACTGCAGAGAAGCTCTCCAAGGGTTCTTAATCATTATGTAAATAGAAATGGAATATTTTAGGCAACATACCCTCACTGTATTTCAATATTTAGATAGCCGGCATGTCGTGTAAAAATCGTAATAAAACATACCGCCTTTGATTTTTTCCCCACTCCGAACACTGAGTGTTAGAGAAAGTGGATATGAAAAAAATAGCACAAAAGTTTCTTTCCAATTATGAAAAAAGGCAGTCAGTTTTTGGCCCTATTAAGGTGAAGGTGATGTAAACTGTGAAGTAATAAACTGTCTTTATTTAGATAGCGAGTAGCAAACCGAGTTAAGTTTAGCATTAAAAAACATAATTTTCAACTAATTTTTTAACTACCGGTATGCATTGTTGAGTTTCATTTTCATGACTTGTAGGCCTATAGGCCTAGGCCTAAAAATTGTTTTCAAAACTTCATTGTTCGTGAGTATTCTCTTCACTCTACTTGTATTATTAGGCCTATTTTGTTTTTGAATTAGGGGAAGGGGAGGTAAAGTGAATATATGAGGCAAAGCGAATAACGTAATTTACAGTCAATTGAATATGGATTGCAGGAAATGGTTGACTAACCTTTGACGTCACTAGTGAAAGAAGAGAAGGACGTTAATGCCTAATGTCTTCGTGTTTTTGTTTCCACGAAAAAGAAGAAAATTCGAATTTTGCTGAAAAAAAGTTCAAGGGGTAAATATTTCAAAATCTTTTCCTATTATTCCGTACAATGTTTGTGAACATAGCATGCATGAATAGTGTGCGGTCTTATGTTTATCATCATATTTGGAAGTAATCGTAACTACGCAGTTCATGCGCTGTAGATATTCTTTTGTTTCGTGTGGCAGTGTTGTGTAAAGAGAATAATTTTAGAAGGGTCAAACGAGTAGCAATTCACTGTCAAGGAATCTTTACCAAAGAAGAGTGCAGAGAAGTATATCAAGTCCACTAAGTCTACCGAAGCAGGTACTAGTACACTTTCCGTGAAGGAACTACCAGAAAAAGAATGAATTGTACCGATCAAAGTTTTTCTGTAAGAAGAAATATTTTTGCTGCTCCTATTGATATACCAAGTACATCTGAAATTGCAAGGACAGTCACTTCAAAAATGTTCAGAAGAAGACGGTAGTTACCAGTGGAAATTTAGTCATGAATATTATCCACACACTCCTACAGAAGACTGTAACCAATGCTCTATTTCCCGTCATGGTTTCAAGAAAATTGCATTGACTATTAGGGTCAGGAAATTTACGTTTGTGATGTATGCAAAGCGAGCACATAATGTGATATTCTAATCCCTAATTTGTTTCTTTTTTCAGTTTTTTTTTTGTTACTCAGATTGTTGTAATTAAGGTTACTTTAGATTAAAAGAAACAAGACACATAGAACACTACCTATTTGATAAGAAAGTAGGTCTATACATATGGCTCTTTTAGTATGTTTAGGTCTAGTGTGTATGCAATCCTTAGATACAATTCAGTATTTAATTGTATTAGAGTAACACAAAACGTTAAGCGCTTCAATATTCTTGTATGTCAAGCAGTTCGTTTAAGTGGTAATTCAATAGAATATATATTCTTATATAAAATTTATAGTTCGTATATTTTTCCATAATAATTTACGAGAGTTAGATTAATCTTAGGGATGAGTGTTTGTGGGTAATTTTCTCAGAAACGACGAAGTCTGTTTTCATATTTCATAAATATTTATTAATATACCTGTAATGTTGCATATATAACGTCGAGTCGGTGAGAATACCTACAAGAGATAGTTTACTCTTGATGAGCTTTTTTTTTTGACGGATTTGTAAAATAAAATCTGAGATTTAAAAATATATATATATATAAACAGAAATATTTCATGATGATTCCTAACATATGACACAGATCGTTTTCTTATGGAAAAATCTAGAAGGGGTAGTTTTTCGGTAAAAAATTTTCCGAAAAAGCCTGATAATTTTATTAATATTTCACAAGAAAATGTTCTATCAAAATCTCTAGCACGAAGTGATTGACAATTAGAGCCATCTAAATCGGGTTCACCTAAACGAAAAGTTTCTGCAAAACAAATTTTCTTAACTTTTAGAAGTTATAAGATATAGTTAATGTCACTCCGGAATTTTTCTAGATACGCCTCCAAACGGGTTCTCGATCTAAGTTGCCTACTGGTACTCGAAAAAGATACCACTTTAACAGCTAAATGATGCTATCTCGAATTGTTTCTCTGTACGCCACTGCATAATTTTTTTGAAAACCACTTTTTCGTTTCCGTACACAGGTTTCAAGAAACGTTCATAAGTGTTTAGACATTCTTGAAATAAATTTTAAAAGCGAGCAAAAATTGCTCGTACCCGTTTTCTCCTTCAAACGCGGAATTAAACAAAATGAAGTACGTATTCAGTCATTCTTAATTATGAGCTTATATTCAGTAGCATACGTACCCGAGAGCAAATCCTCCCATTCAACATTTTATGTTTGTAAGATTGTTAATGAAAAACATGGTGAAAGTTTTCCTTTCTTCTCATTTATGAGCAGTATAATTATAATGAATTTCACACCTCCAACTCAGGCCCATTATCAGAATACTAAGACTAAGAAGAGCGAGATTATATTTGGGGAGCTGAGTTCACCATACATTGCTGAGTTATACTTGAGTTCAACATACATTCCTAGTTTCTTAAAACATATCCGTTACTTACAATAAAATAAAATTATAAACTTCGCCATCTTCTTATCTTGGCCTCATTTTTCTTGAATCTGTATTTTCACATAAGCCAAATATTAATATCACTTCAAATTGTCCATATGCTTATCCTCATATTATTTCTCTTCAATATGCATTTTCTAACAAGACAAGCATTAATTGATACTCTACCTAAATTGCGCACTTTCTCTGAATTCGCCACCTGCTTATCTTGCTTAATATTTCTGGAATAATGCATTTTCTCATAAAACAAGTATCAATTATTAACCTTTCTAAATGGGCCACTCTGTTAACCTGGCATCATTTTTCTTGAATCTGCAAATTCTCATAAGACAAACATTAACTGTTATTCTCTTTAATTTAGCCTTCAGTTTATCTTGTTCTAATTTTTATTGATTGTCTATTTTCTCATAAGCCAAGCATTAATTATTATTATATCTTAATTAATCACTTGCTTATCTTGGCATTGTTTTTCTTGACCCTGTATTTTCTGGAAAGACAAACAGTAGTTGTTGGCCTCTCTACAAATTGCCATTTGCTTATATTGGCCTTGTTATTGTAGAACAGACGTACTGATGTGTAGACAGACACACACAAATGCTGGTTTGATTCCAATGGAAGACATTTGCTCAATTACATTGTTTAATGTCCATATTTTATTAATGGAAGAATAATCTAGAATTTTCCTTTTGCTTTCCTTATTTTACTATCGTAGCAAAAATAGAATAAAATAAAATCGTAATACTATTTTTTGTGATTATTTTTTGCCGAAAAGAGAAAAAGAAATCTAACACTGAAGGTTCGAACATGGAACGACATATTATTAGAAAGTAACAGAGTTAACCAGAAGCTCACACAGGAGCGGTTCTATAATGGACTCACAAAGTTACGTGTCTTCCCAATTACTACAATGTAAAATAATGTGACACAAACCATCGATTATGGATATTTATTCTTTTACATGAATGAAAAAAGACGAAATAATTTTTTTTGGTTATTTTATTATAACAAAAAGTTAAATCTTTCAGTTTAAGGTCCCATGATTATGCTCTTTACGCTAAAGGAGACATTGATTACAGGAAGTGAATGATGATGGGAGAATTGATTAAAGGAAGTGAATGATGATAGGAGAATTGATTAAAGAAAGTGAATGATGATGGGGGAACAGAAAACTAAGGCGCTAAAGACAATAGATGAAGTAATTGGTATAACACAAAATGGGAGTGCTTAGGAAATTTATTTCCTCTGTGCATTGTGACAACATGGACTTGTCGCCACAATAATTACTATGGATTTCCGGATTTTTGGTGTACCCTGCTGTTTGGACTGGACAACGATGGCTTGTTATTGGATTGAAAAGAGACGTTTTGCTATCGGTCAGTGGCGTAACAATGACATTTGGCGCCTCTAGACAAAATTCTAGACAAAGTCAAACAACATTCAGCGAAGATCCAAGCGATAAAATTACGAAAATCCTTAAAATCAAAATGAATTCAATTAGAAAAAATCCCTGTTAGAATTAACACCCACCCGCTCGTACTTGCATATAGTAGTAACTCGTTGACGTAACAGACAGACAGCACGGTTGGGATGGCTTCAGTGCTATCAAACAGCACCCCTAGGCAACATTCAATTCTTCCAAGCTTCTGGCGCCAGAAAAGTAAGGCATCAGCCACGAAGAAGAGTAAAGGGTGCAAAAGTTGACTATTAACGTAAAAGTACATAATACTCGTTACAAAACAACTAAATTACTCTTAAATGTTATTTCTTTTCTGTCTTTCTTCACATTTAATGTCCGTTCTCTATTCGTTTGTTTTTTCTTTTTAAAAAAATAAAAATTCTTTACTTTCGTAATAATTTCACATAAAATAGCCCATTCCACACCAATAGTAGTGGCGTAGCAAAAGACTAGGCAGGGTAGGCATTGCCTACGGGTGCAGGCCGTTTCTGTATATTAGGCGGCGCCCCAGGTATTTAATAAAAAATGGAAGTAAATTATATAAATGGAGCTAGAAGTTTTTCGCTGTCTTCATTTCGGAACATGGCAAGAATAAAAATTCCTTCTCACTTCACTCGTAGTTTGTTACATTTTCATATCAAATTATTGGCATTACTGTAAACTCGTCGAAGTTATAGCACTGTGTGATTAAGAAATTTATCCTCCTGTATTAACACGATGTCAGTCCTATATTACGTGTACTGATTTTACTAACTTTGAATAAAATTCCGTTGCGCAACAGGCTTTCAACAATAATGACACATTCTATGACCTATAAGATCTGGGTTAAAAGGAGTCAAAAAGTGTTGCCATGATTAAGAGTCACAGCACAAGTGCCAGTTAATGCGGCTACACAGAACCCAGCACAAACACCAAGGGTCGGGAAAACTGGGCAACTCTCCGGGGTGCCAATATCAGGGTACGACCAGACAATACCCCTAAGGATTATTGTATACTGTATATATTTTTAAAAATCTAAATATGAAGGATGTGACCTACCAATAATGAAAAAAAAAATGATCATTTGTACCGTGGTAGCCAGGGATGTAATGGAGGGTATACGCAGGTATACGGCGTATACCCACCTCTAATTTTTGTAAAGTATCGTATAGCCACCTAAAATTTAGGAAGTACGCGGTTATACGCTACTTTCGATCAATAGTATACTCACTTCATTAGAACAAACAACTGCTTTTCATGAACTTTTCAAAAAAAAAAAAAGTCACTAAACAGCTGGTTGTTAGGCTGTTACCGCGAATGATGTCTAAATTCTTTTAAAATATTTGCGTTTTCGGGGCGTGGGTATCAAATTTTCTGAGAACCTCTTCTATAATGGAAAACAGCACTCTGAACATGCAGTGATTTATCCTCAAGATGTCACATGCATTGTCTCTACCTTCCAAATTCCAAATTCAATTCAAAGTATATCGATTGGATAAAATTTGAGCAAGGCAATATTGGATGGAACCAGTTCCTTTCTAATCGCGGAAGGAGGTTCCGAAAAAAGTTGGTATTTACTTTAAGAGTTAAGAGGAAATTAAATGAATGTATCTGCGCCAAGAAATCGTTGGCCTGAACAAAAATGACAAAATGACCTATCATCGGTCTAGTTTGAAGCATTCACCGTCGTTCCTTGATAAATACTCAGCAGCTGCTACTAGTAGTAGTTTTCCCTCAACCTACTGAACAGGAAAAAAAAAAGAGACAGGGTAAAAATAAATATTTTTCTTTGTTGTGTAATTTTCTTTCAGATAAAAAAAAATTGAAGAAAATTTGTTAACAGAAAGGGGAAGAAAACAAAAGTCAGGAAAGACTTGTAGCGTATGAACATTTCACAGCAATCCCAGATCATTTCGATACATTTCGATCACTTCGAAAATATTTGCTTAGTAGTGTTTAACCCTACGCTTATTAAGCTCATATAACACGTATTGAGCCCGGTATTTTTATTGATCAATTCAAGCATGGACCAAAGAGCACCCCAGATGCGTTTCGGAACCGAATGGTAAACTTGCCGGTGCCAAGTGGAGGCGGAGGGGTGAGGGAAATTAAAAAAAAAACACCCTTAGTTTTCAAGATATCAAGATTAAAATTTTGCATACGGATTGTGTGTACCTTTGATTATTTCTCCCTCTCTCTCTCTCTCCTTTTTTTTTTTTTGATACCTACCTGAACACGGAAATACTTTTAGGAGGAGAGCATTTTTGGTCTTTATCTATTTTTCCTTTTTTCCAGGGTGCGTATTTATTTAATTTAACAATCACCAGATACAGCTCAGAGGCCATTTTATTCTGCATATGTAACAACAACAATAACAGTAATAGAAAGGATTTAGGTAGGTATCGGCCTGGGCCTGTTTAGTAGGTACCATCCCGGCATTTGCCTGGTAGGACTGAGGAAAACCACAGTCAGGATTGTTGGCAGCGGGAATCGA
The DNA here is from genome assembly GCF_964235325.1 of Thermobia domestica. Classification (NCBI taxonomy): domain Eukaryota; kingdom Metazoa; phylum Arthropoda; class Insecta; order Zygentoma; family Lepismatidae; genus Thermobia; species Thermobia domestica. The sequence goes on along the minus strand of NC_137456.1, from coordinate 340,897,773 downwards.
ACCCACGAACTACCGAATGCGAAGCCACGCTCTACCACTTGAGCTACTTCTCTCGGAAAGATTGTCGTTTGTGATTTTTAAAAATCGCTCCTCACGAGAAACCTAAACCTCGAATCGAAAAAAATTATTAACCTAAAGTTTTAGATGGGTATACAGATACTACTCGACTAACTTTAGCGCTGGTATTAGGGTTTAATTCAGCCACAAATTGGCCTCGAAAATGCTCTCCAAGGTGCCTGTTTCCTGTTTGGTCGAAGCGGCTCTTTTCTATCGCTTCTGATTTTTTTAAAAAAAGTATCGGACCAAGTTGCAAACACGAAAAATATTCGATCATAACGCCGCCGCAGGCCTCATATGCTTAATTTGGTTTAAATTTGTCTTGAAATTGGCATAGACCCGATGTGACTATCCTCAAGAGCCGCCCCTTTATACGAATTATTGAAGTTTAGCCTCAATTTTCAACACCGTGACTGTATGAAATATTGCCCTGCATTTTAAGGTGGAACCCCGGAGCCATCGTAATGCATTTAAAGCAGCAAAAGAAAGCTTCGTGTCTGAAGATCGTAACAAAGACTAGCTTTGAACTTAAGAGAGTGATATAACCTAAGTTTATTTCTGCTTTTCCGAGACATCTAAAATTTTAAGTTAGGTCTGGTAGTTCATGAAAACAGCTTGTCTTCGTATTATTGTATTGTTTATCTATTCTTTATATTTAGCTATTAACGCTTCAAGTCATTAATTATTTGCTCATTGGGACATAGCTGTCATTGTTTTAATTGAATAGTTGAGTGACAGTAGCCTAAATACCAACAGCAATAAGGCCGATATTGGTATTAATACGGATACTAATTTCGACATTATTGCTGTTGGTACTTAGGATACTGGGTCACTCTAGGGATGCGCTCGAGTCGAGACATGTTTCGAATCTCGACTCGACTCGACTCGGATTCGAGTCGAGACACACTCTGTAAAATTCGAGATGAGTCGAGACAAACGTATTTCTCGACTCGAATTTTCGAGTCGAGACACGAGTCGAGTCGAGACGGCTCTTAAAAATCTCGACTCGACTCGAATGTCTCGAAGATCTTTCTATAATTTTTAATATTATTTTGAAGAAAGTATTCACTCAGAAACAGCCTTGAAACCAATTCCAGCTTTTATTCCTTCAGAAAGGTACAGAACGCATAAAATTAATAGTTAATCTTTAAAGATCAAGATTTAATTTTCAGCTCAATTCAGTTAATTAGAACTAAAATAGTTAATGGCGTTGTATTTGGTTGTACTGCAAATATAATGATAATAATAATAATTGATCATCTAGTTTGTATAAAACTATTATCCGTAGTCTAAATCTAGTTTGTATAAAACTATTGCGATAAAGTGAACTTCATAAATTCTCTGAATGAGCAGTTGGTAATCTATAGTAATTTAGCATAGTTATAATTATTGTGTTTTCGTTCCCATGAACGCAATAGGGTTACGTAACGTCTGGATTATTCGCTTGCCCAACTATTTAGAGGCTTTAATATGTTGCAGCATATCACGAGCTACGGATAATATATAATGTAACATTTGCTGTACTGTACATCACATATTATGATACGAGACTATTTTACATAGTATATCTTATCTAATATAAATAAAATAAAGAGTTTGTTTGTGTGTTTGTCTGTCTGTTTGTGTGCGACCTGGGGACCAGACGAGTGGACCGAGAGTTCCCAAAATTTGGTCACGGGTACCTTGGTCCAGGCCCCAGATCAAGACGAAGCGTTTTTTTTAAATTTCGAACCAAGGGGGTCTCGGGGGGACGTTTACTGGGACCGACCTGGGGACCAGACAAGTTGACCGAGAGTTACCAAATTTTGATCACGGATACCTTGGTCCAAGTCCCAGTCTAAGGCGAAGCGTTTTTGTCAAAATTGTAACCAGGGGGGTCTCAGGGGAGCGTTTACCGAGACATGTAGTAAAAGAATCCAAATTGATCGACATTAGTGTCAAATCCATAGTTTTCACGGTCGCTGAGATCAATGGTGACACTTCCATCAGCGATGACTTGCAAATTCAGCTACCACTGTATGCGGGTCGGGTGTCAGCGGGTGAGGAATACCGAAACATGTATAAATAGCCCATATTGATAGACATCATAATAAAGTCAAAACCATAATTTTGAGTTGAATTGATTCTGAGTTTAACGTCCCGTTCAGCAGCGAGGCTATGTGAGACGTGGACCTATGATTACCGTGGAATCCGAACCACATGAACTCCCACCGGGAATCAAGCCCAGGTTTCCCACACCAAAGGCAAGTATGCTAACCGTTAGCCACGAAGGAGCTCCACCATAATTTTAGTGGGCGATAAGAAATATCTCGCCAGTGCTTTTACAATAAATAAAAGTTTATAAGTATTAAAGAATAGTGGTAAAAGATTTTATAATAGCTCTTTTATTTATGAGATATAAGTATTTTGAAGAAAAAAAACTAAAGAATAGGTTGGCGGAACCACAAAAGACTCGTAAAATAAACTTTCTTATAAATACATACGCACCTTACTCACCTTTTATAATTGGTATGCTTACGTTCTCCATAAAAACAGAAATTCTCTTTTAGTGATACTTTACACAAGATCACGAAGTGGATTCCAATTTAATTAAAGACAAAATGCAATACAATAATCCACAAATATTGCCTCAAGTGAGTTTAAAGATTTCTAAACATTAGTGCGAAACCGGGCTCTGCCGTTGCGATCGATTTGCAGGTCTTGAGACGAAAGTAAGAAGGGACTTACGCACATAGTAAGTAAAAACAATTAATATGCCTGTAACTTTCCCCCAAATGGGCGTATCTTAAAACTAATCTCACCATTGTTTTCCTAATTAAATTCTAGCCAGAAATTATGTATCATATTACCATATTCCCATTTTGAAAACTTGACCTTAATTCAAAATGGCGGATTTCAAGATGGCTACTGACAAGGTCATACCTACCATACGACTTCCCCCCAGGACTTATATGTATCCACATGGTTGTTCTTCACTTTTCTTCATTAACGCTCCGTTTACAAAGGGTAGTAAGGGACTTCTGTAGTAATCTAATAACCACATCACAACTCTTAAGTCATTTAAAAAAAAAAAAAATAGAAAACTTGAACTATGGCAAAAATTTGTCATCACAAGTAATGCATACATGCCTTCTATCAGCAAAAAAGTTTCATTGAAATTGGAGCCGGACATTTGAGTGATGTCCCTTGTGAAATTGATTGACCGTGACGTCAGAACGCATCGCCCCTCTTCCCGGAATTTACGGGAAATACGTGACCTGAGTGTGCACATGTGGTGTCAGCTCTCTCGAGCGACCTATCAAGGATCAATGCGTGTATGCCAAGACGTGTCGCCGTTTTTATCCATGCCAAAAGTCGACGTACTGACAATTAGGTAGGTAGTCATAATGGTCTGGGTGATATGTGCGTATATTTTAACTCGTACATTTTGTCTCGACTCGAATTCGAGTCGAGTCGAGACAGAGACTGTCGAGTCGAAACACGAGTCGAGACAGAAACATATTTTCGAGTCGAGACACGAGTCGAGACAACATTTTCTCGAGTCGAGTCGAGACAGGCTTAAATCTCGACTCGACTCGACTCGTGCGCATCCCTAGTCACTCAATCTATCAATTTTAAAACGGTCATGCGGCAACGAAACAAAAATTAAACATTTTCTTACTTTAATGCAATTATGATCCGACAAAAGAAAGCTAAATTCATTTTCCGAGCAAAAGAACAACTAAACACAATTTGGGAGAGAGAGAGAGAGAGAGAGAGACTGAGAAAGAAAGAAAAAAGAAAGAGAGAGTTTGTAAGCTACAGGACGGACAAACTACAGATTGAGGGAGATTAATCCCTTCTTGGTTATGGCCCTGATTATCACAGCAGCCAGTAGGCTGTGGTTCGCCACCGATTTACAATGTTAATATTCAAAATTTCAATCTTAAATTACTCCAAATGTACTCAACATTTTAACTCAAACGAGATATGTGTATTTCTGTGTACATTAAATACATTCTTTGGAAGTATCATAGTGACAGATAGGACCAAAGGAATGACCAAGGCGGCAGAAACAACATTGGTCCGTCATTTTTTTCTTCTTATAGTTATCAGTCATACAAGTACATCCACTCCTACAACCTGACCTACATAACGCAGAGAGCTAAATGAGTTTTTAAGTTAATCTATAACATTATAGGTAATACTTTTCTCAGTCTCTGGTTGATAGGTTAAGAGGTTCGGTAACTGTTCTCCAAAACAGCTCTCCATTCAGACTTCTCTTGCTACTTCATATATATATCCTGCTTGTTATGCAACCGATACGCGCAGAGAGCCAGTGTGAGTTGCCTATAAGCAAGGATACTTCACCATAACTTTCTTATGAACTTTGAACTTTAAATCTTAATAGTGCAAAGACTAATAGTGTTGAAACACCCGATATATATATATATATATATATATATATATATATATATATATATATATATATATATATATATATATATATATATAATGTGTGTGACAAGAGATGGAGCGTATACCCAGCTAAAAAATTAGCATTACATCACTGCTGGTAGCTATAATTCAAGTTGTTTTCCCGTAAGTTTAGTTGGAATCTGGAAGCGTTCTTTATTCTAGTTGTTCCCCTCCATTCTAGTTGTCCACGTGCTAGACACACCAAAAACTATTATATTTTTTAGTGCTTGTGGCTACAGAAAAAAAAAGAAGAAAAAATAAAACATAAAAAGAAAGAAAGATAAAGGGAAGTAAAAATTGTAATGTGAAAACTATCTCTTTAGTTACAATACGGTCACCTGATGGCAGCACATACGAACTTTTGGATAGCCTTGATATGTTTTCAATCGGAAAAGGGATATAAGATAATTTCACGAAACTGCAAGGTATCATTTTTGTTTCTTTTCGATGAAAGAAATGCATTATCAATATAATGTGAAACCTGTTCACAGTTTGTACTTTTCATCTTATCGCTCACAGTGAATTCTTTATGAAAATGTTACACAACTAAAGGTATTCGCCGTTATACATCGTTAACGTGTCTTTTTAATTTTGTTATGTTCTTTTTTTGGAAAGGAGTGTTGGTTGTAGTCATTTCGGTGATTCCCAACTCTTCTTCACAATCATACACTGAACGATGTTATAGCTTGGCTTATGAAACTCTGCCGCGGTTGGCACCAACAAAGAATTTCCTCCACAACAGATACTACTGAAGTAACTTAAGTCAAGTTACTTCAATAGTGTCTGTCTTGGAGGAAATTCCTCGTTGGCGTAAATTGCGGTAGAAATTCCAGAGCTAAGCTATACGTCGCAGAAAACTTATAATTTCGTGGTTAATGTTTATTTTGTTTAAGTTTTCCGAAAGGGATGTGGAAATTGCAAACATCAGGGATTTATGATGTATGTTTTAGGGATCATGAGCCAACAATCAGAAAATCAGTATTACATTTCAAACTTTCAACAGGAGTTCTTTTCTTCTAATCAGGAAGCATCAGACTACTGAAGAAATGGTTTGTGTAGAGTCTATCACTCAAATTTCAACCGCGAAGAAATAAAAAATATGTTACGACATTACAAGAAAGAAAAAAAGCAGTTGCTTTGTTACTTGGACATCACATGAAGAAGTTTACTTTCCATGGATTCATATTTTCTCAATTAATATCGAAACCGGAAGTAGTAGTAAATTTCAACCATTTCCGGTTTCAGTAGAGAGATTAGAGTAAAGATTAAATATATTCCTTGTACGTTTAATTCTTCACAGGAAACCGCTTATCTCTATTTATTACCTATTCCACTCGATAGCAATATCTGTTAAAACGGGAGGTGGTTATTTTCGCTACTTAAAATTTCAGTGGAGATACAATGTATTCGTCGAACGTTTAATTGAGTTCAGAATTTAGCTTTTCGCTATCTGTTAACGCTTTTACTCTTTAGTGATCAACGTTAAAAAAAAAGCGAATTACTAATATTCCACTCCCTGGAATATTTCCAAATTTAGCGACTAAATCTAGTGCATTTGAAGGGGGAGATAGTGATTTTTTTTTTTTTAACAATAGTGACTTACGACTGTTGGAATATGTTTCAGACAAAACTAATGAAATTTTCTGGCCCTTTGCTTTTTAAAAATGTCATTATTTCTTATTGAGCGATTGTCAAGAATTTGGTGTATATGAAATGAAATCTTTGAGTTGAACGTCTCACAATTATACCCGTCACGTAAGTGGATGATGATGGAAGAATTGGTGGAATGAAAATAAAGGAGGAAACGTGAGTAAACTAAGAACATCCACGGACATGATATTGTCAACCACACACCTACTTGGTCAGGGATCGAACCATGGGTCCTACGGACCTGAGGTAAGAACACTACTACTATGCCACCGTGTCCCGCTTGATTGGTAAACAAAACGATTAACATAATTCGGGGGTGACCTGTTTATTTCATGACAGCGTAACGTGCTTGGCAAATTCAGGAATTCTACTGCGGCTTGTTACAACTGACAACACAACTTCCTGGTAACGATAAGAATATGACAGCTTTATTGACAATTGATAATTCGGAACAGAACGGGGAGTAAATTATTTGTGGGTGATTACTGCACGTTCGTTTTCCAAACAAAAAAAAAAAAATGAACTAGGGTAGTGGTGGGCCAACTTTTTTAAAAGATGGCCAAAGAAAAAAATCTTAGCAATATAATATGCACAATTGATACAATTCCTTAAATATAAACTACTAATGATGGAAGTATTTTACAATCTGGTTCGTACTTGGTTGATTTCAGTTCAATTTCTGTCCATTTCAGTAGCGACCAAGAGCATTACGTGGATTGCGAAACACATGAGCTCCCGCCGGAAATTGAACCCGGATTTCCCACGCCAAGGGCGCATATGCTAACCGCTCAGCGAAGAGGGAGGTCTGGTTTCTACTGGGCTGAACTGATTCTCCTGTATGAAATTAAATACATATCTGTTTGCGATACGGACAAATCTCGCGGCCGAAACATCACCGCCCAAATCCTTGCGCTGACAAAACCTTGCCATTCAAAACCTCACGTGGTGAAAACTGCGCCGCCAAAAAAATCGTGGGCAAAACTTCGCCTGGTGAGAAGCTCGCCTTCCGAAACCTCACGTGGTGAAAACTGCGCCGCCAAAAAAATCGTGGGCAAAACTTCGCCTGGTGAGAAGCTCGCCTTCCGAAACCTCAAGGCCCAAAATCCTGCTTGGTCAAAACATTGTGCTATAAAACTTTTGATTAAAATTTACCCAATGAGTTTCTTAATAGGCAAATTTCATATTACAAATAATAATAATAATAATAATAATAATAATAATAATAATAATAATAATAATAATAATAGAAGAAGAAGAAAAAGAAGAAGAAGAAGAAAAGAAAGCATCGTGTGCGTGAGTTTTCTCGAGGTATTCGTTTCCTCACACTTTCTTCATTCCACAATTTCCTTTATCCTCACCATCTAAGTGAAATTGTAAAAAGATCCCAGGCCCAAACCATATATAGATTGGATAAAAAGTACTGGCAACCCTGCCGGCACGCGCCAGTCTAGTGACGGAGAACCGCGAGGTGGCAGCACCGGAGAAGACAATCTCAGTTGAGGAACTTAGGTGAGTGGGAACGCTGTTGAGTCAGTCAGTCAACGAGAGCAGTGACGTCAAATTGGTATCGCGAGTGGAAGCGCTCTAAACACAATGTTCACTAAACATGAACAGCGTTCGTGGATCAAAATTGAAGTGGCACGTGGTCGTAGTGCACGAGAATGTTTTCAGAGACTGCGGGAAGCCTGTGGTGATGCAGTGTAGCCATACCCCACCGTAGCTCGATGGGTTAAAGTGTTTCGTGAAGGCAGAAAGAACGTGGAAGACCGCCAACGTTCTGGACGACCTCCAGTGGACAACATGACAATTCAGATCCTTGCTGGACGTGGATAGACGGTGGACTGCGCGTGAGTTATCGGCAGAGGTTGGGGTGTGCCATAAAACTGTACTTCACATTTTGAACGACATCCTGGGTTTTCGCAAAATTGCAGCACCTTGGGTTCCACATGTCATTACCGAGATGCAGAAATGGTACCGATATGCACTGGAACAAGAATTGCTGGGCCGCCACCAGAGGAAGGGTGACAATTTCTTGGACAGGATCGTTACCAATGATGAAACATGGGTTCGATCCTACGAACCATGTATGAAGCGCCAATCCAACGAATGGAAGCATCCCGGTTCCCCTCGGCCAAAGACGGTGCGCCCTAGTCAGGGAGGAGTGAAGGTGATGTTGATAGTCGCGTATGATGTCCAAGGGATTATCCTACACCATGCTGTACCAGCAAAGCAGACTGTAAATGCGCCATATTACTGCACGTTCTTGCAACACCATCTGCGTCCCGCACTTCGGAGAAAGCGACCTGATCTTTTGGCACGGACCCCAATCATTTTGCACGACAATGCACGGTGTCACACACCTACCGCCGTGACAGCCCTTTTACGTGTCTGGAACTGGGAGATTCTGGAACATCCACCATATTCGCCGGATATGAGTCCGTGCGATTATGACCTGTTTTCCAAGATGAAGCAACCACTTCGCGGACAACGATACAACACCAGACAGGCCATCCTCAATGCCGTAGGGCGGTCGCTGCGAGACATAGCCAGAGAACAACGTACTGACGGAGTACGGCGCCTTCCATACGTGTGGCAGAAGGTTGTGGACATGGGGGGTGATTACATTGAAGGAATGTAGAACGTATTTTCCCTTCTAATACAGTCATTTGTAAATTATAACAAGTGTGCCATTACTTTTTATCCATCCCTTGTATATATATATTTCCAAAGCACGCCTTAGAATTCTTCTTGTCATTATTTTATTGTAATTATATGTTATTACTAATTATATATATGTAGCAATACATAAAATATTCTACATCGAAGAATTCGTCGTGATGAGGTTTTATACTGACATTTCTTCCTAGGCGAGATTATGACCCACGTAATTTAGGCCAGATGGGATTCTGTGTTGCGAGACCAGGACCGGGAGGTTTTGCAGAGATTTTGTGATGCAAGGTTTTGGCCCACGAGGTTTCGGGCGGCGATGTTTTGGCTAGGTGAGGTTTCGGCTCAGCGAAATTTTGGGTGGCTTGGTTTGCCCTCTCTATACTAATGAAGTTTTGAATATATCTAGCTGCAATGTGCACTATGTACTGCATATTTCTTAGAAAATGATAAATTGAAGTGACCAAGTTTGGTACCTTTGAATTTCTTTTTATTCTCCCTTAAAAGTGCTGTTTTTCTTAAATTGAGCATTGGTAAACAATGAACGAGAAGTGTGGAAGACGAAATATTGTTTGTTTACGAATACGTGTTTTTTTATTATTATTATTATTATTATTATTATTGATTATGCTTACGAATGCATGTTTATGTTTTCCGCAAAAGAAAGGGAGATTTCGATTATACGCATAAATTGGAATAGTATGCTATATGTTTTCGATTTCCGGTGGAAGTTCATGTGGTTCGAATTCCACGTTAATCAGTAGGTCCAGGTCTTATATAGCCTCGCTGCTGAAAGGGTGTGAAACTGAAAATCAACTCAACTTAAGCTATTTGTTTCAGTGACTTTCAGAACTGAATTTAGCTTCATTTTACGAAAAAAATTGGCAACAGTGTCTTGTATCAGTATTATTTCCATCAGCGAAAACGATTCTCTTTACGAACTTTGAGCTCCTTCGTGGCTTAGCGGTTAGTGTACAGGCCTTTGCTACGGTTAGGCCTTATACCTAACCTGTACAGGCCTGTACACACGGGTCCGATTCCCAGCGGGAACTCATATACTTTGGATCTCACGTTAAGTTGTAGGTGCACGCCTTATATAGCCTCGTTCCTGAAAGGGACGATAAAGTTAAAAATCAAATCGATTCCCAACTTTAGACCCTTTGCATCCTGAAAATAAATGGTGTTTATCCAAAACTATATTTGTGATATTTTTTGTCTCGCAGATGCACACGAACAGAGAGAATATATAAAGAAGCTCTGGTAAAAGAATCCTCTAAATGAAATAATGAACGAATGAATGAAAGAAAGTAAACAAAATACCAAAGAAGAAACAATCAACTTCCAAAACGTTCCATATAAAATGTGTGTAGATCAAAGATTTACTAGTACCGTTAGGCTCAGTATGAGATGCCAGTATCACAGTGAAAACCTACATCGTGAAAAACGTACCAGGGGGTACAAGATCACGGGAGATTTATTACCCCCGGTAAAATTTCGCCGCAGAATGTATACAACCCTGCTGTATTCAAATATATAAGTGGACATTGAAGTCCAATGTTATCAATCAACCGGACTTTGCCAAAGGACTCGATTAAGATACCTCCGACGCTATTGTTATAACTTCTCTTTGACCTAACGGAGGGGGGAAGATTTTAACGAGGAATTTCTACCCCTGCTGCTTTTAAATATATAAGTGGAAAGTGAAGTTAATATTATCAATCAACTGGACATTGCCAGAGTGTTCAATTAAAATAGTTCCGACACTATTGTCATAACTAACTTTTGATCTAGCCGAGGGGGTAAAATTTGACCGGGGAATAAGTATCCCCCTGCTGTTTAGAAATATGTAAGTGGAAAGTGAAGTTCAAGGGTATTGATCGAGTGTACATTGCTAAAACACTCGATTAAGATAGTTTAGATACTATTGTTATAACTTCCCGTTGATCTTAGCAGAGGGGGGTAAGATTTCACCAGGAAATTTGTAACCCCCTACTGTTTTAAAATATACAGCAAGTGAAAAATGAACTTCAATGGTATCAGTACCTTTATAGGTAGTGTATTCTGCATTCATAATTTTAAGTTTATGTGCTGAAAGGGTTAAAGTACATAAGTTGCCTGGGTTCTTAAATTTTTGCGTATAAATGAAGACATTCAATGTGAGAGTCTTTTGTAACGTTGCGAAGATCTATGGCGTGATTTTGACATACTCTACTGCCGTGTCTAGTGTGATCGTAACTAGAGTTTACTCATTTGTAATTTTAGTGCATCAAGATGTCGTGTAAGTAAAGATATTTAAATGACTTCCTCACTAGGACTGTGGAGAAAGTATCAGACCATGGTGCCGGAAAGCCAAATCACTCACCTTACTTTTTTTCGTCCTCATTCCTTTTAGACTAGTTTCGTCCTTAAACACGATGGAGTATCGTAGTCTTTCTAGTGCGGATGTAATGTCCAGAAAGGAAGTTTAACGAAACTTCTTGTACTGTGGAGAAGAAGACAATAACATGTCCTACTTGAATCGATTCATTATCCCTCTGCAGTCTTCGGTGCACTGAAGTTCACCATTGATACCATACCATTGATAGCATTGGAGTTCACTTTCACTTATATATTTTAAAACAACCGGGGGATACAAATTTCCCGGTGAAATCTTACCCCCTCGGCTAGATTTACGGGAAGTTATATCAATAATGTCGGAACTATGTTTACCGAGTGCTTAGGCAATGTGCTGTTGATTGATACCATTCAAGTCCACTTACATATTTTGAAACAGAAGGGTGTGAAGATTCCTCGTGAAATCTTACACCCCTCAGCTAGATAAAATGGAATTTATAACAATAGTGTCGGAACTGTCTTAATCGAGTCCTTGTCCAGTCGATTGATAACATTGAAGTTCACTTTTCACTTATATATTGTAAAACAGCAAGGGGCGTCAAATTCCTCTGTGAAATCTTACCTCCGTCGACAAGATCAAAGGGAAGATATAACTATTGTGTAGGAACTATCTTAATCGAGACCTTTGGCAATGTCCAGTCGATTGATACCATTGAAGTTTACTTTCTAATTTTATATTTTAAAGCAGCAGGCGGGTACAAATTCCACGGTAAAATCTTTCCGCCATCTGCTAGATTTACGGGAAGTTAAAACATTAATGTCGGAACTATGTTAGTCGAATCCTTTGGCGAAGTCCAGTCGATTGATAACATTGAAGTCCACTTTCCACTTATGTGTTTTAAAACAGAAGGGTGTGAAAATTCCGCTGTGAAATCTTACCCCGGTCGGCTAGATCAAAGGAGAGTTATAACAAATATTGTAAGCACTATCTTAGTCGAGTCCTTGAGCAATGTCTAGTCGATTGGTACCATTGAAGTTCACTATCTACTTATATATTTTAAGCAGTAGGGGGTACAAATTCCACGGTGAAATCTTACCCCCTCGGCTAGATCAAATGGAAGTTATAACAATAGTGTGGAACTATCTTAATGGAGTCCTTTGGCAATGTCAAGTTGATTGATACCATTGAAGTTCACTTTCCACTTATATATTTTAAAGAAAGAAGGGTGTAAAAATTCTAGCGTGAAATCTTACAACTCTCGGCTAGATCAAAGAGAAGTTATAACGATAATGTCGGAACTATCTTAATCGAATCCTTTGGCAATGTCCAGTCAATTGATAGCATTGAAGTTCACTTTCCATAGGTATATTTCGAAACGGAAAGGGAATCAAATGCCTCGGTAAAATCTTACCCCCGTCGACTAGATCAAAGGGAAGTTATAACAATAGTGTCTGAACAATCTTAGTCGAGTCCCTGGGCAATGTCCAGTAGGTTGATACTGTTGAACTTCACTTTCAACTTATATATTTTAAAACAGCAGGGGGTACAAATTCGCCAGTGAAATCTTATACCTGTCGGCTAGATCAAAGGGAAATTATAACCATAGTGTTGGAACTATCTTAATCGAGTTTGTGGACAATTTCCAGTCGATTGATATTATTATTGATATTCACTTCCCACTTATATATGTTGAAACCGCAGGGGAGATACAAATTCCCCTGTGAAATCTTACCCCCCTCGTCTATATCCAAAGGAACTTATAACTAATGTCACGATTTGCATGTAGTTACATATTTTTTCCTTGATGTATAGGTTTGTCAAATCCTTAAATGTTTGTGATTCGCACCTGAAGGCCGCTTCAACTCAAGTTTCATATTACATATTTTTAAATATTATGATAAATATTACATATTTATATAGTTTCTGCATAGTTTGTACATACAACGCTCTTAAAAGTTTGCGTTTACTGAAATTTTAATTTAAAATAAAACAATAAATTCTCCAACTGTGCAAGGCTTGCATTTAGATTCAATTTTGTCATGTCTTATCTTTTCGTTTCTTTACCGAAAGAGAAATCTCTTTCTATCTTCTTTTTATTTGTCAAACCATGTTTCGTAGAAATTTTCGCCGATAACAAAAGAAATGTAAGAAGAAACTAGTAAAAATTCTCCTTTTGGGATACATTAGCAGCGCCCTTTATTCTCAAATCTGGAGGAAGACAGATCACGTGCCTGACAGGTGACTGGCAAGGAAATTCCTAAAATGAAGTCTATTTGATTGTTATCGGAGGTCGGACGGGAAAAAAGATGAAAGCAAATCCTGTAATTCAAGTTAAAACTGTATGCTAGTGTGTTTCCAAGAATTTACTGCAAGAGTTCGTTCCAAGAAGCTGGCGACAATGGCAATATTATAGCACGTAACCTAGGCTTTTAAAGAAGTTCGCTTGTTCAACTGAATGACAGGAGGACAGTACTCTAGTATTGCAGTTGCTAAACGCACGTGTTCTGTATTGACCGTCGAAGTTAGAAATGGTTCTAGTTGCCTCAACTTTATCCGCGACATTGCGGTCGTGGGTAACTATCGATGATGTGTTTACTACTGACGGTGAAGTGGTGTTGTGCCAAGTGTGTGATAAAAAAATGGATATTCAATGAAATCTCAGTTAGAACAACATGTACGAAGTGAACTCCATGCAAGAAATAAAATTTTTCGAACTGCAAAAGAGCAAGTACTCTTGACAAAAATGCATCAAAATACTTTTAGTGAGTGAGTTTTTCAAAGACTTGCGCCAAGCAATGATAGCAGCAAACATTCCTTGGATCAAAGTTCAAGTGTCAAAATACCGTGCATTTCTGGAGAAGTACTGCGGACGTCGAGTTCCTGACGATTCCACTCTTCGAAAGTATTATCTCGAAGTTTGTTATAGGGAAACTATAGATACCATTAGGGCAGAAATATGTAGTTCATATATATTTGGATTTCTGTGGGCGAAACAAGAGATGTTTTGGGAAATTATGTAGCAAATTTAATGATTGGAAAGTTAAGGTGCTCCATCTGAATTCTATCTTATTGCGAGTAAATTGCTGGAACGTGCAAATCATTCCACGATTGCTCGCTTTGTAAACGATGGTCTAAAAGTGACGTGGTCGGGAGGAGTTCAGGAAGAAAAGTCCTTGTTCTCTATACAAACAGTGCAGCATACATGTTAAAAGCGGCCAGAGCACTTACAGTTTTTTACCCTCACTTAATTTATTTCACCTGTTGGCCCATGCTGTTCAGCATGTGCTGAAGAGGTGAGAGACAACGTTTGCGAAGTAAATCAACTAGTTTCTTCCACGAAAGAAATGTTTGTTAAGGCGCCACAACGTGTTGAAGTTTACAGAGATCAACTGCCAAACGTGACACTTCCTCCAGAGCCTGTGCTAAGGCGATGGGGCACTTGGATACAGGCAGTACATTTCAACAATGAACATTTTCAAAAAAAATTAAGGCTGTTGTTCATTTATTTCCATCGGAGTCTGCTGTGTCAGTTGGCCTTGCTGAGAAACTGTTTAAAAATTCACTTATATGTAATATGGCATACATAGACATCAATTTTGGTTGGCTAACTACAAGCATTAAAAAGCTAGAGACTGTTGTGCGGCCTCTTCCGGAATGCATGGACATCATAGAGGATGCAACGAGACTGCTGCAAGGTGTGTGTGGAGATGTAGGAGATAAAGTTCGAAAGAAACTAAATGCAGTGTTGGAAAGAAACCCGGGTTACGACAGCCTATTGGCAGTGTGCGAGATTCTCAGTTGTGAAACAAGAATCCCCTGAAGATATTTTCCCCATCTACATCTCCCTGTTGAAATACTCTCCTGTTACCTTATGTGATGTGGAGAGATCATTCTCTGCATACAAGAATATTGTATCCGATCGCCGACAAAATTTTACTTCGGATCATTTGGAAATGTACCTTGTAATCCACTCTGCAACAACACAGAGTTGAACTGCAGGCACATCTTTTAACACTAGAAGGACCGGATGGGTCAAAATGACCCATAACCATATTTTAAAATTCCACTGTAAACGCACTTGAAATACTAAGTGAATAATATTTTATGAATTTGCTAAGGCCAATAGCATTAACAAATTCATAAAATATTATTCACTTAGTATTTCAAGTACGTTTACAGTGGAATATTAAAATATGGTGATAGGTCATTTTGACCCATCCGGTCCTTCTAGTGTTAACTACTTTATTTCAAATTAAAAATGTTCATTAGTGGAAATATTCTTCAACCTTAGTTCAACTGGTATTGTTTAAAAGATACAGGACTGTTTTTCCCTGCATGAAATAAATATATATAAAACAATATATTTCGTCTTAAGTTGCTTCTAGTATTTAAATTTATATATTGCGTATAATTCATATGAAGATTGAGCCGTGGTGACCGATGCGCATTTAGTGTAAAAGGTTCTAGCTTTGAAACGGGACCACACCACACCATATGAGATTTCTTGCCTATAAATGCTGTATGCATTGCTTTCCTCGGGGCTTTCCTACTTCTCTCTATCCGATTCACATATTCCTTTATTCACGTCTGATTTTAATTATCATGCAATCAGTCACGTCAGTGACGTATGGCTGTCTCAGCTGTTCAAGCATTTCACTTCATTGGGGAACTTGCATTATTTGCAGGATAAAGTGTAGTAGATTTTCCTTTTTATTTTCATAATTCGTTTAAATATTGCATACTCATACGCGTGTTAATATTACGTTTTCACAAATATGTAACATGTAATATTACATATTATTATATAATATTACATACTTGTTACATTTTTAAGCGATTTTTGCTACATATTTATGTACCCTCATGTCCAAAATTATTGTCGCATGTCTATAAATATATTGTTATAGGAATATAATTTGATAACGATTTCGCCCGGTATTTCTTATAATGTTAGTATATGTATAATTGGCAAAGTCATGTATGTGCAAATTTCATGTCAAAAGAGGAGTAAATAAGAACAATAAAACGAAAATAAAGTTCTTGTCCATTTAGCAACATTTTGTTTTACTCATTCTAATTTTCGTATTTATAAGTCTTTTCCTATGAAATTTACCACAAATATACATTTCCCGATTATACGCTTGGCATCAGTATTAAAAGTACCCTGCAAAATCATTGTCGCATAACTGTCCTCTGGTAAGAATTTAATTTGATAATCATTTTGGACATGAGTGTACTTATTTAGGGGGGGATATTACATATAATTCCGGACTCTACTTATAACAATACTGTCGGGACTATGTTAATCCAGTCCTTTGGCAATGTCCAGTCGATTGATACCATTGAACTTCACTTTCCACTTCTATATTTTAAAACAGCAGGGGTGGTACAAATTCCCCGATGAAACCTTACCGGGGGGCAAAAAATCTTTGTGTATTTTCTACCCCCCAGTACGCTTTTCCGCATGCAGGCTTTCACCGTGACACCGGTGCGAGTAGGGTCCAGCCGTGCCAGCTCTCAAGGCGGCAAGTCTAATGGGCGGCAAAGTTTTATAAACAAAAGAATATTATCAAAATATAATACTTCGTAATAGGTCCACATGGAAAAATAAAATAATGTTCACCTAAAAATGTAATTGAACTTACTTCACTCACATTCTGGAAAATACTCTCAGGAAGTATTGCCTCTCATTTTCAATTATCAAACTACTTGCCATAGGTATCTCGTTCGATACTTCCCTTGCTGCGTCGTAAATAAGATTTTCAGATAGGATGGATGAGATTATCAAGGTACCTCTTGTATGTGTTTCTATTCAGCATTGTCCTAACGCTCCACTCTGAAATCATTTCTGAATCTGTGTACTGATGACAGGTCTCCTATTTACTTTGAGTTAAAAAGAAGGTGGATGGAGCTTTCGATAAGACTGAAGAATGGTCTTGCAATTGACGCAGAACCCAGAAAATGCTTAATGCCGAAGCACAACATTGGAAGAACATAATAGAAAGACTAGTTGCAATAATATAATTCTTAGGTGATCAATGTCTACCGTTACGCGGCACATTAGATAAAATTTACATATTAATAGTAATTTTCTGAAACTGGTAGAACTCTTTGCAAAGTTTGACAGCGTCACGTCCAAACACATTAAGAGAGCCATGGGAGAACAAAATAAATACTACCATTACTAAGGGAAATATGTCCAAAATGAAATTATTGAAATTCTTAATGAACAAATTAAAAGTAAAAATAGTGTTTTTGTAGACAGCTGCAAAATATTATATTAATTATACGAGCTCGTAATAACATTGTATGTCAGATGTTTCTGGTACAGAGCAAATGACAATAATCGTTCGTTTTGTACAAATTACTACACTAATGGAGAATACCTGGTAAAGATTTGCGAACACTTTCTTACCTTCGTACCAGTAACAGACATCACTGGTGTAGGACTGACAGAAATAATAATCAAACAGCTAAAGGAAATGAACATTCTTACCGAATACATGAGTGGTTAAGGATGTGACAACGGTTGCAATATGAAAGGCAAACATTCAGGTATTCAGAAGAGAATTTCAGGAATAAATTCTGGAGCTTTCTATGTTCCTTGCAGTTGTCATTCGCTAAACCTTGTCGTTAATGATGCAGCCGCAGTATCTCAGTAAAACGTTTCATTTTCTTCTATAGTTAAATAAAGTTCATGATGTTTTTTGTGTCAGTGAAGCGCTGGACCATACTAAAGGAAGATATTAGCAGTCTCACTTTAAAACCATTAAGCTCAACAAGGTGGGAGAGCCGAATTCATGCTCATACTCCACTTAGATATCAAATAGCGGGAGTTTATGATGCCTTACTTCAAATAAGTAACTACAATAGAACAGATTGAATAGTTGCCCATTATGCTCAGTGTGACTTTACTCTCCTTTGCTCACTCGTTATCTGATATGACTTTTTACTCCATATAAACATAATAAGCAAAAATCTCCAAAGCATTGATTCTCATGTGTTGGATGCAGTCAGGTCTGTTGAAAATATATCTGAGTGCTTGGAGAGGAGCAAAAGTGATGCAAAATTTCAATGTTATTTAGTTGATGAAATGGAGTTGGCTTAAGGTTGGTTTAAAGGGACAAGATTTGCCGATAGATGTCACTACAATCTTCGTATCACTCCTATGTATTTTTTATCTTTCACGAAAATTTACAATTTCTTTTACAAATTTCAACCTAGAGTGTTCAAATTTTTAGAGAAGGGGCTTCATAACCTATCAAATGGAACAATCCGTGCCAATTTTTTATTTAAAATTTTCTTTATTGTTGAAACAGTTCCATTGTTAAAGATTTAGATAACCATTTTAACAATCAGGCAATTTCAACAATGAACAAAATTCTAAATAAAACATCGGTACGGATTGTTCCCTTTGATAGGTTATGAAGATTCTTCTCGAAAAATTTGAACTCTCTAGGTTGAAATTTGTAAAAGAAATTGTAAATTTTCGTGAAAGGTAAAAAGTACATGGGAGTGATACGAAGATTGTCGTGACATCTATCGGCAAAACTTGTCCCTTTAAACCAACCTTAAGCATTAGATATGGATGATCCTCGGATAGGTAATACAAAGCATGCACGAATCGAAAGAAGACACAGTTTCAGAATGGGACAGAGGATGAAGCTATGGAAGATCCACAAACAGGATACATAATTGATTTTTATTACAAAGTTCTAAACATGAGTGTGTTAGCTTTAAAAGAAAGGTTTGAGCAAGTTTAACATCACAGCGAGTATTTAGATTTTTTTTTTTTTTTTGCGAGATAAATAATCTTAAAGGTATGCCAGCTGAACTTTTGTCTGAAAATTGTACTAAATTGCCAACGTTTTAGCACACGAAGAATCGAAAGATATTAACGCCAATGATTTAAAAGACGAACTGAAAGAAGTATTATCCACTACAATTAAGCCTAAGTGTTCACCAAAAAACTTTAAAATTAATTAGGGAACATGACTTTGCTCCCAATATCAGTGTTGCACTTAGGATTTTGTTAACCTTACCGATAATAGTGGCAAGTGGAGAAAGAGGTTTTTTCCGAAACGTAAGATTATTAAAACCTAACTACATTTTTCTATGTCTGAAACACGCTTGAGTGGTCTAGCGATGATAGAAAACAAATTGGTTGAAACATTGGACTAAGCGAATTTGATAAAGGAATTTGCTCATATCAAAGCAAAAAAAGTTTTATTCAATTAAGCTATATTAAATTTATGTATCTCTATTGTGTTTTAGTACATTATAAGGGTAATCACTTAGTTTTGCCATAATATCTGACTAACCATATTATACTCCATACTTTATTGGAAACACCTTTTGATATAAAATAGGCTTAACATTTTGAATTATTAGTCGTTACTTAAGCATATTCTTCAAATTTTATTTTCTATATGTGCTGCTGTATATCACAGATATACAGCGAAATCGAGACTACTGAATATTGTGCAGTGGCGTATTTTGTGGACCAAGGGACCTACCAGCGGTAACCCTAGAATATTACAAAATAAAGTTATTATAATATAAACTAATTTACTGTGTATATTAATAACTTTATACTTCAGTATCTTCTTTCAATGATACAATTTTCTGAGAACTTTATAAATTTAGAAACATCCACATGTTTCTTTGCCCGCAGTCCGTTTCGCATTCCTAGCAACTTCGACAACGTACCACAGCAGATACCTCTTCTCGTTATTGCTTCAGCAAGAATCGTGTAGCTATGAGCGCATTCCCCTTCGCTCCATCCACGCCTGCAGAATACGATCGGCCTACCAGATAGGACCAGTTGCCTCGAGAGAAGTCGGTTTCTTGGGCGTGAACGACGAGAAGAGGAAAGTTATACGAGTAATGACAGTGCTTTTGGGGTCTTTGGGAACGAGGGACATATTGGGCCTTATGCAGAGTTGTTCTGACGCTTGATTAGTGTCATATTAAAGAGTTCGACTAACATATGTTTCCTATAGTAGTCAGGCCTTTAGTATGATGCTAATAATACATCAAAGCGACTCTGCGGGCGGTATGCGTTAATACCTTTTAAATCATAACTCTTGACGTAGCATATTGTTTACACGAGGTGTTTAAGTTTAAACAATTACTATAACTGAGAACAAACATAATGGATTTCCTTCCATTCGGAATTTAATGGAAACTGCAAGGTTTTCGGACAGTACAAAAAATAACATTAAAAATAAGGAAGGAAATAATGAAGATCCCTAGAAACAACTATAATACAGCATACTAGATCCAATGTGTGTGGAAATTAATAATAGGTTTTCTGATTATGCTGTAATTCACACAATTTTTGGACTCTCAAAATTTCTTAGTTTGTAGGTTAAAATGAATTTCTCAAATAGGCATTAAACACATTGCCACAGTCTTACGCCAATCATTTTAATCAAGTGTTTCTGAAAAATAAGCTAAGTGTAACATTTTAAGGAGAAGCCTCTGATTTCTCTATCAAACCAGTTCATGGAATATTCTCAACTATTTGTCACAAAAAGTTAAATCAAGTAATCTCTGAAGTTAAGTTAGTTGCAATAATTGTGACAATAATTGTGATTGCTACGTCAGAATCCATGGAAAGAATGTTTCCTGCGCTAAAGTGGATAAAATCTTATTGTCGATCAACTCACAGAAACGTTTATCTAGTTTAGGGCTAATGCCGATTAAAAATGATTTCTTCAGAAACTTCGGAAGTAATCCAACTGTAACCTTAACGATGAAGTCATTAAGACATTTTCTTACCAAACAAGACCCCTAGAAAAAAATATTTATAGGTAAGTAATTGATTTATAGCAGTGTTATTTGCAAACTACTACGTATTTTTATGTATTATTATTTGTTTGTTTGCTTTTTTGTTCTATAGAAGTGTCCCTTTGCACCATCGAGATTACATGAGACATAGACTGGCGGGCTAAGGTAGATTATGAACCATCGTAATGCGTTCAACATTTTCCCCTGAAAATTGAATCCGGGACAATGTCCATCAAAGGAACGCTTGCTAGCATAGAAGTAACTAGAAGGAAACTGGGCTCCCTAGCAATTACTCATTACTTCGAAGAGGGAGAGCTTGGATTATTATTATTATTATTATTATTATTATTATTATTAATGTACAGGTGTTATAAAGTTAGTCGTAGCCCAAGCCAGCGAACCAGTATACGACACTGATATTGTGTCATGTATGGAGTCGTTTAAATATGACGTAAGCATTAGAGAGAGGTAGTTCAATTTCTTGTTTACTTTTCCATTTCACACATGCCTTTAAATGGAGCACTTTGCCTTTTTCGTAACAGTGCAACGTCTTCAGTCTAAATAAGGAATGCGGATTAGACGGGTAGCATGTGAAAACTGTTATCACCGAATTCATCTTTGTGATCGAACTATTCAGAAAAAAACGTTATCATGCATTTTTATTATTTTGGAATTGAATCAAAATATCACATGTGGATCCATTTTATTGCACAATGACTGACAGACACATATGCACGTACCATAAAAGTAATAAATTCCAGTTTTTCACCTTCATTAGTGCCTACATTTATTTTACTGAGCAATTAAAGAGGAAATCTGTACCCAAAGCAACACTACAACGGGCTGGGGGATTTGTAGACTAGTAGTCATTGAAAGATAGAAAACATGACAGAAGTGTTTAGAAACAAAATATTGTTACACAATTTCATTAAGAGTATATGTAACGCGTACGATCAAGAAGTCAGATCTAATTACCGTATTCGTATTGTCAAGATTGTGCGTCTAGCAACGCTGGCCCAACTCCACACTGTCCTTGGTTTCTGGTGGGGCGAACCTTTAGTTACGCCACTGTCATTATGTAAAATTAACACAGTGGCCCTTACGCAGAGTCGTTCTGACGAGTGATTAGTGACATACTAACGAGTCCGACTAACATATGTTTCCTGCAGTAGTTAAGCTTTAACATGACGCTAATCCTACGTGAAAAAGACTCTGCATAAGGCCTAATATTATTTAATCTGAAACTGCAATCAGAAAATCTTCCCATGAATAGTAATTATATTTGTTGACAAGAACTTTAAGAAGAGTTGGGAATCACCGAAGCGACTGCAACCAACACCTCTTCTCCCAAAAATTTTATGAGATTTGTTAAGGCTTCACCTTAGTGCGTCAGTCAGTCAGTCAGTCATTGTCGTGGCTGTTGTTGAGTGGTGAAGTGACGGGCTTGAGCCCTTGCCTTCCATGTTTGTTGCAGCGTGGCTTGTTTTCAGTGGCGTAACTGTTCTTCGGGGCCGCAACTGTCGCTGGCACCGTGCTGGTCATCTGGGGTGTTCAGGGGCGAGGCATCCTGTACAAATGTCTTCTTGGTTCTTTGGTGGCGATGTTCTCAATGTGTGGGTATGCAGAACGTCTGACCTGGCGCCAGAAGGAAGCTGATTGTTGTTGTCTGACCTCATTCAGCGTCGCCAAGTTGAGATCTTCATGAAGTTGAGCCACCCTGGTGTCCCACGAGTGTCCTATGATTGCTATCGCAGTTTTGTTCTGAACTACTTGCAGCTGGCGGAGATGTGTGTGTGGTACGTGGCCCCAAGCTTGGTGGGCGTACAGCAGTACCGATCTGATGCACATCTTGTAGACGTGAAGCTTGGTTTCCTGAGTGATTTGGGGGCTCAGAAAGAGCGGAAGGAGGGCTCGGAAGCGTTGTGTCGCCTTCTTCGCTGTCGTGGAGAGGTGGGGGATGAAGGAAAGTTTCTTGTCGAGGATAACACCGAGGTACTTTGCTTGGGGACTGAGTGGGAGGTTGGTTCCTTGTAGGGAGAGGTGGATGGGTCTCTGCTTCCTGTTTTTTGTAAAGTCCACCAGGGTGGTCTTGTTGGGATTTATCTTGATGCGCCAATTCCGTGTCCAGTTTTCCAACATGTGGATGTGTCGCTGCAAATAAACTTCTGCATACCGGTGATTCAGATGGCTGGCAAACAGTGCGGTGTCATCGGCATATGTGGCAGTGGTGGTGTTGGCGGTCTGAGGGATGTCGCTGGTATATACGTTGTAGAGAATGGGGGAGAGGCAGGAACCCTGCGGAACTCCCGCTCGAATACTTCTTGACGTGGTGGTATGGCCTGCATGGTGTACATGGAAACTCCTGTTTTGCAGATAGTTGTGTAACTGTTTCACGAGGCATGTTGGGAAACTCACTTGCATGAGTTTATGAATGAGACCTTCGTGCCACACTTTGTCAAAGGCCTTTTCTATGTCCAAGAAAAGGCCTAAAGTGTGCCCACGTTCGTTAAATCTGAAAGTGATGTCATCTGCCACTCGCACTAGTTGGACTGTCGTGCCGTGTCCTGGTCGAAAACCAAATTGATGCGGCGGGAGAATGTCCTGGGTCGTGATATGCTGCTGCAGGCGCCGTTGGATGACCCTTTCCAAAAGTTTGCTGAGGTGAGATAACAAACTGATAGGGCGGTGGTTTTTGAGTTCTGATCTGTTCCCCAGCGTCTTAGGGATGAGTATGACTCGTGCGTCCTTCCAGGCAGGAGGGAAGTGGCCTGTGTTGAAGATGGCGTTGATCAAACGGCAAAGGAGCACTATGACTTTCCTTGGTGCGTGTTTGAGCGCTTGGGGTGGGATACGATCCGGTCCAGCGGCACGGTGGGTCGGGAGATGCTTTACAATTTGTTCCACTTCTCTTGGGCGTACCAGTAGGGGGTGGTTCAACAGTTGTAGGTGATTGGCAGTGTGGATGGAGTGCTGAACTGCCGCCAGCGTCTCGGCGTCAGGCTGTATATCATTCGGTTGGAAAGCACCTTTCAGGTAGTCCGCAAAGAGGGTGGCTTGGTTTTCCGGTTTGTACACCAATCCTTGGGGACCTCTGAGGGGTTGCGCCCGGGGAGTGGACCGTGACTCCTATTGTTTCAAGTGAGGTTAGTGCCGGCGTGGGGAGAGGGTCGTGGGCAATGTGCGACTTGATGAGAATGGCCATACCCCCCATGGGTCCTTGTCGGTCTGAGCGATATGTTGTATAGTTCCTGACAGTAAATTGCTTTTCGGGCTTCAGGTAAGTTTCGCTGACGAGGGCCACGTCTATTCTTCCTCGGGTGAGGAAATCCTGTAGTTCCTCACGTTGGTCGGCTATGCCGGCAGCGTTCCAGCACGCCACTATCAGATTGCGGGTAATTGTAAATTTATTGCGTCCCATCATCCAAAAGGTCTGCGGCTACTTCCAGGATAGTAGTCATTTTGGTGATGGGATCTGTGGCTGCTACTATCTTTCTTAAACCTTTCTTTAGCTTCTGGATGATGGATGTGAGATTCAGTTCGTTGAAGAGATCTAGAAGTTCTTTGATAGAGGCTGCTAGCGAGGGTTCGGTGGCTGGATTGGTTTCTGCAGGTGGAGGCGTGGTCTGTTGGTTAGTACGGGAGTGCTTGGCGGTGACATCCGTGGGTCGCACTGACTGAGTGTTTTTCGTAATCATAGCACTGTTACTGCTTGTCGTAATCATAGCAGTATCACTAGTTTTACCGTCACTGTTCTTATGTGATTCCTGCGGGGCTGTTTTGGATGGGTGGGAGGTGGTCTTGTTGGCGGGTGTGGACTTGGCTTTGGGGGCCGTTGAAGAGCTGGAATCAGTTTGAGCGTTTTTAATGGGTGCTGCAGCAGGTTGTTCTGTGCAGGTGTTGGACTCTTGTTGGTTGGCTGCTCTTCTGCTCTTAGCCGTTTTGATATATTCACATCCTTGGTAGTTGGCGGGGTGATTGCCGCCGCAGTTGACACACGACGCTGGCGAGTCATGGGTTTTCTTGGGACATTTCGACGTATGGTGCTGGCCGCTGCATTTTACGCACCGGGCGTCCTTTCGGCACGTCAGTTGGGAGTGACCGAGGCGCTGGCAGCGGAAGCACTGTAAGATCTCAGCGCCTTTGTAGGGCTCAACTTCTACCCTATAGCACAGGATATAGCGGAGGTCATAGATTTTTTCCGCTTCCTTTGACTTAGTGAGGTGCTCCAGAAAGAGCGGGAAGCAAGGACGCTGCCCTGTGCTGTCAGGTCTGCCTTGAAGCTGGGTCACCGAGATGACCGGGAATTCTTGGTCCACTAGAACTTCGTAAATGTCTTTGGGTTCAGCGTCTATGGGAAGCTTGCGTATGATCACTTTCATTGGGCGGGATGCTTTTGGTTTTTTTGTCGTCTACCTGGTTAAAGGGTTGCGCCCTTTCTTCGGGGAAGTGTTGTATTAGGAATGTTGAGGCTACAGAAATTGTGGTTGGTCTAAGGGGTTTTCCTTTATTCATTCATTATTTTAAGTAATTAACATATATACAATAGAGATTAGTTGAAACAGGTGACACAAAAACCTAATAATAATAACAAAGGTAATATGTGCATGGAGGCTAATAGAAATATGAAACAAGAAAATAACAAACTGTCAATGCATGAAGGCTAAGTGCGTGAATATAATAACAAATAAGAAAAACAGTAACAGAAATTACAACTCAACGAAATAATATTTAGAAATGATGATGAAAATGAGGATGAATTGTACTGGACGCCACAACACTAGGTTCTGTTAGTGAACGGATGCTGTTATCTTCTGTTCCTGGGGTTATTCAGGGACTAATGGAGACAGAGGAGGCCCATGTTAGTTGGTTATTACTGTGCATATGATGGATAGATGGAAGATGACAAATGGCGTGGATGATATATAGCAAAGACTTCTGGGTCTCGATTGACAGGATCCATTTGCAAGTGATACAGTGTAAGATAGTGTTGGAGCGGAGTGTCGACGTATCTTGGCGGTGCATCATTGTCTCGGTCATATCGTAGTATATCCTGAAGCATGGGGTGTCGTAAATCAAAGCGTTTCGTGATGTAACGAATGCGAAGCTGTTCTAGATGGGTGAGCAGTGGTGGAAAGTCTATGAGATCGTAGAGAAGTCTGGTTGGGCTTGGTAAGTGAATTCAATAGGCCAATCTAAAAGCATGCCGTTCCATTATAGACAATTGTTTATAAAATTTGTCGGGAGCTGCGGCCCAAGCTGTATGGCCATAGGTTAAAGTAGTCCTCATAAAAGCTTTGTAAGTGTGGAGGACAGTAGGTGGTCGTAAACCCCAGCTGGTGCCAACTAAACGTTTAAGTAGATTTAGTCTGTTCTTAGCTTGAGTAACAATTTTCTTAAGATGCGGAGTCCACGTAAGCTTTGAGTCAAATATCATCCCAAGGTAAGTAAGAGATGATGTGAAAGGAACTGGCGTGTCGTCCACGTGAATATTTAATAAATTCGGATTGCGAAACACTCTGGATCGTCTACGTGGTGGTAGAAACACTACAGATTGTGTTTTCGCTGAGTTAATACTCAGTCTCCAGACCTGACACCAACGAACAAATGTGTCGATAGCTGGTTGCATGAGTCTATTAATACGCTGGATAGTGCGAGCTGTTGTGGGAAATGCTGTGTCATCGGCGAATTGGTAGACTTGGACGTGAGGAGTCAGTCTGAGATCAGCAACGTACAGTAGATATAACAAAGGAGACAGAGAAGAACCTTGAGGTACGCCAGAATGTAAGAATATGGGTTGTGATAAAGCGTTGTTAATAGAAATATATGCAAGACGTCCTGTTAGGAAAGTATTGATTAATCGTATGTAAGATATGGGCAGCATATAGTTGTGTAATTTGTATATCAAGCCAGGATGCCAGACCTTATCAAATGCCTTTTCCAAATCAAACGTAACTAAACAAGAAGGAAATCCCTTGTTGTATTGGTTATAAATAGCAGTGGCGAGTCTTAAGAGCTGATCGAGTGTACTGAAGTGCGATCGGAACCCGGCTTGATGGATCGGCAGAAGATTGTGCATGAGGAGGTGGTCGTGGAGCCGACGAACGAGTATACGTTCTAATAATTTGCAAAGTTAACTTGTTAAATGGATCGGGCGATACGACTGTACGTCGGATGGTGGTTTCTTAGGCTTAGGGAATAAAAGAACTTTAGAATACTTCCAATCGAGCGGAAAGAAGCCAGTGCGCAGAATAAATGTATAAATATGGCTTAGAATCAGAATGAAAGGAGGAGGTGCTTGTTTGCTGAGAGCATATGTGATGGAGTGAAATCCAGGTGCCGTACTGCGTTTGGTTGCTAAAATAGCCCTGATGTCATCTGGGTCTATAGCCTGAGTAAGTGGATTATTAGGTTCCAGAGTATGGTGGTCAGAAGACTGTAGATGAGGAGCGGTCGGATCGGCGTGACGATTGATCGATGTTTGAAGGCGGTGCGGTGTGTGCCCTCCAGAAAGAGGAGTGAAGACTTCTTGAAAAAATGTAGCAAAAAATATTAGCCTTGTCGATGTCATTATTAAGAGCTTGTTGGTTGTGAATAAGAGGATAGGGTGTACGAGACGTTTTGCCAGTAAGTTGGTTGAATTTACGCCAATATTTGCTGGGATGAGTTTCTGCAGTAAGAGTATTACACGTTAAAATCCACTGTCTTTTCTTGTATGCTACAATGTAGTTGTGTGTTATTCGGAGATATTGGCGGTGTAATGCTTTTACGGTCACGGTCACGGTAATGTTGAATTTTTGTGAAGAGTATCGGGCCGAAGCCCCTGACTCCATGAGTAAGATGGCAGAAAGAATATATACAGATGTGCAGGGGGCTTGTTGGGTATTACTATTGTTTTGTTATGTCTGTGAGACTACATCTGCAACTGTCGCAGAGTAGCTGATGTTGAAGTCATTACGATCTAAGGAAAGATATTAAAGGCGTGGCGTGCGATGAACGTTACGTAGAGCGCATTTGGTTCCAATGGTAGCTATAGCCTGATTTATGTGTCTTCGTAAAGTATGCCGGAACTTATGGTGGAGGTGCCGTAGAACTTCCTTAACAGGAGGCAGATCTAAATCTTCCAGAATTTGGTTGTTGCGTGTATATCTATCGTGACCAGTGATGATACGACCGGCTCTCGTTTGCACACTTTCAAGT
Source organism: Thermobia domestica (assembly GCF_964235325.1). NCBI lineage: Eukaryota > Metazoa > Arthropoda > Insecta > Zygentoma > Lepismatidae > Thermobia > Thermobia domestica. The sequence goes on along the minus strand of NC_137456.1, from coordinate 340,869,617 downwards.
GTTTGAAGATGACTGTTAGAAGCATGTTGCCAGGCAGGGCATGCATAAGAAAGAGTTGATAGGACTATCATCTTCAATATGTGCACGCGGACCTCATGAGAAATTGAACTGCAGCGAAATATGTGATACAATGCTGATATTTTCCGTAATGCTCGTTGCTTTATGTCGTTGATGTGTGAGGCTAACGTTAACCCAGGATCTAAAGTTACACCCAGATATTTAGCATGTGTGGCGTGAGGAATGTGTGCGTTCTCATACGTTAAATTTCGAGGAGCGCGGATGCGTCGTCGACTGTGAATGACAGCACAGCTTTTGTCTGTATTGATTTTAATTCTCCAACGTCTTGCCCATTCCTGAAAGCCGTTGAGTTGGCGTTGCATGCAGATGTAACACTGTGCAAGTGAGCTGCTGGTCGTAAAAAAGGCAGTATCGTCAGCATACGTTGCGGAAAAGCAATGTGGTAAAGTCGGGAGATCCGCCGTGTACAGATTATATAAAAGCGGTGAAAGTACAGCGCCCTGTGGAACCCCTGCTTTGATGGATCTAGACGTGGATTTGACACCGTCAACATGAAATTTTCTCTCAGTAAGGTATGAACGTAGTAAATGTATAAGACGATCTGAAAAACCTTGGGTGTATAGCTTATATAATAGTCCTGCTAACCATACTTTATCAAAGGCTTTTGACACATCCAGGCATACTCCAAGGGTGTGTTGTTTCCTGTTGAAAGCCGTTGTTATATGATCCACTACTCGTACAAGTTGCGTTGTAGTGCTATGTTGAGCACGAAACCCAAACTGATGGGAAGGTAGAAGGTCTCTATTATCTACGTGATGTTTCAGCCTCCAGAGAAATACCCGTTCGAAGAGTTTGCTCAAGTGCGATAGAAGACTTATTGGCCTGTAGTTTTCCGGGAGCATTGGATTCTTGCCAGGTTTGGGGATTGTGATGACACGAGCTTCGTTCCAGGTTTTGGGAAAGTAGCATAACTGAAAGATGGCATTAAATAAGTAAGTTAAAAAGACCAGGAGTTTTCTAGTTGGATGCTTGAGAATCTCAGATCGAATCCCATCAGGCCCAGATACTGTCTTTGTCGGTAGACATATGATGTGTTTTTCTATTTCCCGAGGTAACTGGGTTGATGCCATGTGTAGGGTTTTGTTTAATTATGCTATATAATGTGGTTCGGATGTGCTGTTTCAGATAGGGATCGAGACGTGCTCTATTGGGCTGGAACTGTGCTTCCAAAGAGTCAGCGAAAATGTCCGCTTGCGACTGAGGATCTTGAGTCAGGTCCTTGTATGACTCTAGCTTTAGAAGCATTTGTGGCACGTTGGAATGATTTGGAGTACGTCCAAATTTCACGGTCATTGAGTGTGGCATTTCGAAAAGTGTCTTCCCAGTATTATTGATTCTGTCGCATAGTGAGCATCTTGAGCTTCATACAAAGTTTACTCCACAAAGTCTTGTATGCGGGATGGAGTGTGTGCTGCCATCGACGTCTAGCCCAACGTTTCAGATGAAGATAAAGTTGTAAATGAAATCTGTCGCATTGACTGATTTGCGTTGGAGAGATTATGGTAGTGGAGCTCGCTGCCTCTGCTGTACGAAGTGCTAGCGTGATGTGAGAGACCGCTTGATCGATGTCCGCAATGGTGGCAGGTCTATTTCGTAGATCGATCATGGTATTTAGTTCTTGTTTAAATACGTCCCAGTCAGTTTCTATTTGCTTGAAGATGGGGGCAGAATGGGCGATGCTGCGGTGGGAGACGTGAAAAATAACTGGATCGTGATCAGAATCTAAGTCTGCAATGACATAAGGATGGACGGTAAAGGAGACGTCTTTGCAAAGGGCTACATCAAGCACATCGGGTTGTCCGCCGAATTTTGGATAATGAGTTGGGTCTGGTGGAGCACTGATGATGAAGTTGGACGTGAGTAGATAGTGATGTAAAGTATCTCCAGCAGTGTTTGGAGTAATGGAGTTCCATTCTCCATGTTTAGCATTAAGATCTCCAGCTAAGATGACTTTGGGCCCTAAGTTAGCAATGACATCGAAGTCTGTGGGCTCTAGCTGTGTAGCCGGGGACCTGTACCCGGTGACCAATATTAATGGAACGCCTGGAGTTATTAGCTCAACACCAAGTACCTCCAAAGTTAGTAAGGGTGGTATTGTAATTGACCTGACGGGGAATACCTTTTTGATTATGAGTAATAATCCGCTCTTCTGTCTGCCCACTCTATCCTGTCGATACACAATGTAATTGGGTAGTCGCCAAGTAGTGATACGAGCAGTGAAGTGTGTTTCTTGAATAAACATGACATCAACTCTATGGTGTTTGAGAAATCTAATAAGCATTTGTTTCTGCCCCTCGAGACCATCTGCATTCCATGTAGCAAGGACAAGTGTGTGATGCAATTCGCTGGATTTAGAAACAGCCATCATCAACCATTTCAACTATTGTTTCGATGACTGCTGCAGCCTTGGAAGCTGAGTCTGCTGCTTGGCGGAAACGGGTAATACCACGTTTAATATGTGTTATTATTTTGCGTAATTCTAAACCTTTGATAAATGTAAGAACGGACTTTAAGTCTAGGTCTTCTTTCGAGCCCTCCTGTTGTTCGACAGAAGCTGATTGGGTGTGGTGAGAAGTGGAAGCTTCAGCGTCATCATTGTCCGTAGCTATAGGTTGGATATTAACAGCAGTGGGCATGGAAGTCGTTTCTTCTGATGGTTTGTTGGAAGTTTTCTTAGTCTTTTCTGGAAGTTTCCTCGGCTGCTGGGCTGGCAATTTAAGAGCCTCAGAATAGGATTTAAAGACTGGACAGCCACGGTAATTTGCGGGGTGATCTCCCTGACAGTTGGCGCAAGTGGCGGGTGTGGAGGAGTCTGCTTTACTCCAGGATTTGGTGAAATGAAATTGCCCACATTTGAGACAGCGCGGGTGGGCTTGGCAGGTGTCCTGTGAATGCCCCAAGCGTTGGCATCTGTAACATTGCAGCACTGAGGGAGGCTTGTATGGTTCGATGTAGACCTTGTAATGAAGACGGTTGGTAATAGCATATATCTCCTTAACAGCTGCAGTTCGTTCCAATGCAACCAAAAACAGTGGCATCATAATTTTCTTGTCTTCTGTCTTGCTTTTGCGAGACATTTGGTGGACGTTTATTGGTTTGTAACCGAGACGCAATAGTTCTTCCTTCAGATCGTCTAAGTCGGTGTCTATTGGCAGTTTTCGGATAACGACCTTAATAGGCCTTTCATTTTTTGCCACGCCTGTAGCATACTCAGTTTTTGTTTGTTCGCAATAATCTTTGATAGAATTATAATCATATCTGTTTGCTGCTTGAATACGAATGCGCTCCTTATTGGGCTGAGCTAGAGGGGGCTCCTTCAATGCTCGTGATAAGGTCTTAATAAAGGTATAGGCGTTAGTAATTCCGTAAATGAAGATCGGAGGAGGCTTGAAACTCGATGGCTGCTTTGTCGTACCAGTGTTAGTGCTAGCATTATCTGATTGTGTTGGGGACAAAACATCGAACTTGTTACTGAGTGGGAGAGGTGGATATGCTGAGGGACTATTAGAAAGGTGTTCTGCCTTGGTGAGGTTTGCTAAAGAAGACCTACGTCGTTTTAGCGTTCCGACAACCGTGAAATCCATATCTTCAGGAGTATTCGAGGTGGATGGCTGCTAAGCACTTGACTGCTTGAGTGGAGTGGATTTCAATTTCGCTGGGGCGGCTGTTTGTTTCTTTTTGCCTAAAGGCACTAGAAAATCTTCTGGTTTGTAAGTTGGTTTTATTATTTTCCCCCGCAGACCTGGAATCCGGGGTGATTGTACTTTTTTGTCTGATTTCGCTGATGTCTTCTGAGAAGCCATCTTTATTACTAAGGTGGGAGATGGCGCCAGCTTACCACAAAAGGGGTAGTGACGACCCCTGGGTATATTCTGGTGTTAGAGCAAAGCTCTAAGTTTAGAGTTTCTTAAGGTGCTCTTTCCTCCAGAGAGGGAGCACAAAAGGAATCGTTCACCGGTATAAGTGCCAAAGTCGTCAACTATTTTTTTTTCTTCAGGTACCTCTACCTCCGAAGAGGAGAGTATCAAAATAAATCGTAAGCCTAGAGAATAGCAAGGTTGTCAACAGTTAAGATCAAATCAGGGTGTCAACCTCCGTGGAGGTATGAAAATACAATTCGACGGTTGTTTCCTAAACCCCAAAGAGGCAAGTATTCCAACCGTATGTACGAAGATCGCGAATAAAAATAACAATTGGGGATGGACACACTAAGTGACTCCGCCAGCTACGGATACCCTATTATTTTTTACCTGGTTAGAGATTCCAGGTGGCCAGTGCAATGCTTTTTTTTTTAAAGTTGGCTAGCTATGGTGTAGCTAGCACCCATTGCGAGGGCTACACCCTCTATTTGGGAAAGAGATTTATATTTATGGCGAGAAAAAATATATTTTCTGTTGGGCAAAGAGACATTTATGAACTGTATTAAACCGCCATAAGTTTTATTTATTTATTTTATTATACGTGAGAGGGTTCTGTTAGTGACAAGCGGGTTTACTGTGCATGATATGAAGGTGAGATATGGGCCGGTACGTGTGATGTACTGAGGATACTGATCATGTTATAGTCCGGATGATTTGGAGGTACGGTATATTTATATAATGCGAAAAGCAGTGAGAGAGGTGTAGACGTGTGGTGATGGCTGTGAGTGTAGGGAGCGTCGCTGTAAACGGTTTCAAAAAATAAAGCGTGTTCGCTGTCATACCGTTGAGTTATATATTTAATACGAAGAGCTTCAATATGATAAAGAAGGTGCGGAAATGTGATGCGGTCGTACAATTCACGGGTTGGACTTGGTAATTTAATGCGGTAGGCTAGGCGGAGAGCATGTCGTTCCATTACTAACAGCTTTTCGTAATGTTTTGCGCTTGCTGATATCCAGGAGGTAAAACCATATGTAAGTACGGGACGGAGGAAGACCTTGTAGGTGTTGATGAGCGTAGAAGAATGGAGACCCCACGTTGTTCCTATGAGACATTTAAATAAATTTAATCTATTTTTGGCTTTGCTTACAACGGTAGCGAGGTGTGGACGCCATGTAAGATGATGATCAAATGTTATACCCAAGTATTTCACTGTCTTTGAGTGCTGTATGGCAGCATCATTGACGGTAAGGGCAAGACGAGCTGAGTTTCGATGAACTCGTGATCGACGTTTTGGTGGAATAAAGACTATGGCCTGAGTTTTGGTAGCGTTTATTGTTAAGCGCCACGTCCGACACCAATCGCTAAAGCGACGGATAGCTTCATTCATCGCAGTGTTTATTTGAGAGATAGTCTTTGTTAACGCCAGGAAAGCCGTGTCATCGGCGTACTGAAAAGTATGAATGTTTTGCGGTAAGGATGGCATGTCAGCGACATAAAGCAGATACAGCAGTGGGGATAAGGCAGAGCCTTGCGGAACGCCGCTATGAAGAAAAACAGGATAAGAGACACTGTCATTAATGTAAATGTAAGCCAGGCGGTTTGAAAGAAAATTAAAAATGAAGCGGATGTACGTGATTGGAAGACGGAAAGACAGAAGCTTGAATAAAAGTCCCAGGTGCCATACTTTATCAAATGCCTTTTCGAGATCGAATAAAACTAAACAGGCAGGCTTGGAAGAATTGTAATGATTAGTGATCATGTTGGTGAGGCGAAGTAACTGATCGTTAATACTATATCCTGGTCGGAAACCAGCTTGATGTAAAGGTAGCAAATTTTTCGCTGTTAAGTGAGTGTGAAGTCGTTTGACAAGGATGCGTTCCAATATTTTGCTGAAAGTCGGAGTTAATTGTATGGGCCTGTAAGATGATACGGAATTTAGTGGTTTGTGGGGCTTAGCAAACATGAGTGTTTTGGAAGTCTTCCACTGAGGGGGAAGATAACCTGTGCGGAGAATAAACGTAAATATAGTTGCTAAAAGGTGTAGTAAGGCGAGAGGCGCTTCTTTGACATGACGATAAGTGATTGAGTCCAGACCAGGGGCAGTATTGCGTTTGCGAGCCGTGACGGAGTTGATATCTGTTACAGTGATAGGTGTAGTAAGAGGATGTTCGGGTAAAACATGAGACGTGCTGGGTTGAAGTTCTGGTGAATTTATGTTAAAGGTATGTGTGGGATGCCTGCGAGGAATGGCTGCTTCAGACGGAGTGAAAATAGATTGTAGATAGGTTGCGAAGGCGTCTGCTTTTTCTTTATCTGTGTGAAGAGGATTTTCATTCTCTAGAAGAGGATAGGTAGTGTGGGTATTGCGACCAGTGAGCATGTTGAAACGGTTCCAGTATCTGGATGGGTGTGCATCGTCTGCCAAATTATTGCAAGCTTTTATCCATTGACGTAGTTTATATGCTTTAACATAATTGTGAACTGTGCGTTGAAATTGACGATGTAAGTGCAATGACTCTAGATTTCCTGTACGTTTGTAATCTTTGTAGAGCGCTCGTGAACGTCTGATAAGTGGTAAATAATGGGGTGGGAGGGTTGGATGATAACTATGGGATGTACTAGTTGGTATAAAACGGCTGGTAGCGTCATGGAGTGCTGTAGTTATTCTATCCAAAGAATTATGAAGATCTTCCTCCGTTTCTGATAAAGTTGAGTTTGCAAAAATGCTACTGAGGTAATTTCGATATCCTGGCCAGTCGGCTTTGTCGAAGCGCAACGTGGTACGAGTGACAGGAGGTAAGTGGGTTGCTGGACGGTGTGAAGAAGTGGGTGATAATTTAACGGGAACATGATCACTACCAAGCGGATCGAGTACTGTGAGAGTACACCGTGCAGAGATACTGGCTGAAGTAATGACAACGTCTGGAGTGGTATCCGAGATCGGTCGGGTAGAATGAGGCATGGTATGGAATGTGCCGGATGTTTCGGTTGCAATGAAATCTAGAAATTCTTCCTTTTGGCGGGCTGTTCGACTGTGAAAATTTATGTCTGCCATAATGATGTAGGTGCGGAACGTGTCTGAGATATACTGAAAAAATTTTAGAGGTATGGCATGACCAGGGCGGATGTAAATGGTAGCCAAAGTGACATATATATCTTTGTAGTATAGAGTGGTAATGATGTATTCAGAGATGTTTGTTATTGACAGTAAATGTTGGCGATAGGCGATTGATGGAGAAAACCCAAGGGCGACTCCGCCATTTGCACGGCACATGGGTATGGTTGTGTCATGTTTGAGCAGTGTGTATCGTGAAAATTTGCAGCTTTGTTTAGGCTTCAGATGAATTTCATTAAGGAGAAATGCATTGACTTGTTCTTCTAGTAGCAGTTGTTTAAATAGTGTTTTATGTGATTGAAGAGACCGGATATTCAGAAACAGAAATATTAAAGCCATAGTGTTCGGTATACAGTAAGTGAGGTTTTTAAGAGCTATGTGGAACCGCAGTAGCATGGAAATAAGCATACGGACCTGAATATGTAGCATTTAATGTGACGTTAAGAGTTGCCTGAGCTGCAAGTTGGATTTGTTGGAGCACATATTGTCTTTGAAATGGATGAATGTTTTGCAGAGCTACGGTGAAAAATGCAAGAAGTTGTTCGATCGTGATAGGTTGATATACTGAAGTGATAGGCGGAGATTCAGATTTAGTTTCGGGCGTTCTGATAGGCACCACAAGTTCAGGTTTAGTCTCGTCCACTGGTGGCCTGGCTTTGCATTCGTAACTGAACGTTGGGTGTTCTTCAGGACATATGTTACATTTAGGCGGTTGGTGGGTATTTGGACAGACCTTAGTGAAGTGAGACCCGGAACAAAAACCACACGTTGGTTGATTGGGACATTTTGATGTTGAATGCGAATTATATTTTTGACACTTTTCGCATCGGAGCGGGAGAGGTTGTGGAGTGCGAGATGCCTCGACCCGGTGTCGACGTTTGAAGATAAATGCCCCTGAAGTTAGAAGTTCATCGATAGTTTCTTGATGCGAAGTAAGAACACGCATCATATATGTCGGACCCATATTGTTCTTAATGCGGATGCATTTCGTAATGACATGGCCTTCCTGTTTGAGCTCTTCGGCAACCTCTTCGTCTGTGATCGACGGGTCCACACCACGTATAACTACAGACAAGGTAGGCGATTTCCGTGGTGGTGGTGGTTGTTTGGCTCTTTTGTCGGTTAATTTTGTCATAGTGGCTGTTTTGCCAAAGACTTCATAGCTGCAGCGGTTCAGAATTTTATAGGCTAGTTTCTCATCTGTGGATTTGATGATGATGCCATTGCGAGTAGATATTAGTTCAGAAATTGACGTACGAGGTACGTACTTACAGAATTGCTGGAGCAGAATCTTGAGATTGGTGAATTTAGGGTCAAACTGTTGAAGGAGAAAGCTGTATACCGGTGGACGTTGCGGTGGTTGTAATGGGGAAATTGCCGGTCGTCTCCTAGATCTATCTGAAGTTCAGATTCAGAATCGCTAATGGTGTGTGCTTTCTTTGATGGCTGGGACAGAGTTTGTCGTGAAACAGCTGGCGAACGTGAGCGAGATCGGGATCCAGATGGAGATCGACTAGTGCCTTGAGCACGTTTGTGGCTTTCCCTGCGTTGTCTGTCAAGAGCAGCAGCGTCAGCTGGACCTGGGATGATCTGTGGTAATCCGCAATGCTGATAGGAGGGTTGTGTAGGAGAAGCCATGGTATTGCGTTAGGAAAACACAAAAGGAATTCGTTAGCCGATAGATGTGCCATGGTCGTCAACTGTGTCCAGGTATCTCAGCCTCCGAAGAGGAGAGTATCAAATAAATCGAGAAGCCAAAAACAATAGCAAGGGTCGTCAACTTTAGGATCAATTTAGTTTGTTTGCCTCCGTGGAGGCTTATAATCAATTCGACGGTTGTTTCCTTGGACCTCGAGGAGGCAAGTAATCCAACCGTATACAGAAGATCGCGATTAAAATTCAAACAATGGGGGGTGGAAACACTAAATGACTCGTTTATTTTTTTCCGCCAGCTACGGATACCCTATTTTTTTTTTACCTGGTTAGAGATTCCAGGTTGCCAGTTCGAATGCTTTTGGAAGTTCCGTAACATATTGTAATTTAATGTTTCTGTAGTTCTTATGAGTTCTGATATACATATTATAAACTGTGTACAGGTTTCACATTATATTTAAAGTTGTCTATCTTCTGTTGCGGACAAAAATACTTTCCTTCAAATTTTATAAAAGATTGATTCAGTCTTCCCTTCATTTTCAAATAATTGACATCTATCCAATGTTAGGCTTCTACTGCCATCTACTGACACTATTTTAACTACTTGAAGAATTTCACGACTGTTTGCTTTCGTGCTCATGAGCACTAACTAATGTAATGTTTTTGTCTGAGTTTTACGTTAATGGGACTACAGGAAAAGCATTGTCGTCTCTGGAATGTAAAAACTTGAGGTAAGCATGACCACCCGTGGGAGGGGGGCATTTGCTCTCCTCTTGATTTCCGTTCTAGGTTTTAGAAGATATGTTGTTCTAGAAATTATATCCGAAGACTTACTAATTTGCTCACATACTATAATACTTAATATAAGTATATTAAATAGAAAGTTACTAAATTTATTAAGGATAGTTGGTGGCCAACTGTTGTTTCTATGTTGTATTATGTGCAATCTTTCAACAATGTGTGTGTAGGCCTATTCACGACTACTCTTATGCTTTGATTCTTTGCTACCTCCCTGAAATTGGCCTTTTGCTCCCCTTGGGAAAAATCCTGCGGGCGTCACTGGGGGAAGGTAACTAGAAGAAAGAATGCTTGTATAATAGAGCACGAACTGAATTTACGTCAAAATCGTTAGGTAAATGGGAAATTACTTGAAGTAAGAGCTAGCAGGGTTTTTACCTTTACCGGTACAACAATCATAATTTTCTTCCAACACTTAGTACCGCATTTAGGATTTTGTTTCGCGGGCTCTGCACCATCAGTCACTAAGCAGGGTTGTAGCCAGCCCAAAAATGTACAGGGCACGGAAGAAGTGAGAGAGGCCGATCCAACCATATTATAGTTCATATGCATTTGCAAGCCTATCGTGAAAATTTTAGGGAGACAGTAAAAATTTTGGGAGTCGTGTACCCAGTGGATACGGGGCTGTTGATAAGCCCTTATATTTTTCCTTTTGGATGCCAACAAATTTTAATGAAGTTAGTTTTCCTTCCTTTAATATTTGTATAACGACACTTTTAGGTATGAGGAATGAAAAGTTTGAGAAGGAGGGGAGGGCAGAAATAACTGAAAGGTAAGATAATACTTAAATTATCAAGAAGGAAATGTGCCGCGTGGGGGGTTCCTTCCTTTAATATTTGTATAACACTTTCAGGCATGAGGAATAAAAAGTTTGAGAAGGAGGGGAGGGCAGAAATAACTGAAAGGTAAGATAATACTTAAATTATCAAGAAGGAAATGTGCCGCATGGGGGTTCCTTCCTTTAATATTTGTATAACGACACTTTCAGATATGAGGAATGAAAAGTTTGAGAAGGAGGGGAGGGCAGAAATAACTGAAAGGTAAGATAATACTTAAATTATCAAGAAGGAATGTGCCGTGTGGGGGGTTCCTTCCTTTAATATTTGTATAACGACACTTTCAGGCATGAGGAATGAAAAGTTTGAGAAGGAGGGGAGGGCAGAAATAACTGAAAGGTAAGAAAATACTTAAATTATCAAGAAGGAAATGTGCCGCATGGGGGGTTCCTTCCTTTAATATTTGTATAACGACACTTTCAGGTATGAGGAATGAAAAGTTTGAGAAGGAGGGGAGGGCAGAAATAACTGAAAGGTAAGATAATACTTAAATTATCAAGAAGGAAATGTGCCGCGTGGGGGGTTCCTTCCTTTAATATTTGTATAACACTTTCAGGCATGAGGAATAAAAAGTTTGAGAAGGAGGGGAGGGCAGAAATAACTGAAAGGTAAGATAATACTTAAATTATCAAGAAGGAAATGTGCCGCGTGGGGGTTTCTTCCTTTAATATTTGTATAACGACACTTTCAGGCATGAGGAATGAAAAGTTTGAGAAGGAGGGGAGGGCAGAAATAACTGAAAGGTAAGATAATACTTAAATTATCAAGAAGGAAATGTGCCGCATGGGGGGTTCCTTCCTTTAATATTTGTATAACGACACTTTCAGGTATGAGGAATGAAAAGTTTGAGAAGGAGGGGAGGGCAGAAATAACTGAAAGGTAAGATAATACTTAAATTATCAAGAAGAAAATGTGCCGCGTGGGGGGAGGGAGTATGAAATTCGCTGGCGTTACATTTTAGAAAGATAAGAAACCTGTCGTTTAAAATTAAATACAGATCCCCCAATAAGGGAAAAATGTAAGTTATTTAAAGGAAAAGGCGAAATTTGAATGTAATAATCAAAGAATAAAACATTTATGAACAATAGAAGGATATTAATATTGTTACACTATATTTTATTAAACAACATACAACATTATGTTCTTACATAGATTTTCAAAACTAATTTAATAACTTTACATTTTTAAAACAGTTCCTTTTATGGTTATTAGGTATTACTGATTTTTTGGCGCTCATTAATTGTGTTAATCAAGAGAACAAAGACAGTCTATACAGTGTAAACTTCAAAATTAATGAACAGGCCTCGTATGGAAATTTTCCAAGAACTTTCTCTCTTCCCAAGCATATACATATATGTTTTAATGTGTGTGTGTGTGCGACTAACTTCGATCGAATCGCCCAGCAGTCCTTTTATGGCTAGAAAGAAAGAAGAATCGCTTCACAGAACATTCCAGCAAGAAGTCTCATCGCTAAGTTTAGCCATTGCATCAGTTGGTTGCGTTTCAAGTCAAAACCGTGATTTTCCCTTTGGAGAAGCAACACAAAAGTTTCGCGAAACAAGCAAGTCAGTCTATTGAAGAGACTTGGTTAGGCAGGGGTGCCCTCGCACCTGTCGTGCGTCTTGCACGTAGAGTATGCTTTTACACGGGCTCGCACCCAGCCCGTCGACCTGGTTTTAAGTTTCTAGAGCTTTGTGCCCGTGGTTGTTCCTAAGAAGTTGAAGTAAAAGGAACAAAGTGTTGGTGTTGTGTAATTATAGAACGAGCCTTGAACCTAAATTCATTTTGTGATTTTATGAGTTGTTGTAGCCGAAAAGATAAAGGGCTAGCAAGCTAGTTTTAAACGTACTTTGATGCAGTCAGTGGACCTTGGCAGGAGCACTTCCAAGCGATAATCCTATTGTGAACAGCATAACTATTACATGCTTTCTTTCGTGTGACACACGAACTATTGGATTGGATTTGAGTACCAGATTTCTGTGGAGAGGATAGCGCAGAAGAGGAAACTGCGGCTGACTTAATCCCCACCCTCCTTGTTCAGTACATAGTGAAACGCGAGTGTTATATAAATTATCCACTACTCTCATTCCATGCCGCCAGCGCAAACTGTAAGTAGAATTGAGAAAGAATCATTCTTACAAATCGAAAAGGCCACCTGATCAAAGTAAATGATTTTAAGAAAATAAACATTAAAGGTAGAGTAATTGATTTGAGCGCTCAGGTTGTTAAATATGTAATTTGTTTGTAGTTTACTTATTGTATATTGTTTCTTTAATCACAATACATAGTACTCGCAATTTTAATCTCACGTTTAATTCTTAGCCGTACTTGCTTGTAGCTTTACAGGGCGTTGTAACAGTTTATAGATTATTTGTTTTATTCATTAATCTTTACGGCAAGCACTCTTCACTCCCCTGATATCTTTCCAGCGGTCGATGGAGACGGGAATTGCTTGTATGGTTTATGACGACCTTTTGTGGGCGCTGGAAGCCACGAAACCAAAGTTTGGAGCATTTGAAACAAAAAAGAGAGAGATAATATATAGTTTTATTTACAATAAACCCACAAGGGTCGGTCATATCCATAAATGGCGACCGTGACAGGACCGAACTTAATCTTCGAACATAATTGTGCCTAAATAAATTATTGTTTACTTGTTCAAATCCGACAGCATTTACAATAGGTATTGTAGTGTTTACGTACAGAATCTAGAATTTGACACACGGATTCACACGCAGCAGACGATTTTGGGGTAAAATCACGCCTAAATTCTTTTAGTTTGTGAAATATGAAAGAGAAAGTAAACAATTAGCAGATTTTAAAGAACAGAAAGTAAATTTAATTACTGTAGGAATATTACTAGTACAGGTTTTTCGTAAGAAATTAAAATGTAACATTTTATTCTTGATCGCGAAAATTTTCTCCCGTCAACTTCTAAGATTACGCACAGACGAACAAAAACCAATCAGCTGATCATAGCTAAACACACACACCAACACTGACTTAATATTATGTTTGCGCCTTGGTTATTCATAATGTGTTAAATGTTAAGAATGCTGTAGGAAAATAATTATATAAATGTGTCTTAAAATATGTTACAATAAAGTAATAAGCATATGAGAAATATCAGAAAACTCTCAGTGAACTTCGAGTATTTTAGATTTCAGCTTTGATTTAAATAATAATAATAATAATAATAATAATAATAATAATAATAATAATATGAGGCCGTTTACAGTAACTATTGGCATAAGTTCCTTTGGCATATATTTAGATAAGAGTGAAGAAACTAATTATGTTACTTGGCGTAGGGTTCATCAATTAGAATGTTTCGGTTCACCAGATAGAGATAAAAGTTTGAACATTCCGAAGGAAGTTACTTTCACCGCACGAACTTGGCCATTTACATTTGACGTTACGGCGGAAGTGCGCGCAGATGATAGACGACGAATTATAGTCATACGTAGACGTACAATGCAAGAGTTGCAATCTATTTTAGAACAGTATCAGAAAATAAGAGACTCGAGGTATGTCAATATTTCCATGAACACATTGTAAGAGAACTCAAAAGTGAACCCGACAAGCGTAAGAGACACAAAGCTAAGAATAAAAAGTCAGCTGATACATCCGACGTAGGTTTAGGCAAGCAGCTGTTGTGCAGGTCAGCATCACCGACTCGCCACACAACTTTAAGTAAATCGACATTTTGGAATAAACGCGCGATTCATAATTTTGAATATATAGATTTTGAAAAATGTTTGGAATTAAAATCATCGGTGAAAGTTAAACCGCAGTATGCGCGCATAGTTACAGTAGACAATTTATGTAAGGAAATACACAAAATTTTGCCTTCTGCTGAAATTCAGTTACAACCGTTGAGTGTCAAGCAGTCGGATAGCTGCGAAATTAGGCCAATCGAATTTGAATGTGTAGAAAGTAAAAATAGTTTAGTGGAAAATTATGTAAAGCAGGCTCGAGCTAACGTCACCCTTGTAGAAAATGAATGTATAGAACGATGTCAGATTTCTGCACCTATAGTTATCGAATCACCACCATTAGTTTTACATCAGTCTAGTGTAAATGAGATCAAAGTAGACTTTCAAGAAGTAAACATAGTTGACATCAATCAGGAAGCGTTTGAAGTAGTGACACCATTGATTAGCTATGAAACAAAGGAAATTTGCGTCAATAATATCCGTTCTGAATGTGTTAGTTGCGAATTACCACCTTTAATAGTATATCAGGCTAGTGTCAGCGTAGTTCCAAGTGTAGCATACGAAGTGCAAGGCGCATTAGAGATTCAAAAACCACAAAGTACGCACAAGCCCAGGTTACGGAAGAGAATTTTGAGTTACTTGATAATCATGTCGTATTTGAAGATACTTGTTCGTTTAGACCGGAAATAGTGGTTAAGGAAAATGGTGTTCGCGAGACTATTGACTATGACTTTGGTAAACAACTTTGCGTAGTGGCGGATGAATTGTTTTGTAAGTTCGCAGAGGAACACAATGTGTCGTGTAAAATGCTTGAAGGAAAGTCGATGATAAATACATGTAGAGCAAATCAAGAGGATGTTAGTGTCCAGAGAAAAGAAATAGGCAATACAGAGACAGTGATTAAACACGGCTTGATGCGAGTATCCGTAGACAGGCATGTTTTAAATGTAGATGCAGCGCCGGCGAGAGATGACGATGAATTGTATGAAATGAATGGTAGCGCAGTGGTAGCGCGTACCCCTACTCTCGGAGAAGCCAGGGAAGGCTTGAGAGTTGTTGTTATTTGTGTGCGATATTGAGAATTTAATGTTGTTATATTTGTATCGCGAGCAAATTGTTCTGCGGGATATTACAACTACATATGCAAATGTAGTACCGTACATGTCGTTTAGTATGAGTTACGTCTTTATATTGCAATTCGATTCTGTTCGTATCGACTTTGAGCATAGTGGCATAGGTCAACGACTTCAAGTGAAGAGTTTAAAATGTAAGCCCGCAAAGAGGATTGTGTTTTATGTAGTCAATAGCTCTTGTGTGATAAACTGGCCAGGGCTATTACCCGTAAGCAGACAAGAATGTAGATTGAACAGTAAGCACACTCTAACGAAGAGATTAAAATGTAAGAATAAGGCACAAAGGAAAGACAAGGTAGTTCGAAAACTTCAACCGATTTTCCCTAGCATATTAGCTCGAAATAAAAGGATGTCATTACGCATAGCTAGCACTAGAAGGACCAAGCCGTCATTTTGACGGCATCACTTAAAACAATTTTCTGTATCTCATACATTTATTTGAGTTACGCAACCAAACTTTAGGACTTTTATTTCTTTAAAGAGAGGTTTGATATAGTATATAAACATTGAGTGTGTACTTGATATAAATACAAGTTTTTGTTGTATACCCCTAGAAGGACCAAACCGTCAATTTGACTGCCTCATTTAAAAATCTATATTTTGTTATTGATGTGGACAGTTTTATAGGTTGTACGCTATATGGTAGTATCTTAGTTGGAAATAATCAATTTTGAAATATTTTTCATTATTTTTCCAATGATTGTGCTATTTTATGTGTTTTATTTCTGCTTTTCATTGCTGTAAAGGGAAAATCTATTATACTTCTCTGAATTATATTCTCCAATAATGTTCGTATCTCTTTGGTAATACTGTTCTCTGTAGAAATAAAGATTTTCTTGAAGGTACATATAAATAATTACAAAAGCAACATGAGACCTGATGAAATGTTAAGTGCTTTCTAATATTTGAGTGAGAAATGAATTTCGCTTGGAAAAACAACCGGGGATTCTCCTATGAATAGAGCAGTAGTCGCAAGAATGCAGTGTGTAAAGCTTCTTCTTCGGATAAAAGGGAGGAAACAAATACAAAAGCTTCCAGAAGTAATCTTTCAAATATCTTTATAGCAGCTGATGAAACGGTTTGGAGCAAAATGGAGAGACAGAACAATGCAGGGCGTACTGTCTCACACATCTTTTACAAGATACCTGGTTTGGTATGTTATGCGTTACATCATATTGAAGATGGTGATTTCGTTAGTGCTTTTCGCTTGTTCATAAACCAAACAATGTTCAGAAACATTCTGAAAAAATGCACTGATATTGAAGCTCATAGACAGCGTTAAGATTCTGTTTGGCCGCTGTCAATTGCAGAACTCGCTTCATTTCTAGCAATATTGATATTTCGTTTACCTTTAGACATGCCCACAAAGGAACTATGGAACGAAAACTATGGCCCAGTGCTTTACATAAAGATTATGGGAGGAAAGAGATTTTTTGAAATAATGAAGTATCTTAGGTTTAATGGAACTGCCCCAGTTCTTCAAGGGTGAAAGCAGACAAGTTTGATTTGGCATTATCTGCGTGCAACTTATTCATTGAGAATTGTATCAGACACTATAAAACTAACGTAAGTGTTCGTCTTGATGAACAGTTACTTCCTACTAAGATGAGATGCAAATTCATGTAATATATGCCTAACAACCTGACAAACTTGAATACAAATTTTGGATGCTTGAAGATGTAATGTCAACATATGAACTAAATGGCATTCCTTACCTGGAAAAGGACTAAGAACGACGTCGAGACTTACAATTAGGCGAGTATGTTGTTCTGAAGACGATGGATTCTATTCTCAAAATAGGACTGAATGTTACTTGCAATTATTATCTTAAAAGTTAAAAATTAGCCGAATCTTTGAAAAAGAAACAGACGGCTTTGATTAGTAGTGTGCGTACAAATAGAAGAAAACTTCCCAAAATGTGCTTGAATCAGAAAGAAAAAGTATATGTTCACTTCAAAGTATATGAAGATAAATCAGGAAATCTACTCACAATACACAAGTGTAAGCGCGAGAAAAGTGTTGCTATCTTGAGTTCAGTGCATACAAGTTGAAATAAAAATGTATTGAAAATACAAATTCATTTCTGTAATAAAAAGTTGGAAACAAAAATAATTATTTGGTCTGTTATATGAAAGGTAGCAGAGTCAATATATACAGGGCAGGTAGAGTGATCACGTGACTAGTAAAAAATTTCATATTTAACAATGTAAGTACTTTTATTTTATTTTTTCATGTCAGTGTCCTGTGGGTGAACTTAGGATACTAATATTAGATTAGATATAGTGGCGAGTTTTCGTGGAACACCCTGTACTATACCACGAGAACAACTTACATAAAGTATAAGCTAGTCTATTAAACATTATAAATTAAAGTTAAAAGAACAAAATTATAAAGAAAAAGATATATATATCCCTTGCAATTAAATAGCCGTCAAAATGACGGCTAGGTACTTCTAGGGAGGTAAAAATTTTGGTCCTTCTAGTGCTAGCAAGATCAAGGGTCATAGACGTAAAAGTAGCGATAGACAAGTGGGTCATGAGCGTAGTGAATTTAATTCTTTTGCGCATGCAAATTTTAGAACCAGTACCCCGCCATCCCGAATGTGAAAAAAGGAGAAACTCGATTATGCAAGTAGTCAGAAGGCAAAACAGCTGATCGCTCTTGGTGACAATAATATTCGTCGACCTAATCTTAGAATGTACGCGGAATGCAAGGGAACAAATGCCAAACATATGCTAGACAGTGAGTTGAAAATAAATGGAAAGTGCTCTAGTAAACTTAATCGGAGACAAACTAGATATAAATCAAAGTCAAACTGTAGGCGAGCTTATTATGAACCAAACATGCAAATCGTGAAGACATTGACTCAGAGGAATTTTAAGAAACGCAAGTGCGAAGAGCAATTTGTGCAAAACATCGTGATACATCGCAAGTCCAACTGTCGTAAACGAAGACGCGTCATTGCGTGGAAATTTAGTAAATGCGCCGCGAAAAGAAAGAAACTTCCGCAGATCAAAGGAACTAACTGGAAAAGTACTCGCAAGCGTATGAAATTGAGGGCATACAAGTTGTAATCAACATCGGTGGAAAATTAAAATTTTAGAGCGACCAAAACGTGAACTTTGCTCGAACTTGGACTAAATCCCGGAAGAGACGAGAAATTAAATACTGAATCTGGCTTTTAGGCTTTTATAGAGAATGAAAAGAAAGAATATTGCTCATTTATTTTAATTATTCCCCATCGAAATTCGAAAGTTAGGAATTTGCTTTTCAGCTTCAAGCGTGTGCCTACCGCCACCGACGCGCCCGCCCAAAGGAACCACCAATATTCATCTACAATCAGGTACGTTCATTTAAATATCATGTTTTATGATTTCTTTACAGTTTTGGAGATGAGAGATGAATACGGAAAACAGAGGAAAGACCGTATTGGAAATTTTGAATAGGTAATTAACTTAGACCGCGAATTCGGACTTTGAAAATTTTAATAATGCCCCACTACTTTTGAAAAGTATGGTTATCCCGTTTTGGATACGGAACTTCTGTATCGAATTCTTGTTAGGATGTTTATGTTTTGTATGTTTTATTTCTTTTCAGGTGCCTCCAGTTTTGGGAACCAGACTTTATTAATAAAATTTTATTATTCGATTTTCTTTCGAGTTTTTATTCATTCACCTTTACGTTCATATGAACACTTAGCTGTCCCCATAACATCATGCATTTAGAGAAATGTTAGGCAATTAGAGATATTTGAAAATTTAATTAGAAAAATACTGATAAATATTACAATTAATTATGAAATTTGGATTTTTGGGTAATTTAAAAAATGTGTTCTTCGGTTAATGAATCTTTTCATCCGACTTTGTTATTAAGTATGTGTAAAAGTATATTGAATTTATAATATCAGACTGGTTAGGCGTCGGAACATTGAAAATTAAATATTATTTAGTATAATCTTGAAAAATAATTGATAGTAACATTGAATTCAATAAAATTGTTTACGAATTTATTCACATATGGTGTTTGTTATGCAAAGTCAATGGGTATTTGCTACGATTTGTTACGATGCAATCCATTATAGCATTTCTTGCAGAACATTACAGTAAATATTGTTTCTAATATTTCTCATAAACTAAAATGAAGAATGTTTATTGTTACAACACTATACAAATAAATCTTGCACTAAAAATGTTTTTACTAACATATTTTGTTATTAAGTTGTTTGTTAAACTGAATTCCAGAAACTTTTCTTGCAGACAATTACACTACATACTGTTTCTAACGTTTCTGATAAACTAAAATGTAGAATGTTTATTGTTACAACACTAAACATTAACTTTTGCACTAAAAGTGTTTTACTAACATTATGTCACTAACTCTTTTGTTAAGCGAAATTCCAGAAAACTTTTCGTGCATAAAATTACATCACATATTGTTTCTTCGGATAAACTAGAATGCAGAATGTTTATTGCTACAACACTATACAGATAAATTTTGCACTAAAAGTGTTTTGTTAACATTATGTTACTAATTGTTTTGTTTTAAAAACGTTCCAGAAAACTTTTCTTGCAGAAAATTACACTACATATTGTTTCTTCGGATAATCTAAAATGAAGAATGTTTATTGTTATAACATTAAACATTAACTTTTGCACTAAAAATTTTTACTAACATATTTTGTTACTAACTTTTTGTTAAACTGTATTTAAGAAATTTTTCTTGCAGACAATTACACTACATATTGTTTCTTCGGATAAACTAAAATGCAGAATGTTTATTGTTACAATACTATACAGATAAATTTTGCACTAAAATTTTTTACTAACATATTTTATTACTACCTTTTTTGTTAAACTGTATTTCAGAAACCTTTCTTGCAGACAATTACACCACATATTGTTTCTAACGTTTCTGATAAACTAGAATGCAGAATGTTTATTGTTACAATATTAAACATTAAATTTTTGCACTAATTTTTTATTAACATTTTGTTGCTAACTTTTTGTTAAAGTGAATTTCAGAAGTTTCTTCTTGCAGAAAATTATGCTACATATTGTTTCTAAGTTGTGTTGCTAGAACTTTTTCTAACTTCTAACTAAAATGTAGAAATGTCTGGTTACAATATACAATATTGTTTTTGCACTAAAATTTTTTATTAACATAGGGCCTAGTTTGTTACTAACATTTTCTGTTAAACTGAAATTCAAAAACATTTCTCTTGCAAGAGAATACACTACATATTATTTTTTTCGGATAAACTAAAATGCAGAAAATTTTCCTTTCATTGAAAATGTATTATAGGTACTTTTAAATAGTATGAATACAAACATTTACTTATATAGATAATAAACAAACAAACTTTATACTTAAATATGAAAGTAAAATATCAAAAGTAATCATAACAATTGTACTTACAATTGGAATCCAATTTTGAATAATTGGGATAGCTAACATCTGAACCTCCACTGCTAAAGACTTAGAAATATTTGATTGGCACAATTATAATTTATTATGATGTAATGTATTCTTCACACTAATGACTAGTTGGTTCATAAGTTTAAAAAAAATTTACTGATTTAAATGTGCAACTGATGTATATAATTTAGTAATGGATGAAAGAAATAAGACCATGAAATGCTGAATAGCTTATATTACGTATTAGGGCCTTGGAAAACAAAACATATAGTCAAAATACATATCAGTATGATTGCTTTTCAGCTATATAGTCAAAACAATTATATAACGTTAAAAATAATATTCAGGCATATCTTTAAAAATGTATCAAAGTACCACTAAATGTCTTCAAATACGTGTCTAACTATATTACTTGTGAATAACGTGCGCATTTTTAACTGGATATGTCAGATAAAATTATAGAACATTTTAAAAATCTTTATCAAATATTTTAGTTTAATAACTAAATATGATTTCAATTGTCTCTCTAAATTCATGAATCTCTTATTTCCTTACACATTCTCCTTCTACAAATTTTCATGGTTCTGTTTCACCCTTCTCCTGTAACTTCAAACATACTCATATCACAATACTCTAAGGTTACCATAGTCGTCTAGCTACACAAAACTTTTCAACTATCTTCTAGTAATTGAAATAATATACCAATCAGTACAGTATCAAATATCAAATAATTAAAACTAACCGTATAAACGAAATGCTTTGCATGTTCATGTTTATAATAAAGAAATGAAAATACAATTAATGTATGCGAGACTAAAAATCTATTAGGACGTAAAAATAAATAATTTAAACCATCCACCGTCTGTGCTTCTAACGTTTTTCAGTGTTGCCAACTGATAGATCATTTTCCTATCAATGTAGAAAAAAATATCAATCATATGTATTCAAATGATATCAATCATCTACTGAACGAAGGTCTCCATCATTTTCTTCTACATGTTTCCATCAGCTGATCTTTTCCATTTGTACAGTTTCTGCTAAACGACAGGCTATCTATACATTTTGTATTCGATTGTCTTCTATGTATCCTCGTCGCCATAAGTGCCTTTACATCGCAGTGACGGGTATGTGACCGCGCAGTACTCCAAGGAAGGGATGGTTGTATAAGAACTTTTGATTAATTTTGAAGAGTTTTTATTTTGACCAGGGAATTAACATAGGTATAGGGAGTAAAGACACAAATTTGAAGCATCAGTGCACGAAAAGATTCGTATTCTCAGTTTTTCTATTTATTGCCTTATATGTTAAGTTAAACACCACAATATGTATCACTGATATCGCTGATCGAATTATTTTGTAAAATCGTGTCTGTAACCTATTGTCAAAACATTCATCTCAAGACATGATGTAGAGAAAAGAGAAAGAGATAAGACATCTGTAATATATGTATAATTACTCAATAAGTAATTATAAGTAAATTAGACTCAATAAGTAATTGTCGAAATTAGTTAAAGGACACGTAAGAGAGCGAAAATGAGGTCTAGAAGTCTGAACGTTTTAGAAACGTCCTAGATAGGTGACAATATAGTTAAAAATTGCAAAAGGTATCATGTAATTTATTTTTCTTTTCTTATATCCTAGTATACTTTTTTTTTCACATCCAAACATCTCTATTCAGAATTACGAGATAAAGGTGAAGAGAGAAACATTTCCATCTCAAGAATTATATCAGAAAAAAATATTTTGACTTAGGCTAGATTCGAACTCGTAACCCTTGAATCCATAAGTCTGCGCTCTACCGATTGAGCTAACAATTGCTGTTGCAAAAGCCTGATTTCTACAAGTACCGGTTGCTGAATGGTGTGTATTAACAAAATTGGCCGAGATAATTGCTTCATACAGCTATTGCAATAATAATAATAATAATAATAATAATAATAATAATAATAATAATAATAATCATAATAAAGAAGATGATGAACAGAATTTAAAAAGTCGCATTGTTAAAAGTTTGGTGTGCGAAGTTAGTCCTAATATGAGATTTTATTAATTATATATAATAAATGTAAGCGTGGTTTATTCGTGCGTGCTACTCAAACTGCGCAACTCATAAGGGTTGTACGCCTATGGTACAGTAGCATTGCGTCCTCCAACCGTGAAGAAAGATTCGGTTTGAACCTATGCGTGTCCTAAGAGGAAGGAGGAGATTGAAAGAAAGAAAAGTGGTTTAGAAATTATGCAAAAATAGAATATCTCACGAGGTGAGGTGATATAGAGTTCAGCGTGTTTTTTAGCTGTGACTATACAAGATATACATCTACGACGTAACGTGGAACCCGAACCACACGACTCCTGCCGGGAATCGAAACCCGTATCATCTCTAGCTCTATCATGGGAGACACAGGGACATGTAAAAATAATCGAAAATAAACGATATTAATGTTAAATCCATAGCTTTCGAGGTCCTAAAAATTCCTAATTGAAAGATATGAGTGTCTATTCAATAGTTTTCGTGGTCGCTGAAGTGAATAATGACACCACCGATACCATAAAAGCCCAAGTTTTTATTCTTCGTTAGCGGCAAGTTAATTCATTTGCTCCTGCTGGAAAGGGATTCGTACTATTTCATTCCGATTCAAATATGTATTCTACTGGAAAACTAATCTCAAATATTCCCGTGCAACGCCGGGTATTTCAGTTAGTAAATAAATAATTTAAGAAACAATGAGTATATTTAATGGAAACAGACATATGTATTTTTGAATGTTGTATATAAATTGCTAATTCATACTTTATCTAGAAGAAAATGGTGCATCCATTGTATATTCTGAAGCAATAAGGAGAACTATTGGAGGTGTATTTTATTTATCTACTGTCGAATTTAATGTGGAATAATTTCAAATAATTTATTTCGAAACTATCGAGACGAGACTGAGACCGTTATTTGTCGGTTGAAAGGAGACTAATACTGTAAATAGTCTCGTATTGTCTCGTTTTGATACCAGTCCTACTTCGGGGTTTGTTCTCTAGTAGCTGGTTGCGTAGTGCACCTACAGTATATAAGACGTCGTATATTTAAATGTTTGGGAACTTACCCCACCTCCACTTGACGGATCGTTCTAACTAAAACTACCAGACCGTTTATGTAATTTTGCGTTTAAGTACAGGTCCTATCCTTATGTCAATTATTTTCTTGCAACAGATAATGAAAAATGTAACAGTTATAATGTTGATCGCGCATAATCCTGTATAGATAAAAGGCACTTTATAGAGTGTCTGACTCCGTGGCGTAAATACAGCAGTTACTGGCTTGGTAAGTTCATCACTGAACGCGTTTCCGTCATATCGTGCAATGACGTCACCTTTGACACATGCTCGGGACTTGACCACAGGAGGAGTAACGCTGTTGTTTGCTTACTTGGTGCTGTTTATTCTCTTTGGAAGCTGATGTGAAATTACTGCTTTCTCCTTACTTTCAGCTGTTTTTGCTATTTCTAATTTAGATGTCTATTATATTAGTGGAATTCCATCCATGGAAATATATTCCATCATGGAAATATATTTTATTTCTTTTTAAATGTAAATAAAAAGAAAAGTCTATTCGGACAAGTTTCCCCACAACTCTAGAGGTATTGTCTTGGGTGCGCTTTACTTTTCTTTTCCTTTAGGGCCGCGGTGGCTCAGTGGCAAAGCTTTCACTTCTAGTGCTTGGGGCCTCGGGTTCGTTCCCAGCCCCCGCCAATTGAACTTTGTGGCGGACGAACACCGTGTGCGTCGGTTTCCTCGGGGTTCTCCCATTTCCTCCCACTGTCTTCATTTCATTCATTACTCATTATCACCGTCTCCTTTAGCCTAACCGGCACAACCATGGGACGTAAAACTTAAAGATTTCATTTCATTTCTTCAACACAAATGCAATTAAAACCTGACTCTGAGAGCGCAACAATGTTATCTTGTTCGAAGGGTCAGTGATTTTGTGTCGAAGGTAATGTCACGCGAAGAGACAGGCTGCGCGTGGGCTTACCTTGTCTTACGTTTGGAACATTGCTCTTGGTCAAGTGGCCTATTGCTTATGCCTTTAGGTATTTGCCCTAAAGCCATACAGCGAGCTGTGTGCGTTCTGTTATTCCCTCCCTGCCCCTCGCGGTGTTTGCGAAAATATTATTTGCTTTTCATGCATTGGGATAAGGGCCGCCAAGTGAACTTTGTGGTGGACAAACACCGTGTGCGTGGGTTTTCTCGGGGTCCTCCCGTTTCCTCCCACTTTCTTCATTCCACCATATCATTCATTACTCATCATCACCGTCTCCTTTAGCCTAACTGGCATAACCGTGAAACGTAAAACTCAAAGATTTCATTTCATTTCATTTTCATTGGGATAAGGGGTAAGACATACCTTGGGACGGACAATGGAAGGGAGTAACATATAAAATGATCGAAAACGACAACCGATGTTAATGTAGAGTTCATAGTTTCGAGGTCGCTGAGATGATTAGGCGTAAAGCTATCAGCTATTTTCTGTTAGTGGTTTCTTCATATACGTCTACCAAGTTAACGAACCTTGACTTATCCGCGTACAGTAGTTGGTTAGTGTGTCCTCGATGGCTATTTTTACTTTTTCCATGATTATACCATACAGTATTTTTTTATGTTTTGAAAAAGCTTGATTTTATCAATTCGTTAAACAACAATGTTTCTTTTTTTCTAACCATGTTTCTTAGTATTATCCTCTTCATTCTAACTAATTGAAATATTTTCAATAATTCAGAATTTTGACTAAAAAATGTTACAATGATCAAGATTTGTATAAGAAGAGGAGCCTTCATTTCTAATCATTGTCATAAACGGAAGGGAAAACTTATAAAAAATTGAAATAACTTAGTAGACGTAGAAAATCGATAGAAATAATGAACATCAACTATTAGTTGACTGTTAGAAGTATAGTAGATATAGTTCTCAACCCAAGTAGAAGATGCACTCTTTGCTTCATGAAAATAATAAACATTTTTGAAAAATAATTACAGAAAAGTAATTTGAAGACATTTACTGAGCGAACGAAGGTTACTGGTTAGTGTTGACGCTTCGTAATTGAGAGTCTCCCGGTTCAAATTTGAATATGTTGCACTCCAGAAGTTCAATTTTGAATTAAATGTAGTCGCAGCTAGTTTAAACTGAAATTATTTTCAAAACTATTTGCTATTACATGTTTTTGTTTTACTTGCGATGTTTCAACTTTGCTATTAGATCTTAGAACCCTAATGTAACTCATTTCCCTACGTCATATCATGATGAATGTTTTCACAACAACGATAGTCGGGCGGTAATACAGAATTTCATTGTTACTGCAGGGCCGGATCTTGAAGCCTGCGAACTACGCGTTCGCAGGAGGCGCCAGGTGAACAGGGAGCCAAATTAGAAAAATGAATTTTGTTTTAAATGTAAATATTTATTTAACCCTTTCACAGAGGAAGTCGACTTTTGTCGACAGAACCAAATTTCCTTAACATGCGAATGTCGACTATAGTCGACGTGTTAAAATTTGTTTGTCCGTATCTTGGCTTTGTCGAGAGTAGTCGCCAAAGTTGTACCGTTCATTTTTGTTTGTGTTCTATTGTTTTCGATAAACAATAGAAATCACACAGAAAACCTTTAGCGACTACAATCCACAAACCCAAGATACAGACAAATTTTAACACGTCGACTATAATCGACATTCGCAGGTTAGGGAAATTTTTTTCCGTCGCCTTCCACAGTGATAGGGTTAAAAAATGTTATGATGAAAAATTTTCCTCATGTAGCTTCAAATAAATATTGTACAGACTGAGATACATATAAAATACATCAAAAGGACAATAAAGTCGAATCTTTGCGTGGTTGGCTGTAAAACCCCTTTACAAATGAAATGGACTCGTACATCAATTGATGCCAATACCACACGCACAAGTGATGCTAGTTTGAGGATAATTTCCACGGCAAAGGATAGATCTTTTTAAAGAGGGAAAAGGGATATTTTACGAATATGAGATAAAATGAAGGTAAATTTAGCTTTCCAATAGATGTTGTATTAAGCACTATGGCCGTAGAGCTAAAGACAGTGGTATTCTTTCCACAATCCCACCATATGCACAAAATGCAAATATAACAGACTCTTCATTCCTTCCTCAACAATCCTTCCGACACCTTGCTAGAGAATATCATTGACAAATATGTCTTTAAAATCCGAATGGATCAACAAACGAAAGGAATTCAACCGCAAGTATTGTTTATGGATTGGGTGGCATTATCACAGTAGAAAGAAATGTCTCCAAGGGTGCTCCTCCATCTTGTTTTAAACAGTGTCTTCGCATAGTACTTTGGTTCAGTGACCTCAGTTAAGGGTTGAGAAAGATCACCGTAAATGAAATTCACATTATCAAAGTTGAAGCAAGCATGGGCGCCCAAAAGGGGGCCGGGCCGGGCCCCACCTGGCTTACGACAAGTATAATATATATGTATAATTTCTTAAGGTTTTCTTAATACAAATAAAAATACCAAACGTAATATACCAACCAGGAAGATGACCCCTCTAAAAATTCTTCGGGCCCCCATGCAAGCCAGTAGGCTTTTCTTGTCCATTCGCCCAGGGAGTGGAGCGAATACTAAGAAAAGACGGGCGGTACAAATGGATTTTTTAAAAATCATTTCTGAGGGAAATTTTAACTTAAGTTCCTAATGGCTCAAAACGCTGTCCACTGCTTAATGCTCACTTTGTTTAATATCTATTAGTTCATTTGTCGTTCGTCAAGATTTACATTTCTATCCTAAGTCATTTCGTTTTTGTTCTATTTTTTAAATTTATAATGATGTGTGCTTTCACTTTTTAATAGTACTTTGTTTTTCATGTAATAATAATGAGCAACGATATAAAACCAAGTGAGCATTTTATCGGAAAAGAAAGCTAAAAAACATGAAAGAAGATAAGAGGCAACCGAAGGCTCTAAAAGGTTTCTTTGGCGTTCTGGACAAAATCATACAAATGTTGAGGTGGGGAGTTGTCAATACCAGTCACTGTTAACGAAGCATTTGCAGGTCGACATTCTTTTGAAACTGTAAGGTTATTTTACCTGATTGCAGTAATTTAATTGTTGAATTAAAATGGGACGATACGGTCACTTCTGTTACGGGTCTGAATTAAATTTCATGTATTTCAAAATATATTTGAATACAATTAGTTTTCACGCGGCATATAAGTATATAACTTGAAAGGATATAATCGAAAGCGATGAAAGGTCATTTGGATGACAAGTAGGGTTTGTTTTTTCTCAGTACTCTCACTTTCAATCACAGCAGCATATACAGATGCTTGCTTTATTATAACAGTATAACAATAATTATTAATCCATTCTCTGTTATTAAATTTAGATGGAGCGATATTTTAAATTAGTAATAATTCTAATGCAAAGTAGTGTTTTGATTATTAGTTACTTGTGTTCAGGGATGCACCGACATAGGTGCTAGGGATGCGTACGAGACGAATCGAGATAGGATTTTCCAGACAAAATTCGAGTCGAGACACGGTTCTTCCAATAGAGAAATATACATTTTTCGAGTCGAGACATCACTTTTACAACACATTTTCGAGACGAGACAGCTACACATCTTGTCTCGTGGGCATCCTTAATAGGTGCAATGTTCCTTTCAGAAAAAAATCTTCCGGGGGGAGGTACACTTAGTATTCAGAGGGCCGCTGCTCCTACTCTTTTATTTATTATTATATTACAGACGTATTATTTTGATCTCCTCCCGGGGGAAAGTGGTCCCCTAAAAATATGTGTGGACGAAACACTGCACAGGTACTCTAAGAGTCTGAATCCTTCAATTAGCACAATTTCAGGGGCAGATACACAAAATTATTTGCATTTGTAGCCTATTCCGAAAAATCTTCGGACCCGAAAGAAAAATCTTGGGTGCATCTTTGCTTGTGTTTACATTGTGTTACTGCCTGATTTCGTACGTTTATGTTGGAAAGAAACCTGAAAGAATTGAATTGTTCTATAGGCCTAAAGGGCCCTGAAAATAATTTTTGCGAAGGAACCTGATTTTAAAGTGCTGCCACTGGATCGAGGACAAATTAAATATCAATTAAGACACACACTTTTGTCATTTGTTGTGTATTGAACTAGTTTAACTAAAATTAATACAGAATTATTTGAAATCACGTATATCTCAAGAACGATTAAATGGACTAGCTTTGATGGCCATTGAAAATTACATTCTGAATGAAATTGATATTGATGCAATAATAAGAGATTTTGCCAAATTGAAAAACAGAAAAGTGTCTTTATAACATGAACTTTACAGTAACAAAGAAAACGAGAAATTAAGCTAACTACCATATTTGTATCACTAGAAAACACTATTTAAATATGCTTTTAATGAAGTGTAAGAGCATATCTCTTTGTCAAAATCAAACCTGTGATAATGTTAGACTTAAAGCTCATTAGTTTTATTCTATTTCGACTTTTATGTTTCAACTGTATTTGTCAAAATAGCCTACATCTTAGGTATACAGTTTAGTTGTTTCCTGTGCTTATTTAATAAAAAAAATATATAAATTATTAAAACTGGAACTTCGGTCATGATTCATCCACAGTTAATTAGGTTTAATTTCGCCATTTTCCTTTAATACTCACAGGAAGACTGAATTATTATATATTGAAGAAATTTGTAATTGTAACAATTATCTCATCATCAACTCAGAATTCAGAATCGATATTCGATTCATAGGTCTGAGAAGAATTACTAACGCTCTGTGAGCTAGTAACACGACTTTTGTTCACTCAGGGAGGATTGCTCTGCTACAGGCAATCGACATCCCCTTGAAGTCCGTATTGTTGACTCAAGTGGGAGCCCGTGGCCATCATCATCACCTATTCTTTTCATCATCTATTTTGTGGAGGGCCAGTGATCGCACTGACCGACATCTCTGCGAGGACGTATTGCTGCCTCAAGTGAGAGCCACAGTGGGCTTCCCCTATCACCTCATCTCATTGCTTTTCCTCTCATCTTCATTGTCAGAGTCGTCTAACATCTCAAGGGATGGCATCAGGTGGTCATCCGGGACTACCGCCGTTACCTCCGGGTCCGTCTATCGAACCTACCTCGGTGGGTAAGGGGGCCGACCGCAGACAGCAAACTACATCTCAAGGCAAGAATACTGGTAGATCCCGCTCTCGTACTCCGGATAAAGCCAACAGCAATTCTCATCAACCACCAACTAACGCCATCATACTGTAAGTGATTCTGAACAATCTGTCAGTTCAATGAATTTATACGACGACAAAGAATTTCCATCTCTCCAGGATACCACCAAACCGTGTCTGTACTCATTTCTCCTCACCAATTTTGACACAAAGTTTGAAAATACAAAACTAGCTTTCCAGCAGCTTCTAAAATATCTACCACGCGCTTCTGTAGCACAGATCGTTCGCACTAGCAACGGAATCATTTTCAAATCTTACGATTCTAACTTCTTAACTACTGTGCGCAATAAGTGCAGTTTTGAAATCTTTGGAAAGCACGCAAATCTGAAGCGACTTGAACCTAAGGCATTTCGACAAGCACCGCCACCACGGAAAACACCGGCTCTCTCGGTTGTCATTAGAGGGGTCGACCCTTCTCTAACAGACGACGAAGTCATGGAAGAGCTCACTCTTGAGGGACACTCTATTCTAAAGTGCCTTCGTATTAAAAATGACCAAGGTGCTACCTACATGGTACGAGTACTGACAAATTCACAAACCACTATTGATGATCTCCTCACTCATGGTGCCCTCATCTATAAAAAGAAACATCGATTTGAGCCATCAAAGTCGCCTCACCTTTACCATTGAGGTGTGAGCGCTGCCAAGCATACAACTCACACCCAACGTCAAAATGCACCCAGCCGAGCAAGTGTGGGTACTGCAGCGGAAACCACGAAACGAAAGCTTGCACCAACCTAACGAAGCCACCTCAATGCTCTACGTGCCCGGAACAACACCCCACATATAGTTATCGATGCAAAGTAAGGCCAACGGCCGAACCTTTGAATCCGGAGCTCACTGTTTCGTTGCGACCCGTCTTACCAAAAGTTCAACAACATGTAGCACCACAACCTCTTGGTGAAGCAATTTCCGTACAGCAACTCCTTTCATTCTTTACCATCGCTTTGCAAAACATTCACCCATTTCTACGTCAGCATATTCTCCAGGTGGTCAATCATGCAGCCCGCATTATCTTTAAATATTCTTTTCAAGCTACTTACTCTGGACCTCATGTTTATTTTCATGCCACCCCTCCTCCGCCACTTCCAACACTACTGCTGCACCTTAATCATGGGTATTTCTTTACTGTTTCTTAATATTCGATCACTTACTTCCCAGTACACTCTCTTCGAACAGCTACTTCTCGAAGAAACTATTCAGGCCTTCCTTCTGAACGAAACTCTTCTTTACTCCATCTATGACGTTCAGGATACCTCGATACACCCTACTCCGTTCTGAATCTACCATCGCAGCACGCCGAGCAAATGGGGGAGTAGCCATTGGCTTCCATCCTTCGATTAGTCACCGCCAATATCACCCTGCATTGACTAATGTTCCAGAGTATCTCATTACTACGCTGTACTTCCACTCCCTTTACGTTACCGTAGCTACCATATATGTACGCCCTGAACACCCCATCCCACGCTCATTCTTTCTCTACATCTCCAATCACTTCAAATACTATATCATCATGGCCGACATCAATATTCATAGCCGCCCGGATAATCAGAAACAAAGCTTCCTTGACTTCATTACTACTCATACCACCGGTCATATTTTTGATATACCTAAAGCAACCAGACCCATCACAAATACCACACCTGACGTAGTTATTTCTTCTAGCAATCTCTTCCAGCGCTGCACTCTCGAAGTGCTCGATTCTATAGGTAGTGAACACCTTCCCATAAAACTTCATATCGACCAACCACAGACTCGTTTGGTACCTTAACCTCGTCGCGTTCCACGATTTGATCAAGCAAAGTGGGATGATTATCGCACCACTATTACTGAAGACTTGGTAACCATCGAGCCTCCTACTACCGAAGATGATCTCTACGCATGAGTCTCTGAAATCACTCACTCCATTCATCACGCTTCTGACCTTCATATACCCACAACTGAAATATCCAGATACCAACCACGTCTACCGCCAAACTACCTACCTCTCGTACATCGTTCTCGCGAATTCTTTCGTGAATATCAGCGCACTGGTAACCTAGAAGCTCTTCGTCATCATCGCCAACTCCAGCGCACTGTGCGTAACTACGTCAAGGCACATAAGCTTCGCAACTGGGTAAAGACGTGTAACAACTTAGCCGAAACTTCACACCCCACTAAGTATTGGAAGCGATTTCATATGTTAACTGGGAAGCTTACTCGCACACCATATCCGCTGTTAGTTAATAACCAACCATTACACACAGATGAGGAGAAAGCGAACGCCTTTGCAGACCACCTGCAGACTACCTTCACCCCGTTTTCACCTGATTTTGTTCAAAGACATCCTACTGATCGCCTGAATTTATCATCTCCATATCTACAACCTAGTGCAGCACACATTCTTCCAGACGACAATCCTCTCACAGTTCCGATTTCTACATCTGATATATCCACCGTCGTAAATCGCAAGCGCAACACAGCTCCTGGCATCGACCGAATAACTTATCGTCATATCAAAGAGGCTCCTTATTGTCTTCTTCTGCTTCTTTCATATATCTACTCATTTATTCTCCGGACCGGCTACATACCTTGTGACTGGAATACTTCTTCCACTCTTATGTTTCTTAAGCCCAACAAACCTCCAGATTCTGTTGCTTCTTACCGTCCGATACAATTAACTTCCGTATTTAGCAAAATGCTTGAGCGCATCATTGTCATCAGACTGCATCACCATCTTTCTCAACATAATCTCTTGCCTGTACAGCAAGCTGGTTTCAGACCTAATTTCAGTATCAATGATCAATTGCTCAGACTCCTCAATCTCATCACGAATCATTATAACACTGCTCGGCCTTCATGTCTCATTCTTTTTGACCTCGAGAAGGCTTTTGATAAAGTGTGGCATTTAGCTCTCATGTTCAAACTTCACCGTTTTAGGCTACCACTGTCCTACCTTCGCTTCATCTTCCATTTTCTTTCTAACCACCCGTCTTATGTTACTATCAATAACTCCTCATCTCATCCGATTTTTACACATTCTGGTGTACCTCAAGGCTCCGCTCTCTCGCCTCTTCTTTACCTTCTCTTTGTAGCCGATATGCCAACCCTTCTTCCCACTGTTCATAGTTTTCAGTATGCAGATGACACTGCCTTTCTTTGCACGGCCAGAACTATTCAACAAATCAATTCTGCCCTCCGCCTAGCAATAGACTCTTTTTTCCACTGGTGCACTAAGTGGCGTCTTCATATAAACTCGACTAAGACTCAAGCTATAGTCTTCATACTACCTCGAAAACGTTCTCGAGTTCAGAAAAACCCCAATCTACTCAATCTCGAGGTTCACGGCACACGAATATCACCTACTAAACAGGTCACCTATCTTGGTATCATCATCGATCATCACTTAACTTGGTGGCCACATCTTAAAGCAATCATTCGCAAGGCGTATGCTCGGCTTAATTTACTAAAACGTCTAGTTGGTACCACCTGGGGACTGCAACCCATGACAATCCTTAATACATATAAGGTCTTCTTACGCCCAGTTCTAACATGTGGCCATCCCGCTTGGACTGCTGCACTACCTTTTTTCTATCAGAAATTACAAGTTCTTGAACGACATGCATTTCGTTTGGCGTATAGAATCAAGCTTCCCAGTCCGACACAAAAGCTTTATGACCGTATCACTTTTCCCACCATCCTCTGTCATCTTGAACAGTTACGAGTAAAGTTCATTACTAACCGGTTTCAACAACGTCATCCATTACTTCTGGAAACTATGGACGCCGACCGCCACTATGATTTAGGATATAAATTTTCTACTTGCCCTCTATCCCTACTCTTCTCTTTATATCTCAAAACCATTCCACCAGACCATCCAGATCATTTTGTCGCTTCAGCTTATTCTTCTGATCACCTTCCACTTCATTTATCACCTACATATGCTGCACTGTAACCTATTGTGCTAACAGGGCTCCACTTGTCTACATCACTGTCCAGAGCAGCCCCTGGACAAGAAGATAATCTGCATTCGTCTAAGTAACATTTCCTTGTGTTGTCCTGTGATATGCACTTCACTGTCATATTTCCTCCTGTCCTCATGATTATGAACAAAGTTCATAATGTCCGTTGCACTTGAATAAAAATGTAATAAAAGTCATAAACTGTCATTAAATACAATAAAGTAAATGATTTTTCCAGATTACCTTACTCCCCATAGACCACCTCCAATATCCTTCCTTCCCCAGTCTCTGCACTTCTCACCCCGGATAGAGGGCGTAACCCTCGCAAGGGAGCTAGCCTTCGGCTAGCAAAAAAACTACAATTCTGGCCACGAAAAAAAAACAATTATCTGAAGAATTTTTGTCCATTACAGCATTCTATTCTTTTATTATCATTTAGGCGGGGGCGACTAAATATTGTTTATTTACACTTACAAAATGTCTACAACCGATCCTGTTACTGTTTTATATATATATATATATATATATATATATATATATATATATATAGAGAGAGAGAGAGAGAGAGAGAGAGAGAGAAAGTTTTGATTCAGAAAAAAGTACAGTTGAACGTACGATGCAACATGGGCTCCTGGAGGGATTTCAAACGAATTTAGTATACGTATACATTACCATCTGAACAATTTAACCCTAAGAATGCTTTCGATCACTGAAATAAATTCCTGCCTACGCTCCTCTAAAGCAGTAAGAATTTTAGGGACTGATCATGGGGTAATGCCTCCCTGGAGCAACGACAGTTCCTCCAGACATCATACCTCTGATAGGACCGGATGTGACACCAGTATTTGTGTATTACCACTCCTCACTCTAAGTGTATTGTAACTTAAGTCAAAGGAACTGTTCTGAAATCTTCACCGGTTCTCTTCTCTGAAACCGCATGCGAATGGGGCCAACCTTGGTCATATACCACATCTGGAATATTACCGTTTATGTCAGAGATCCCGAAAAATATATATTCGACACAAATAAAGGATGTTTTCGATTTTATTTTATTTTATTTATTTGCCTGCCACCCTCCCACTCTGACCTCCATGCCAACCAAGGCTTAACTTGAACTTAAGCAGCATCGACAGCGTCACTATTCATCTGCGACCACGAAAACTAATACCATAACAATTTCGATATTAATATTGTTCATATTGAGTACTTTTACATGCCACTTCCCCCCCCCCCCTTATTACGGATGGCTTCAGTGTCTCGCCCCCACAACTATGGAGCAATTTCAACAAACTTACGTATAGCTATAAACCACCATCTGTAAAATAAATGTGCGGGTGACCTTTTTCGGGAAGGAATTCATTAGCTACTTTTCCAATATCAATGTGGTGGCTTTTTTCTCTTTCCATGCTAAAGATTGCCGAAGAGCTCAACTGCATTTTCACCACTGTCCTATGAATATAGATTTTAATGGCATTTACTTTACTAAGTGCTTGCTTAGGTGTTACAGGAAAAGTGAGATTCTGTTATAAATGAGTAGGGGTCTAAACAAATACGGAAAACTATTAGCAATGAAACTACTCGAAATGAGTTTTCGCAATATAATGGAACAGTATTTCATTCGAATGTGAAGGAAATCATTGCATAAATTGGCCCTTCTCCTCCTTAGAAGTCTAAGCTACAATACGTATCTAATAATTTTGAATTAGAAATATATGCATCGAGTTTCATATCCTTAACTTTAAGGTCTCCTGAGTTAAGTAAATGAATAACCTTCCTGCTAACGAAAGAGTAAATGGTATCTGGAGTGTAATTATTAATTTCAGCAACCCCGAAAACTATTGAATAGACACTCATATCTTTCAATTAAGAATTATTAAATTTTCACCCCTCCCATTAAACCTCCATGCCGATAATGCTAAACTTTGATGTGAACGATATAGAAGGTTTCATAATTCATGTACTCAAAAGCTATGGATTTAACATTAATATCGTTTATTTTCGATTATTTTTGCATGTCCCTGTGTCTCCAGGGGCGTCCATTAAGGGGGTAAGAGGGGGCGCTTGCCCCCTCTAGAGAAAATTATACTTTGCAAGATCGAAAACCCAAAAATTGTTTGAATATTTACCCCAAAATTTGCAACTATATTTGAAATGTCGCTTATACTTGCCCCCTTTGAAAACCAAATTTTGGGCGCCCTTGTGTGTCTCTCATGATAGAGCTAGAGATGATACGGGTTTGGATTCCCGGCAGGAGTCGTGTGGTTCGGGTTCCACGTTAAGTCGTAGATGCACATCTTGTATAGAGTCACAGCTGAAACATACGCTGAACTCTATATCACCTCACCTCGTGAGATATTCTATTTTTGCATAATTTCTAAACCACTTTTCTTTCTTTGAATCTCCTCCTTCCTCTTAGGACACGCATAGGTTCAAACCGAATCTTTCTTCACGGTTGGAGGACGCAATGCTACTGTACCATACGCGTACAACCCTTATGAGTTGCGCAGTTTGAGTAGCACGCACGAATAAACCACGCTTACATTTATTATATATAATTAATAAAATCTCATATTAGGACTAACTTCGCACACCAAACTTTTAACAATGCGACTTTTTAAATTCTGTTCATCATCTTCTTTATTATTATTATTATTATTATTATTATTATTATTATTGCAATAGCTATATGAAGCAATTATCTCGGCCAATTTCGTTAATACACACCATTCAGCAACCGGTAGTTGTAGAAATCAGGATTTTGCAACAGCAATTGTTAGCTCAATTATCCTTTGTTTGGTCGCTCAATAACAGCATTTTAACTGACGAGGATCTTCAGTTGCTCATTACCAATAGATGGAATTATTTAATGCATTTTAAACCTCACAAGAAAAGTTTGTTTTCGTGGTGGTTATATCAACTTAAGCCTTCTTTTCAGTCTATCTGTAAACAACACAGTAAAGACAGATCCTCTCTTCTTAAAGAGCAATATAATTACTACTATAACTTATTATGTGAATACTATAAAGAACTAGCTCAAGGAGTAGACGTACTTCCTCGTATTAAGGAAATTAAGGCACTCTTACTCACTTTACATCGTAAAAAAAATCAAGGTTTTTTCACGAGAGGCAAAACGACGATGCTTCAACATGAAGTTGCCTCTTTACATACAGTTAGCCGTGAAAGGCGAAGAGGTAAACAAAACTTTATTTCCAAGGTCACTTTTCCTAACGGTGACGTTCACGAGCATGATCGCGTACTCTCAGCTCTGTATGATGCATACCAGAACCTATATTCCCCCGCTTCAACCCAATCCTCTGAATCCTGCTTCGAACATCCGATCGGTTCTATCATCCCGGAGGCTCGTAACACCCTCAATGAGCCCTTTACAGAACGCGAAGTTCGCCAAGCTATTTTTGCGGGGAAGTTAAACAAATCTCCGGGACCTGATGGTCTTACACTAGAATTTTACCGCCAATTTCACGGCATTCTCACGCCTTTCCTCACAGAAATGTATAACGAACTCCGAGTCACACCCACGTGGAGCTCTTCTTTTACGGCTGGCATCATGGTCCTTGTACCTAAAAATGCAGGTGTGCATGATTTTGATAATTTTAGACCGATTACCCTCCTTAATGTTGATCAGAAAATTTTGTCACGTTGTCTTGCCTCTCGTTTAGAACCGTTTTTAAATCAGGTCTTACATAATGATCAGTATGGCTTAAAGCATACCAAACCTATGTATTTAGCATTAAGTAATATACGAGAAGGTATTCATTGGTGTCAGAAAACTAGTTCTCCGCAGGCAGCTATATTAGCTCTTGATTTCCATAAGGCATTTGATAGGTTGTCACATGATTATATGTTTACAGTACTTGCAAAATATGGTTTCGGAAACAGTTTTCTTCATTTGATTAAATTTCTTTATACTCAACGATACGTAAAATTAAAAATTAATGGTAAAATTAAAAAACCCATCAATGTACGTCGAGGTATTGCACAAGGCTGCCCCCTGTCTTCCATCCTGTATAGCTTGGTTCTCGTGCCCTTTCTTTTAAAACTGGAACAACACATTCAAGGTATACAGATTGGTGCAACAACCTTAAAATTACAAGCATTCGTCGATGATATACATTGTTTTCTTAACAGTCCACACGAACTGTCACGTGTTGAAAACCTCATATCGCACTATGAGCGCATTTCAGGTGCTGTTCTGAATAAACAAAAGTCACGCCTGATGTGTATAAATCCGGCTGACCAACACGTGTATTTTTCTACGATTTCTTGTACTGATCGCATCAAAATCTTAGGTGTAACTTGGCAACGTCGCATAGCAGACACTATAGACTACAATTTTCATACCACAACATGTACTTTGGTTGCACTCATTCACCAAAGTAAAGCCCGGCATGTAAGTCTTGCAGGCCGAGTTTACCTTTTAAATGTTTTTATTTTTAGTCGTCTTTGGTTTTTGACGCAATTATTTTCCTTGCCGAAGAAATACCTCAGTGTGCTACGAAAACACACAGGGCAACTGCTGTGGCAAAATCACTGCCTAAGAGTAAGTCACGAGACCTTGTGTTTATCAAAAGGTGCTGGCGGCCTCGGTCTTAAAAATATACAACTTCAGAGCTACTCGCTGTTACTGCATCGCGTATGTCAAACATTATGTTCATATTCCGACTCTCTTTCCAGCAAGGCTTTGTGTGTAACATTACGTCATATTGAGCTACAAGCTCCCCTGCATACACAGCCATGGGCTAGCATTGTGCCATACCTCAAGGACGTATTTATTGATATTAGTTACTCGCTTATTGCACGGAGTCACCTTGAAGACCTTTCCGTAAAGCAATTATATAATCAATTTCACTCTATCACAGTTTCTGTTCCCCGTATAGCAGAACATTACCCACTGAAAAACTGGACGCAAATCTGGGCGAACATTCATGCACCGATATTGTCCCCTGCCCTGCAATCTCTGTGGTACAGTGTTGTTCATAACATATACCCTACAAACGGGAGACTCTATGAATTGGGTATCCGCAGCCTCTCTTTCTGCGGTACCTGTCATGCTCTCGATACTTTAAAACACCGGCTCGATAGTTGTTCAAAGAACGTTACAATTTGGTCTTACTATCAAAAAAATTATTGCCCGTATATCCCGAACAACTCCTTCTACTATCACTTGTCCGTCACTAATGCTATTTCCTGATTATAAATTTTATCCCTGTACTAAACATAATGCAATTCTGTGGATCACGTCCCATACTATAGATATTCTTTTATGTAATGATTTTAATGGTAATGTTACTTTGTACATCCACCAACTTTTGTTACGCATGCACACTATTGCATTTCCAATTCGTAAACAAAAATTTGCTAATTTTCTTGCAGCAATTTATTGATGTGTCCATTGTATGTTTGTTTGTTTATGCTTTCTGATGTAATTGGCTGCTAAGAGTACAACTTTTGTTTTTTTATTGATTCTGATGTAATCGACCGATAACAGTACAATAAAGTATTTTAAAAAAAAATCGGTAGAGCGCAGACTTATGGATTCAAGGGTTACGAGTTCGAATCTAGCCTAAGTCAAAATATTTTTTTCTGATATAATTCTTGAGATGGAAATGTTTCTCTCTTCACCTTTATCTCGTAATTCTGAATAGAGATGTTTGGATGTGAAAAAAAGTATACTAGGATATAAGAAAAGAAAAATAAATTACATGATACCTTTTGCAATTTTTAACTATATTTTCACCTATCTAGGACGTTTCTAAAACGTTCAGACTTCTAGACCTCATTTTCGCTCTCTTACGTGTCCTTTAACTAATTTCTACAATTACTTATTGGGTCTAATTTACTTATAATTACTTATTGAGTAATTATACATATATTACAGATGTCTTATCTCTTTCTCTTTTCTCTACATCATGTCTTGAGATGAATGTTTTGACAATAGGTTACAGACACGATTTTACAAAATAATTCGATCAGCGATATCAGTGATACATATTGTGGTGTTTAACTTAACATATAAAACAATAAATAGAAAAACTGAGAATACGAATCTTTTCGTGCACTGATGCTTCAAATTTGTGTCTTTACTCCCTATACCTATGCTAATTCCGTAGTCAAAATAAAAACTCTTCAAAATTAATCAAAAATTCTTATACAACCATCCCTTCCTTGGAGTACTGCGCGGTCACATACCCGTCACTGCGATGTAAAGGCACTTATGGCGACGAGGAAACATCGCTTCTTATCTCTAGAAAATCCAATGTATGTTATTTCTCGTCCATCTTCTATCTGTTCTAGGTATGTGACCCACCAGTTCCGTTTCTGCTTCATTGCAGAGTATGTCACATCCTACATAGCATAAGTTTGCGCTTCACTTGCACTAGACTTGCGGAACTTTAAAAGTTTTCTGATCTCTAAGTTAGCAGCAAGCGAGCATCTGCAAGATTCTAACAATCTGTCAGTTACATACCAGTAGCCAACTTGCATTAAAAGTTGTGAATTGCTAATTTACACACAGTGCACCATGTTATTATCCTAATAATGAACAGCATGTCTCAGTCTGTATATCACATTAATAGACTTGACTATATGCCCTGCCTGCATAACTCGCAGCTTTTATACAGTAAATATTGTTACCGATTTAAAACTACTATCCTTATTGTAACAGCAAGGCGTCTCAGTAACTCAGTCACGGTAATTCCTAATATGTCGGTTAAGCCAATACTTGTTATTATCTGAGCTGCCTCGTATCTGACGGCAAACATGGCACTAGTGTACAGGAAATTTGTGGACCTACAGAATTTCAAAGCTAGTAAATCTTGTCATAAACTTAAATACTACAATCAGTATATAAGGTTAATTCCAATAATAAGTACATTAATCACACTATTAGATGCCGTTACCTGCGCTGCCGAATAAACGTTTATCTCTTATATTCCGTAACAAAAAGTGTCGCTACTTTTCCTTGTTTAGATGACTACAAGTTGTCCTTGATGTACACTACCTGTTATTACATATATATCTCCTCTTACTAGTCACTTCTCATACAAAGTCGGTCGGCGAGAAACAAATATGTTTTCTATATTTAAAAAGTGTCTTTAAACCATGCAATCAACGTAATTAATATTAGACAACTTATTATTCTCGGTTCATTTTAGCCCACTGCAGTACGCAGTATTAGTACTGTGTACTAATTTCATACACAGATTTTTAATGAAGAGGATTCTTCGTTAACTAATACCGTATCATGTTCTAATTACTTTTACACTATCCCCATCTAAAATTCTTGATCTAAAAATCTATGACCTAATGCCTCAATAAAATAGTATGGTTCTGTCTCATACGAAATGTCTTCCTTTCATCCGAAGAAACATTATGCCTGTTTCCCTCTACCACTATTATTTCTTCTCTTCATAAATTACTTATAAGTATTCGCTTTCATCCGTCTACTTTACCCTAAACCCTAGATATATAATACTAGCAAAACAAAATAATCTCACTGATAATGTTAGTATAAAAACGTCCCAGCCTGTATGTTACATACGCATGTAAAATTACATTCTTGGTACTAATTCTTGTTCCCCATACTGTTTAATATATTCTCCTGATTTAGTGGCTAGCATAGGCGCTTTTCGTAAACGTAGGTCCAAGTTTGATTCACGGTGCTTTTTTTATATAAACCATAGTAATCGTTTTACTTTTTAAACTAGTTTCGCATCTTTCATAGCCAGAAAGTGTAACCGTAAGGCATTAAAGTAAAAAAGCATATGCTCTATACCTACAAAAGACGCTTGTCCGGCATTCAATTAATGAAACTGAGACGAAACTTTGAGGAAAATAACATTTTCAAACACTCTCCTCCCATTTACAACACAAAAAATCCTATCTATTAGTTTCGCAAGATGAATATACCGTGTTTTAGTTCACGTAACTGTTTTAAACACGAATAAATCTTCTTTATGGCTACGTGGATACCGTATGCACCTCTGGTGTGGGAAACTCGAGTTCAATTCCGGCGAGAGGCAATGTGCTTCGGGGTCAACGTTAATTAGTAGGTCCATGTCTCACATAACTATGGTGCTGAAAAGGAACACTAAACTCCAAGTCAAATACGATTATTTGTACGTTCAAGGAACGATAAGAAAAATCTAAATTTCCTCATAAAATGATTACAAAAGTATCACAATTAAAACATATCACATACCACGCTTTATTCAGCTTCTGCATTTCACAAACTGAGCATTCTTCTAGATGCGCCTCAAAATGAAAAAGGTTGGGAACCACTAACATATGCTAACAATTATAAAAATATTATTTGTCACCAAAATTCAAACTTCAGTTCAATATTACTAAAGATAAAAACAAGCAAAATTCAAAGCAGGTGTAGGTTACCCAGTTCCTTTCCCTACTGTAAATGTTAATACCACACAAAAAATAATAAACAATTAATACTATATTACATAAACAATCAGTTTCACCCATCATTTAATGGTCTTTCATGTAACACTATCTTCTTATATTCTGAAAATATGCTAGGATTCTATGAGCAAGAAAATAATCGCATATTTATTATGAAATTTATCTGTCTGTGTGTCTATGCAACTATTCTTTTAATATGTAAAATAATAATACGTCTAGTCCTGACGGAGAGGTCCAAACAATCCAAAATTCCTTGCTATTTGTTTATTGTATTTGGCTTTCGGCGTGGAAGATCCTGATTCGATTCCCGGCAACGTCACAGGTTGTGTTCAATTTTAGTGCATATAAGTAAAAACTCCATCGAGCAAAAGATTTAGCGTACGGTTTTCCACGTGGGAGAGCCCTGGTTCAAATCCAAGTGCACTGACCAATATTGAATCCCTGTAGCCTCCATATTACATACACTATACATTAGTTAATTTATAATTCCATAAAAGTACATCGAGTCATATGGTTTTCAATGCCGGAAAATCCGCAATCAATTCCTGACAAAAAAAAAAAAACACTTCCGTCCCCCTATACTCCCAACAATTACAAGTGTTTTACGTGTATTTCATTTCCAATGTCCCATCTCATATGAAAAAAAGAAAAAAACACAAAACAAGAAAAGAAACACAAAGCCAGTACTTACAGATAAATTCTTCTTCTCTGTTAACTTCTATAGAATACAATCCACCAACTCAAACGCATCGTGCAGTTTTATTCCTTCAAATGTAACCACTGGATTTGCATCAAAGTTTATATACCAAACGAAAATAAATCCAGAAGGTTCTACGAAATTCTAGAATCATGTTATCACTTTCACTCTCCGTGACTCATATATTACATCCTCTGTGTCGCCCAACCTTCCCTGCGGGCACTTATGTTAAAACAGATGGTGGTCTCTTTTCATAAAGAACCCTTGTCGCGTTTTTTACCTGTTCTTTACCCAAACAATTAATCTTTAAAGGATTGCGTTTCCGTTTCAAAAAGTCTTTTAAAATCAAACTGTTGACATTAATTATACATTTCAAGAACCATGCGTGAATTCTTTACATTATTAATTACTTCCTTTATATTAAAATGTCCACCTATACCCAAAACTAAATTAACATTATTTTCTCATTTAAACCCAAAACAATTTATTTTCAGTAACTAACGTTGTTTTATTTAAATTTGTCACTATAATTCAAAGCACTACAAAGTCTGCCGATTCATTCTATTTCACACCCTCATTACAAATGCATTTCTTAACACTTTATAAAGACCAAATGCAAAGATGGGCGAGCTCCGTTTAAACATTCAAAATGTTACAAAATACACAAGAAATAATTAATCAACATGAAATACAAGCACAGCCGACCGTTTCGTTCAATTTCATAGTTAAACCTTTATCAAAAAATAATTCATCCTGCCACTTTAACATACTCTACAAAGGAACGCATATAAAAGAAAAGTGGATAAAAAATATGTAGGTCGTTATTACGTACGCAGACAGGCGCCACTGAAATAATGAAACTACAGTCCGGTACAGCATAATTACATGTCAGTAATTGTTCCGAAAGTACCGGTAAAAAACCGGAATAATTCAATTACAATTGAACCTTTGTACTTCAATTTATTACTTCAACGAGAGTACTTAGAGTAATCAAAATATTCATTACTTCAACGACAAAATGTACATAGAGTATAAGTACTTTCAAGGTCGAAAAAAAAGGACGTATGAGTATTACTCTACTTACGTGCTTGAAATATTACACGTCAGTATTTCAAATCTCCAGACTCAATTTAGCACGCAATGTGAATTTTGAGCCGACCACGTGATGTAGTCGATATAGCAAATCGAATAGTCTCTTCATATGTAATGAACATTTTATTGATTTTAACGTTATACATAACAGAAGGGTTGGGAATCACCAAAATGACTACAACCAACACTCCTTACAAAAAATAAATTGCAAGATGCAAAGCATGCATAATGTGAATTAACATGAATTACCGTACATTTTCTTAAGTAACCTGTTCTTTAGAAGAATTATTGTGGACTTCAAAATGAACAATACAAACTACTTGAAGATTTATCCTTATGTTTAAAATGCATGAGCTCTGTCGAGGAAATAAATTTATCTTTTAAACGCTTATTACAATTTTGGTCTCATCTATTTTCTG
The DNA here is from genome assembly GCF_964235325.1 of Thermobia domestica. NCBI lineage: Eukaryota > Metazoa > Arthropoda > Insecta > Zygentoma > Lepismatidae > Thermobia > Thermobia domestica. Next base: position 340,825,186 of record NC_137456.1, on the reverse strand, counting down.
GTTAAAAATTCATGGGTTTATTAAAATCGCTTTTTTCGCTGCCATCTAGAGAGCAGACATTAATTACTACAGAAAAAAATTCGTTTTGTATTTATAGCGAGCAAGTCTCTCTCTCTCACAATGTGATAACTTCCTGGATTATCTGAGTTTTATTTAATGAGGCTTTGCACTACATGGCAGTGGTTGCCAACCTTTTTTGCCTGACGACACGCTACTGAATGCTCACAACATCGCGGAAATTATTTTTGTTTTTTTACAATTAATGGCAATATAAATTATAACAATCGAACCCTTAATGCTTTTATAAACTACGGTCGTCAATCCCACTGGGGACACCAAGGACGTGTCCCCATAAGCACTGGCATCTCTGGTGTTAAAAAGTTCGGTGAGGGGGGCATCAAAAGTTATTTAAATGGTACTACCTAACACCAGAGTTTATTAACTTCAATTCTATTTGTCACCTTTCTGCTTACCATCACGGAGCCCCTAAATTATATTAAGAACTCGATTACAATCGTAGGGGAAGAGGTGGCTCAGTGGTAGAACGTTCACCTCTGATGCGTGGGGTCCACCGTTCGATCCCAGCCCCGCCAAGTGAACCTTGTGGTGGACAAACATTGTGTGCGTGAGTTTCTTCGGGGTTCTCCCATTTCCTCCCACTTTCTTCATTCCACTATTTCATTCGTTACTAATCATCACCGTCTCTCTTAGCCTCACCGGCATAACCATGGGATGTAAAACTCAGATTTCATTTCATTTCATTTTTCGATTACAATCCTTTGACAGCCTGAATATTATATTCCAAATAAATATAATTATTATTATGATTTATACGGTATTTTGTCGTTAGTAAATTAATTAAATTAGAATAAAATATTGAATATTTTGTACTTGAAAATATTGGGGGAGACGCGTCCCGCTCGTTCCCTCTGCCAGAGACGCCCGTGCCCCTAATATTTGTAAACCGGTTTCGTAATCCCTAATATTTCAAGTATCTTAGGCACTGTTCGAAATGAAAAAAAAAAAAAAAAAAGCAGAGGCGGTATGTTTTATTACAATTTTCACTTGATATATCTGTTATCTAAATGTTGAAATACAGTGAGGGTATGTTGCCTAAAAGATTGCATTTTATTTATGTAATGACTTAAAACTATGAAAGAGCTTTTCTGTAGTTATGGCGAAAGGGAGCATGAAGAGTCTTTGTTCCAGACCCCACTTTTCTGAAGAAAAAAAAATCCCTTATGTTGTATTATAGAGAATTACACATGACAACGCTCAAAAGCGAGTTTTTGTATCAACAATTTTTAAACAATCTTTTTGTGGGACAACTCTCGGTCAACCACTTAGCTGAGGGTATTGCAGACCCCCGGAAAGTTCGCTCCCTTCCATAGCCCACAATCGCTAATTCCGCTCATTCTCACATTTTAAGATTTTATTTCAGCTCTAAGTATTATGTGGCCCTATTGAAATAAATATTAACATCCATTCTCAGTAACTGTATCATATGAAATTATACGCATGTGCAGAGAGGGTTAAAGTGTTTCTATACAAAGGTAGCACAAAGTAACACTACTCCCGATGAAGTGCGCTTCTCCGTTACTCACTCTCTTTCCGTCCTAAGCCAGCATCTCTACTGACTGTACAACAGGGCCGAGTTTTGAGTAACTACTTACTCTTCAGTTACCTCATTAACAAACGCTTTCAATTTTCATTTTCTGAATAGTACTTCAAAACATATGTTTCTCCACCAAAATAAGATTTTCATAATTAAAAGGTAAAACTTCTTCCCACCCGCCAATGGGTCGCGACCCATCCTCTGAGAAACACCGTACTAGAGTATAGTAAGAAGGGCATATTATCCTACAGTATTTATTGACTTTTACTGCTTGAAAGATTCTTATGTCCATGTCATAATATGTGACATACAACAAATGTAGCATTATAGACAATTAATCTTGGGATAACTCGCTACAAGGGTTCCACGTTAGTCAGTAGGTCCTGTCTTATATAGCCTCGCTGCTGAAAGGGACGTTAAACTCAAAATGAACTCAATTCGCTGCAACACGCCAAACTCTCAGAAGTGTCGGGGAAAAGAATAGAACAAAAGTTATTTTGTAGGCCATTTGTATTCATTGCCTTAATGCGAAGACACTAACTATAACAAGGTCAAACTATCACACTGTGAATTCTTCAGTCAGACAACTTATTATAATGTTTTCTATAGGTAATAGATCAGACGCTTAAGTATTATTAATATGCTTGAATTACTACTAACTACCAGGAGATGTAATTTTTAATTTTAACTGAGATGGTATAAAAATTAGTTTTCGAAATTTTGACTATTAAGTTTAGGATTTTCCTGCATTTCAAAAGTAAAGTATCAGTTTCCAACAGACATAGCTGTTTCTGTATGATTATTCTTTTTTCGAAATAATAGTAAAAAACGTATCAGGTATTCCGAGACAGTCGAGACTAGACGAGATCTTCTACATCGAAAATTGAAATCGAGACAGACATTTATCTCCTCGACTCGAATTCCACAAAGAATTTCTCGACTCCAATCTCGTTTCGTTTTAGGGACGAGGTTTCAAACATATTTCTTCCAGTGTTGCTAGATTGGGCTACAAGTATCGGGTTGGGCGATTTTTTAAGTACCGTCGATACCAAAATTTCAAATCGGGGGACACGTTACTCTTTGCTCTACCTTAAATTATCTACAAGCTATAGCTCTTAAGAAAGTAGGCTACATTATTATATTCATGTATAAAATCACAAAGAATTAATCTAATGAAGTAAATTTGACCATAACGCACTCCAAATGTTTTGTCTATAATAGTCACCAGGTTATAGAAGTAATTTTTGTGGACGCTTTGTATATTTCGTAAAGACAGCAATCATTCTTCGATTTACACTTTATTTCTGGGACGCAAATAACTTCTTTCTTCGGCGGAAATTGCTTCCTTCCCACGCGATAGAACAAAAGATTCTTTCACCGTTCACTCATATATATGTAATATATCTGATTTTTTTTTTCACTTTTAAAGAATTTTAGTGAGCGCTAAAGACTACGTTAATTTTTTGAACTGCATAGATAATAATTGTATTTTCTCTTACTTGAGTTCGCAATGTCTCTCCCTTACTTATTAATATGAAATGACTGGGTTCTATAGCTATTTAGAACTGAATTAAGTGATTTTTCAATCACTTGTGGAAATACTAGCAGACCCTTTGCGATGTAGCCACAGCGTCGCCAACCACATCGTTCAGTAAGCTTTTATCTAAAAGTTCTCATAACAAAGTTATCGCAATGTTTTGTATATTATGGCCAGTGAACTGTAAATTAACGTGAATTCTTTTAACATTCGATTTGCATATCCATACAGGTGATTTAACCTGATTGGATTTTAGAATAAACTGCCAACATTGACCAGTCGGTCAATCCAGCATCTCAACCCGAGGAGTTTACTCGAAATCTTGATATCACCAACAGTTGACATGTTTTTGAATCCGCATTTGCAAGCCAGAAAACAACTTCTCATTAGTCCCGTTCCATCATAGCATTGCTCTCCGCACTTCTTGATGTCAATCTCATTTTCTAATGGGACTTTTATTATTAAATCTGTATAATTTTCTGCACAGTGTTCGTCCATATCATAAAATCCAAGGAAGCTTTCTACAATTTCGAACTGTGGGAAATGAAGAAAAGATGTTTTTCTGGAGCCTTCCCAATCCACCTAATTCTGGCTTATATTTTACATTTTATTACAGTGATATTAGAAAATAAGCTCGAAAATTTATTTTGGGGTATTGTCTGGTCGTACCCTGGCGTTGGCAGCCTTGAGAGTTGCCCGGTTGTTACGACCCTTGGTGTTTGTGCTTAGTTCTAGGTAGCCGTATTATTTGGCACTTGTGCTGTGACTCTTCATCATGGCAACACTTTTTAACTCATTTTAACCCAGATCTTATAGGTCATAGAATTTGTCATTATTGTTGAAAGCCTGTTGCGCAATGGAATTTTATTTAAAGTTAGTAAAATCGGTGCACGCAATAAAGGACTGACATCGTGTTAATACAGGAGGATAAATTTCTTAATCACACAGTGCTATAACCTCGACGAGTTTACAGTAATGCCAATAATTTGATATACAAATGTAACAAACTACGAGCGAAGTGAGCAGGAATTTTTATTTTTGCCATGTTCGGAAATGAAGACAGCGAAAAACTGCTGGTTCCATTTATATAATTTACTTCCTTTTTTATTAAAAACCTGGGGCGCCGCCTAATTTAACTTAACGGCCTGCGCCCGTAGGCAATGCCTACCCTGCCTACTCTATTGCTACGCCATTACTGTTAGTGTGGAATGGACTATTTTATGTGAAATTATTATGAAAGTAAAGAACTTTATATTTTTTAAAAAAGAGAAAACAAACGAATAGAGAACTGACATTAAGTGTGAAAAAGAGAGAAAAGAAATCACTTTAAAAGTAATTTAGTTGTTTTGTAACGAGTATTATGTACTTTTACGTCAATAGTCAACTTTTGCACTCTTGCACTCTTCTTCGTGGCTGATGCCTTGGTTTGCTGGCGCCAGAAGCTTGGGAGAATTGAATGTTGCCTTGAGGTGCTGTTTGATAGCACTGAAGCCATCCCAACCATGCTGTCTGTCAGTTACGTCAACGAGTTACTATATGCAAGTACGATCGAGTGTGTGTTAAATCTAACAGGGATTCTTTCAAATTGAATTCATTTTCATTTTATGGATTTTCGTAATTCTACTGCTTGGATCTTTGCTGAATGTCTTTGGCTTTCTAAAACTTTTGAATTATTCATCGAGTGGATCTGTTTCTGTTTGAAAATGTTAAGGCAGCTAGCTGTATTTTCAGCTAGCTAAATTTGTGATCGTTGAAAAGAGAGCTAGACAAGGGCCAGCAGTTAAGGTATTTGCGTTAAGTAGAGAAATATTATATTTAGTATCTCTCTCTGATTGTCTTTTTTTTTATAAGGGGGGGGGTGTTCTCCGATATTATGGTCAGGAATTTTTTCTCGTTGCTTTTGAATTAAGCAATTGGAGGATAAATTCCCTTTGTTTAATTAGTTTGCTAGTTTCAGTTTATAGTTCCTCTTTGGTTTTTGAAGTTAGTACTATTTCAGATTTGTCAAAGGGTTCTTTTGTACTAATTTAGCGTCCGACTTACCTTACTTCAATAACGAGTATTTTTGCTTAGTTTCGTTTGAAGATTTTCGCTTTAGTTTAACGCCCCACTTAACTTGCTTCAGTTACGAGTATCTTTACGTGTTTGGTTTGAAGGTTGGTTGCTTTAGTTTAGCGTCCCAACTAAGTTGTTTTAGTTTCTAGTATTTTTGTATGATTGGTTTCAAGGTTTGGGGCGCGATGGCTCAGTGGTAGAGCCTTCATCTCCGGTTTTTGGGGTCCTTGCTCGCGCCATGGGGGCTTTCTGGTGGACAAACACCGTGCTTGTGGGTTTTCTAGGGGTTCTCCCGTTTCCTCCCACTTTCTTCATTCCACAATTTCATTCATTTCTCATCATCACAGTCTCCTTTAGCCTAACCGGCATAATCGTGGAACGTTAAACTCATATTTTATTTTCGGTTTGAGAATTGGTTGCTTTAGTTCAGCGTCACAATTAAGGTGTTTTATTTGCGAGTATTTTGTTTAATTTGGTTTGAAGAATTGGTGTCGTCCTACTTGTGACAGTTCTATTAGCGACAGGAACTGTTAACTGTCCTACGAGCGACCGAATTCTTCTGTCAATTGCACTGTGTTTCACCGATTCTTTCATACTAAGATAATGAAGGAAAATTAGGTTCTCTCTTCTTTAACTTGTTTCATGTTCATGTGATTTAGAACCTAACAAAATGTACTATGAAAAATTTTGCTCCATCTGAATTTAATACTTGACAATGCTTTCTTTAAATTAACAACCTTTTATATGTTCTTCCTAATAGCTATTATATTATATTTTTGAATTAACTTCTATGAATACACTGACTATAACAAAGGGGAAAACTAAGTAAACATTTAGAGTAGCTCTGCCTTTATCTGATTGTAATACAATTAAAGATCTCATGTTAAAATGATACGGAGCATAAGTTTAGCTTGAATATGTTATGGCATAAGAAAGAAATCAGAAAGAATTAGGGGCGCCCGAAGAAAATTTTCTAGTTGGGGCATCTCCATGGTTGCTATATCACGTCTGGTATTTCTGTTTTTTTAAAATACGTGGTTTGCTATATTAGGTATACATTTTCTTGAGCCAGAGGGGGCGTCCCTGACTTCCCTTCGGGCGCCCATGGAAAGAGGGTATTCGCCACTTGAGGATATCACAGAAATCACAAAGCACGTTGTACTCGAAGAAATTATTACACGTTATACAAATCTGTCGCAGGACTTAACAGTTCGTCTAAGTTTTACTAAATTTGTCGTTCTAATTTGTACTAAAAATTTTGATAATTCCTCGTGAGACTAGTAATTATTAATTACCAGTACTGTTATTCAATGAATTGAATGGGAGTGGAATTATACGCACAGTGATTAAAAAGTAATATTTATTGTAATTATTTTCTTCATTTTTCACGTCAAACTGTTAAAGAAAATAAATTGAATTTAGTTTTTTGAATTTATAAGTTACTTGTATAAATCCTCTAAAAATAGTTATTACTTGACTTTGATTTATTTTTTGATGTGAGGTTCTCATATTGAGATTGACATAGTGTTTAGGATCACGGATGTGATACTTAAAGCACCTCACTGTATTGTGATTGGCTGAATCGTCCTTTCTGGTAGTTCGTTACTCCGGACTTTTTTTTTTTTTTTTTTTTTGCGAGATTGTTGGACGAATTATATGTTTTTTCACTATTAAGCATGGGGGCGTTACAAAGATTCTTCCAACCTTCTCACCGTAAATTTTCTGTATAGGATCTCACTATTTGTCTTGCGTCTCACCATATTATATTTGTCTTGCACCTCGCTAATTTTTTGGAATTGGAATTTGTTGATCTAATTTATAAATTAAGCTTGGATTGGTTCAGTTAGGTTGTTATTCGGTTATTAAGTAATTAATTGTTTGTGTCTTTATGAATATTGAGAATTGGTTTGGTCTCTGAACCACGTCAATTTAAGATAGTTTGTAAAAAAAAGAATCGAAGAAAAAATAAAAATTCTAAGGTAAATTTTGTATGAATCGAAGTTCGAATTTAAAACAAGTTGTGTATTTCTGATAGCAGCTTATATTTGAGAGTCGATCTTTTTCTTCTTTCTTTAGTAATTAGTAGTTAGAGTAATGTGTAGTAGCTTGTTTGTTATATATATTAATGTTAATCAAGTGTTACGATAATTTAATTCTTGATTATTGAATTGATATTTCGTTTGTGGAAAGATTTACTTCTATTTTTTATTTTTTGTGACATTTGATCAACTTTTGTGTCTTGAAATCAGATTGAAAATGTCTTCACGAGAGGAGTCAGCTCTTACTCTTTTTTCAGATGATAATCTACAATTTGTTACTATAGATCAGACAGGGTACATGACAAATGATAGGGCAATTATGAACCTGACCCCTCCTCGAAGTAATTTTTTTTTTCAGTTTTATGATCGTGTAGAAAATAATTCGAGAATTTCTAGTTTAGAAGAACCTTTTTCTAGGAACCTTAGTTGTCTTGCTCAATCTCCAACACCAATTCCAGCGGAGGCTGGTCAACTACTAGAGTTAACTTTAATTTTGATTAATACCTTGTACAAAAACCTCTCTTTTAGTCCTGTTATGCCTAGGCAAGTTGAATTTCAGTTTCCAGAGAATAGTTCAGAGTTTCCAACTCGTGATAGGCCAACGAACAACAATTAGGGCCTTTCTGATTACTATGAGTAGATAGTCATGGTTACTACGAGCGCAATTTTCCCTCTTCCAATATTTTTAACCAGCGCAGAAGGACCCAGCTAATTATACAAGTTACACAGCGCAAAGTATTCCCATAATTACAATATTAAAGTGAGATCGCATAGGCTTTTATGACATTTAAAATCATAAAAACGTACATCTAAAAAACTTACAATCTAAAATCTTAATCTAAAACTACAGCTCTTCTAACTTATAATGACCCCATGGTAGAGTATTTATCCCATTCTTTAAAACACATCTCTTATCATCCACACAACTTAAAGCTAACTTATTTACTTCTATACTGTACAAATCGTGCTTATAACTTCTAATCAAGTTCATCTTCTTATAATGTTCTTTTTGATTGAACAAGCAGTCTTTATAATCATTAAATCATGGTTCTTTACTTACAACATTTTTCTTAACTCCTTTTGCTTTCTTACATGTATCTTTTTCGAATCTGATTGAATACATTTTTGATCTTAAACCAACAAATTCTTCTATGATTGTTCCTTTAAGTTCATCTTTCATCTTACCAAGTATTTTCTTATTAACCTGTGGTGTCTTATATTTGTTATCTTTAGAGTAATCACTCGTGTCGAAGTAATCAATATAATTTTTCATGTCCTCGTACACATCTTCTGTTTGGATATAGTATATATAACTATCGGCATCTGTATACTTCTATTTTGTCTTGATATTTTGGTTTCATCCCATTATAATGGAAATCGTACATTAAATATTTTGATAAATGTAGAATTGACATACCAACATAAATCGGTTTGTTAAATTGCACTTTAATCTTGTTCATGTGAACTGCTACTAAATTTTCCGTAAAAACTGTAGTATCCTTATAATTTGGTTTTGCTACAAGCTTCTCGTGTTTTTTCTCTTCACTTACAAGTTTAATATTAACTCTCTTTCTAATATTCTCCATAGTCTTCCCAAATACTGAATTATTCATGAGCTTATAGAAGTCTTTTTCAAAATCATTTGTTGCTTTCGTTCTCATCTGTGTGTTTAAATCAATATATTTCTTTAACCAATCTGATTGTTCGAACACTATTACTCGATATATCTTGTTAAGTTTTAATCAAAGTGAAAGACATTGTTTTAGGTTTGGATAGTGAATTACATATTTTTCTTTGTCATATAGGGTTGTTAATAGCTTCGATTGTCTTGAACCAGGCGGACATATATTTTAAGGAGCTAATGGGTAGTCTTTGTGATAGTCATGTAATTCTTTAGGATATTCAAGATCAACTTCTAATATATAACCAGTATCAGAATCATCAGCTATATTTGTGAAATCTATTTCTTCAATCTCATCTTCACTTAACCATCTAAATCCTTTATACGGTAGATATTGGCTCATCGCCCACCCATACAAGTTATTGGCATTTAGATACATTAAAAAGAATCTTCCTTATTCTTATCGTAATCCTCCATATACAAGGAATGGATAAAAAGTAATGGCACACTTGTTATAATTTACAAATGACTGTATTAGAAGGGAAAATACGTTCTACATCCATTCAATGTAATCACTCCCCATGTCCAGAACCTTCTGCCACACGTATGGAAGGCGCCGTACCCCGTCAGCACGTTGTTCTCTGGCTATGTCTCGCAGCGACTGCCCTACGGCATTGACGATGGCCTGTCGGGTGTTGTATCGTCCGCGAAGTGGTTGCTTCATCTTGGAAAACAGGTCATAATCGCACGGACTCATATCCGGCGAATATGGTGGATGTTCCAGAATCTCCCAGTTCCAGGCACGTGAAAGGTTCGTCACGGCGGTAGCTGGGTGACAGCGTGCATTGTCGTGCAAAATGACTGGGGTCCGTGCCAAAAGATCAGGTCGCTTTCTCCGAAGTGCGGGACGCAGATGGTGTTGCAAGAGCATGCAGTAATACGGCGCATTCACAGTCTGCCCTGCTGGTACAGCATGGTGCAGGATAACCCCTTGGACATCATACGCCACTATCAACATCAGCTTCACTCCTCCCTGACTAGGGCGCACAGTCTTTGGCCTAGGGGAACCGGAATGCTCCCATTCGTTGGATTGGCACTTCAAACATAGTTCGTAGGATCGAACCCAAGTTTTATCAATGGTAACGATCCTGCCCAAGAAATTGTCACCCTCCCTCTGGTGGCGGTCCAACAATTCTTGTGCCAGTGCATATCGGTACCATTTCGGCCCCTCGGTAATGATATGTGGAACCCAACGTGCTGCAATTTTGCGAAAACCCAGGATGTCGTTCAAAATGTGAAGCACAGTTTTATGGCACACCCCAACCTCTGCCGATAACTCACGCACAGTCCACCGTCTATCCACGTCCAGCAAGGATCTGAATTGTCATGTTGTCCACTGGAGGTCGTCCAGAACGTTGGCGGTCTTCCACGTTCTGTCTGCCTTCACGAAACACTTTAACCCATCGAGCTACGGTGCGGTATGGCAACGCTGCATCACCACAGGCTTCCCGCAGTCTCTGAAAACATTCTGGTGCACTACGACCACGTGCCACTTCGATTTTGATCCACGAACGCTGTTCATGTTTAGTGAACATTGTGTTTAGGGCGCTTCCACTCGCGATGCCAATTTGACGCCACTGCTCTCGTTGACTGACTGACTCAACAGCGTTCCCACTCACCTAAGTTCCTCAACTGAGATAGTCTTCTCCTGCTCTGCCACCTCGCGGTTCTCCGTCATTAGACTGGCGCGTGCCGGCAGGGTTGCCAGTACTTTTTATCCAACCTATGTACTTATTGTTTGCTTTTACATATCTTTTTGAGCATTGACTAATTCCATCTCTTATACCTTTCTCCACCAAAATACCATATCATAATCCCACAACAATTCTAATTCTATATTCGTCATCTTTAACATCGCATCCCAAGCCAAACCTGGTGCTGTCATATACCAAGCAGGATCAAGATCATAAGCTTTAAGACATGTTTCCCTAAAGTTTGCGAATATATCTGCTAACAATAAAACATCTGTTCTTAAATATAAATCATGGTATTGTCCGAGAATCTTAATGTCAAATGTTTTCCATACTTTCTTTGCATGTTCATAATCCGCATCACTTATATGTGTGTTCATAAGCTTGTTGAAGAATGCTTCCCTTAGCGGTAATTTTCTTTCTCTAAACCTATCCCAAACGTTAACATAATCATATGGGTAAACACCCTTTCTTATTACAAGTTGAAACTGTTCTTGGTTAGGATAAAAGTGCTGGGTATGTATCATTTGTTCAGGTTTCAAGTTCGAAGACAATTTGTCTAAACTAGAAGCCATAAATCTAAATGAATCTATAAATTTCAATTTAATAGTTCCAACCTTTTTACTGAATGATATGTATCTTTCTTCGTTATTGCGTATTAGATCTATTTCTTCTTTATTACATCCAAGTTCTTTTATAAACAAGTGTGAGTCATATCCTGTCAAGTTATGTATGATCACTGGTACAAACTTTGGTACTTTAACTTTTAAATTGCAGTTATTACATAGTGGTCCTATAAATTCTCCTGTTATATGATCATGATGCTTAACTTTATGATTTTCTTTAGTATACGGCTGCTTACAGTAATAACAACATTCAGATTCATTGAACTCTTTTCTCTGACTTTTTGTTAATGGTAATTCGTTATTTTCTTTATATATGTTCGATATGTGTTTGGCTTCTTTTGCAAATAGTCTTATAAATTCCTTACCTGCATCTCTACCTCTATAGACAACAGGATTAGTTTTACTTCCATCGCTCTTTACTACATAATAACAAAATCCAGATGGCTTATGTTGTTGATATTTTTTGTATATGATTCATTATCTGGATAACATTCTTCACAACCCATAACTTTATGTAATAAGCATTCAAAATCAGCATAAATCACAAATGGCATTTTCATTATGTATTGGTAGTTTTTAAATTCAACACATTTACCTTCTTCAGGCATTATTATTTTTACTGGCTTATTTAACGAAGAATCTTGCTCATGTTTATTTAAAGCGTCTTGTGAGTAAAAGTATAACAAACATCTATCACATAAATATTTTCGAGCTCTCTTTTTAGTTAACTGTGTACATACTAGTCTGCTTAAATCCTTAATCCAACAATAGTGTGTTTTAACTTGATCTTCATTTTGTTCTTTTATATATAATAAATTGATACGATTTTCTTGCTTGTTTTATGTGTGATGTAGTATATAGATTGCATAGTCTTTATCATATGCATATACATTTATAGAAATATTAAGTAATTTTTCAGTTTTGGAATATCGCTTAGTTTTACAGGAAAATGAATATTTTTTAGTTTTTCTTCTAAGTATTTAGGGACTTGCTTGTACTTGGAAGGTCGTTGTGGATCTCTATTAACTGGGTACAGTGCAGAACAAATTGAATATAAGAAACATTTTTCATCTTCGTTCTTTACATTTATGACTGCTTGTTTATTTTTAATTTTATCAGGTAGATCTATGTATGTTGATCCTCTATATGGTGTATATTTGACGATTGCTAGTTGTAAAAAGTTGATGTTTATAAGAGCCCAGCCAGAACCTCTAGCTTGGAACTCATCCATTCTTGTTCTTAATCTTTGTTTCATCTTAGTAATTTCTTCTTTTAAATTACTTGATTCATATATTTCTTGGTTTTCAGTGTTAAAATAGAAGTTTTGAGTTTCTTCACCTTTCTTATATGTACAACTTATATAAAGATTAGCTTTCAACGAACTATGTTTACTTAGGCTAATTTGTAATTTGTTTAATATGACTTTAGATGTTCCAGTAATATATTGTTCAAGTGGATCTTGTGGTTTGTAACCTGTTGTAAATTTCCATGTTTCTAATCTTGATTTCATTGTCGTTTCTTTGAGCTTTACATCAATTGGTACTGATTCAACTTTGATTCTTGGTTCTTCAATTACTTCTTGTTTAAATGGGAATATACTTCTAATCTGTCATCTGCTTTGTTCATCGTCATATTGTTTAAGAAGGTTTATTAGTCCTGCTTTTCTTAATCGGGAATATATTCTGATTCTTTTCTCTTTACATTGTCGTCTTAACTCTATTACAGTAAATTTACTATAATTACTCATCTTATTTACTAGATAGAAAATCTTTATCACTATCGTTTTTTATCTTCACCAGATTATTTCTAATCATTTTTGTACTATTTTTACTTCCATTTATCCTAATACAACACTTAACATTGTATACTCCTGCCATTGTCTACATATTACGCGTTGTATTAGAACACGACTTTCATGGGAATAACCCATCAAAGTTACATATACACATATAAAAAATTAAATCATTTTTGTAAACTTACTCATCATCGTCATAATCATCACTGCCATATTTATATTCATCATCACTACTCAAATCAGATGTTTTTTTTTGTATTATTAATAATTCTTTTTCCTTTAACAGTATTTGCTTCTCTAGTAGTGCTGCTAAGAGTTTAAGATCATGATGAATTAATTTAAGTCTATCATGTAATAAATCAAAATCTTTCTCCATATTTATTATATAGAAAACCAACAAAAATGAGATAAATTTAAAAAATGTAAGAATAAAAACGAACACGTGAATATGACTAGTGCTAAGGAAATATTATCTTGCAAACCTATATTTGATTGTGTATGTAAACATTTAGATATTGGTGGTTATAATGATGAAGACAAAATAAATTTTAGCGTGTCCATAGGTATGTTAGATCATTTGTTCAAGAAAGCCACTAAAGAAAAGAACTCATTTCTTATACAAAACATTCTCTATGCAAACGTTATGAACTTGTCTGATGAGATGTTAGATTCACTGACTGATGAACAATGGTTATCTATAGGTTATGATGATTATGAGGAGGAATATAACTATGATCACATCACAGAAGACTTTATACGCAAATATCAGGAGAAAGTTAATATGAATAAAATATGTTAATGGAAAAAGTTATCAAAAGAGTTTATAAGAGAATTAGCTGATAAAGTTAATTGGGAGAATATCTCGGAAAGCCAAGACTTATCAGAAGACTTTATAAGAGAATTTGCAGATAGAGTTGATTGGAAAGAAGTATCCTTAAATCAAAACCTATCTGAAGAATTTATTAATGTGTTTATAGACAAAGTTGATTTTGATGCTATATCTTATGGAAGCAAACTCTCTGAAGCCTTTATACGAAAACATGCAGATAAACTTTCTTGGGGGTGCTTATGTAGGACTCAACAATTATCAAAAAACCTTATAAGAGATTATGCTGACAAAGTAGATTGGAGAACGATTTCAATATTTCAAAATTTAACAGAAGAATTTATTGCAGAGTTCAAAGACCGCGTTTATTGGGATAACTTTTCAATTTATCAAGACCTCTCTGTGGAGTTTATATATGTATTTAGACATTTCGTGGATTGGAGAGTTATAATAAGAAAATACCATAATAATCCTGATTTAGGTAGTATATTGAATTTAGCATTCGATGTTACAACAGATGATTTGTTTAATGCTTAACTAATTACCTTTTATAGCTATTATATCATAAAAGTTGTTACCTTAATTATCAGATGATAACCAAATCTTCTGATAGGGATGTTCAAAACTCATTATCCTTACCTTAATGAATATCTAAATACGAAATTTAATGTTAATTGTCTCTTATACTTAAAAATAAATCAATAACAAACTCGTCATCTTCTCCATCCACATTCTTTAAGTCTACATGGCAACCATGTAAAATAACACAATCATACTTTTACTTTATTTAGAAGGTTAATCGAGTTTGGGTCTTTCGTTTTAGACAATATAGACATGTCCGGATATTTTTCTTTTAAGCATTGCAATATTATCTTTATGTTACACTCTTGAATTCTTCCAACCCAATACCTGTAACTCTCATAGCTCTTTACTTGTTCCCTTTTGTCTGTTTCGTACTTTTCTAATATCTTTTGTAGTTGAATAGGGGAGAGATTCTTTTTAATAATAACCAGTTTGTGTACTTTCCCTGGATCTTCTGTATGTTCAGCTATTGATTTTAATTTAGTTATTTCTTGTTCTTGTTTTTCATTTTGAATTCTCAATCTCTCCATTGTTTGTTCTATCTCTTCTACTCTTCTTTGCAACTCTTCTTGATCTTCTTGAATATGTTTAAAACTAGAAACGAAATAGTCCTCGATAATATCATAGCATTTGTCATGGAAGTCTTGTGATATCCATAAAGCAATAACGAGAAATATTTTCTTATATACATATGTTCCTGAGATGATTGATGTTGTTTCTTTATTTCCTCCTGTTATTAGATATGTAGAAGAGCAGGTGCGTATTTCTGCCCCAGTGCTTCCTTCTATTGTATTAATCTTATCATTATAATATTGTATTCATTTCTTTGATTCTTTATTTCTCAACCTATCTTTAAATCTCTTACCTCCATCATTACATAGTTTTGTTGCATTAAAGTATCCTGTACTCTTATCTATGATCAATTTGAAATCCCCAAAAACGCCATACCAATAGTTATCTTTAATCTGTTCATAGCAAATATTTAAACTAAGAGAATTATCCATAGACTCATATTTATTATATAGAAAATATTGATTTTTAACTTTATTTCGTTACCACCTGTTATTTTTTGAAAGATTTGATCGGTTAATGTGATCTCTGGAAATATATGCTATGAGAGTAACGTTTCGCTATCCTTACCTCATTCAAACTAGCCTTTTATGGTTATTATTCCATAAGAGACAAACATTTATGTTTACATTACAACATTACTTTTATCTATCCAGCTGTGATGTGAATCATCAAATCCTAGCCATTTAACGTATACTTTATCACCTTTCATTCTCAACACCTTTTCCACCAAGTATTTACCTTTATGACTCGTCTTTAATAGTTCTGGTTCGTAAAATCTACCTTGCATATCTTCTTCTTCTAAATCTTTAATTCTATACGTAGGTGGATTAGATGGAATAACTTAGCTAATAACAAATACTTCTGTTGACCAATTAGGTGTATATCCTTTCCTAAATTACCCTTTCGATTTACTTATACGAACATAATCACCTAACTTGTATTTGGGTTTAACACGCTTATGTTCTTTCTTATACACTTTCTCCAATATTGTTCGCTCATTCTTCTTATTAACTTCTATAGGCTTTAAATCAATTGTTCTATGTACTCTATTATTATACTCACTAACCAATGTTGGTAATATCTCTATCCATTTACAAGTTCCTTGTGTTGTGAACCTTTTCACATGTTTTGTTTGTGTTCTATTAAATCTCTCAACAACAGAAGCTTTCTTACCACTATAGGTTGAGTAATGATTAATCTTATTTTCCTCCATTAACTTCTTAAACTCTTTATTGTAAAACTCTTTACCTTGATCAGTTTGCAAGTTACTAGGTTTTCTCGTTCTTAATATGGATTCGAATGCTTCTGTAACATTCTTACCACTCTTATCTTTAACAGGAACAGCAAACGCGTATTTCGGAAACACATCTATAATCGTTAACAGATACTTATAGCCTTATTTAATTTGGAAACACCTTCTAATACTCCACTATCCATTTCTACCAGATCAGCTTGCCAAAGATCATCGATACCTTTTATAACCACACTTAGTCTGTCAAAGTTTTTTCTAGATGGTTTGTGAATTTCTTCTATAATGTGTTCTCTAACACCTTTACCATCATATAGTTAATCTTTCTTTTCAACGAATTGAAATTTAGTAACACCACATACAGAACAAATACCTTTCTTTAGATATCTTCCATTCTTTGTTTGTTCAATTCTACTGGTATCTTTCTTCGTATCTGTTAATTTCTTACATTTAACACAATACATCCTGTTTATTATATAGAAAATCAACAAAATAATTAAAATTATCATTACGTAATACTATACTTTTAACATTATCATCATCATCACTTGATTCGTTTTCATCTTCTGTTTCTATATACATAATAATCAATAATAATTTACCTTCTTTCAAATCAGAATCTTTGGATGGTCTAATTGTTAACTGGTCATGTATATTAAAGTGTAATGGAAAACTTTCAACTAAAGCATCATTTAAAAATAGGTCTATAAGATGTTTATTAAGACTTGATTCTATATGCATTAACCTACCTCTATAAAGAAATTTGTAGGCAGCAGCTAAATTATATACAAAAAAGGCTGGTTTCCCAAGATCATCATCTGCTAATCGACATGGAAATTCAACAATTTATTTTTGTGTAAGAAATTAAACTCTTCTTTCACTGATTCAAGCTGTTCTAATGTTACAACATCTTGTTTATCGACAGCATTAGATACATTAACCAATCTTTTATTCTTAAAATCAACCCAGGATGTGTAATTTGACGTAAAAACTTCTCTAGATTCTTCTATTGTACTTTTAACATTACCAAAAATATCCACATTTATTATATAGCAAACGTCTTTAGGAACGCTCTCTTTCTATGTACATTACAACAAACAATAATTGTCCTTTTTCCATAGCTGAATTTTTATTTTGTTTAATTGTAACAAAAACACAATATTCTTTAATTTCAACAATATCAGGGTTAAATGAATTCTTTAGTTCCACGTCTCACGGGTATGTCGGCTAGTCTAAAGGAAAAAGGAATGATGAGAAAGGAATGAAATATTGGAATGAACAAAAAAGAACTAAGAAAAATCCACATACACACGCTTGTCTGTCTTTGTTCAGAAGCTATAATGTTGAAACTGGAAATGGTCATTTAAAAAACTAGCGGTCGGAATAAAGGCTTAACGGAGAAGATGGTACCTACATTTGGGAACTGAACCGATTGTAACAAAGCATATCTAGATACCCCTTACCGTCTTTTGTAGATAGAAGTCAGTATAGAAACGAATTATATTATTAAATTTCAAACACTTCCGAATTTGCTAGATTGTTGCGCGTGTAGTGTCCTCTTTAGACCGTCCATTGTTGTAAAAAAAAAAAAAAAGTTTGTCAATATCTGTTATCATTCCCGTTCTATGGTGACAAATATTTAAACCGCAACGCATCGTACTCGGTTTCAATCGCTCCGGTTTGAATAGGAGTTAGCAGAAAATGTAAGAAGCGGAAGTAATAGTGAATTTGAACAAAATCCGGTTTTGCCAGAGTAATAGAGAGTCATGATACGTATGTTATATATAGATACTGAATCGTTTACAAACAATCGCTTCTCGTTGTGTGTTACAGCTACCTTCTGTGGCAATAAAGGCTAAAATCAAAATGACTAAACTGATAAAAGTTCGCTTTGAAAACAGGGTTAACGGACGAAATGGGACCTATTCTTAGGACACTGAAATACTTATAATAAAATCATCTTGAAAGCATTGACCGTTTATCTTCTAGGGGAATCAGTCATGAACCGGACGTCATAGTAAATTTGAACTACTTTCCGTTTCGGGAGAACTGAGCGAAATAGCGCAAGTAGTAGAGCGTTTCCTTCGCATTCGGGAGGTCTTGGGTTCCATTCCCGTTGCCGACCATCCTGACTGGGGTTTTCCAGTCTCCCTCTGTCCTACTAGGCAAATACCAGGATAGTACCAACTAAATAGGCCCTGGCCCACATCTGCCCTATTCCTTTTGATTTTTATTGTTGTTGTTAGGTATCCACTATAAAATGGCCTCTGAGCTGTATTTGGTGATTGTTAAATAAATAAATAAATAATTTGAATAGAATTGAATGTTGTGCTAAGACGATGAATCATGCACAAACATTCGCTTCTCGATATATTAAAATTTTCTATTAAACTTAAATATATTAATCTTATGCATGTAACACCTTAAAAGTCTCAAAAGCTGCTTTGGTTTTATGGACATTATGTAATATTACTTACCAAAAAGACTTTTATATACAGTTCAAAAAATTAGAGGTGGTATTATGTCAGATTCGAAACCAGAAGGAACAATTTTCGAATTTCAGATTCGAAACCATATTAAGAAATGAAAAAAAAATCCTTGATTTTACAATATATTTTCTACTAAAGCATACAAGAAACATTTCTACAAAATGCAGAGTGATTCTTTCACTGCTAAGAAATTACAAAAATATTTATTTCACTCTTATAATAAAAGTAAAATAAGGCCGAAAGTACATTTAGTTTCAAGCTACAGTGGCGAGAATAATCTGCATAATGTCAAAAGACTTTTTAAACGAAAAAGATAAAAAGAATGGTTGTTTTGTATCTAGGGTCATTCTCACGTCCAAAATCTAAAAAAACAACAATACATAATTTATTTTATTCATCTAGTAAGAAAGACTGACCTTAGGTTCCATTTTCTGAAGTTAGAAGAAAAAAATGCAATACAGAAGATGGTTGAATCTCAAAATATACTTGAAATAGAGCGGTTGGGAAATTTTTCGTGGCTTGTAATAGAGATCTTTTATGTTTCCTAAATTCCCAAAAATGATATCAATTTATGTCACTCATCGAAAAAATGACAGGATCTCTATTTTACCCATTCGCAGTTACAAGCCGAAAAGCAGCACTTTAGATGCCCAACCTTGCAACAAGATTATATACAACGATCCAAAATGTTTTTAAAGCTTGCCAGTAGAGTTAGCGTCATGCCAAATATATACTTTGACGATAGTTTCCAAAAGGTGCAAACAAGATTTTCTAAGCCCGAATGTGTTTGAAATAGAACGAACTAAACTCTCTTTGTAACTTGTAGCTAGGTACATTCTAACATTTTTCTCACATCCGGAAAGATAAAGCTCGAAATTTATTACACATATCTCATAAAAATTACAAGATAAAAAATCATACATTTCGCACTTTGAAGTTGAATCGTTCCGTTTAAAAACTACAAGTCCAGAAAACGTTACCAATCATTCTATTTCAAATGTTATCGAACTTCGAATTTGTAATGGTAGATTTTCTGTTTCTCAATGCAAATGATATAATTTGAAATTTTCTTGTATCTACTGCCTGAGTAAAAAAAAAAAAGAAAGAAAAAAATATTTTTTATAATTTTATGCAATCTAATGTAAAAATGTTATCAGATACCAGCAACGAAAATCTTTTCTTCTTCTATTTTCCATTTATTCTAAATTTTGACCTGTTATTTACGCTAATATGAAAAAACTACCATGGAAGTGTTTCATTTTAAATAATCATATTGAAATTTCAACAATGAGAAAAATTGAGTTGTTTTTCTTTTTAGAATTTGGAAAAGTGTAAGAATACATAGGTATGAGGCATGAAAAAATTACCAATAGTTCTATTAGATACACGCCTTGAATTTTGAACGATTCATGGCGGATATTCTCTTTTAATATAGGATACAATTTGAAATCACGTCAATTTTGTTAGACCAATGTAATGGGCTAAAATCTTTTCTAGAATCTATAGGAGTGTAAATATTGACCTAGATATGTTACGAACTATTTCATAGCTTTTCCTCCTTGAGACGGGTTTCGAAACATTACGGATCAATGGCGTCATTCTCAATAATAAAGAAGAAGAGCATTTCTTAGGTTTGTTCTTCATATCAGTAAAAAAAACTGCATGCTGTGATTTCCTCAAATACTCAACGAGTATGATTATCAATATACATTTTGAATTATATTTCTTGTGTGCTTTGTTCAAAAACTAATTTAAAATAAAGAATTCTTATTGCACTTGGTTAGCTAAAAATAATTATTGTGAACGGCATTAACTTCTATTTCATCATTTCCAGCTGAAAGACCAGCAGTTGCATGAAAATAATTTTAAAGATACTGACAGAAAATAAATACAGAAGAGTAATATTTTTGCGTTATCCGTGCCTCATTCGCTAAAATTACAATTTACTATTAATAATAACAATAATAAATATTATTATATTTATTATTATTATGAATGAGCAAAATAAATATCAATGTGCAAATTGAGATTGTTCTTGACTTACTTCCGGTTTAGTTACTGAATCTATCACCGATTAGTTTAGTGACCGCCAAGACAATGGATTAGATACTGACAGCAGCCCTTTTCGATTGTTCTCATATTTTCCCCCATTCCAAACCCTAGGGGTTCTCTCACCTATATAGTACTTTTCTCTTGGTTTGTAAGTTACATGTATATTTCAACTCATTGATTGAAATCAGACTACGAACCGAGTTCCATGTTTGAAACGTGATTGATTTGTTATATATATATATATATATATATATATATATATATATATATATATATATATATATATATATATACATAAGTGGGAGTGTGTGTAAATTTTGAACAAACCTTACTTCGTTGATGTTTCCTTCTCTCCAGTTAAAGTTTACAACCAAATATTTATATAAAAGCTACGATTTCTTAAAAACTATGATGTTTTTGATACAACTACTTTCAAGTATCGAACTCTACTCTGTAAATTTCTACACCAGAGGAATCAACACGCAAGCACTCATTTTTTACAGATTCACTGTAAAATTCACAGAATTATAGACAATATACAAAAAATTCGGGCAAGCTTTTACTTTGACCCGGACAGTGCAAACGATTTCTCTTACCCGGTTCCCGGAGCATTTTAGGAATTGCATTCCAGTCGCTCCAACCGATCATGACGTAACGCTGTGTGGTATTATCATGGTGGCAAAAGTGCAATGAAATTACACCTGCGCGGCTTCTAACTCCCTTCGAACGCTCAGCTGATTCGTACGTAGGTAGGTTACTTTTTCGTTAACCGTTTAGGTACCATTGTTCCCTTTTGGAAGCAGGAAATTTTCTGTGTTCTAGCGTTGTATATTTTCTATATTTCTGGCCCAACATTGAGTGGTATTATAAATGAAAGAATTGTTAATTGTTTTATTTGCCTTAATTTCACAAAAATGTATATTAAATAATTTCAATCGATCTTTTTACAATTGATGTTTTCGTGCTTTTTACAAGAGGTTGTATTACTGCGTGCTTACGACGTAATAAAAAGTTGGCAAGACTTTGTGTGGACAGTTGAGAGTTTAATGTTTGTGCTTTTTATTAGGGTGAGAATGTGCGTCTGAGGCCATCGTTTCTTATTGCGCAAATGCAATATTTTAATGTTCTCATTTGGGAACATTGGTACGTAGCGAATTAGTTTGAATATTTGTTGTCTAAAATCGCGAAATGGCAAGGTAAATTTTTACGCTGGATGAAATAGTAGGCACGTTCGACACTTTGTGTGTTTCTGATAATGAGGAAACGGGTGTTTACATTCTCCCTCCAGATTGAACAGATGACATTTCAAACGAGGAGCACATAAATGAAGACGAATTAGTTCCTGTTATGCGTAAGGACGTATGGGGTGAGTTGATAGAGGCAGTGAATAATGACATCTATGACGCAAATGAACCCGAAAATATACCACAAACTTGATCATCTAAAAATGGAAGGGAAACAGTGTATGCCTAAATGCAAAAATGTTGCGAAAATTAGCCTCAATCCCATTTCTTGTTCACCACAAAAACTTGTGGTTTCTCATCCTCAACTTGACGGTAGTTCTCCGATAGATATTTTCTTCAAGATCTTGCCTCCATCATACACTGAACACCTTGTTCAAATGTGTAATTTGTACGCACAGCAGAAGTGAGCTCCACACATAAAAGTATCATATGAACAGTTACTACAATTTTTTGGTTTATTACTTCTCAGTGGGTATCATATTCTTCTTCTGAGAAGTTCTATTGGAGTACAGCTGACGACCTGTGTATACCGAATGTGTCATCCGTAAAGCCAAGAGCCCGTTTCGAACAAAAAATATTACCATATTGTTGACAATTCTAACTTACCAAGAGGTGACAAATTTGGGAAAATAAGACCTATATACGATGAACTACAGAAGAACTTGCAGTAGTTTGATATCTTTCACCAATCTCTGAGCATTGATGGAAGCATGGTTTCGTACTATGGACATCACATCTGCAACTGTTTATTAGTAGAAAACCACTCCATTTTGGTTACAAAATATGTTTTTTATGTTCTTCTGACGGTTATCCATATGCAATGGACCTCTATGGTGTAAACGACAATAGTGCTGATAACGTTACTGAGGATATCCCATTAGAACGAGTTATTCGTAGTCTCACATCAATCATAGAAAATAATGCCCAGCACGAAGTCTTTTTCTATAATTTCTTCACATCTTATGAGGTTCTTTTAGAATTAATGGAAAAGGCAATCGAGCAACAAAACAGTAAGAGATAATCGTGTTCAACAGTGTCCTCTGACTCCACAGAAAAACTTGCTAAGGACGAAAAAGGAAAGTTTGACGTCAAAAGTGATGGTAATGTGTGCTTTGTAAGGTGGAATTAGAGTGCGGTTGTAACTGTTGGTTCAAACTGTTTTACAAACTTGCCAGTAGAATAAGTGAGGAGATATTCTCGTGTACATAAAATAAAGGTTCCAATTAGTCGACTATTCGTTATTCAAAAGTACAATGAAGGAATGGGAGGAGTTGACGTAATGGATCGTCTTCTTGCATCATACAGACCCAAACTCAGATCCAAGAAACGGTGGTGGAATCTTTTCAATAATGCGCTCGATTTAGCAGTTTATTCTTCTTGGAAATTGCATTGCGAATTTAACACGAACAATGAACTCACACATCTAGTTTTTGAGGGAAGTTACCATGTGTCTTCTTCGCATTGGAAACATGACATCAATTAGGCCAGGTCCAAGATCGTATATCCCTATCGAAGCTCGAAACTCTGACACGCATTACATTGTAGATGCATTACAAGAACGATGAGTAGTGTGCAAATCTTATAAGAAAAATGTGTTTTCTGTGTCAAGAGAGATTACACCAGAAGTGTTCTCCAAAGTACCATGGGTTGTAAGCATCTTTTCAAAGACCTGAAAAAAGACTGTTAGTTTATGCTCAGCAAAATTCATGACTAGTATCGAATTTGAAAAACTTTTTTTGCTATTATAAGTTTTTCAATTTCCTAAAAAGTGCTGGTTATATAGTTTATAAAAATACTAATAAATACAGGTACATATAATAAGAGTAAGTGAATTGTAAGACAACTACACAAAATTTCGCAGATATCAGGCGGGAAACTTCCAAAACTTTTAGAACAAAGAAACGGGATTTTTTGAAAGCTAAAATTAAGGAACTTGAAGATAATAGTAAAAATAAAAATATTCGGGACATGTATAAGGGGATCAGCGAATTTAAGAAAGGCTATCAACCTCGTGCTGATATATTAAAGAAATCTGACGGAACAGTTCTCACTGATACGGATAGCCTCATAAATAGATGGAAAGATTTCTTTGACGATTTGCTGAACACGCAGCCAAAAACTAATGTGCGTGGAGAAAAGGAGATACACACCGCAGAACCGTATATTCCAGAACCCAATCGAATAGAAGTGGAAGCCGCTATAAAGAAATTAAAGAAACACAAATCTCCGGGTGTAGATGAAATTCCGGCTGAGTTAATTTTAGCTGGAGGCGAAAAATTGTGGAACAAGATACACAAACTCTTCTCCTTATCTGGAACAAGGAAGAATTGCCACAAGAGTGGAAAGAATCAATCATTGTTCCAATTCACAAGAAAGGCGACAAAACTGACTGTAATAATTATCGAGGCATTTCTCTTCTGTCAACATCCTATAAAATCCTTTCAAATATTCTGTTAGCAAGATTGACCCCATACGCAGATGAAATTATTGGAGATTATCAGTGCGGATTTAGACGAAATCGATCAACTATCGACCAAATATTTACCATTCGCCAAATACTCGAAAAGAAGTGGGAATACAATACCCCGGTACATCAACTATTTATTGATTTTAGAAAGGCTTACGACTCGGTTAGGAGACAAACATTATACAACGTTCTTACAGAGCTTGGAATACCGAGAAAGCTAATTAGATTAATTAAGATATGTTTAAGTGAATCCCAAAGTAAAGTCCGGGTAGGAAAATTTTTGTCCACGAGCTTCCACGTCGAAAATGGCCTGAAACAAGGAGATGCGTTGTCGCCATTATTATTTAACTTTGTGCTGGAATACGCTATAAGGAAAATCAAAGATAGCAACCAGGGCCTAGAGTTGAACGGCATTCACCAGGTTATGGCATATGCTGATGATGTAAATTTAATAGGGGATGATAGGAGAACAGTAGAAATAAATGCAGAGATATTATTAAACGCTTGCAGGGACATGGGTTTACAAGTAAATGCAGAGAAAACTAAATACATGGAAGTGCGTCGGGACCGTAATACGGCAAATTGTGGATGCGTTAAAATATTAAATAATGCTTTTGATAAAGTGGATACTTTCAAATATTTAGGATCAATATTAACAGACGAAAATCATATTCACGAAGAAATTAAATGTCGACTAAAAGCAGGGAATTCGTGTTACTATTCGGTTCAAAATCTCTTGTCGTCGCGAATTCTGTCGAGGAATTTGAAGCTTAAAATATATAAAACGATAATCATGCCTGTTGTTCTGTATGGTTGCGAAACATGGTCGCTTACTCTGAGGGAAGAACATAGACTGAAAGTATTTGAGAACAGGATCCTGAGAAGAATATTCGGACCCAAGAGGAACGAGAATGGGGAATGGCGGAAGCTTCATAACGAGGAACTACATAGTTTATACGGTTTACCCAACATTGTTAGGGTCGTCAAGTCTAGGAGGCTTAGGTGGGCAGGTCATGTAGCTAGAATGGAAGAAAGTAGAAACGCTTTCAAAGTCTTGACTGGTAGACCCATAGGAAAACGACCATTAGGAAGACCTAGGCGCAGATGGGAGGATAATATTAAGATGGATCTCGCAGAGATAGGAATACAAAGTAGAAACTGGATCCAATTAGCTAAGGATAGAAGTCAGTGGAGAGCTTTTGTGAACGCGGCACTGAACCTCCGGGTTCCATAGGCCATAGAGTTAAGTGAATTGTAAGAATAGTAAATATATATCTAAAATAAAAGCTTGTAGGTATTCAAGTGTACTCATACGTAAAAACGTCGAGCCCTCCAATATATATTTACCCTCATATCTACCACAAATGTAACAAGAGAAATGTTAGACTTATTTGAATTTGCTCCGTGTATAAACAATGTCTTATTTTACTTCTAAGTATTAATATATGTAACGTGTAGGGAAGATAAGCAAATCGTATTTCGTATATATATATATATATATGCGTGACTTTGTGTAATGAATTCATAGAAACGTGGACTGTATGAAATTCATTAATGTAATTAATTAATTAAATAATTAGAGAAAGTGTTGTGAAAGTAAAACTAAGACGTTAATTCTGCAAACGCGAGGTACCAATGTACCCAAATGGCTAGTGAATTTGCGTGTGAAAAGTATATACCACGTGAAAGCTCCAAAGGCACAAAGAGTTCCAAGAACTGACGGAGGCAGAAACAGTTCCAGGAAGTGACTGAACCCATAAGAACCGATTGAAGTCATTGCCCGAGCCAAAGTAAAATCTTGACCCAATACGAAAAAATATTTGGCAAGTCTTTACTTTGACTCCAACTGTGACTTCGGTTCTTATAGGTTTAGTAACATTGTGGCCCTCGTATTTATAGTATAATTTTTAACTTCGTATAGTAACATTGTGGCCCTTGTACTTATAGTATAATTCTTAACATCGTATAGTAACATTGTGGCCCTTGTACTTATAGTATAATTCTTAACAGAAGTCACAGTTGGAGTCAAAGTAAAAATTTGCCAAATATTATAATAGACTAGTACATAGATATCGTAAATATCTTGTGTTCTTACTTCTAAGATACCTACCTTCATAAAAATAAATTAATCATGATCGAACCTGTTATACGCGGATTCACACAGAAAGAAGCTATTAACCATTGTAAATGAAATGAAGTATAAATGTAATTGTCGCGGTACTAGAGAAATATCCGAGACTTAAGGGATCAAGATAATTGCAAAATTTACGTTAGTAATGTATTATATTGGAACACAAATATGTAAGCAATGGCAACATATTGGAATGTTTCATATAACATCTTTACTAACGTACAAATACACAATCAGCATGAAAAATAATACAATTTATGCCATATAGTGTGTTTCGTCCTATGCTTGTTTACATGTATATTGATCTTTTGTAACGCGCCTGTTCCCTACGCAACACTTCGCTCCTTCTCCGGCCAATATGCTGCGGTCCTGCCCTGTATTACATAGCCATACTTCTTTCTAGTGGCAAGCCAGCACAATTTGATTCGTGTCTTTTACATAATAATTCTAATTGTATACGTACACTAAAGTGCTGATGTGAAACTATATGGATGAGTGCAACTCCGTCCCCCAAAAATGATTTTGAAAATAAAAACAGCCGACTTTCAGCAAATGAAGTAATATATGCAATGAAATTATGTATAGGTTTTTCAATAAATATCCACCTTTTTTTAGTTAGACTTATGTTTTATTAATGACTTTGGAAGACCTTCGGATAAGTGGCGTACTCGAGACAACTTGGGGATAAAGTTACAAACATCTATACGTTTGGTCCGGTATAAAAAAATAACGGTAGTATTTCGGAAATTTTCTGATCCCATTCAGCCACGGAGGTTTTTTCTTAAACAAGCCTCTATATATGGAACACTATCGCAAAGTACCCATATCAAAAATAACTACAAGAATTGGTTTGAAACGTGTATTCATTTTTAGGTAATGATTCCTTCATTAAGATGGGTGCACTCAATTGTGTTTCTGGGTACAGCTAGTCTATGTGTGCCGCGCCACTTCCAAACTGTTGATTATTAATTTATGTTAGACGTAGGCCTACCTCCCGTAACTATTTCTCGAAAAGTATTCCTTACAACTATAAAATTCCGTACCCATGTAACTGCATTATCAATCTCAACCAGTTATTGTATATATAGAATTTAACATTACCTTTCTGTCCCACCTGAATTTGAACTACTTGTAGTTAATTGCTTGTAGTCATCACAGTAAGAAGCGCAAGTCTCTTCAACCTCTACTTTTCTTGGTGTTTCTATATTATTTTCAAAGGCAGGATCTTTTACTGCAAATTCAGATTTCATCATACCAATGTTTAATTTGACATCCGAAGAATACATAGCTACATCTTTCTCAGTTGTTTGCTCTCCTTCGGTTGAAGATAATATTAATTCTTTGCTGTCAGTTATCATTTCGTATGTCCATCCTTTCCCTTCGAGTGGATCTTCCTGAGGAAAACCATAATCAATTTCTTCTTTGTACAAAAATTCCAACTTAACCGATGCTTCACCAGTCATTATGGCTACAAATTTAATACGAACTTGCAACTATGCTTGATACTTCCATTTCATTTTATGGTGCATGTGTTGATGAAATAGCTTACAAGAACGTTCATAGAAGCAATTTTATACTTGCAATCAAACATGCAATCACATCTTTAAAAATTACAAAATAATTACTCCAGTGTTGCCAGGTCCCTAAGTCGAGAAGTCACTACTGGGCCGCCAAAATTCCGCCACGTTCCGCTACCCTTACTGAAATTCTGCTATTTTTCACTGAATATAAAATTAAACATAAATGATAAAAAAAAAAAAAAGAACGCTGTTAACAAAAGTGGAAAATATATCACAAATTAATAATAGGACTAAATTCTAAACGGAAAGCCCTGATTTAGTACTTCATTAAATTTCATGAATTAAAAAAAGAACTTCAGTCTTATTTCAGTTAATATTATTAAAGTAAAAGTCATGGTCAATACTTATCGTTCTTTTATTATAACTTTGTTTATTAACATATTAAGGGGACGCGGTAGCTCAGTGGTGGATCGTTCAGCTCGGTCCCTGGTTCGATCTCAGCTCGTGCCGTATGGACCTTGTGGTGGACAAACACCGTAATTGTGGGTATTCTGGGGCTCTCCCGTTTTCTTCCACGTTCTTCATTCCACCATTTCACTCATTTCTAATAATCACCGTCTCCTTTAGCCTAACTGGCATAATCGAGGGACGTAAAACTCAAAGATTTCATTTCATTTTATACTAACATATTAACATTATGTAACATCAGTTTCAATTGTAAACATCTTTTTCTTCTAAAAATAGAAGAAATGAAAGAAAAGGGACACATATGTTTTATTCTTATTGCGTACAATAACTTCTAAATTATAATGTAAGAATACAATAATGTCACTTGACATAAATTAAACAAAGATTAGCGTGCAAATAATGTCGATACATTTATCAAATATAAAATTTATAAAATGTTCATTACAATTATTTTCAAAAAAGAAGTTTTTTCGTTTAATGCTACTTTGTTTTTAATTTCTCTCCCCAAGAAGCTACTATAAAATACTATTTAACTTCATAAAAAATTCTATACTTTCGTCTCAATAGTACTTATACCTTACAACAAGTGAACCCTCTTTCCCCAAAACAATACTCACATAAAGGCTGGACCAGCATTAAATGCAGAAGATAGATTTGGCCTTATGCAGAGTCGTTATGATGTGTGATTAGGGTCATACTAAAAGCCTGATTATCGCAGGAAATATGTTAGTCGATCTCTTTAGTATGGCACTAATCAAGCGTCAGAACAACTCTGCATAAAGCCCAAATTGATTAAATTTTGTCACATGTTTTCTAACCTAATATAAATGTTTTGAAATAACCTAATTTCTTAACTTCTTTCAAGCTATGGCGGAAAATTCGAAGTTTTAAGATATATTGTCAAAAGTAGCTACATTTTCCATATATTTCGTCCGTCGCCAATTTGTCGCCAGGGCAATCAAAAGTCCCTACGTTTAAAGGTATTCCGCTACGCTTGACAGCCCTGAAATACTATTTTAAAACAACACTTTTGAAGAGTAACAAATAAAACACAATTCTGACCAGAGCAGAATGAAATATATTAAAAACTATACTTACAATGTGTTGCAGTTTCAAGGACCTAACGTCCTTTTCATCAGACAGAAACACTGAGAAAAGTCAGGTGACAGCAGATCTTATATACACGAGAAAGTGAAAGGCCACGCCCTTTTCTTCTCTCTCATTGGTTGGAGGGAACCAATGAGGATAAAGGCAATTTAGCGCCAACAGAAAAACATAATGAGACATATATGTAGGGTTACTTCGGCAAATAACGCCACCAATTCAACATATTGTTCTAGTGTTCAAATGCTCTTACATCTAGAACTGTGCACATTACATGGAAGATGGAGTGAACCCTCCGCTATAATGAAATGAGAAAAAAAAGATACTACACATACAATGTCGACCACAATGCACTGACAATCGGAGTGAGTATGAGATGGCGTTATTACCAGACGTGTCGGCAAATAACGCCACTTGCTTTACAACAACGGAAAGGTGTTGGAATCGTAATGAAATACATTTTGAACACAACTAAATAATGTTCTTGGCAATGTGCTACGTGCTTTGCTGGTACTCAAAACTCATAGTCATCGTACATGTTAACCGTTAACTCTTGTGATGATTACGAACATCTTAACATAGCAGCTGCAGTCATATGGAGCACTACTCGTCGGAGGCAGACAACAATGCACAACCAGCGTCACAAAATGTTCAGAAGCCATATTTAACAATGCTGTCAGAATCACATAAGTCGTGAAACCATAATCTTGCATTCAATACATTGAATCCACATTTTAAGACCCCTGAGATCGTAGTAATATCCTCCAAAGTTTCTACGGAGCATATTTCCATTCTTTGTCTTTCCAGACGATGCTTGTTTCTTCGTGCCGGAAGAAGTTAAAGAGCCAGCTCTTGCGAATAGTTCTAGTGTTACCAATACTCCTCTGGCAGTAAGAGAATTCCCCCTGGGATGAGATTTGCTCCTAATTATTTTAGCTGTAGGCAGAAGCTCGTGGATGGAGTAGGCACTCGGTGGTGTTGAAGGAGAGATGGAGGCTGGTCATGTGTTTGGAGGTGTTGGTGGAGGTTGCTGTTCCTCTGCGATATCATTTGGAGAAAAAGCGACATCGGGTATAGCATTTTTGTTAAAAGGATGCCCTGTAGCGCTGAAGCCGGAAATTGTGTTCTGAGGTGTTGCTGAACGGAATCATGGCTGTGAAAACAGTTTTGGAAACTGTAGCTTCCCAAGTGTTATTCCGGAATGCGTTCGTCGATAACTGTCAACTGTTTCAGAGCAGTTACAGTTTTAACGAATTTGAAGAAGCCTTAGTCGAGTGCTTGAATTTCATGGATGCAATGTGCAGGCAAGCACAGCAGTTTAATATACATGGTTTCAGCAGCATTTAAAATGGTAATATCAAGATGATTGCGATGGCAGTCTACAATAATCAGCTTTCGGCCAGGGATCCGATGTCTGCTGAAATGTTCCAGAAATGTACGGAAGTCTCCCTTTGTAACACAGCCTTTAGGTGTCATTGCATAAGTGTTATCTGGAGGAAGATCATCACTAAACTATTTTTTAAATACTTTCTCTGGTATAACACCATCGGAGGGATCTAATTTGAACCTGATAGATTAGCGCACGCACTAACACTCACAGTTTCACCCTTTTCGCCACTGTGGCATTAAATACTCGCTTGCTCCCTTTATGTGCCAATATTGTTAGGCTACTGTCGTATGTTAGTAATAGTCCTGCATTTAATCTGCATTGCAAATAAGTTCAGGATTGTCACAAAAGATTCATAGCATCAAGTGTATTTCCCAATCTCGTATACAATTCGTTCACGTAGTTCTTTTGAAACGCATTAGATTACCATAGGTCAAATTCTCCGCCTTTCTGCACACTATATTCAAGTGTCTTGCCATGAAAACATAAAATTAGATTTTTCCGGCTCTACAACTACGACAAAGAAATGCAAACTTTTAACACTAGTATTAGTTTCGATTAGCGATTAGATGGAGTGGCGTTATTTCCCGACGCGATAGTGGCGTTATTTCCAGAAACAATAGACTTTGTTTTGGTCATTATTTCTATAGCAAGAATAGTGGTCCTGCATATTTTATCTATATCATAATATTATGCAAGTACGTCCCTATCAACGCATACCTTTAGTAATAGTAAAATCTCACTTTTACCCAAACAATTCGCCTACCTCGTTTCATATACTAAAAATTTGCGAGCTGTTTCCTCTGCTCGGCGGCTGTCACGTCAACATTTGTTCACCGGTTTCTCTTTACCGACGCCTGGCTTGCCTCTAGTCTTTGTGCTTACAAAGACAATAGGCATCACTGTTTATCACGCACTCATAAGCGGTCACCTTACGAACCACGCGTTTGTGCTAGCATTGTGGAAAGCTTTAAATGTTGTTCATGATTTTACTCTTTTACAGTGAAAATATAAGAATTTACTACCTCAAACAACTAGGGTACATTAATAGAATTGATTTCTAATATAAGTAGTTATTTAATCGCGGCGTTTAAAACAAGTGTTTTCATACGACTTAATTGTTTTGGGGAGATTTTGTATTCACATTTAAATATTTCCAGATCACTTCCACAATGCTGGTCCATAGGCTCGACAATGTTGTAATTTAGGAAGTTTTCACTTTTTGGATGTAGAGTGGTGATTGATCTAATGATTTTGCTACGTGATCCAAAGCGTTTTTCCGTCTCAGTGATTGCTCTATCAATAGTAGGCAAAAAAGTGCCTCTTAGTACATTATCTTTAGAAAATTCTACTATTATCCTGTAGTCGATACAAATTAATATTGTTAGTTTTCGGATTAGATTTGTAGGAGGGCCATTAGTTAGAATATCCTGTTCAAAATTCGTCACCGCTGATTTACTGTTCTGCATAATTCCTACAATGTAATTTTCTCAGAAATGCTGAATGCTTAATTTTATTAGAAATTCATATTTTAAAAAAGAACACATATTAATCTGCGAAAAAATTGGGTATTCACTGACTCACTGAATTCACAGTATGGAATATCCGTGGACCAGTCCCACATAACTCCCCATATCTCTCTGATTATTAAACATTAGTAAACGGGATGAAACAATCTCGTCACGGGACTAACTACCACTTTTACATAAAATAGCATTACAGTAGTAGAAAAATAGGGCTTCTGCGCCACTGACCCTCTACCCACTTTCTGAGTCCCGCCTGAAGCAGACAATGAATTTCTCAGTGCCGCCTGACACACTATGCCGGGGTACACAGGGGGGATGTGGGAAATCGAGCACCTTGAACCGTCGACCAACGGTGTTTCACGACCTCCATTTTAGGGGTGTATTTGTTCCCTTTTATAAGCACTTTTTAGGGGGTGTACTCGTTCTCTTTTATGATCACTTATTCAACCCCTATGAACATAGCAGAGCTAATAACCACTATTTAACATAGCACAGAACACATAACATAGCAGATAATACATAAGACTACGTAACATAATAAGGGGGTGTATTCGTTCTTTTTTTTTGAGTACTTTTCCAACCCCTATTTTACATAACAGAAATTACTCGCTCCCTTTTATGAGCAACCCCTATTTTAACATAGCAGAGAATTCACCCATAATTGAACATAAAATAGTAGGGGTGTACTCTTTTTCTTTTATGAGCATATTTTCCAACCCCTATTCTAACATAGCAGTTGGCCTATTTTTCCACCCTATTTGAACATAGTCCATTTTAGGGATGGACTCGTTCTCTTTTATGAGCATATTTTCCATCCCCTATTTTAACATAGCATCGTTTCCAACCCCTATTCAATCTTAGCAGAGAATACATATGACTACGAAACATAGCAGGGGTGTATTCATTCCCTTTTATGAGCATTTTTTCAACCCCTATTTTAAGACAATGAATACCTATGTAACATAGCAAAGGGGGTACGAACAGACAACTATTTAACATAGCAGGGCTGTATTCGTTCAACCCCATATTTTAACATAGCAGAAATTACATAACATTATGAACACATTCTCCACCCCACAGATTTCGTTCCCAATCCCTAATTTAACATAGCAGAAAAGACAAAAGCATGTCCCCAAACTACTGACCATCGTGAACAAAGGTCAAACTAGTAAACGAAGCCATATTTAGTAATTGATCATCAAAGAGCACATGTCCCAAAAATGTTGACCATCGAGCTCAAAGGTCAAACTCGAAAACGGATCTACATATTGAGGTGGTGTTTCCACATTTAGTAATTGGTCATCAACTACTACAAGTTCCAAAAATACTGACCATCGAGGTCAAAGGTCAAAATACTTAAAAAATAATAACTCGAAAACGGAGGCACATATCGAGGTGGTGTTTCCACATTTAGTAATTGGTCATCTACTACAAGCTCCAAAAATATTGGCCATCGAGGTCAAAAGTCAAAATACTTAAAACCTAATAACTCGGAAACGGAGCCACATATTAAGGTGGTGTTTCAACATCTAGTAATTGGTCGTCAACTACTATAAGTTTCAAAAATACTGACCATCGAGGTCAAAGGTCAAAATGCTTAAAACCTAATAACTCGAAAACGGAGCCACATATTGAGGTGGTGTTTCCACATTTAGTAATTGGTCATCAACTACTACAAGTTCCAAATGTAATATAGGAAATGGGGTGTACATAAAACTACCAACACACAACTATTTAACATAATACGGCTGTATTCGTTCCACCCCTATTTAAACATAGCAGAACTAGTAAAAGAGTATGGCTTATTTTCCAACCCCCATTTTAACATAACGAACATAGCAGAGCTAAACATAGCACAGAACATAAGAATACGGGGGTGTATTCATTCCCTTTTATGAGCATTTTTTCAACCCCTATTTCAACTATGTGTTTTTTTCAGCATTTTATACCTTTCTGTGGTTTCAAATAAACAAAAGAATAAGTTTGAGTGGTCTATTTAGTTGTGGTGCTAGATTTTTTATTTTGTGTCACCAGAGAAAGGGCCACTTTAAAGTAGCATTGCTAAATAAAATTTAATTGCCTCTCCCGTCACTAGGTAAGTCTCATAGTTATATGGTTAATAGACGTGCGTTTAGCGAATTAAGTTTACATTTAGTATCGGTTCACAATATACAAACGGCGACATTGAAGTCCAAAGTTTTCCGGTCATTCACTGCATATTTGAACGTAAGATTTAACCAACAAGAGCTACCATTGGTTACAGAGAATAGTAGCGTCTGTAGAGCAAACTCCAAAGCAATTAGCTTTATTAAGGGATGAAGACGTACTAAAGAAAAAAGAAGAAACATCATGCTCGGCCATTTTTGGGTCACAGCGCTGATAGAGGAAAAGGAAAGGGAAACCAGACGAAGAAGAGATCATATCAAAGTAAAAATTAGTTCATCAAAGAAGAGAAAAGTTTTCAAAGTTCCATGTTGCCCACCATCTATAAAAAGTGCTGAATTACTCAACTCTCAAAACCATTATTCTTTCGGTTGCTGCAGATAT
Source organism: Thermobia domestica (assembly GCF_964235325.1). Lineage (NCBI taxonomy): Eukaryota > Metazoa > Arthropoda > Insecta > Zygentoma > Lepismatidae > Thermobia > Thermobia domestica. The sequence continues at coordinate 340,789,982 of NC_137456.1, read as the reverse complement.
TTAAGCAACGTTACGTATGCGTTACCTAACATTCGTGTTGTGAGGATCCTAAGGTACAGTCTATTGAGCGCAAATTTGTTTGTATATAATATAGGGCACCTTACTAGTATGGAAGGCAAACGGATATTATCATGACTTTTTTAGTGTAATTTCATTAGGAATGCTGAGCTAGTTAAAATGGACCTTCTTTGCTTTTCTTCTGATTGGTACAAAAATAAATAAGCCACCCAAATTTATTCCTTCGTTTATTTGAGTAGCACAAAATTATAGAGAAATATTAAGCTACTGGTAGTTAAAATGTACCTTCTACGCTTTTTTTCTTGGTTGGTACAAAACTAAATGAGACACCCAAATTTATTTAATTGATTAGTAGGAAATGGTACTTGTTACAAAACTGAATAGATCACACAAATGTATCCCTTCGTTTATTTGAGTATTAAAAATATATAAAATTCTGAGTTAGTTAAAAATGGTCCTCCTTCGCTTTTTTTCTGGTTAGTAAAAACTTATTTCCTTGTTTATTTAAATAGCACAAAAAGGAAAAATGGTGAGTTATTTAAAATGGCATTTCTCGTTGGTACCAAATTGAATACGTCACTCAAATTTATTCTTTCGTTTATTTGAGTAGCACAAAATATTGAGCTAGTTGAAATGGACCTTATTCGCTTTTCCAGATAGTAGGTACAAAACTAAATGTGCCACCCAAATTTATTCCTTCGTCTATTTAAGTCGTACAAAATGTACATAAAAACTGAGTCCTTTTTCGCTTTTTTTGCTTAGTACAAATTTATTCATTTGTTGATTTGTGTAGCACAAAAATACTCAGCTAGTTAAAATGGCCCTTCTTTGCTTTTCTTCTGATTGGTACAAAATTGAATAGATCACTCAAATTAACTCTTTCGTTTATGTGAGGAGTACAAAATGGTATAAAATACTCAGCTAGTTAAAATGGTCCTTCATTTTTTCTGGTTGGTATAAATTTATTCCTTCCTTTAATTGCGTAATACAAAAGTTATAAAATTCTCAGTTAGTTAAAATGTAATTTCTCGTTGGTACAAAAGTAAATAAGCCACTCAAATTTATTGCTTCGTTTGTTTGAGTAGTACGAAAATGTATAACATGCTAAGCTATTTAAAATAGTCTTTCTTCGCTTTTTCTGATTAGTACAAATTTATTCCTTTGTTCATTTGTGTAGCACAAAAATTATTAGTTAGTTAAATGGTATTTCTTTGTTTTTTTTTTCTGTTTGGTACAAATTTATCCCTTCGTTTCTTCAAATGATACAAAAGATATAAGATTCTAAGCCAGTTAAAAATGGTTCTTCTTCACTTTTTCTCGTTGATACAAAAGAAATAGGACACTCCGAAATATTTATTCATTTTTTAAATGTCACAAAAGGTATAAAATATTGACCTTGTTAAAATAGACCTCCTTTGTTTTTTTCTTCTGATTGGTACAAAAATAAAATAGACGATTTAAATTTATTCTTTCGCTTATTTGAATAGCACAAAAAAGATATAAAGTGCTGAGTTAGTTAAAATGATCCTCTTTGCCTTCTCTGGCAAGTATAAATTTATTCCTTTGTTTGCTTGTTTAGCACAAAATGTTAATTCTTTCCTTTTTTTGCTTGGTACAAAACTAAATACTTCATCCAAATTTATTTCTTCGTTTATTTGAGTATTATAAAATGTTACAAAATTCTAAGTTAGTTAAAATGCTCCTTGCTGCTACAAAATTTAAATGCCCATTCAAAAGATATCCCTTCGTATATAGTACAAAATGGTATAGAACTTCTGAGTCAGTTAAAATGGTCCTTTTTCGCTTTTTCTTGTTAGTACAAATTTATTCCTTTGTTTATTTAAATAGTATAAAGTACTCAGCTAGTTAAAATGAACGTTCTTTTTTTTCTCGTGGGTATAAAACGTAGAACACCTAAATTTATTCTTTCGTTAATTGGAGTGGTACAAAAGTACATAAATTTTGGAGTCCTTTTTCGCTTTTTCTGGATAGTACAAGTATATTCCTTTCTTTATTAAAAATTTCAAAATGGTATAAAATGCTGAGTTAGTTAAACTGGCACTTCTCGGTATAAAATGGCATTTCTCATTGATACAAAATTGAATAGACCACTCAAATATATTCCTTCGTTTATTTAAATAGTACAAGATATAAAATGGACCTTCTTCGCTTTTTTAGGTTAGCACATAAATGTACATAAATTCTGAGCTAGTTAAAAGGGCATTTCTCCTTGGTGCAAAATGGAATAAATCACTTAAATTTATCCCTTCGTTTGTTTAAATAGTACAAGATGATATAAAATTCTCAGCTAGTTAAAATAGCATATCTTTGCATTTTTCTTTTTAGTAGAAAAATAAATACTCCATCCAAATTCATTTTTGCATTTATTTGTATAGCACGAAAAGGTACAGAAATTCTGCGCTAGTTAAAATTGTGTTTCTTTGATTTCTTTCTCGTTAATACAAAAGTAAATAAGCCCCCAAATTTATTACTTCTTCACTTTTTTCTGCTTGGTACAAAATTGAATGGGTCACACAAATTTATCCGTTGCTCTGTTTACGAGTTATTTGACCTTTTGACCTCAATAATCAATATTTTCGTACATGTAGTAGTTGATGATCTGTTACTAAATGAGAAAACGTCATCCCAATATGTGGCTTCGTTTACGAGTTATTTGAACTTTGACCACGATGGTAGGTACTTTTGGGTCATGTGGTAGTTGATGACCTATCGCTAGATACGAAAGCAGTATCTCAATACGTTGCTTCGTTTACAAGTCATTCGGGTTTAAATATTTGAACTTTGACCACGATGGTCAATAATTTTGGGACATGTAGTAGTTGATGACCTAGTATTCAATGTGGAAACACCACCTCAATATCTGGCTCCGTTTCCGAGTTATTAGGTTTTATGTATTTTGACCTTTAACCTCGATGGTCAGTATTTTTGGAACTTGTAGTAGTTGATGACCAATTACCGAATGTGGAAACACCACCTCGATATGTGGCTCCGTTTTCGAGTTATTAGGTTTCAACTATTTTGACCTTTTGACCTCAATAGTCAATGTTCTCGTACAAGTAGCAGTTAATGATCTTTTACTAAATGAGAAAACGTCATCTCAATATGTGGCTTCGTTTACGAGTTATTTGAACTTTGACCTCGATGGTAGGTACTTTTGCGTCATGTGGTAGTTGATGACCTAACGCTAAATGTGGAAACAGTATCTCAATACGTTGCTTCGTTTACAAGTTATTCGGGTTTAAATATTTGACCTTTGACCACGATGGTCAGTACTTCTGGGACATTTAGCAGTTGGCAACCTATTACTAAATGTGGAAACAGCACCTCAATATATTGCTTCGTTTAAGAGTTATTTGACCTTTGACCTCAATGGTCAGTACTTTTTCGAACATGTAGTATTTGATGACTTACCACTAAATATGTAAACAGCATCTCAATATGTGACACCGTTTACGAGTTATTTGACCTTTGACCCCGATGGTCAATACTTTTGGTACATGTAGTACTTGATGACCTATTATTAAATGTCGAGACAGCACCTCAATATTTCGCTCCGTTAACTAGTTATTTGACCTTTGACTTCGATGATCAGTACTTTTCGGACGTGTAGTAGTTGATGACCTATTACTAAATGTGGAAACAACAGCTCAATATGTTGCTCCGTTTACGAGTTATTTGACCTTTCACCTCGATGGTCAATATTTTTGGGACATGTAGTAGTTGATGACCTAGAACTCAATGTGGAAACACCACCTCAATATGTAGCTCCGTTTCCGAGTTATTAGGCTTTATATATTTTGACCTTTAACCTCGATGGTCAGTAATTTTGGAACTTGTAGTAGTTGATGACGAATTACTAAATGTGGAAACACCACCTCAATATGTGGCTCCGTTTCCGAGTTATTAGGTTTTAAGTATTAAACAAGACGGCTCGATATTAAGATTCTTCAATAATAATAATAATAATACCAAATTATTTAATGGATGCTATGCATTTGTTCTGTCGCCATAATCAATGAAAGTTAATTACTTAGTGTACGAATTATAATAAGTAGCGTACGAAGACTTCTTTCGTTGAACGCTAATGTCATGTTTTGCTGTAGTGTCTGCTGTTTGTAAGCAAGCATCTATATGACTTTCAACATTCAAGTGAATGAGAATGCTGACTAATTTTGCTTTTTTTCGGATTCTTTGTTAAAAACAAAGAAGATAAACAGATAAAGGACAGAGGTTAAAATGAACGTTCAGTTAGTGGGGTCAATGCATGCACGATACAGATTTCGATGAATTATCTCTTGCTGTACTACAAACAAAAGAGCTGCCTGAAGCTTTTTACTCGGAACCCGGGGCGGATCCAGTGGGGGGCGATTGTCCCGATCACCCCCCCAGAATAGGAAACTTTCTTCTTTTATATATATAGATAAAACCCATCCCAAAGTTTAGAGCCCTTCAAAGTAACAGTATGACAACACACCGCCCCCCAGAAGTCGGTCCTGGATCCGCCCCTGCTCGGAACGCAGACTACTGCACCATACGGTATTCTGCACTTGGTAACTGCTGTTTCGCCTATCAACTAGGCGACTTGTGGCGACTCCGTTTGTCGACCTATAGCAGTATCACTCTGTGTGCGGGGGCACTTGGGAGGCCAAGAATTTGAGCAAGGGGGCCTGGACCCCCTTGGCCCTCCCCTGGCTCCGCCACTGGAGAAATGGTAGGGTTGCTTCTGCAAATTCGCTTGCAGTTCACGGGATGGGTAAAAGAAAGAAAACCGTACGCGCCCTTTTTCTTCCTGCTTTCGTAGATGAGTGCGTTTTTTTTTTCTTTTCTTCCTTCGTGCTAGGGTTACTTCTTGCGAAGAGAGGAAGCCGCGTTGTTGGAAGCAGATTACTTTCAAAATAAACTTTTCTGTTGGTTTCTTCTCGTCGTGAAGTACTGACAGTGATGTAATACGATTTCGTAGTTACTTTCAGTATACTCTTGATGATCACTTATCTATATTATCAAGATACTGTACGTACATTGGATAAAGCTATTACCATCACTTTTAACTGCACTAGCCAAAAAGGTCAATTTTAATGTTTCATAATCAGATCAAACTACTATATTATATTCAATCTAAATACAATATTTACACAGAAAAATTGCACTGTAAACTATTTGTACTGTACATAATGGATTTCACAAATGTATATAAATGTATAGAAAGACGAACGTAGATTCTTTCTGGGAAGATAATGCATTGCATCTTTCAGTAGAAACACTTGTCCACATGCAACTGAGCTTAGTGGCAAGGGTGCTAATTCTGGGAGGCCCGGATCCCCTGAATGCTCAAATGTATTTTTATGAATATTCAACATTTGGCATAATTTGAATTAGTCTTAAAATCTTTTAGACCCATGTCTAAACCGAACACACCTTTATGCCCCCCCCCCGAAGTTACAGAGAAATCGGCGGCCTTGCTTAGTGGTACGTATTTTTCGCTTTACTACTATTGAAATGGACATACAGATACAACTGGTTTTCTGAGCTTCCATGTAAACAAGAGGATGTGGGAGACCCGGGATCGATTCCCGGCAAGAGCTCATGTGGTTGGATTCCATGTTATTCAGTAGGTCCACGTCTCATATAGCCTCGCTGCTGAAGGGGACGTTAAGCTCAAAATCAATTCAAATCAAATTTAACTAACTAATGGTTTTCTCTAAAGAATATAGACGAACAGTGATGATTTCACGGGTAGGCGAGGAGAAAATAGCCCGAGGCTAAGAATTATCCCCAGACCTGATAAAGCGTTCATCTTTGGTTGATGGGATCCCTAATTTTATCCTATTTATGCCAAATAGGCTTTATGGTGGACAAACACCATGTGTGTGGGTTTTCTCTGAGTTCTCCCGTTTTCCCTCACTTTCTTCATTTCACCATTTCATTCATTCTCATCATCATCGTTTCCTTTAGTTTAGACGAAGATAACCATGGAACGTAAAAGTTTTTAACATTTCTTTTTATTCCGCGCTTACTCAATGTCTCTCAGTGGGAAACCTTATAAAATGATCACAATAATATTAAATATATGTTGATGTGTTAACTCCCTTTCTTCTCTAGCTCAAAAGAATTCAAAAAGATCATTATTTTTTACCAGTCAAGAATGAAATAGAACGTATTTTTAGAATATAATAGGACAAAATAAAAATCTTGAAGTTAACTTTCAACGTTTATGTCCATTAATCTAAGGGAAATTAATGATTAAGGCAAGGAAAAATAACGGATGAATAGGTGGAATGGAAGTGTGGGAGGAAACGGGAGTAACCCGACAAAACCCAAGGACATCACAAACTTATTTAGCAGTGGATCAAACCAGGAACCCCACACACCGGAGGTAACAGCTTTATCAGTGAGCCACAGTGACCTCAGGATAGAATAGAACGGATTGCGAGATAATTTACTTTAATTAATCATCCGTCTCTACTTTAGCCTATAGTGCAAAACTGTAAGACTTATAACAACAAAAGAAATTCATTAACATGATGTGTACTTTACAAAGTGTACATAAGCTGGGAAAATAATACGCACCAGAAATGAATATGCTATTACGGACTCATTGCATAGTAGGTGCCTACTTTTTGTATTTAAGGCCGTGTCTAAGGGTTTGAGCTGAGATCATCAATCCCTATATAATAACATAGTGAACTTCTTTCCAAAATATTATGAAAACTATTTGTCTTATGCAGTTAAAACTTTTTCCAGATGTTAACCTACCTCAATACTACATGTTCACTTTTTTATTTTTAATCTAGCTCTATAAGTTCATTAATATTACATTTTAAAAATAAATGTGACAACGCTGGAAATAATATAAAAATAAACACAAATTCAGGTATTGGAGAATCCTCAGAGTTTCTTTTCCTGCTTGTGAAGTTGCAGATACAATCTCTCCTGATTCACTCACACCATTGTTCCTCACTGATCTTCAAAAAGTTGGTAGGGGAGGGAAACAGGGTTGCGGGAGGCAAGACTGGCCGCTGTCAGAATTCAGACGTTATCTATCTATACATCTTTTTACTTGTATTTTATAACAATACTTCTCTAACAGAGTGAAATTTCATTATTTTCATTTTCCAACAATTTTTGACCCTAAATCTTGACTTTTGCGAGGTGAAAAAAGAAGACACGACAGAAGGAACAAAATTATTGCAAAAGCATTATCATCAATATTTTGCATTTCAAAATACGAAATTTTACTTTTAAAAAAAACATAACTTTAAAAGAAATATCTGGGAAAATGAAAGAACAAATCATGGCATTTTATTCGTGTGCGTAACAGTAATATACAAAATAAATAAATAAATATTACAATACTTTTGAGGGTCTAGATTATTTAGACCAGATATTGGTATCCCAAAAATGAAATATTTTTTTACTTTAAACTGAAAACGTGATTTACAGAATTATATATATATATATATATATATATATATATATATATATATATATATATATATATATATATATATATATATATATATATATATATATATATATATAAAACTACATGAGCTGACAAATTATTGAGCACTTCCTCTAGGGCTACAATGATTAAATTTGGCATGATTATAGCTTTCCGGAACTAACCAACAGGAAAATTGCCAAAAGTGAATATTTTTAAATTTAAGGGGTCCAGAGAGGGGATGAAAAATTTCCCCATGTTATTTTAATGGGCCTTTTTTTGGACTTATACTCTCATGCTTTAGGTACTTAGAACTGGAATAAAAACTTGAAATTCCGTATTCTTGTACGTTTTCGTTATCACTACCTAAGTAAATTAGTAGAATTAAAACAACTATAGAGTGGTTTTATAGGGAACTGAAAAATCTTTCCCATGTTATTTATATGAAATACCTTTTACATCCCCGAATTATTGAGCACTACCTGTAGGGCTACACTGATTAAATTTGGCATGATTGTCGCTCTTAGAGGCAAATCCATAGGAAAATTGCCAACAGTAAATATTTTTAACTTTTAGGGGGTCTAAAGAGAGGATGAAAAATTTTCCCATGTTATTTAAACGGACCCTTTTTTTTTTTACCTATAATCTCATGTTTTAGGCACTTGGAATTGGAATAAAAACATGAAATTCGGTATGCTTGTACAGGGTGCGGCACGTAAAACCGACCCGTAAAATGAACACCTAAAATGAAATGTAATGTATTGAATATGATTAACTACAACACATAAATGAAACGTAATGTATTGAATATGGCTACTCACCTTCACAGCAGCCTTCCCAGCAGGTGCTGAAAGTGTCCTCCGCCCACTTCAACACACATGTGAGCACGATTGAGGAGATTCATATATACCCTTGTCAGTTCTTGTGTTGTAATGCTATTGGTGACATCCTGGATCCTGGTCTTGAGTTCTTCAATTGTGTGTGGATTTGTTTCGTGTACTCTTCCCTTTAACAGTCCCCATAAGTAAAAGTCACACGTGGACAAGTCTGGTGACCGAGGAGGCCACAAGCCTTTGCTCATTGTCCTCTCTGGTGTAAACATCTCATGCACAAGGGACAATGATGCAGCTGATGTGTGGCATATTGCACCGTCCTGCTGAAAGTAACATAACTGACGCTCCTCTTCGGTCAAGTGTGTATAAAACTCCTCCAGGATTCCCATATACACGTCACTGTTCACTGTCGTCTCAAAGAATATGGGCCCAATAACGCGTGTGGCGGAAATGGCACACCAAACACCAATCTTCTCATCACGCAAGGGTACCCGGTGGATTGCCTGTGGATTTTCTGTCGACCAATACCGGTTGTTTTGGGAATTTACGTACCCAGACAGATGGAACCACGCCTCGTCACTCACGATGAGCATTAGTGGATCCAAGAAACCATTGCTCAACAGCCATGAACAGAAATGCACCCTCTTCTGCAGGTCAGGCTCCTTCAGTTCTTGCACAACACTTATCCGGTACGGTTTTAACTTCAGTCCCCTTAAAACACGTCTGCAACTTCTCTCACTCGCATGAACCTGTTGACTCAATCTCCTGGTTGACTTTCGAGGACTTCTTGTCATTATCTCCTCCTCCTGCATCTTTAATTCAGGTGTGCAGACAGATGGTCGTCTGTTCCTGGGAGCATTTTGAACCGATCCTGTACGCCGCCATTTTTCAATCAATTCCTGAATGGTGCTTTTTGCTGGCACAGAACGTCCTGGAAATTTCTCCCGAAACAAATTCTTTGTTTTCACAAAAGATCCAGTGAGAATGAACCCTTCAACAATGGCAACACGTTCGGGTATCGAATACGGCATTATCAGACACTGACACTCACCCGGCTTAACACAACGAGGCATTTTTCTCAACTGGTTCCGACAAGTTTCACTGGCTGCGGCTGCACGTGACTGCTGCAGGTCACGTAAGTCGACCCGACCTCGACACGCCATCTCTTGGTAGGAAGGTAGATTATTTAAGTGTTGCCAAAAACACAATATACCAGAATATTACGACGGGCCGGTTTTACGTGCCGCACCCTGTATGTTTTCGTTAGCGTTACCTAAGTGGGTCATTGGAATTAAAAATATTCAACCGTAGAGTGGTTTTATGGGGAACTGAAAAATCTTTCCCATGTTCTTTATATGGGACGTCTTCTACATGTTTAGGTACTTCCGGCAGGATTAGAATAATGAAATTTGGCATGACTGTAGCCTTCCAGGACTAATCGACGGGAAAATTGCCAAAAGTGCATATTTTAAAATTTTATGGTTTCTAAAGGGGGATGAAGGAATTCCCATGTTATTTCAATAGGCGTTTTCTTGGGATAGAAAATCTTATCTTTTAGATAGTTGAAATAGGAAAGAAACGATAGAATTGTTTGTTTAAGTGATGCGAGGCCGTAAGCCGAACAAAGAGGGGGCGGAGTGTGGGGGCGAAGCCCCCGGATGGGCAGATTCAGGAGATATGAAGAGCAAGTTCATGAAATTCACTGTTGAATCAGAGGCCGATAGATAAGAAATGCGAGGTCGTAGGTCGAACAAACTGGGGGGTCTGGGGGCGGAGCCCCCAGCTAGCCAAAGGCTAGTGTATATATATATATATATACCGTATGTGTGTGTGTGTGTGTGTGTGTATGCGGAAAATCTTTTCTCACAAAATGACCAGTTTTACTTTTGAGAAGCACTCTTTTTCTCTCTTATATTTTTTTATTTGCAATATATTCATTTGCGATATGACTTAGTTTAATAATAATAAATGCTCAAATGTGTGAACTTCCTTTATTGAACCTACCCCTGCTAAGAGCTGATATTATTATTATTATTATTATTATTATTAGTAGTAGTAGTAGTAGTAGTAGTAGTAGTAGTAGTAGTAGTAATAGCAGCAGCAGTAGTAGTAGTATTGCAATAGTTGCGTAACAAAATATACTGTCTTCTTTGAGTTTGTTTAAAAATGTGTATTACTATTCTGAGAGCAACCCTCTTTTGTTTTGAACACCCTTCCAAGTAAATATTTCTGGCGTACTTACTGGCAGGGATAAAGTGTAAGACTACAGACCAATTTCTCTTAGGTAAGTGTTCTCTAAGATACTTGAAAATGGTTTACTTTCTAGGTCACACCAACACTTAAAATGTAAAAATATTATTTCCTCATCTCAAAATGGTTTAAAAGAACTCAGACTATTATCTACGATTTGGTTACGTACGTCATATATGCCATGGATATAAAATGCTATTCTTTCGGTGTCTTCTGTGACTTGACGAAAGAATTTAATTGCGTGGACCACTAGATTTTATTAAATAAGTTGTATAGATGCGGTATCAGGGGTATTCCATTATCGTAGATAGAATCTTATACAGGGATGAATTCAGGGAGTAGCCAGGGGGGATCTCCCCCCGAAGTAAATTCATTCCCCCCGGAGAAACTCTCAAAACTTCAGTCACAAAATGTAGAAATTACTTCATCCAATTATTACTTCACCCACTTTCTTTCCGTGCACATGCAGACGAAATCCAATCTCTCAATATACATTTAAATGACGCAGACCCATTTTATATAAAAAATAAACATGTAACATCTAACATAGGATACCAAATAGTGAATAGAAGTTGTAGTTCTTAACGCTATGACCGAGTTTGGCACACTGAGAAAAATCCATTATCCGGACAGCGGTATATTGTACAAATACAAGGATTCGTTATGTTTACTAAGGAAATCTGTACGGAGCGTACTTTATCCATATGCTACACAGGTACTGCCTTTTACCCGCTTAGATATTACATCATGTCGCTGCAGGATGTCTGACTTCTAACAATCTTCTGTATTTTACATACATATACGTATGTTAAATACTTCAGCTATATGTTATATACGTCCATCTGTGTGTGAGATCCAGGCCGCCTATAGACACCTCTTTCTTTCGCCATGGCTGACGTCATTGAACTACCGTCTTTTGCTTGCGAAACGAGGTTGTTTACAAACGGAAAAGAAGAGAGGAAGGAAAAAATGCTTGGGTAAGTACACTAGTTAACTATTACTTTAGTTAAATATTCCATTAATTATATATTCTTTTAGTGTAACTTGCTTTAATATAGTACTAAGTAAGTAATGTAGTTTACGAATACAATTCTTACTATTGTAAAACTCGTTAATGATTGAGGACAATGGAATGGGTGAATCTGAATTTTGAGAAATCTTTGAATATTAATGTTTTGAAACATTTTACATTTCAAGGTAGCAAAATGAATGTTATGTGTTTATTCATTCCGTTTTATATGTGACGATTTATTACTTGGTGCAGATTTACTACAGGGCTGCTTAACATAATTGCTAATAAACCGTTTTCAGCGCGAAAATTCCCTTGTGTAGTGAAGATTTAGGATTTAGATTTCTGGGCTTTCGGCATCAATGGCCTTGTTAGCCCGTCACACATGAGGGATGACTTCCCTCGGCGAGCACACTATCCGGGGAAAGGAAGGGAAGAATGGATTGGGGAAAAATGGGGCTTCGGTGGCTCAGTGGTAGAGCGTTCACCTCTGGTGCTTGGGGTCCCGGGTTCGATCCCAGCTCCCGCCAAGTGAACTTTGTGTTGGACAAGCACCGTGTGCGTGGGTTTTCTCGGGGTTCTCCCGTTTCCTCCCACTGTCAACCATTTCATACATTACTCATCATCACCGTCTCCTTTAGCCTAACCGGCATAACCGTGGGACGTAAAACTCAAAGATTTCATTTTCATTTTTGGATTTGGGAAGGAAGAAAACGGCCTGGGACCTATATGTTAGGTACCACTCCGGCATTTGCCTGCTGTGAATGAGGAAAAGCCAAGGAAACCTCATTCAGGATGGCTGGACTTAAAATCTTTTGATACTTTTTCGACCGAGTTCCCCCACCGGGATCGAACCCGGGACCGTTCGCACCGAAGGCGAGAGCGTTAGCGACTACGCTACGCGGGGCCACTAGTGTAGTTTAGAAAACTCATTTTTACTAGGATATTTGCAAGATTTTTTTTTCTTTTAGTTTAACGCCCCATGATTGTACATCAATGTAAGAGAGAAGGTGACGATGATATACATGATAATGGTGGAATCAAGAAAATGTAAGGAAACTGGAAAGTCTTAAGAATAACCACACCTACAGTGTTCACCAAAAGCCTATTTGTCGGGAGCAGGAATCGAACCAGGGACCTACCGCGTCAGAGGTAAGCGCTCTCAGAGCTTTCTTTTGTTTAAAGAACTTGTTTACAATGAAATATATATATATATATATATATATATATATATATATATATATATATATATATATATATATTACGAAGATATTGACATATTTTACAGCCTCACTGAAATTTAAAAAAAAAAAAAAGTAGTCAGGGAGAGCTTACTTGTCAGGTTTTTATTTTTTAATTTAATTTATTTTTATTTATTTATTTTTGCTTTGTTATGTTCCCTAGTTAATTAATGTTTGGGTTACTGAAAATTAAAACCTTTTTAGTATTATTGTTATGTCATCACTTTGGAACCAAAACGTTAGATTTTTTTTCTTGTGTTTTCATATAGGAAGTTGGTGAGTTTGTGCCTTAGCATTGGTTTGGTTTCTAGAACGTAATTGAAGGTCATGTTGAGTTGAGTCTTGGTGGGTTTGAGTTCGTGAAGTGTCAGGCACTGCTTGTGCCCCTGTCTTCTGTTTGTGATGTTTCCTGGCTTTGGGCTGTGACGTATTTATGTTGAGGAGTACCAACGCAGGCCGCGTGATATACAGGTAGCTACAACACAGCTTCAACAATTACGAGTGCCAGGTCTTTGAATTTCAGCTTTCGTTACGGCGTGACTAATCCAGTATAGTCCTAGGTTGAAATTCTATGGGTGGTAAAAACGGTATGGTAAGAAATACAACGTAATTGTTATTAGTTTAATTAGTGTTTCTTCATAGTATTGTTTCACTATTTCTAGAAGGAATTAAATATTAACGAAGTAATGAATAAGCAAAAGCACACATTGATTGACGTTTACTATTTCTCATACTCCATTGAGAATGTTTTGATCCTCAGTTGCGCAAACATCCAGTGTGCGTTTATTTTCTTTCTTTTTGGGGGGTTTACACTGCCTCACAGATGAGCTCCCTCGTGGCTAAGTGGTTAGTGAACACGCCTTTGGCGTGGGACACCCGGGTTCGATTCCCGGCCGGGGGCCGCGGTGGCTCAGTGGTAGAGCGTTCACCTCTGGTGCTTGGGGTCCCGGATTCGATCCTAGCCCCGCCAAGTGAACCTTGTGGTGGACAAACACCGTGTGCGTGGGTTTTCTCGGGGTTCTCCCATTTCCTCCCACTTACTTCATTCCACCATTTAATTCATTGCTCATCATCAGCGTCTCCCTTAGCCTAACCGGCATAACTGTGGGACGTAAAACTAAAAGGTTTCATTTCATTTTTTCTTAATCTCTTGCACCGACCGACCGATCTCGATCAAATTTCCAACGTAGATGTGGTTCTGGCCTGGGAGTGTTTTTAGCTATTTACTTTGACAGTAGAACTTAGGGGAGGGGGAGGAGGGGGACAGAAAAAATAAATGACTTAATTTACTTTGAAGTGTAAAAGTGCGAGCGTTTTCTTCTCTCTCTCTCTCTCTGTCTCTCTCTCTCTCTCTCTTCACTTCTCCAGTCTCCTCTCACTTTTAGGGCCGCGGTGGCTCAGTGGTAGAGCGTTCACCTCTGGTGCTTGGGGTCACGGATTCGATCCTAGCCCCGCCAAGTGAACCTTGTGGTGGACAAACACCGTGTGCGTGGGTTTTCTCGGGGTTCTCCCATTTCCTCCCACTTACTTCATTCCACCATTTCATTCATTTCTCATAATCACCGTCTCCTTTAGCCTAACCGGCATAACCGTGGGACGTAAAACTCAAAGATTTCATTTCATTTTTTCCTCTCACTTTGATTTCATGATTTCGCACTCTGATGAAAAGTATTAAATACCGCCAGGAAAAGTACTAATATATAACCTCTCTTTTAGGCGCCCCTCCAACCACGCGCCCGGGACACGTGCTTTGCTTGCTCGCCCATAGCTGCGGCTCTGTGAGCTACATAAGTAACATACAATGCTTACGTAATACTTTGGGTCATAAGTACTATTAAGAAAGGAAGAATTGCATTTTTTTAACTTTCGGAAAGGAGCTACTATGGGATTAAAGATAAGGTAGGAAAGGCAACACATTCCAGTCTATGCTTTCACCCAGCAGACATATTGTTTTTAACCAAAAAAATGTGACTTTTGGAATCTTGTACTTAGGTTCACAGCGGAAGAGACGAAATAACTTGAATCATCCACTGTAGCTCTCCCCGCAGCCAGTTTCTAAAATGTTGGCAATAAGTTTGCGAAACGAGAGGTGACGACTCCAATTTTGGGTGAAAAGTCGCTATAAGAAATAATCGAGAAATTCATTGTCTATAAGCATTGTAAAAGTTGTAGATGTAAACTAAACAATATGTTCTCCTCACTGGTGCAAATCCCGGGGGAGGGATGACGGATGCATGTCCCCTCCAATCTTGGAACTGAGGGGGACTTCTCCCAAATAATCCGATTTGAAATGTGTTTTTTGGGAGAAATTTGATGATTTTTGTCCGATTGCTACAAAGGAACGTGAGATGTCCCCCAGAATAAGCCTCAAATCTGCAGCCTCCTAACGCTAAAGACAACTCTGATCCTCCACAACATTGTTTTTCAACTTCATAAGTATTTTGGACATCGCCAAAAAAAGTATGGTAACGGTCTTACCCTCCCCTCCCCCCTTCCCCCCAATGTTGAAGACAGATTTGCGCCGCTGGTTCTATTCACATCTTTGTAAACAGGGCGCAACCAATCCTTTAATTCAGGGATCATTTCAGGTTGTTTCGGGTACTTTTGTTCATGTTGTGGTCAAAATAGTTCCGAAATAATTAACAGTACAGTACTTACGTTAAGCAATTTTTTGTAAAAGAAAAAGTGCAGAATAATTAAAAGACCCCAGAGGACAAATATAACAAACACCTTCTTCGCCTTTTTTCACGCATCTATAGCTAATATTGTTGCTATCGGTAATGATGTATTACGTGTGTCTCTCAACGGAAACTCTGCGAACTAAAGGACATCAAGTTTGTAGTTATTCTTCGTTAGAGGGCAAGGGTAACATAACAATGCAGGATTGTGGAGTAGTGAGTACGCTGTATTTCAAACTCTTCATCACTTGCGCTGATTAAAACAAACAAACAGAAAAAAAGAACGTAAAAACTGTTTTGAACTAATAATGCTTCTCTACAGATGAACATTTTGTTTGCAGCAAAAAGTCGCTAAATGTGTAAGTAGGTAAATCATTATTTAAAAATCACCCAAAAAAGTCTCCAATCGGAATTTTTTTTGTCGTTATCGTAGGGCGACCATACGTCCCGTTTTGACCGGGACAGTCCCGTTTTAGGGGCGTGTCGCGGCCGTCCCGTCAGTAGATGGAAAAAAGTAGTATTCGTCCCGTTTTATGTAAATGAAAGAAGTAAATAACAAACCCAGTACCTTTACTCCTTTTAAAAGTATTAAATAATAACAAAGCGGCAAAAATTGAACTGAAAATCCCTATATTAAACATACTCTATAGTTCGCAGTACTGCTCGAAAGGCAGCAGAGGTTTTAGCAGTTGGTTGTGTGTTAAACAAACTTCAACGTGTCTTTCCTTTTTCATAAGTACCCGCTCTGTAACGAAGAGAGAGAGGGGGAACTCTGATATCAAGGCACTGATAAGAACAAAGGTAGATCTAAAAGTCTAGTGTTGCAAGAACCTGTCCCGTTTTTAACTGAAAATTTTATGGTCACCCTACGCTATCGTTGAGGTCGAATTCCCCTTATTTAGCGACTTTACCCAAAATTGGCAACATTGACCCCCACCGAACAACACCCCGTCATCTTGAGCCTAGCCAGCATAATAGTGGGACGTAAAACTTAAAGATTTCATTTCGAACAACACTCCCAGAAACCTACTGTTATACTATTCTCAAACCACCCTTTCGTACAGTTCTCCCTATTCGAAAAAAAAAATTGTAAATAGCAGTGTTCATTTCCCTGAATTTTGCAGGTTTTCCAGGTATTAATTTTGCAATTTCCAGGTCTAGTGGAAGAAACTAATAGTACGAGAACACATAAATTTTAAGAATACTATATTTATATATTTGCGAATGGCCACCCTTCTCCCCAATGAACGATTGCAATTAAATATTGAGTCACAAGAAAATAAATAATTAAAATAAATAAAATTTAAGTTGAAAAATATTAAGTTGAGAAGCCTACTAAGGGAATTATATAATACTTTTGTTCCATACTTGAATACATTCAAAATATACAAAAAAATATTGGCTTGGGGAAGAAAAAAGGGCCCGCGAGATTTTAACTGATTCTTGTAGTACTCGACGACAGAAATAGATTACTGAAAGCATTTTCAAAATCGGCACAGGCAAACATGAAGAAAATCGCATTTTCAGGTACCGGTTCAAAATGAGAAGAAAAAAGGACCGCGAGATTTTAACTGATTCTTGTAGTACTCGACGACAGAAATAGATTACTGAAAGAATTTTCAAAATCGGCACAGGCAAACATGAAGAAAATCGCATTTTCAGGTACCGGTTCAAAATGGGAAGAAAAAAGGACCGCGAGATTTTAACTGATTCTTGTAGTAGTCGTCGAGAGAAATCGACTAGTGAAGGAATTTTCAAAATCGGCGCAGGCAAGCATGAAAAAAAATCGCACTTTCATGTACCGGTTCAAAATGGGGAAGAATAAAGGGCCCGCGAGATTTTAACTGGTTCTTGTAGTACTCAACGGGAGAAATCGATTAGTGAAGGAATTTTCAAAATCGGCGCAGGCAAACATGGAGTAAATGGCATTTTCATGTACCGGTTCAAAATGGGGAAGGAACAAGGTCCCGCGAGTTTGAACCGCTACGATGTATGTTCACGAATGTGCCCGTCTTCTCAAATTTAGTTAATTACTGTGACACTGAAACATGTGACACAGAGTCACATTGTGGATGACTCTGCAATCGGCAACCACTGCACATATACTCCTCCCGCCCCACAGTTTGATTATTTCGATCCATTCCTCACGTGCTAACGGCATGGTTCAACATCTGCAAGAAAGAGGTAAATGTAACGTTCATTTGGCAATAGCTTTCCACCAAATTAAGCTGCATGAAATCTGATTGCATATTTGACATACTGAGAAAATTCTAGCCCGTGGCCATATGTATCACATATCCCACCAGTTCATAAAAATTTTGAACACAAAATTACGGTCGTCCGTGTGACGTACTCCCAAAAGGCCTAATGTGTATCACCCACCTCACATTCAATTTAACCACATCCGTGTAGAATTTAGAAAGGAACTTCTTATGATGTATACAGGATGTCTCAAAAGTTCCCTAACATAGGGTAACTCTGTTATCAGAGTTACAACAAAATGTAAGAGGAAAAAAAATCTCGAAATATGACGTTTTCAATCTAAAGTGAACACTTTAAAAAAATCGGACGAGATGTTTGTGCTGTATACTCTTTATGCACCCAATTTTAAATGAAAATGCAACGTTGCCATTTACCTGAACCCACAACATAAGTGAATGAAGTTACTGTTTGAAACGGAGACTGGCCATCAACATGTTCGCGTAAAAGACAGTAACTTCACTCACTTATGTTGTGGGTCCAGGTAAATGGCAACGTTGCATTTTCATTTCACATTGGGCGCATAAAGAGTGTACAGCGCAAAGGGGTCATCCGATTTTAAAAATTCCTTCACTTTAGATTGGACACATCATATTTGGAGATGCTTTCCCCTCCGACATTTTGTTATAACTCGGATAATAACAGAATTACCCTATGTCAGGGGACTTTTGAGACACCCTGTATATCTTATTTAATATATGTTTGATGTCACTATATCTGTAGTATAATTTAGTTTGTTTAAATTTACAATTTAATAAGTAGATTCGGATTTACATGCGTAGGATTTTGTATGCATCTAACTAATGAATTCTTTTATATTCATACTTAACTTAGTGACTTGGCTTTGGACTGCAACTGATTATTGTAACCCATTATTGCTTGAGAAGAAACGAGATATCCGAATCTTCATTTGGAGAAATCAAAGGTCTATTGGAAAGCTGGGAATTACAACCATTAATTTCTACATTTCAAGGTGCGTAAATTATATATTCTGTGTTTATTATTACTATTATTGGGTTTAGAATCAATCAAGCATTTCATGATATTTTAGAGGGATCAAGATGGGTGCCGGATAGATAAGTATTTGAGCGTCAGGCTCTTATTTCTTTTCAATTTAATATTTAATCAATGATTATTTTTCTCCCTCATTATTCCACCAAATCGTATTCCAAGATCATAAATTTTCATTACTCATTTGTGACCGTCAGCCTACATAACATATTCGTAGGACGTAAAACAAAGATTTCGTTATTATTGTTTCTATCTCTTTTCTCCATAGCTGTGAAAAATAATGCCTTCAACATCATAAATTTGTATGCCACTTGCCTGCTTTCGCCTTCAGTCGTCTTACTCTTCGGACATCAGGAAGCAAAGCAGGTACTTTGCAGTTTTCATAGTTTTGAAAGGATGTGACATAACATAATGATGTTGGTTTTGCGATGTTCAGTACCGTAGATAATTAAACAATGCTAGTAAACAAATCGAGTAGCAATTGTAATTTTTTAGGTTACATGCCTTTCAGACCGGCCATTTTTTTTTTTTTTTTTTTTTTTTTGTTTACAACATATTGTTATTTCTACTCTATATGAAATATATTCTGAGGTTGTGTTTTGGGGGACGTGGTAGCTCAGTTGTGGAGCGTTGACCTCTCCTGCGTGAAGTTCCTGGATCGATCCCAGCACGTGCTAAATGGGCTTTGTGTTGGAGAAACACTGTGTGTGATTTTTCTCGGGGTTTTCCCGTTTTCTCACACATTTTCATTCTACTATTCCATTCATTCTCATCATCATCGTCTCCTTGAGCATATCCGGCATAATCGTGGAACGTAAAACTCAATAATTTCATTTCATATAAACTTTGTTGCAAAGTAACCTGATAGTTGAAGATACTTTGCAACACATACAAAAAAAGTATTTTCAGCATACGAACATAATGTTTCTGTGCAGTGTTTTCTCTCTTCTATTGATACATTTCACTTCCTACACAAAACTGCATGCAGTCTACAAATATTGAGGTTGGACTTACGGTACCGGTGTCAGTACTTAGTACGAATTATTGATATTTGTAAAGAAAATTATGTATTTTCTGGTACCGACATAGGAACCACGTTCTGATAGTTTAGTATGTCCCACAAAAATGGCAACTCAAGAACAGCAAAAATCTTCGAGATCTGATTTGCCTTGGTTGCTCTTTATATCCAAGAATATCATCCCAACCGTAATCAGTGGAAGATTTACAGGATTTGAGGCTTTCAGGCTGAAGCTCACCCAAATTACAGGATTTCTTTTTTACAAAATTCTGATGTTAGTCTTTCCTATGCGTCTACGCTTCAAGCCCTTCAAAAAGTCTAGTCGTTTCTAAATAAAGGAAGTCTTTCTGTGTGAAGTCACTCTCAAACTATTTTTCTGAATCCGCCGCTTTTCGTAATTTATTTTCCAACAAGAAATCCATCCCGACATTTACCTGAATAGGAAATTTTCCTAAAGTTAGATGGCAGGAGGTACCCGTAGTAATAATTTCCTATCTGAGGGGTTACGTTTGATCGGTGCAAAGTAGCCCCGATTAGAGGCTGAAACAACCTTCTCCCAGTTTTATTTTTCTATGACTTTAAAACGTTTCACATTTCAATTTCAACTATTGTCTCAAAGTCCCATTATACACAGAGTATTCTACGAAACTGACTTGACTTTGACGAAAATTCTTGTAGGTGATATCTTTCAAATTTTGTCGGCCTTTACAGTGACTGCTTTCCATACCTCTACAACAACAAACCCTTCAGGTAATTAGAACTGATGTTAACCGCCAACCAAATAGTCAATGTTCTATCTTACGGTGACAGTTGAAACTTTCTCTTTACAGTCCATCATTTTACCGACAGAAGACTGTGAAACTTTTGCCGTATTTTGTGCAAAGTTAATCCTGAAGTGCAAAATAATCCCGTCTTATGGTACTTAATTTATTATTATGGTCTTATTTTCACATTAATTTTAAAGGTGACAACAGTTGGAGCCTAGGGCTGTGTGATATTTAAATCGAACGGTTGATATTTTCAAATATCAAAACATCGATATCGAAATTTTTGATCGATATATCCATATTCTTTTCTCTCTTTCGTATTTCTATATTTTCGATTTTTGATATTGTTTATATTTCGATATTGCTGTATTTTTCAATATTTCGAACAAGTTTCGATAGTTTGTCGATATCGATTATCTATATTTAAATTCGGATATCGCAAAGCCCTATCGAACCCTTCGGAAATGAAGTTTTTGGCTATGGACCTGATTAGGGATGCACACGAGACAAGACGAGACATAATTTTTGTTACGAAATTCGAGACGAGACAGAGCTCTTCCAATAGAAACGGAGCCAGTTTTCGAGACGATACATAACTTTCGCGACAGCTTTTCGAGAGGAGACAATCTCAAATCTTTTCTCTTGCGCATCCCTAGACTTGATCACGAGTTCTCAAAAAAAAAAATGTTAATGAGAAATAATATCTAAATACAATATCGGTAGCTAAAACATTTTTGTTTTCATTCTTCAGTAATGCATTGTTATTAATCTCAGTATTTTATAGTGTATTCTTAAGCTTAAGGTGATGTATAATTAAATTTTGAATTCAGTTAACTTATTTTGTTTCTTAGATTGTTTTCAAAATGTATGTACAAACGTTTATTTTCATTTTTGAGTGTTTAAAGTGACGTATAGTTATTAAACATAGTATTTAATATTGTACTCTTAACGTGAAAGTGATATACAGTTAACTTTAGAATTCAGTTAACATTTTTCTTTCTGAAATTGCTTTAAAAAGTATGTAAAAACGTTTTTTTCTTTTCTTTCTTGAGTGCTAAAAGTGATGAAAAGTTATTAAGCTTACTACTTTATATTGTATTCTTAACCCTAAACTGATACACAGTGCGTTTTTGAATAAATTATGTCAAGTTATTTGAGTGACGAACACTGATAGAAAATCCTGACTATTACTGGAACATTTTGATTTTAAGGTGAGGACTACTGGTGCAAGGATTTTAAAATATTGTTTTTCCTTCTACTCCTTTTTGAATTCTGACTACATGGTCATTATAGGAAGGATCAGTGAGTCTTTCCAACTACGGTATAGCTCCGACAGATTCACAATGCTCAGAGAAAAGACAAAATAGTATGTTTTCAACCTTAAAGTGAGAACCACTGGCGTTTTTACCCTGCTATGCAAAAGTAAGTGAGTACTCCAATGGGGTTCCAATGCGGTCCCTAATTTCTGCATTTTAGATATATGGAAATACATGTCTCTAAAATGTAAAGAACTGATTTTTTTTAACTGAAAACTGCAATTCGGTAAGCCTTATGGATACCGAGATATGGGAAAATAAAGAGAGATACTATAGGTATGTGGGTCTTGCATACTTGACGCTACAATTCGGAAAATGAATTAAAATATGACTAACGGCCATCAAGATGATGTCAAATAAAGGGGGACCAACACAGTTAAGGGGTTTTCGTTTCGCTAAAATTTCCGAAGTCGTTCATGGACAGTTAATAAACACCAGTAGCAATTTCATCTTAAAGTAATTAGATATATTCATGGGGTGTTAGAACATCATGGAGTCTACCAATATTAAATTTTAAAAACTTTTGAAAATATAATGTGACATTTGTAAACAGTATTTAAAATATGTGTTTACCCAAAACTTCCAGCTAGTACATCTAACATCTGGAGAAACACTGTGAAATAAAAGTGTATGAGATCTTGAAATTTCGGAAACAATTATTGGTCGCAACAAAATTAAATAAGATGGTACTTCTATGGGTTAAATGAGTACCTCAGTACAATTTCGATCGAAAGATTAGTTCAGTCCTACGTTTTCTTCAGGCAATTCCAAGGGTTCATCGAGCTGTACAAAAGAATGAAAATTCGCTGTCAATATCTAAGATAGTAACCAAGATAAAAGGAATTATATATTTTATGGCGTAAAAATAGAGATCTTTATATATTTGTACTTTTGGGTCTTTCCTATAAGAAAAAAATCAGAAAACTACTGTATATACCTTAATAGACAATTCAATGGGCGGGGACACAGTAGCTTAGTGGTAGGGTGTTTAACTAATCTTTTTTTTGCAGAAACTATTGGAGTATTCACTTAACCCATAGAGATACGATCATACTTAACTCCCTATTTAATTTTAAATTACATAAAAGGAAATATTTCAGTGTAGCGACCCACGATTATGCATTTCAGTCTCAGGGAGATTTTGATTAAAGCAAGTGAATGTTGTTGGCAGAATTGATGGAATGCAAAGGTGGGAGGAAAGAGAGAACCCCGAGAAAACCCACGAATACGATGTCCACTACAAACTGACTTGGCCGCGGATAGAACCAAGAACCCAATACACCAGAGGTAAGCACTCTACCACTAAGCCACTGTGCCCCCGCCAATTTAATTGTCTATTAAGGTATATACGGTTGTTTTCTAAAATTTCTTCTTCTTACAGCAAAGACTCAAAAGTACAAATCCATGTGGGTCTCTATTTTTACGACGTCATAAAATACACAATTCCTTATATCTCGTTTGCTATATTAGATATTGACAAAAAATGTTCACTTTATTTCAGAGCCCGATGAACGCTTGGAATTGTCCAAAGAAAATTTAGAGCTGAATTAATCTTTCGATCGAAATTGTACTGACGAGTCTGCGGTACTCACTTAACCCATAGAAGTACCATCTTATTTAACTTTTGTTAGGATCAATAATTGTTTTCTGAAATTTCAAGATCTAATACGCTTTTATTGTATGGTGCCTCTCTAGCTGCTAGATGTACTAGCTGGAAGTTTTAGGTAAATATATATTTCTAATACTCTTTATAAATGTCAAAATATATTTTCCAAAGCTTTTAAAATGTAATCTTGGTAGATCCCATGATGTTCTTAAACTCCATGGAAATACCTAATTACTTTAAGATGAAATTGCTACTGATGCTTATTAACTTTCCATGGCCGGTTTCGGAAATTTTACCACCTAACACGAAAACCCCATAACTGTATGGATCCTCCCTTTATTTGACAATATCTTGATAGTCATATTTTAATTAATTTTCTAAATTGTACTGTCTAATATGCAAGCTCCACGTACCTATGGTGTCACTTTTTATTTCATCATATTTCGGTAACTGTTAGGCGTACCGACTTGCGGTTTCGGTAAACACACACCTCTAAGGTTCTTTAAAACGTTATTAAAACATATTTTAGAATGTTTAGAAATGAGAGTTCTGCGAATATTATGGTACCCGAAAACCCCCATCAGGGCGTGTGTGTAGTGTATTTAATTGAAACTACTTTTGAGGTGGTTGTAAGCTCTCGTAATTACGTTTCCGAAACTGCCCATGTAGTACGCAAACCCCACATTTCTATGGTGTCGTTCTTTATTTTCCTATATCTCGATATCCATAAGGCTTACCGAGTTGAGGTTTTCGGTAAACAGATATCAGTTCCTTACATTTTAGAGACATACATTTCCATATATCTAAAAAATACAGACATTAGGTACCCCATGGTACCCCGAACACCATTGGGGTACCCACTTACTTTTGAATGGTAATACATTTTGAGTTGTTGTTCAGCATCAATAAACACCTCATATTTTTTTCTACGTGCAACCCAAAAGTCCATACCTGACCGAACAGATTTTTTCCATTTAATCCCAAAAAGGTTAAGATATTTTGTATTGTTAAGTACAACCAAATTAAACACACTGAATATAACATTTTAAATATTTTCTGATTTTTGTTGCAGGTATTTCGTGCTTCAAACCAGGATTCTGCTTGAAAGACAGTCAAAAGAAGCAGTGTAGGTTGTGGCTAAAAGTACGTCCTTTCTGAAGACAGACCCAGTTGTACTTACATTATTTTGTACGAATATATAACCCTAATAAAGATACTGTACTAGAAATTATTTCTTTCTTCCATAAATTATAATAAAATATTATCTCTGTTTAAAGAAAATGATTGTTAATGTTAAGTCATTTTAATTCTTTTTCTCTGTAATAAGAACATTATCCCTCGCAATATTTTTTATCTTTGTGCTATTGCGATTGGATGAAGTAAAATTCTATACGAAGCACTATTATTTCAGACATGCATTAATAACTAATGTATTGTTCTGTATGTAAGACAATGTGTATACTGAACATGTCTAGCGAAGGTGTTGTTTTAATACAGAATCTATAACTCAGCTTTTCAGTAGTCAACTTTATTGGGAATCCGAAGAAAGAAGTTAAAAAAAAAAGTTGGACTTGTGTGTGTTCGTGTTGTGTGTGTGTTCGAATTCTGGACTAATCCAAATTATCCAGAGAAATCATTATATGTTTCTTTGTTGCTATTTCAGATGTATCCTTTATCCAAGTCGTATGAAACGGAGACTTCATACATCGCTATACTTTCTATGAACTATGTTCCGTATTTACTTAATCACTTTGTAACTTTCTCTAGTGTTGACAAGACCGCAGGTGTCAATCGAATAGTTTAGTGTTTCACTCATGTCACCTCGTGACTAAGGTACGTCCTGTCGGTATATATATGGTACTGGGTTCAATTAGCGATAAAATACATTTTTAGCGTTAAACAAATGCAAAAATCTACACGAAATGAGATACCGTGATCTCTGACTTACGGATAACACCAAGCAACTAATGGTACTGAGTGTGATTGAGTTTACTAATTACTATTTGGCTAAAATCAGTGTTCCTTTATCTATAGTTCTTTTCGTGCTTTGAATTGCAAAGTTTGAAATAACCGTTTTAAATTGTGTATATATATCTTCCGAGTAATTCTGAGAATCATTGCTCTTTCTTTAAGCAATGTATGAGACTGTTAAATTGCTCGTTGCTTAAAATGTTGCACTAAGAAGGATGCATCCAGGAAAGTCCAGATTTGCAGAACGTCTATAGCAGGGAAGAATAAATATGTTTAGTCGATGGCTGCACAACGCCTCCGCTGTCACCACGTTGTCACACAGCGAATACAGCGAACGTTTAAGAGTATTCTGCACTTACTATTAGGTATCGGCCTGGGAACTTTGGCGCATCTACCCAGTCTCCTTCTTGGTGTTGCATTTTTAATAGCGAGTACTGAGTAGGAATCATCTTGTAAGCGAATACGTTTTCGGCTGACACTACACTTTTAATTATTGCGACATTAAAAAAAAAAAAAGAAAAAGAAAAGAAAAGACATAACTTACCTGTTAATTAAAATGTACAGAGAAGTTCTTTCTGGAAAATTCTATTCAGGCCTCTTGTGGTAACAACTGCACTTTAGAAGAAGATACTATTAAGGAAAGGAATGAGGTAAACTAATCTTTATATCGTACAAGCAATGGATGATAACAGCTTAATAAATGATTGTACGTAAATCTTGTTTGAGTTTGAATATAGGATTGTATAAGGCTGTGCATTTTGCATTATTATTGAAGTGCTGCAACTAACTAACTGCAAACCATATGATAAATTCTTACAGTAATATTGATTTACTCTGTGTGGAAACGAAAATAGTTTAATATATGGTTAACCTCCTTTGTGCCCATAATTTTAAAATTAACGCTTGTGTCACTTTTCAACACTTGGCTTTGCAGTAGCTTTCCAACGAATTAGCAGGAAGCCCAAACTTATAGGACACCCTGCAGGTAAATACATTTCTTTGGACAGTTTCACTGCTCCAAACTAAGATTTGAAAAGTGTAGTATTGTTAATTTTATTATTATTGGCACAAAGGAGATCAACCATATTTTAAGCTATTTTTGTTTTCATACAGAGTAAAACAATATTTGACAACATTACAGTAAGAATGTATCATGCACTTTGCAGTATGTTGCAGCACTTTAATAATGGTGCACTATACGTACACTCTAGATCCTGCATATGTCCGATCCATACATTACAAGAAGGCAATACGTATTCGATACAGGTAAAATCTGTATATTTCATATGGACAACCTATTAGCTATATACATCCGATCTATACATTACATATGGCCAACCTGTACGCGACATACGTATAATCTATATGCTGCATGCAGACAGTCTGTAAGCTACATATATGCACTCTGTATGGTGCATACGGATATTCTGTATGCTGTATCTGGACAAGCTGTGTGCGACATAAGGAAAATCTGTATAATACATACGTACAATACGTATACTGTATCTAGTCGTACGTATGGGGCACAAGTACAATATAGATGCTGTCTCGGGGTTGAACGCAAGAAACATACGTACAGAACGTATATTGCATACTTCTTGAAATCATGCTCCGTCCTGATAGTCAGTGTATGTCGTCATTATTAACCCACATGCTACATACGACCCTGACGTCACAAAGCTAGATATCACCTCCGTATATACTTGTTACTGCAGATGACGTCACACGAATGACGTCATTGCACTTATGCAGACAGTACGTATAATACATACTTTTTCAGCTATACGTTTGCTGCAGGATGTTATATACGGTTGTACGTTAAGTCCAGAAACTACAGGAATTACGAATGTAACCTACGTTTTTAAGTATGCCACCTACATTTTTTTTTCTCAGTGCAGAACATGAAATTTTTAACTGTTGAAGAAAGGTTTGTATTTTAGTAGGTACTATACTCTCGCCCTATATAATATATTAGTAGGTAGCACAAAAACAGATTGAGATAGGAAAGGAAAGCCTTCGATCATTCCATATGATCTCTGATGTCAGCGGACTTTAGTTCTTGAAAATATACAGTTCTTGCATTATTTGAAATAGAGCGCCTAAATTCCATTTCTCGCATCGGAAATAACAGATGCTTTACGATGTGCTTTACGATTGTTAAAGTAAACACACCTTTCTTTAACTAGAAATAAGTCAGTTAAAGGGTGAGATTCAGAGGGCGTCATTTAGAGGGATCAGGGAGGAACAGTTATCCCTCCTGAGTTAGAGATTTATACAGAATTTATCAATATAATAGTAGTATATAAGTGAATGATTGCTATTGAAGGTGACGAAGGGGCGACGGCCCCGGGCACCGAAGTAAGGGGCGCATGATTGGGAGGGAAAAAGAAAGGAAAAGAAGGAAAGAAAAAAAGAGAGGAATGAAACACATGTGCACATGTGGGCATGTGAACATATATAAAATAAAAGGAAATAAGTAATAAAAAGTGCTCAAAATCAAGGAAAAGCAGGGTTTACTTTTCAAAATTTTCTCACCATTCGCAGCTGGTCTGTCGACCTCACTCATATGTTCGGGGGTGCCGTCTCATACTCTCGCCCCAAGCGCTGATTTTCCACGATACGGCACTAATCCTACTGAAGATTTCGTAAACTAAACTATTGATGTGTATGCAGTGAAGAAACCAAGGCAAACCAGTGTAGCTTTGTGATAGCCTACTTGATTTAGAATCAGAAGTGTGAGAAAGAATGATTACTTTTTGTTAAGATATTCCTATGTATATTTGTTTTAGGACAAAAAATATTTGAGTTAATTTAAATCTTTTTAAAACTTCTACATTAGTAACAAACAGTAACTACTGAATATAAGAAATAACAAAAATAGCTACTGTAAATAGCAGTTAAAGTTTAGTCTAAAATATTTTTGCCAGTCTTTATTTAATGTTTTAGATAAAATTAAACGATTGTTTTGTTTAAAATTATTATCTCACATTGAATATTTATCAGCAATTAGTCTCAATATTAGCTAAGATGTACATGTGAATGGAATTGTTAAATATGCTGCTTTCTTGCAAAAATACAGAAAAACAACCCTCCCCCGAGGAGTTCACATTCCCCTCTGCCCCGGGTGAAAATGTCTGAATTCAACACTGATCTTATCTCTCGAACAAATACAAATTGTAGAAGTATTCTACTTAAACAAAGACTTGAAATATGAATAAGCACAAATCAAAATATGAATACATCAACGTAGGTGTTCCACAACGATCAATTTTAGGACCTATACTGTTTCTTCTCTACATAAATGATCTGCCAGACCAACTTAGAGAGGCCAAATTTATTTTAAATGTAGACGATAGGAACATCATTATAAAATCAGGACCACCCAAAATCCAAAAGAAAATAGATAACAGAATGTCGCAGATTATTTCCTGGTTTTGCAAACAATAAACTGTTTCTAAACTCCGACAAAATATCCTGCTTATACTTTCATTCTAACCACGCTAAATTCACAACATACCAAGTACTTCGAACAGACGAAAAAACAACGAAACCATCCGAAACGGTCAAGTTTCTTGGTCTTTTAATAGATAATAATTTGTCCTGATCTGAACATGTTGCAAAATTATGAAATTAAATGAAATCTTTAAGTTTTACGTCCCACGCATATGCCGGTTCGCCTAAAGGAGACGGTGATGATGAGAAATGAGTGAAATGATGGAATGAAGAATATGAGGGGAAACGGGACAACCCCGAGAAAACACACGAGCACGGTGTTTGTTCACCACAAAGTCCACACGGCGCGAGCTGAGATCGAACCAGGGACCCCAAGCATCGGAGGTGAACGCTCTACCGCTGAGCCACCACACCACTGGTAAAACTATGTGTTGAATTATTCTCTGTAATATTCGTAATAAGGTAACTTGTTTCCATTTTAAGCAGAAAAGGAGTACTAACAGCTTACCGTGCACTGTTACGCAGCAAAATCAGATATGGAAAGCCTTTTGTTGTTCGTCCAGTAAATTTAAGAAATTTTTTATACTCCAAAAGAAGGTGACAAGAATAGTCACTAATACTTTATTTTCTACATTTTGCAGAACGCTATTGAAAGATTTAAATATTCTCCCACTTCCCACATTGTATATATACGAAACATTACTTATGGTTCAAAGAAAGAAAACTGTTCGAAAAGAAGTCAGATAAACATGGATATAATACGAGAACAAAGTCACATCTCTAAGTTCCTCGTTCATATCACCACTTCGTTTTCAAAAATAATTGCCGACAAAGGAGTACAACTCTTTAACTCTTTGTGTAATCAAATTAAGTCTTTCATCAAACATGAAAGTTTCAAAAAGTCAGTACGTACTCTATTGCTAAACCAGTACTTTAACAGTGTGGATGAAATTTGGCAATTAAGACTGATTTCCCGAGGACAGATTCTCTTAGAGAGAATGACATTGGCATATGATTCAAGTATATTTGTCAATGTTGACATCCTATCGTAAGTTTTAAGAGCAGCTGGGAATCACCGAAACGATTACAACCAACACTCCTTCCAAAACGATACAAAATTGAATAAGTCTGTTAGGAATTTGTCTTGAAAGTTTTTTTTTTTTTTTTTTTTTAGGTAAGGGAGTAAAGGTATAAAATGTATCTTTATTCATCATTTCTGAGCATCCATTTTGAGGAAGAGATGTTGCACTCCCAGCCATTAGAGGGTTACGCCCTCTCTTTGGCACAGATGTTAAGACAAGTTAATGGAATTTAAACTATTGGAGTTGGTCTAAGTGCTACTATGAGTAAATTAATATTTAACACAAAATATAAATACATTAATCTTGATGAGAAAAAATGTATATAATAATAATAATAATAATAATAATAATAATAATAATAATAATAATAATAATAATAAGAATAGGAATACTGAGAAAACAGAAGTGCAAGAAATACATTCAAGGTACTAAGGTGCTGGATATGAAAATTAATACATTTAAAAGTGTAAATAAATATAATGTGGATATGAATAAATGAAATGAAGTGCATTCACGCCACAATCACAATGGGTAAGTTAGTTTAAACACATGAGGGTTATATCTTCTGTCTCGGGGCGACTCGAGACTGATGTAGACAGGATGAAAGCCCAATGTTAATTATGAATGAAAAACAAGTGCTAAGATGGTAGAATGTGAGGTAAATGTTCGTGAATCATGTAAATGGCAAAAATATCTCTTTCAGCTGCGTCCAGATTCGATGTTTGAATATATATTGTTGTTAGAATGTTGAGTGGCGAGTGTAGAAATCTGTACGGTGCGTCGGTAAGGGCATCAACTCGTAATGTATCGAGATATAAGGGATGAGAAGTAGTGATGCGAGACTGTATATATCGTGCCCTAAGAGTAGAAAGATGATCAATGATGTTGGGAAAATCAATGTGTTCATACGTGAGGTAATTTGCATATGGTAATTTAATACGATATGCAAGGCGAATAACATGGCGTTCGAGAATCGCAAGCTTTTCGTATAGCGTAGGTGGGGCATGGCACCAGGCAATGTTACCAAATGTTAATATAGGCCGTAAAAATGCTTTATAGGTATTCAGTAGTAACTTTGCATTTAGTCCCCAAGTTGTGCCAGTGAGACGACGGAGGAGATTTAATCTGCGCTTTGCTTGCAACGCAAGTTTTTGGAAGTGAGGTTTCCAAGAGAGTTTCGAATCAAAGACCACTCCTAAGTATGTTGCAGAAACTGCTGGTCTAAGGAAATGACCATCTACTGACACACGAAGATTTCCAGGATTTCTGTGTACTTTACTGCGTCGTTTCGAAGGGAGGAAAACAAGGGCTTGTGTTTTCGCAGTGTTAACAGTTAATTTCCATTTACTGCACCAATTAAGAAAGTTGTTTAAGGTTATTTGTAGGTTTCTGCTGACCTGAAGGATTGTTTTCCCAAGCGATAAAAAGGCAGTATCGTCTGCGTATTGAAAGATGTACACATTAGGCGGTGGGCTCGGCATGTCGGAAGCGTATAATATATATAATAATGGACTAAGGGCGGAACCTTGTGGTACACCTGTATGTGGGAAAATGGGCCTTGATAGTACATTTCCTATTGAAACATATGCAATACGGTTACTTATAAAGGAGTATATGAGTCGAAGGTAACAAGTGGGCAAGCGGAGTGACTGTAGTTTACGTAGTAAACCATAATGCCACACTTTATCGAATGCCTTTTCAAAGTCCATGAGGACTAGACAGGATGGAAGTCCCTTATTGTACTGATTTGTGATGACTGTAGTTAAACGAAGCAGTTGATCACTGATAGAGAAGTTAGGTCGAAAACCTGCTTGATGTATTGGTAATAGATCATATGCCTTAAGATGTGCATGAAGTCTATTTACTAGAATCTTTTCGAATAGTTTACTAAATACGGAAGTCAACTGAATCGGCCGATATGAACTGACATCATGAATGGGCTTATTTGGTTTATGGAACATACATACTTTGGAAACCTTCCACTGTAACGGGTAATAACCAGTTGATAGGATGAAATTATAAACAGAAATTAAGAAAATGATAAAAGAGACCGGTGATTCTTTTATCATCCTATAAGAAATTCCGTCCATGCCTGGTGCTGTGTTTCGTTTTCTACTAAGAGCTGAATGAAATTCAGACGGTGTAATAGGCCTTGTAAGAGGATGATTGTGATCAATGTGATGTGATGTAGAAGGCTGTAGAGAACAGATGGTGGAGAGATCAATCCGCTCATCACGACAAGGAGATTCTGATGGAGTAAAGACTGTCTGCAATTGGTAAGCGAAAGCATTTGCCTTATCGATATCAGTATGAAGCGGTACACCATTAAGTTGAAGCGGATACGTATTTAATGTACTTTTACCCGTTAGTTGGTGAAATTTCTTCCAGTATCGGGTTGGATGTACTTCGTCTCGCAGTTTGTTGCAAGTACTAATCCAGTGCTTCCGTTTATATGCAATAAGGTAGTTCCTAACTGCTCTTTGCCATTGCCTGTGGTAAAGGAGCTCTTCCACATTACCAGTTCGGTGATATTCTCGAATGTGTTGACGTGAGCGCTTTACAAGCGCAAGATATTGAGGTGGCAATTTTGGTTTGTACGCGCATATTTTGTCTTCAGGAATACTTACACGTGCGTTTGTTGTTAAGGTGCCAGTAAGATGAGTGAGAGTATTATATAATTCGTGTTCGCTACTTGGTGCAGCAATATCCGTAATATCTCGGTCAATATTCTGCCTATATGTGCTCCAGTTTGCTCGATCATATCGCTTGACAGTACGGTATTCGGTTTTACGCTGTGGGCAACGGCCCCTAGTCAACGATAGCTTAATTGGTGCATGATCGCTGCCTATAGTGTCAAGAATTTGTATAGTGCAGTCACTGACTAGATTAAGAGACGTTATCACTACATCGGGTGTTGTTTGACTAATTGGTCGTGAATGACTAGGTAAACGATGTACATGTAAATTCAAATTTTGAGTTACATAGTCAAAGAAGTGTTGTTTCTCTCGGTCGCCTCGACTATGAATGTTCATATCGGCCATGATGATGACATTTCGGAAGTTATGTGCTATGTAATGAAGAAAATCAAATGGGATGGGGTGTCGCGGCCGTATATAGATTGTAGCGATATTGATAACAAATGATGGGTAATAAATTGATAAAAGAAGATGCTCCGGATGATTGATGAAAATCTGTGGATGATATTGGCGAAACGATACCTTAGGGGAAAACCCAACTGCGACCCCACCCTGTGCTCTTGCACCATGCCCTGAATAGTCATGGCGATATATTTGATAACCTGGTAGACGTACTGTGGTGGTAGGTTTGAGTGCAGTTTCATTTAATGCAAATAGATCAATGTGTTCCTCTAGCAGTAGCTGTTCCAGTAGAAGTTTATGTTGTAGAAACGATCGAATATTAAGAAATAGAATATTCATAATTGCCATAATGAGAAATACGAGTGCCATGGTTTCATACGGTTGTTTCAAGTGGTGCGATTTGAAAATGGGCATATTGTCTGGAGTAGGTAGCATGGAGATTGATATTGAAGAGAGATTTAGCTGTGTCACTAATAGTGCGAAGGATATGATCACGTTGAAAAGGTAGTATGTTTTGAAGCACAATAGTCAAACAGCGGAGAAGATCCTCAACACTGACAGGGTGTAAAATTGATTGCGCTGGTGGTGTTGGCTTGTCAGAACTTCGGAGGGGTGCTGTAAACTCTGGACGAGTAGGTTCTGCCTGAGGTTTTGCCTTGCAGCGATAGCTGTAAGTGGGGTGTGAGTCTCCGCATGTGGCACATTTTGGAGGTTGCAGTTGGTTTTTACACAACCTAGTGTTATGTTGTTCACCGCAATAACCACATTTAGGTTGATTAGGGCACGAGTTCGTAAAATGAGAATTATAAACTTGACATTTCTCACAACTAATAGGCACTGGTCCAGGAGTCTTTGACGGTTCTACCTTATGGATCTTTTTGTAAATGGGTGCACCGTAGGCTAATAAATGATCAATAACTTGTTGGTTTTGAGATAATACCCTAACCATATAAGTAGGTCCTGAATTATTCTTGATACGAATGCATTTGTCAACATTGATGCCCTCTTGAGTAAGTTCTTCACGAACTTCTTCATCTGTGAATTCAGGTAGGACGCCACGAATGACCACAGACAGCATTGGTATCTTCTTCGGAGGTGGAGGTTGTTTGATTCTAGAATCCGTTTTCTTAGCAAGTTTGGCATTTTTTCCAAAGATTTCATAGGATGCCTTGTTTCTCAAGTAGGTTCCAAAGTTCGGGTCTTTTGATTTTATGATATAGCCATTTCTAGTATGAACTATTTGCTCAACATTAGCACGTGGGACGTATTTAATTATCTGCAGAAAGATCATCTTTGGATGGGTATATTTAGCATCAAAATCGGTAAGTAGAAAGTTATAAACCGGGTCTGGAGTTCTGCCGAGAAAAGCTGATGATGATTCTGTACATGGTGGTCCCGTGTCCATGGCGTTGTCAACATGGATTGATTGCATGTTAGCAGGATGTGGTCCACCGCGGAATCGTTTTGCAGACTGGGTAGAATCACTGGATGGATGTCTATCCCTAGATGAATTCGCTACCGGCTGACTACCCCATGAGAAATGCCTAGTGCGTCTGGAAGGTCCAACGGATGCAGCTTGGGCAAACGAAGAGCTTGTGTTTGTAGGAACAGAGGCTGGTAATCCTATGTGTTTACCGAGAATCGATTGCCCGTTAGTGATTCCAGAGTCCGCCATCATAAGAAGGTAACCTAGGGCCGAAGCCCAAATGAAGATGAATGTGAAAGAAAAGATGATGCGATGAAGTTCAAAAAGCAAGTTTGCCC
Source organism: Thermobia domestica (assembly GCF_964235325.1). Classification (NCBI taxonomy): domain Eukaryota; kingdom Metazoa; phylum Arthropoda; class Insecta; order Zygentoma; family Lepismatidae; genus Thermobia; species Thermobia domestica. The sequence goes on along the minus strand of NC_137456.1, from coordinate 340,755,146 downwards.
TCCGAAAGTGAAAACTTCCGTCCACCCTCTAAGTGCTGTATGTGTACTTTAGCTCACAAATGCGTATTGCAACACTTGGTCTTAGCTAGTACACTAACTGACACAAGAGAGGTTAGGCTCCTTGATACCAGGAAAGAATGATGTCTTGAAAGTATGCGCTTTATTTAAATATGTAACCATTTGTTTCCCTACCTCCAATGAGCCCCAATGTTAATAGTATAAACTATGAAAAGGTTACCCATTATATCAAAAATGCCTTTATTTTCTCAAGATCAAAAATATTTTGCTTCAAACTTCGTAAAATATTCTTAAATTCTAGTTTTTTTTTTGTTTCAAATATTTCAAGGCTATTTGAAGGGTAGTTTGGCTCCCATCTACTGACCATATATTAACTATTGAAAAATAGCTTGCACAGCATATTTTGTTTTCGTAGCTGCTAGCACTAATGTAATATCAGAGAGAATAGTATATTCTGTTCACTCTGGTAATAGCTTTATCTGAGTTTTACGTTAACGGGACTACATGAAAAGCATGCACATGTCCGTCATGTAAAAACTCAGGTGGAAAACTGGAAACAAAGAATCCTTCTAACCCAACTATATTCGTGAGGTAAATGGGAAACTATTTAGATTAATAGCTAGCGGACTTTCTACCTCTGCAAGTACAATTGAAGCGTTTGTTTCCAAAAGGTACTGTCATGTAAAAACTCAGGTGGAAAACTGGAAACAAAGAATCCTTCTACCCCCAACTATATTCGTAAGGTAAATGGGAAACTATTTAGATTAATAGCTAGCGGACTGTCTACCTCTGCAAGTACAATTGAAGCGTTTGTTTCCAAAAGGTACTGTCATGTAAAAACTCAGGTGGAAAACTGGAAACAAAGAATCCTTCTAACCTCAACTATGTTCGTAAGGTAAATGGGAAACTATTTAGATTAATAGCTAGCGGACTTTCTATCTCTGCAAGTACAATTGAAGCATTTGTTTCCAAAAGGTACTGTCATGTAAAAACTCAGGTGGAAAACTGAAAACAAAGAATCCTTCTAGCCCCAACTATATTCGTAAGGTAAATGGGAAACTATTTAGATTAATAGCTAGCGGACTTTCTACCTCTGCAAGTACAATTGAAGCGTTTGTTTCCAAAAGGTACTGTCATGTAAAAACTCAGGTGGAAAACTGGAAACAAAGAATCCCTCTAGCCCCAACTATATTCGTAAGGTAAATGGGAAACTATTTAGATTAATAGCTAGCGGACTTTCTACCTCTGCAAGTACAATTGAAGCGTTTGTTTCCAAAAGGTACTGTCATGTAAAAACTCAGGTGGAAAACTGAAAACAAAGAATCCTTCTAGCCCCAACTATATTCGTAAGGTAAATGGGAAACTATTTAGATTAATAGCTAGCGGACTTTCTACCTCTGCAAGTACAATTGAAGCGTTTGTTTCCAAAAGGTACTGTCATGTAAAAACTCAGGTGGAAAACTGAAAACAAAGAAGCCTTCCAGCCCCAACTATATTCGTAAGGTAAATGGGAAACTATTTAGATTAATAGCTAGCGGACTTTCTACCTCTGCAAGTACAATTGAAGCATTTGTTTCCAAAAGGTACTGTCATGTAAAAACTCAGGTAGAAAACTGGAAACAAAGAATCCTTCTAGCCCCAAATATATTCGTAAGGTAAATGGGAAACTATTTAGATTAATAGCTAGCGGACTTTCTACCTCTGCAATTACAATTGAAGCGTTTGTTTCCAAAAGGTACTGTCATGTAAAAACTCAGGTGGAAAACTGAAAAAGAATCCTTCTAGCCCCAACTATATTCGTAAGGTAAATGGGAAACTATTTAGATTAATAGCTAGCGGACTTCCTACCTCTGCAATTACAATTGAAGCGTTTGTTTCCAAAAGGTACTACGGTCTTATCCATTTTTCTTCACAAATTGACATTTTATTGGAGCAAAAACGTTAGTGGAACTTCTGCATAAATACGATGATATTGTGTCACAATGGTCTGAAACCGTGTTAAAAAACAAACTTTAGAAACACATTTTTTCCCAATAGTATGTATTATATCCAGAAATTATTTATTTTTCAAAAAAATACTATATACTTTCCTAATTCCATAATGTAGGCCTACTGTATCTGGTATTGTCTTAGACTGCTTGGCTGTTTTGCTTGGATGTAATATTTTTTGCCACGAAAAGGAAAACATACGTACTCTTTTTCTAAATATTCTCAGGGGAAAATATGATACTATTTCATTTGTAAATTGTACTGAAAGGATTCATGCTTTAATATGACAACGTCGCTACAAAAATGCAGTAAACATAATTGTTAAGATCATTGTTGATTTCACTCTTATTGGTAGCAGTGCTCCATTTTAACTAGTTTGCATGATAGTTGCCGTTCAACATTACACTTTTCAAGTTCTTTCTGTAATACGTCCGTAGTTGTAAGTAGTTCGTAGTTCGCTCTTTTAATGAGTATGATAATGTTATCGAGTGCAGAAGGAGAATATAGTGATTAAGATGCATGGGACTGTGCTGAAACATCACCAACACATTCACAATTTTATCATCTCATGTAATAAAGAATAATGTCAGAGTGTATGGTTTCAGTGTACTGTTTAGTAAGCCTTCTTCTTATTATTCACCTCAACCATAAGTTGGTGGGCAACATCGAAATTTTATAACTTTTATCTCGCTTGGGAGATCTGTTTTATACGTTGATAAGGCCTCTTCTTCGTAACTGCATCTAGATATTCTATCCTTGGTCTTCCTCTTCCTGGTTTTTCTTCTGCCTTTTGTAAGACGCAGTCTTTATTATTTTTATTAACAAATTTTATATAGTAGTATATTTAAATGTTTTCATTAATTTGCATATCAAAATGGAAATGGTTTTCTTTATTTTCATATATTATTTATATTATTAATTAACTTAGAATCATATTTATTTTTATTTCCTAAGTATTGGTAATATTCAAGTTTATATCGAGAATGTAACTATAGATATTGGATTTCGTATATAGAACGATAGACTCTAGTGAGTTAGAGAATATTTTTTTTTAAATGCAGACTTGTAAAAGACAACTAAGCTCCAAAAGGTCAGTCACCTATGCTTGGTCAGCTTAGCCAACTATATTGTGAGTTGAAACAAAAAATTACTGTTTTATTTCTGTTAAGCAGCTATAAGAATACCGTTACTATTTTTTTTAAAAAAAACATAAAACACCCTGAGTTGTAACACTACCGAAAAAGCGACAGAAAGACGGGTATTTGTCTATTGTCAAAATTTAACACATAGATATAAAAACAGAAGGACAAAGACGTGTGAAAATCAAAGGATAACCGCCGATTTCACAAGAATTCTAGCTGGCGTAGCGAATCTTGCAAAACAGACTGTGAATTCGTTCCAGGTTTACCAGATGAAGCCGTTTGTAATATGAAATAATAATAATAATTAATATATATAAGAATTATTGTGTTTAAGAGTCAATTATGTACTGGATAGCTATGCGTATCCTTATTGTTTGTATTACCTTTTCCATCCTTCCGTATATCGTATCATAAAACTTTCTTTCAGCAGTGAGAGAGAGAGAGAGAGAGAGAGAGAAACAAATACTATCTGGTATTGGAGTATGGAGTTTTGGTTTTCTGCTGGGGACAGACGAAGACTGGGAATCCTTACCCTAAGAAAATGTTTCAAATAAAGTTAAGAGGATGACAACTCCTTACCACATATATATATGGTAGCAAAGATGTGTATATACTTGTAAGTAAAGTAGATGAATGTTTAATTTCATTCTATAATTAATAATTAAAAAATTCTCACCCGGAAGCAGAAAACTCCAAAGTATTATGGTTGTCCGCGACATTCTGAATTCTGTCCGCTAGAGGGCACCAGTGACTAGACAAACATAAGAAAACAAAATGTCAGGTGGTGAAAAACATATTAACCGACCTATTTTAAATGCAAAATTTTAAGGTTATATCAGAAGGGGACTATAACATATTTGGTATCTAATGAAAGGCCAAAGAATGCTTGATTCGAAACGAGGTGACAATCTATAAGAAGTGAATTATTTGCGTACAAAGTCAATGTAAATAAAAATCAGCATACTTCCTTGCAAAGTTCCGTTAACAGGTAGATAGACAATAGAAAAGGTTATCTATTAAAAAGCCAGTAGCTTTGATGCGAAGCACGACTCTTGTGGGTCAAACCCCTTTTACAAAACCGAAAATCTGGAGAAGAACAAGGCAGTTGGCGGTTAGATCGGGTCTGTGAAGTTGCTGCTCGTGTGAAAATAGTTATTTTCATCATGAACACTATAGATTAAACAGAGTTAGTTGCAATGGAAGATATGTGCATATATTTATATTCAAATTGAGTTTAATTAAGTGCGATAAGTTGCACCATTGGTGTTCAAAATAAGTTAAATGAACTGTTTCAATGTTCTAGACTATATGCATTTTGAGATCCAATCTGACAATACTGGAAACAAATTCACGCATCTTGCGTATTAAGCAACAAACCGTTATATATATAAAAGTGCAACTAAAACCAAGTTTGAAGTGGTTACAAAGTAGTGGACTTAAAGTTATAATCAGGCATCAAGGACTTAATCTACGTTAGGATGTTACGGAAACCATTTTAAAAGAAAATTATCAACATCAAAGAATAGACACTGAAATTGAGATTAACGCTGTGAAGTAACGGACATACCTACCTGGGAATTAAAGAAGATGAACTGTGCAGGGATACAAATACATGTTATTAACTATGAACTAGTGATTAAAAAAATCATAAGATGTTTTTTTAAACTATTTTAGTTCAACTGTGAGCATATGTTATATCGATATAAATTGTGTTGTGTTAAAAATAAAAGTGTTGATTAAACTACATGGAGTTATCAACTTCCCTAACAGAATTTCGACTGGTATGGTAAGTACCAGAATGATTTGTTTGTTTCTTGCAGGCTTGCTAGATTCCATGTTCTTTAATATAAGATGTTCGAAACTAGTAAGGTAATCACACACCTTTCTTTGATAAACCAAGGTGGCAGATAATTCATGTGTAAGTCCACATATCAAAGAAAGTCCGAAAGGGGCTACAGGACTTTAAATAAGGAACTCACACTTACAGGAATGGCACTAGAGAAATTTTACAATATATATATATATATATATATATATATATATATATATATATATATATATATATATATATATATATATATATAATCTTAGCTCTACCGTCTTTTATCTAAATTTCAGTAATTTCTATTATTTTATTTGGCATCTATTTTGATTTTCTTTAAATTTGGATGATACAACATTCCTGTAAGTAAAGGGATAGTAAGAGAGAGATTTACATATGATTTCAATACGGAGATTTCTCTTTTCTTCCCCTGCACTCCACACTTTCCATCTATCAGTACAGTGATCCAATCGGAGTGTCGAATAAGATGGCCAAGCATGATGTTTCTTCTTTTTTCTATTATCTTCATGATCTGTCTTCTTTCATTATCTTCCTTTAGTACGCTATCTTTATCTTATCAAAACATTTTAGCGTTTAACACACATATGAATAACGAAGGTGCAAACAGAATGTTCTGTCAATGTTGGTGTGTGTGTTCGGCTATGATCAGCTGATTTGTGTTTGTTCGTCTGTACGTAATATTGAAAGTTGACAGAGAAAATTTTTGCGGACAAAAATGTTATAGTTTAACTTCTTACCAAAAACTTATACTCGTGATATTTCATGGTAGTTAAGGTTATTTTATTTAAAGCCTACTTAGTGTTTTCTCTCTCTTTTAACAAGTTCAGTTATTTGCCTTAAAATTAATTTGAAGTCGTCTGCTTCATGTACTACATGACTCAAATTCTAGATTCTGTTCGCAGACACCACAATACCTATTCTAAATACTGTTGGGTTTTAACAAGTAAAGCTGTAATATACTCGGGCACAATTACATTTGAAGATTGATGATTTTGTCCTGTCATGGTCTCCATTTATGGATATGATCGACCTTCGCGGGTTTATCGCGAATGGGACGACTAATTTTGATTTTGAATTGCTAATAGTCGACATTTCTCTCTCTCTCTCTTCCGTTTCACTTGCTCCAAACTCTGGTTTCGTGGCTTCCAGCGAACACAAAAGGTTATCATAAAACATACAAGCAGTCCCCGTCTCCACCGACCACTGGAAACGTATAGGAGAAGAGAAGAGTGCTTGCCGTAAAAATTAATGAATAAGGTAAATTAAAACAAATAATGTATGAATTGTTGTTACACACTGCTTGTTAAACTACGAAGGATTACCAATTGGAATTAAACTGAGATTTAAAATTACGAGTACTCTGTATTATGATTAAACAAACAATATACAATAAACAAACTACAAGCAAATTATGTATTTAACAACCTGAGCGCTCAAAACAATTATTTTCCCTTTAATTTTTATTTTCTTAAACCAATTTACATTAATCAGATTGCCTTCTAGGTTTATAAGAATTATTGTTTCTCAATTTTTACTTACAGCTTGCGCTGGCGGCGTGGGATGAGAATAGAGGATAACTATGTAACACATGCGTTTCATTGTACACACTGTACTGCACGAGGACGGTGGAGATTAAATTAGTCGCAGTTTCCTCTTTCGGGCTATCCTCTTCTCACAAATCTGGTTCCCAAATCCAATCAAGTAGTTCATTTGCCATACGAAAGAAAACATCCAACAACTATGTTGCTCACAGCTTAGTTATCGTTTAGGTGTGCCTTAAAGCGTTGCTTATGCTGAAATTCATTAACAGCTAAATCGCCTTAAAATTGACTTACTGGCGTCTCTTTCTTTGTTAAGCCGCCACAACACGTTGAATTGCAAACTAATAAATTAAAATTCAAAGCTCGTTTTATAATTGTACAACGCTTTATTCACTTTCACTGTAACCTTTTAGGAACAAAACTCCGAACACTAAACTTGTGTCGACAGGCAACGTGCAAGCCCGTGTAAAATAGCTAATGATATGTGCCACGCACACGTAAGAGTGTCAAACGCACTCTTACTTCGCTGAGTCCCTCCACTCGACTGATTTGATTTTTTCGCCAATCCCTTGTACTGTTTCTCCAAAGGGAAAATCCCGGTTTTGACTTAAACTCTACAGACTGATGTAATGACTAAACTTAGCGATGATACTTCTTGCTGAAATGCTCTGTGGAACGATTCTTCTTCTTTTCGCCACATAAGGAGCTTTGGGCGATTTGATTGAAACCAATTTTTAACTCCCAGTACTAAATACAACAATAAAGTCATCATTTTCTACTGCACGTGTAGCAACAGTTACTGGAACAAAGACACCAAACGGTCGCAACTGAAGTTCTAAGACGTAGAAGCTTTATACGCAGTTCTTAAAGACATGAAAACTGAAAGACATTAATGTTAATAAAGAGTCCTTTTTTATGATTTGAGGCTTCCAAATTATGGTTTCAGGCTGTCTAAACAGTAGGTCCCGACCTTGTCAAAATCTGACCAAAATAGTGTGAATAATTTGTGCAGAAATATGTAACACAAAGTTTCGTTTGTGCAACAATGAACAATAATGTAGAACTAAAACAAACTGATCCTGCTGTCTAAACAGTAGCTCCTACCTTCTCAAAATAGGTCGAGAATGGTGTCAATTGTTCTTGTAGAAATGTGCAACACAAATTTTCGTTTGGGCAACAATGAAAAATGATCTAAAAAAAAAAAAAAAAAAAAAAGTAACCCCAACTTGTCATAATCAGTCGGAAATGGTGTCAGTCGTTTGGATCGTTACACAAATAATTAATTACAAAATAGTGCAATAATAACAATAATTGTTAATTGCTATGGTTATCTTGCTTTCATTGTTTACTTGATAATTTCGTTTAATTAAGCTTAATTTGCAAATTAATTTTATTTTGACGAACTGCTGATATTTTGAAGTATTTTCTTGACATTCAGTTGGTATTCGTAAAAGTGATAAAACTGAAGTCTGAAATTGAACTTAATTAACGTAGAAATAAGAAAGAAAAATAAATAATGTTTATCATATTGTGAGATCGGAGGTCAAAATCTAACCCCGTCGGTCGTCAATTATCAAGAATACATTATCGCATGAGAAAGTGTTTTAGTAATCGAAAGAAAGTTTTTATTCTAAGGAAGTTATCAGACGCAAAGAAAATTATTTTAACAAGGAAAAATTCTCTCTTTACAACAAAAGTGATCTAATTTACGGGTTTTTACAAGAAAAAGTATACAAATGCGTCCTTTACTAGAAAAAAAGTGTGTATAAAAGTGTTTACCTTGAAAAACCACACCTGTGCTCTTAAAAGAGTACACTAAAAAAGATTTCATAGGTAAATTTACAAAAATCGGTGCCAATCGGTTTGCGAAGCCTCTATGTAAATCAATTTACACCTACAAATTAAAATTACTAATACGAAATGGTGTAAAATTGCATTTTTATCAATTAAAACATATTTTCTTATAAATTTACTGTAAATTTGTAAAAATGTCTAGCAAATTTTGTAATTTAATCTGAGGAAATGTATATCAACTACAATAATGAAGGGTAAATTATTTTACATTGAAATTTGGAAATTTAAACTACATATTTTTTTCCCAGTGTACACTTGGTAATCTAAGCAAACTATAAAGAAAAGTCCTCGATTAGTTGATAATGCAACTGTAATTCACTAGTAGACCCAGAAATTTTTGACGTAGGTGGGCCAATACTTATTTTGGCTGTGCCATCTATTTAAGAATGTTTCGTCGTTGGGAATACCCATTACTTATAAACATTTGCATTCACCTCCAACTTCATATATTCTCTCTTCCCAAGAATAGATGAAGAATGTGACTCCACAAAACGTAATGCCTAGACATCGTATGTTTATTCTATACTGTATAGGGAGAAATATAGAAAACTGTGGATGCCGTGTAGACAAATCACGAGAAAGGAAATTATCATAAATCAATAAAACATAATATATTACCTATACTAATCCTCCAAATGTTGATGGTCTTTTTCAAAATAGTCCCCACTACGGGGACGCGTCACAGGACCTAGAAGTCATTTCTCGGCACAAGTCCTAAACGGCACTAGACCTAAAGGACACAAGATCTAAATGGCACTAGACCTGAAAATCTCTTGTGGTGCTACCATCGTGTCCGTGCGAAGAATACTATCAACCTGTTAGTCAAAGTTTTAGATATAGTGTACAGAAAAAAATTATTGATTAGTTCTTACAAGAAATGTGTACAAGTACATATTTCATCGTTCTGAAATAAATAAATAAATAAAGCGTATTGTCCTTTCTTGTTCTTTGCATAATAGCATTTGTTTGATCACAAAATTTTAACTGCCTATCAAACGTGATTCCCAGATCTTTCACAATGTCTGTTTCTTTCTATTTCCTCACCATTGACATCGGATTAGTAATATAATGTATTTTGGTCATGTACGCCACAAATGCTGCTTCCTTTGCGCTGATTTCAAGTAAATTATTTATACAGATGTATTTATTGTATTCAACTCTTTCTGTAGTAAATAGTTGTCATACTTGTAATTAACTATTCTTTACCGGTACTCGTTACAATTATTAATAATAGTTTTAGTATTAGTAACATAGGTGTTACCGTTGAAATATTATTATTATTATTATTATTATTATTATTATTATTATTATTATTATTATTATTATTATTATTATTAATAATAATAATAATAATAATAATAATAATAACAGAAGTAGTACATTTTAGATATGCTACAGTTTTTAGACCTGAACCTTGATTGTACGTGAAGTTAAAATGATAGTTTATGTCTAGTGATAGGCAGTGGGAATATTCCCGGTGGGAAGGAAAATAAAAAATGGAAATATTCCCAAGTTTTTTCCCCTGACACATAAATTCCCAGGAAGGAATTTATTTTCATTTCTTTACTTTATCTTCCAAATTATAAGAATCATATTACTAATTACTTTATTTTTATTTATTATGATTTACTTCTAGATTTTAAATAATTTGGAATTTAAAAAATTTAAAATTCGTTGACTGTACTTTATATAACTAATAATATGATTTTTTAAATTCCATTTCCATTAGCACTAAAAGGGAGCAAAATACTAATTTACAAATGAAGAAAATAAATCAGTTTGTAAAGTAGAAAGACTCAACTTGTAGTAATATGCTAAGAGAGTCACTCGTCTGAACCCTTTATATAAGAGTACAGAAGATAAACACAGTCAAACAAATGGACTTCCATGAACAGTTTTCGATTTCTTATGACTAACTTATTCGTACATTTTACACAAGCTGTGGTTTGAAATTCACGCACTGTCAAGATCCAGGTTTCAAAAAGGTAACAAACTGGAAATATGATAATAATAATAATAATAATAATAATAATAATAATAATAATAATAATAATAATAATAATATATGTATTTATGTATGTGTGTAATATGTATATATATATGTATTTATTGTCTTATTGAAGCTTTCGTAACCTGGAAATAAACTTTTGGTTTGCTTTTAATATGTAAAAAGCCTGCTCCCTCAGAAAAGTTTGCTGGATACATCCCTAAAAGAGTAGGTATTTGTTTCTACAAATGTATTGTGTTGCTTATTATATTAGCAATTTAGCAATATTTGTTATTTTTTTCTTGCTTATACATATCAACTCTATCAAAACACACTGAAATATAGTAACTATTTTGCACAATAAACGTTCTTTGTTCAACCTTAAATTTACCGCGTTATTAATGTATGCAGTCGGTATTTAATGTTCACTTGTGAAATATCTAATAGGCTTTTGTCCTAATTAAGTAAACTTTTCTCCTACCTTTGGAAAGTAGTACCTTTGGAAGTTAGAGTGGGCTTTTGTCCTACTCTTAATAAAATACATTCCGCAGAGCGTATATTGCAATTCTGAATGCTTGGTTGGTTCCAGAAAAGTCTGGTAAAATATACTTTTTAAACATTTTTATTTAATTATTTTTTAGGATTTGGTTATGGGATCCTCGTATCTCCATTTGAAAGAAACGAAATTCTTATCCAACTATACAATTAATTCTTTGAATGAAATAGATTATATAATGTAATTCATGTATAACTGAAGAACAGATAATGATACAATAATTTTAGTTTTACAAATGTAGCTGTTACCGTTGGAATTAGCTACGTTAGTAACACTATTTCCAACTAGTTACTGCAATTTCGTGTAGTGGTGGCGAATTTCAGAACAAAGGCAAGTGAATGGAAAAGGCACAAGACCTAAACGGCAGAAGTCCTAAACGGCATAAGACCTAAAATTTTGGTATGGTGCCTATATTTTTAGGTCTTATGCCGTTTAGGTCTTGTGCCGTTTAGGACTTATGAATTTTACCCCCTAATACATGCAATGCACTAGTCCCATCGTTTTTACCAGCCATCAAAGACGTGCTTAAAGCCATTTTTGGACAGATTCCTCGAAAAGGCAACAACAATTTTGTTCCTTTCTTTAGCTTATTGTTCATTGTTCATTGTTATACAAATGAATATTTGTGTTGCTTATTTCTGCACAAACGATTGACTCTTTTTGTCAAATTTTGAAAAGGTGGAGTCTACCGTTTACAACCAAACCACATTGTTTTTGTCCTAGCTCATTCTGCACAAACAAAACTTTGTGTTGCACATTTCTGCATAAACAATGGACACCATTTTCGACCGATTTTGACAAGGTGGGGACTATCGTTTAGACTTTCTTTTTATTCTAGCTCATTGTTTATTTTATTTATTTATTTATTTATTTTATTTAGTCTTATTTTACATGGCGAAGTTAAGGCTAATCATGCCTTCTCTCCCACTTGACCATGCAATGATCATGCAATGTTGAGGTTGCAATGACAACAATAATAATAAAATATGTATAAAATATATAAAACCCTCCCAATCACACACATACACACATGCATCACATCACCTGCAAACATGGATTATAACAAATAACTACATAATATAGTCACGTTCATTTAGTGAACAAAAGGAACATATAAAAGGTAGGAACAATAAAAATCAGCATTTTAGATGTTAGTAAGCCTTGATAGACTTATGGAAGATCTGCTCAACCGACTTCTTAAATAAATCGATTGTCTGACATTGTCTTGTGTTGGATGGAAGGTCATTCCACGCACGGATAGTGAATGCAAAGAACGCATTCCAGTAGAATTTTGACGAATGCAGGGGAAGAGAAAGAAGTTTATTTACACCTGATCTTGTATTGTGATCGTGGTGAGCATTTAGTGGTTGCAAGCGTTGAAATAAGTAGGAAGGTTGTTCAAACCGTAAAGCCTTAAAGAGAAGTGTGAGTCGATGCAAATAACGTCTATCGGCAAGTTTCAAAAGGCCCAGCTTTCTGTAGTATGGAGTTAAATGATTTGATCGTTTGAAATTATAAGCAAACCGTATGGAGGCATTTTGGATACGTTGCAAACGATACGCTAATTCATCATTTAAGTCTGATAGAGCTATAGCACAATATTCAAGGTGAGGAAATATTAGAGATTTTATAAGTAGTAGCTTTGTTTCAGTGAGTAGAATTTTCTTTAGTCTAGTGAGTGAATGCAAAGACCAGCACGTTTTCTTACATACAGCGTTAATGTGAGGTTTCCACTCAAGAAATTGATCTATTATTACCCCGAGATTTGTGACAGTTTCAGAAAATGGAATAATTGTTCCATTTATCTGTACTATTGGTATATTCGAACGGTGCATTTGTATGAGTCGTTTAGAGGAGACGCAAACGCACTTCGATTTAAGTGAATTTATGGTTAATCCATTTTCTTTTGTCCACAAGTAAATGCGGTGCAAGTCGTCATTCATTTGTTGAATTGAATTGTTCAAGTTTTCGGGTAGACCTGAGATATAGATTTAAAAATCATCTGCGTACAGATGATACTTGCAGTATTGTAAGATAGAAGGAAGGTCGTTAATGTACAGACAGAATAGGAGAGGGCCAAGGACGCTTCCTTGAGGGACGCCGTGAGTGAGATTCCGTAGTGTAGAAGAAGTGTCGGCTACGGTTACAAATTGCTTCCGTCCCTGTAAATAATTTTTAACTAATTTTACAGCACCATTGGAGAAGTTAAATTTCGTCGCCAATTTATGGAAGAGAATCTTATGTATAATTGATTGAAAAGCTTTAGAGAAATCTAGTAGAGCAAGAACAGTTACTTGCTTTCTATTCATTGCTAGTCTAATGTCGTAAGTGACATAAGTAACAGCTGTAGCAGTACTGTGGTACTTTCTGAAGCCTGATTGAAACGGGTCAAAAAAAAAATTGTATTTCATTAGATGGGTTCGAATTTGATCACTAACAATGTATTCTAATGTCTTTGAAAGAGCAGGTAAAATACTAATTTTCCGAAAATAATTAATACTTGTAATATTACTTGTTTTGGGGAACGCTCGGACTTCAGCTGTTTTCCAAGCAGATGGAAAATTGCCGCTCATAAGAGAACGGTTGAAAATATTAGTGATGGGATTTAGCATAAAAGGCATTTTTTAAAAAATAAATTCAATACTAATTTGGTCAGCTCCTTGATTTTATTCTATTGATGGCCTTCATGATTGTTAGAGGACTGACACATTCCAAGGAAAAAAATGTTTTCTGTACATTCTGGACTCTCATCATATGTAATTTTAGAATCTGCGTTACTTAAAAACTTAATGTCACAAAAATTGTTATTAAGATCATTTGCAGTAAATTTATAGTTAGCCATATTTTGTTTCCTACTACTCTTGATCCCTAATATATTTAATTTTTTCCACAACATTTTCGAGTTACCAGTGCTGTTCACTAGGTTCGAGGCAAATTCCATTTTGGCTTTCCTAATTAAGTGTGTACATCTATTACGTAAGATTATATATTTTTTAAAACACTCGTCAGCCTGTACTGGATTATCTTTACGAGATTTCGTGTATTGCCTATAAGAGGGATCGCGTTTAGCCATTACATTTAGAATTTCTTTAGTTATCCACGGGGAAGAAGGTCGCGATACTTTGCGTTTAATGAGTGGAGCATGCTCATTGTGGAATTGTTCATTTTTCCACAAACGAACAGCTGTGTTGGACATTTCTGCACAAACGATTGACACAATTTTGACCGATTTTGACAAGTTGGGAGACTACCGTGTAGACAGCCCCTCCCACTTTGTTCTCGTTCTACCTGATTTTCATTGTTGCAGAAACAAAAATTTGTATTGCACATTTCTGCGCAAACGATGCACTAACGATTGACAATTTTCGACCGATTTTAACGAGGTTTTTGCTACCGTTTAGACAGCCTCCACTTTGTTTTTGTTCTAGTTCATTGTTCATTGTTGCACAAACAAAAATTTGTGTAGCAGATTTCTGCACAAACGATGCACAAATGATTGACACCATTTTCGACCAATTTTCAGGAGGTGGGAGGAACTATCGTTTAGGAAGCCCCAACACTTTGTTTTGTTCTAGCTCGTTGTTCATTGTTGCACAAACAAAAATTTGTTTCACATTTCTGCATAGACGATGCACAAATTGTAGACATTTATGACTGTTTTGATGAGTTAGGGAGCTGTCTAAATGGACGAGACTATATCATAATTATTAGTCACACTATATATTGTGTGCTGTTGTATTGCACTGTATTAAAAACTGTATTGCAATCTTCTTTATAATAAATACCTATACATACTCAAAATTCATTATCATTGTAGAGTCAAATAATAAAAGACTAAACGCGTATAATAAAATGTATTTACAACATTTTAAAAACACAAAAACCCAATGTTACCAAATAGGAACACGACATATTTCATACATGGAAAACGATTTTTGTAAATAAAAGCACATAAAACTCTAAATTAACTTCAATTTAAAAGAAAACAAGAAAATTTTTGTTAGATATTTACTTTCTTCTTAATTCGGCAGGTAAACGGTTAACTCACTGCATATGGTACCGTGTTTTGTGTTTTCTATTATACATGTAATTTAATTTATGTGTGAGTAAATGTCGTTTATATTGGATCATGCAAGTAATATTCTTCCTTAAAGGGAGAGTGCGATGCATTTTAGACTTAATTATTGCTTTTTCGTACAGTAATTTTGCTCGTTTGATTTTAGACATTTAAAAATACATGTTTTGAAAATTTCGAATTTTGGATAATTCGGATTCCTTTAATGTTTTAATGGACGTCGAATGAAAAAGAGTTTGCTGTATATCCCAAACTTTTGGGGTGGGTTAATATAAATCCCATATGTATGGTCTTAATCTTAGATTTTATCTGGAGGCTGTAGTTAAATTGACGAAGTATCAGAAAATAGGGAACTAAGTTTACTTGTAAATAATTATATGAAGAATTGGAATATGATTTAAACATTCTATTATACAATTACTTCTGTGAACTAGCGACAGCTTCCCTTTCATAACGAATGAATTGATTATGGAAAGTTGGCACAGATATATTTCTTATTTTCCATATTCCGAAATTTATTCGAGAACTTCTGTAATCCGGAGTTGAAATAAAATCAGATTGCATATGGCTTTACGTCACGTCCATGAGCATAGTGTCCACTGCTATTCAGAAAATAAACGACGCAAGATCTACGTCAAAGACGCAAGATCTACGTCATTGCATATCCATACATGACTTCCTTATACCTAGGTACATAGCTAGTCATTCGCTGTCATATAAACACACCTCGAATTACGAACTGTAAGGCATGAGGATAGATGGTAAGTTATATATAGAAGTACGGAGGCGTAACAAGGGATCTAGAATGCTAAAGGTAGGGCGAAACAAAGTTTGGTGCAGTGGAAGTAACTGGTGATTGTGCAAGTGGTCATGGAGTCGGCGAACTAATCTGCGTCCAAAGATTTTGCTTAGTGTGGATGTTAGTTGTATCGGCCGATAAGACGTCACGTCAGAGGGAGGCTTATTAGGCTTTCGTAAAAGTAAGACTTTTGAGTACTTCTAGATTATGGGGAAAAGACCAGTACGAAGTATGAATGTGTAAATGATACTTAATATTGGGAAGACAACAGGAGGAGCGTTCTTTATCAGAGTATAGGTAAGAGCGTCAAAGCCTGGAGCGGAATTTCATTTGTTGAAAAGTGTAGCCTAGATGTCTATAGGTTGAATCGGTATTGCAAGTGGATGGTTTAATTCCACAGCATGATTGTGATTAGGTTGTAAGTGTGGTAATTTGGTGTCTGATCATCTATCGACAGCTGCGTTTAAATGTAAGGGAGTATGACAGCCAGGTAGAGGAGTGAAGGTAGTTTGAAACTGTTCGGGAAATGTGTTGGTTTTGTCTTGATCAGAAAGGGGTGCTTGCTGACTAGCAACTAGTAGGTATGGCGTCCGTTGATATTTTCCGATGAGCTGATTGAACTGTCGCCAATATTTGGTAGCATGTGTATTTTCGTTGAGTTCGTTACAAGTTCTGATCCATAGAAGGAATTTGTATGCTACAAGATAATTATTAATGATGCGCAGACACTGTCTGCGGAGGCGAAGTGCTTCTAAGTTACGACTGCGTGTGTATTCTCTGTAAACACGCCAAGCTGCAGTAACGGGAAGTAGGCATCGTTGAGGAAGTTTAGGTTTATGTGGAGTAACATATGTAGTTGGAATATGCTGCTGTGCTGTTGCCTGTAAAGTTTGAGTGAGACGGATAACAGCGTTGTCAAGATCATCTTGTAATGTTAAGGCGAACTTAGCAGAGACGGATTCTGTAATGGTCTCATTGTAGGCTGGGTAGTTGGCCTGATGATAGAGATACATTTTCTTCTTGGATATGATATTGTACGGAGAAATATTGGTAGTTAATGACAGCTTGATTGGAACATGATCGTTCCCTAATGAATCTACAACGTCAATTGTTATGTGAGTATTGATCGTTCTGGAACAAATTAGAATATCTGGTGTGGTGTTGCTAGATTGGCGAGTTGGCTGAGGTAGAACATGAAAGATGCCGGTTGTATTAAGATTAATAAAATCCAAAAATCACTGTTTCTCATGTTGAGGCCTACTATGAAAATTAATGTCTGTCATGATAATGAATTTACGGTAGGTGTCGGCGAGGTATTGAAAGAATTGGTAAGGTATATCGTGTCTCGGCCTGACATAGATGGTTGCGAAGGCTATTGCATGACCTTTGAGATATGATAACACAACATTATATTCTGGCAATCGCAATGTGTGTGGTAAGGTAATAGTGCGATGTGGTATGCGATATTGTAAACCAATGGCTGTTCCACCGTGCAGACTTGCACCGCTGGGTCCATCGTGTCTGTGGAGAACATATTCGGGACTAACACACGAAATATAAGGAGCAAGAAATATTTCATTGAATGCAAATGCGAGTATATTCTTCTCCAAAAGGAGTTGTTGAGACAACACTTGATGCGTGAGGAGAGGCCTTATGTTAAAAAAATAACAGGTTAAACGCCATAACGGATAAGGCAAGAAGAATGGTAGTACTAGTGAGACGACAGTTCATGTTCAAACAATTGATTCAGTAGGTTAAATTTGGAAATGGACGTTAGATCCACTGTATGTGGCGTGTAGCTGGAGGTTATAGAGAAGCTTGGCAGAGAGAACAATTTGATTGAGAACGTGAGCGTCCTGAAATGACAGTATGTTTTGTAAGGTCAGAGTTAAGAATCTTAATAGATCTTCGACTGTAACAGGGTGTGTCAGTGAGTTTGCAGGTGGGGTGGGATCATCTGAAGTTTTGATGGGAGATACTAATTCTGGCTTATCAGATGTAGGAGCAGGCTTGCCACGACAGCAGTAACTATAAGTAGCATGCTTTTCAGGTGCATTGAATTTGGGCAATTTCGTGTCAGATGACTACCGCTACAATATCCGCATTTGACAGTGTTGATGCAGTCTAATGGTCATTGTAAGTGTGGCATTTCTCGCAGCGGATTGAAAACGAAGGAGGCGTTCGAGACGGTTGTACCTTGTAACGGCGGTGATATACATAGGTCCCATTAGCTAAGAGCTTATCAATAATTTGTTGTTGGTCATTGAAGACATGAACGAGGTAAGAAGGACCAGCATTGTTACGTATCCGAACACATTTCTTGATTTCTAGACCCTCATAGCGACGCTTATCAAAGATCTCATCGTCTGTGAGTTCAGGTTCAATGCCTCAGATAACAACTAATAGGAATGGCGGACGACAAGTTGGTTGAGGTGATTTCCCTTGGCTCGGAGTAAGAGTCGTCAACACTGCCTGCGGTCCAAAGATTTCACATGTAGCCTTGTTTCGAACATGTATATCGAAGTTAGGATTACGAGATTTCAAGATGATGCCATCCCTTTGATAAACATCTGCGCGCGGTATATGTTTATTGATTTGCGTGGAGATTGCGCGTGCAATACGGTGATTAGCGTCCAAGTTCTTCAATATGAAATTATACATTATATCCTGATTAGCTGACAAAGTGCGAGAGGGTGGAGCATTAGCCCTGTCCATCTCTGTATTTTTCGCAGTCACTGAGGCGGTGGGACCTTTTCCACCAGAGCTATAGTGTCTTGGTTTCTTAGCGTCTGATAGCTTGGAGGTTCCAATTGGAGATCGTGAGCGAGATCGAGACTCAGCCTGTTTCGAGGTATCTGCTTTAGTGGTCTTCGTACCAGCACAGTGACCTGGCTTCGTAGCTGTGCACTTTCCTCCCGTCGGGGATGGGGCCATGATGACGATTTAACCTAACAGAGTATGTAACTGAAACGAAAGTGTACTGTATGAGAAGATGAAGATGAGGAATGATGCAATAACTGGCCTCTTTCGGGCGAAACCTTCTATCTCGCCGCACCACTACGTAGTGTTCTATCGATCATGAACGATTCGATCATTATGAACGAATCATAGCGTGAATCAAATGAATCATGATTCTTTTCACAAATGAATCTATTCTTCTAATGAATCATTTGTACTTCTCACTGAATTGCTTGCCGTGATCGAAATGATTCTAGAATCACAAACTTCCAGCTTGTGTGAGACAATTAGTGAGGTTTCTTCTGCAAATGCGCTTGCAGTTCACGGGCAGTGAAAAAAAAACTATATGCGCCCCTTTTCTTTCTGCTTTTGTAGACGCGTTCAATTTTTTTCATTTTGCGTGGTAGTGTTGTTTCCTAGGAAGGAAGGAAGCCGCGTTGTTAGAAACAGATTACTTCAAAATGAACTTGACTGTTGCTTGCTTCTCTTCATGAGATACTAACAGTGTTGCTCAATTAGATGTAATACGATTTCGTAGTTAATATTAACATACTCTTGATGAGCATTTATCGATTTTATTAATATACTGTACGTACATTGGTTAAAACTATTATCATCACTTTCAACTGCACTAGCCAAAAAGATCAATTTTAATGTTTCATAATCAACTCAAAGTACTATATTATATTCAATCTAAATACAATATTTACACAGAAAAAGTACACTGTAAAATATTTGTACTGTACGTAATGGATTTTACCAATGTATACATACATAGAAAAACGAACGTAGATTGTTTCTGGGAAGATAGTGTATTCCATCTCTCAGTAGAAACACTTGTCCACATGGAACGAAGCTTAGTGGTACCTACTTTTCACTTTACTACTATTGAAATAGACAGAAGACACAAATTGTTTTCTAAGCTTCCGTGTAAACAAGGAGATGTGGGAGACCCAGGATCAATTCTCAGCGGGAGATCATGTGGTTCGACTTCCATATGCAATCACTAGTCCACGTCTCATATAGCCTCGCTGTTCAACCGGATTTAAACTCAAAAACAGCTCAACCCAAATTTAACTAACTAATGGTTTTCTCCTAGAAATATAGACGAACAGTGATGATTTCAGGAGTAGCCGGGAAGACAATCCCCTGGGCTAAGAAGTTTCCTCTGGGATATTTCTCAGATTGCATTCAATTGGGGTTACCGGTATTTTCGCAAATATATGTTCATCTTTAGCTTCTTGAGGTAGTGGTGGCTCAAGGTAAAGCTTTCACCTCTGATGAATGGGATCCCTGGTTTTCTCTTACTTGCGCCAAATGTGCTTTATGGTGGTCAAACACCATATATGTGGGGTTTCTAGGGTGTTCTCCAGTTTTCGCTCACTTTCTTCATTTCACCATTTCATTCATTCTCATCATCATCGGTTTCTTTAGTCTACATGATGATAACCATGGAACGTAAAAGTAAGATTTCATTTATTCAAAGTCTCCCCGAGGGAAAACTTTTAAAATGATCACATTAATATTAAATATATGTTAATGTGTTAACTCCCTTTCTTCTCTAGCCCAAAGGAAGTCAAATAGATCATTATTTTTTGCCAGTCAAGAAAAAAATATAGCATATTTTTAGAATGTAATAGGATAAAATAGAAATCTTACAGTTTAACGTTCCACGTTTATGTCCATTAGCATAAGGAAAACGAATGATTAAGTCAAGTAAGTGACGATGGAAGAATAGGCGGAATGAGAGTGTGGGAGGAAAAAAGAATACCCCCTACAAAACACATGGGCAACATAATTTACACCTCAAACTTACTTAGCAGTGGATCAAACCAGGGACTCACGCAAAGGAGGTAACAGCTTTATCAGTGAGCCATGGTAACCCCCAGGATAGAATTGAATGAATTGCGATATAACAATTTATTTTCATTAATCATCCGTCTCTTTAGCTTATAGGACATAACTGTAAGACTTATAACAACCAAAGAAATTCATTAACATGACTTGTATTTTATAAAGTTTATATGACCTGGGGGACCTGGGACCCCAATATATAAATCAGGACTTAAAGATCATGTATCCTCTTATAGGCCAATATCTCTTCTTTCTGTAATATCAATTTTCTGCGAAAAAATAATCAAAGACAAGCTACTTAAATTAACCTCACCTTACATCCACAGTTCTCAGCACTGCTTTCTACCGAAAATCTCAAGTCTCTCAAACTTAAGTACTCTTCTTTCCTGTGCAGTCAAAATTATGAATAACAATACTCAATTAGATGTTATCTACTTTGATCTCTCGAAAGCCTTTGATTCTGTCAGTCACATTCATTTTCTTCATAAGCTCTTCAATAGATTTAATGTACATGGCAAATTTCTCTCTCTAATCACAAGCTACTTGAAGGACCGTAAACAGAGAGTTGTTCTTTCAGGGGCGACTTCTAACCCCCAACCAGTGATCTCAGGGATGCCTCAGGGGAGTGTACTTGGGCCTCTGCTGTTTGACCTGTATATGGATGATCTCTACACGCACTTATTAGCTCAACCTAGTGGCCTTCTGCTTTTTGCAGACGATTGTAAGTTATACAGAGAAATATCATGTCTCCATGACACAATTGAGGTGAGGTGATTTTAGTTTAGCGTCCCTTTCAGCATCGAGGCTATATGAGACGTGGACCTACTGATTAACGTGGAATCCGAACCACATGAGCTCCCGCCGGGAATCGAACCCAGGTCTCCCACGCCAAAGGCGCGTACGCTAACCGCTTAGCCACGAGGAGCTCACATGACACAATTGCTCTACAGGAAGACATAAATTACCTTATAGGCTGGTGTGAAATGTGGCACTTGAAACTCAACAGTAAGAAATGTTACAGTATTACTTTTACTTTGAAAAAGTATCCTGTTCCCTCCACATACCATATCAACGATTCCCCTAACACACTTTCTGCTAGTCATAATGATCTTGGTGTCATCTTTGATTCAATCTCACATTCTCTGACCACATCTCCTCAATATTAAAGAATTCAAAGCGCATGTTGGGACTTCTTTATCGATTCACCGAACTACGCACTGTTTCTTCATTAGCAACTTTTTATAAAACTTTAATAGCGCCCAAGATCGAATACTGCTCTCCCGTATGGGCCATGGCCGCACCTACACATCTCTCCAGAATTGATTCAGTTCTCAATTTCTTCCTCGCTATAGTCCGTTTTCGTGTTCCTGCACTTCGAGTATTATCTAAGAAGGAACTGTTGCGACATCTTAATATTCAGACTCCTGAAGTACGCAGAATTATCTCTGACCTGAAATATCTTCATAAAATAGTTAATGGAAACTTAAGATCGGAAATATTACTTCAGGAACTATCTTTGCGTGTCCCTTCCCGCATCACCCGGAATACCCACCTATTCCATCTTGCCCGTCCTAGGTTGGCTACTATACATAGGTCTCTTTTTTTATATAGAATACCAAACTGTTATAATCAAGTAAACTGATGTGGACATTTTTTCCAGCTACCCAGTGTTTGAAGGAGCAATTAAACGAGTTTTGACGGAATAGTTTTACTTTTACACTCTTTTTTCTGTTGTTGTTATTGTTGTCTTGTTTTTTCTTTCTTTTGTTAGCATGTACCTGTGTAAAATGGCAAAGTTATGCTGTATCTGGGAATTTGTTCAATAAATAAATAAAATAATACGAACCAAAAATGAATATAGAACTATAGACTCATTGTGTAATGCTTTCTGTATTTAAAACCAAAAGCATGAATGTAGTCTGTAAAGAGCTCTATATTCTTCCCTATAATAATATGTACGACTATAAGAAGATGAAAATAAATTGTTCCCGTGCTCGTACCCCGTGAAAATCTTATGGAGTATATTTCAACAAAGTATTTCCTCGCAAAACTGAAATTGGCAATTTAAAAAAAGTGGAGATTGCAACAGTTTTAGTCTTTGCCTAAAGCCGTAATATGAAAACAGCATGCAAAAATAACAACAATGGGAGTAGAGCAAAACCATATTATGCCAGTTCCCGAGCCACTCCACTTATCCCAAGGCAGCGCCGTCTTCGTCATGTGGCAAAGATAATACACGAGATTGCATTTCCTCACAAGGAATTTATGAAGTTGCGCAGAAAAGAAGTGCAGTAGCTCAAGCGATTAATATGATCGAATAATTCCCACTCAATTCATATGATCGAATTACAGGGGCGTGTAGTGCGTATTACCGCTGTTACCGACGGCAACGATAAAAATATGACAGTTTTCTGTTGTTTTCGTATGTCTCTAAATTTCATCATAAATATGGGAAGATGTTTACATATTTTCCTTTTCTTTTATTTTTTTATTTATTTATGCCGCATTTACAATGTGAATGAATGCAACATGCCAGCGCCAAATACGAATATACTGTTGTTGATACTGCGGGTTTCAGAGGTAACGAGAACCCCCATAGCGATCATTCACTCCAGTAGCACCTTTCAGTGTGCCAGCCAGAAGCATCCTGCGCGCTCGTATTTGGACTTTCGGAATAACCCTTTATGTTAACGTTCGGCTGACTGGATCAGGAAAAAATAGGAACGTTCCCTGGCAAAACGAGGAGAATCTAGAATATCATCGGCATGTTTATTCTACTCGCTAGAGAGAGCTCCTCCATGACTAAGCGGTTAGCGTACGCGCCTTTGGCGTGGGAGACCCGGGTTCGATTCCCGGCGGGAGCTCATGTGGTTCGGATTCCACGTTAATCAGTAGGTCCACGTCTCATATAGCCTCGCTGCTGAAAGGGACGCTAAACTAAAATCAACTCAACCCAACAACTCTACTCGCTATAGAGGATCGAGCTGATAGTGATTCAACTACTGTTTCGTTTGCTTTCCCATTCCAAGGATGGAAACTTGGCTGCAGTGCTTAAAGTCAGCTGGTATAAGCCGGTTATGCATCTGAACGTTAGAAAATCAACCGGTATGGCATACCGATAAAAATAACTGATTTAAATTATAATTTGTGTGTAGAAAAAAATATATCCTGTATACATGTTTAATCCTGAGCCGTATGTTAAGTCTCGGTTACCAAAAGGAAGGCCCAGTGCAGATTACAGATAAGTGTTTCTTTCAGAAAAAATGTTCCAGGACGGCACACTTAGTATACGGAGGGGTACATGTTATCTTCACACAGTACTATTATATTTATTTTTATATAGACGTATTATTTTGGTCTCCTCCGGGGACACTCTCAGAGCTCCGTGGGGGCAGTGTCCCCCCAAAAAAACTGTCTGGAAGAAACACTGCAGAAGATGTCAACAACGAGAAAAGAAGGAAGATGGACCTTATAAGAAACTGTGGTGGATACTGTAACTTAAGATTCAGAAGCCAGATTGGTAAAAAATAGTTTAATATTCTAACCGTGTTCTAAAGTATACCTATATACAATGTGTTTTGTACATTTTTAGAAGTCCACACTTATGTAAAAAGTATAAAAATTTTACACTTTGAGCTGACTAGTGATCAGCGCAAGTGTTGATCTTGCAGTTTGTGCAAGAATCTTGCATACAAGACCAAAACCAAGACCAAGACTCTTACGCACAAATCTTGCACAAGTGCTGGTACTACTTGATTTTTTATAGAATGTGAAAAGGAAGGGGAAAAAATCATTACATCTTTCACATTAATTTCTTGGCTTCTGTAACAATGCCGCTGAAGTGTGCGTTCCAGTAGTTTATGCAATCCGTGTGAGCTGATCTGCCCCTGTAGGTACAGTATGTCGTTTCCTGAATCAGTCATTCACGACACGACCGAGAGCAAACGTCTATGAATTGTTACAAGGTATAGAAACTTCAGAGTCTGATTTACTTTGGTCATCATTTGATTCATTTACGACGGCCCATGATTGGATTTTGGGAAATCATACACTGAGAAAAATTTTCATAGAAAATTTAACAGTAAAGACATGTAAAGTTGATTTTTTCGTAATTCCGTACTTAAAATACGTGCATTTGGACTTGAAACCATAATGTTAATTTATCATGTGGCGAAATGGAAATACAACATGCTGCATTTTGTCTTTTATGAAAAATCTGTAGTACGCAATAAATATACGTAACGACAGAAAGGTTTTCAGTTCTGTAATGTTAAGAATACATTCCAGACTGGACAGAAAATGTGACGTAATCCACGAGAGATAAATGCCTTTCAGGAATGAAAATATTACAGGTTATCCTATCCAGTACGTGTTTTTTGACATGAGTAAGGAAAATATCGCAGGAAGGACAAATAGTCTTTGTAATGCATTTTTTACATTATAATGTTAAAAGAAACTCAGTAATGTGAAAATGTTCGTAGTAAAGTGCAAACTTCACGTCAGTAATGAAATGTTGTCATGATAATGAGACCTACCCATTCTACACTGCAAAGATCAAACAAATCCGAACTTTACAGACATTATGCAAGGAGACGAAATGTTTTATCATTACTTTTAAAAGACAGTCTAAGGAAAACATGATTACGTACAATTGCTACGTACAACTGACCTTTCACTCGGAAAGTGCGACAAATAAAGTACGTAAAGGTATGATAGAAAGTCATTATAATGTTATATATCCCAGAAAATGGATAAAACTACATTTAGAACGAGTAATTTACAGTAAGTAATGGGAAAAAGTCCTGAAACTCTGTGTAATCATACAGTTGTTTGGTATTAAAGTCTGTATTGTCATGTTACTTTAATATTACCATACAGACAGTAACGCATTACTCCAGTTATAATAGGTGGGGAAAAAGAAATGCAAAATTTCCATCACCCACAATTCTACACTATATGAAAAAAACCGGGACGTTTTTGTGCTAGGACAGAAGAATAACAGATATGGCGGACAGATGGCAGCACTATTGACTTGTAACTTTTATCCAACAATTCACACGTTCACAAAACTATTATTGAGACAGATGGGCATACAGAAAACATATAACATTATTTGTTACTTGGTATAAATGCCAAAGATACTGCGTAAAGCTTTGATTATTTCAAACAATAAAATCATGCTAATTTTCATAGCCAGTACAGAAGTTATTTCTGATATGCTTGGAAGACATGCGTGGGGTGCCCAACCCGCACGCTCCTCACCTCCAACCCAATCTTCACCACCATCTTACCGCTTCTCCTCTTAACGATCTCATAACTTCTGAAGATATCTCCTCCGCCATCCGATCAAAACGAAACACGGCCCCCGGCTTTGATCACATTACCTATAAACTCATCAAATCATCTCCTCCCATCCTCTTTTCACTTCTCGCAACCATCTACAACTTCATTCTTCGCACCGGATTTTACCCTCCCCAATGGAAAATCTCCAAAACTCTCCTTTTCATCAAACCAAACAAACCTCCTACTGCACTCTCATCATACCGACCAATCCAACTAACATCAGTCCTTAGCAAAATCTTTGAACGCATTCTAGTCAGTCGTCTGCATACTCATCTTTCCGACCTTAATCTCATCCCTCTACATCAAGCCGGCTTTCGCCCACATATCAGTATTTCTGACCAGCTTCTGCGCCTCACCACTGCTATAACAAATCATTATAATACCTCAAAACCATCTTGTCTGTTACTGTTCGATCTGGAGAAGGCTTTTGACAAAGTTTGGCATGCCGGCCTCATCGCAAAACTTCACTCTTTCAATCTTCCTATCTCATACATCCGATGTATACTTTCTTTCCTTTCCAACCGTATGACTTATATTAATATCAACCAATCCCTTTCCTATCCGATCTTTCTTCACTGTGGCGTCCCTCAGGGATCTGTCCTTTCACCTCTTCTATATATTTTATATGTCGCCGACATGCCCGCTCTCCCACCACATGTCTCAGTATACCAATATGCAGATGATACCGCTTTTCTTGCCACATCTAATACTGTTCAAAACATAAATAAAACACTTCAGCAGGCAATTGACGCCTTTACCTCCTGGTGTTCCAAATGGCGCCTCACCATCAATTCTCTCAAAACACAAGCTCTTATTTTTCTCCCACCTCGTTGCCGCTCACGCATCCATCGCAATCCTTCACTTCTTCACCTTAATGTAAACGGCACTTTCATCCGCCCATCATCACAAGTTACCTACCTTGGGATCATTTTTGATTCTAAACTCAGTTGGAAACCACACCTACAAAAGATTCGATCACAGGCAACGAACCGCTTAAACCTCCTCCGACGGCTAGTGGGCACAACCTGGGGCTTACATACCGACACCGTCATTACGACCTATAAAGTATTCCTCCGACCTGCTCTTACACATGGCCATATCTGCTGGATCTCTGCCCCTGATGAACTATATAATCGACTCGCCATCTCTGAAAGACATGCTCTCCGACTCGCTTATCGCATCAAACTACCAGCACCGACTGCCGACCTCTATCGCCGAATTAACTTTCCAACAATACTTCCACACTTAGAAGCACTTCGCACTAAATATATTATAAAAGTCATTGCAGAAGGAAATCCGATATTCCTTGACACCTTTCAACAGGATATCATATATGATACGCCCCCACGTCACCAAGCCACTCCTCTCCAACATCTTCTCACTTTATACCATAACACTCTAGACGACGATGACCCTCAAAAGGCCGACTTTGCCATCTATCATCCACCTCATCTTAGTCCATGCATTTATCCATCTCTGCACTAGTGTTCCATCATTGTTGCTAGCAGCGGGCTTCATCTGTCTTCATCAGCCCTGTGACGCCCCAGGGCAGAAGATAACCATTCACTCGTCCATACTAACATTACCCTTGTGTTTGTGACGTCTACCTGCACTTCACCTCATCTCTCATTAAAAAAAAAATAAAAAATAAAAAAAATAAAAAAATAAAAATAAAAAAATAAAATAAAAAAAATAATAAAAAATAAAAAATATAAAATATAAAAAAAAAATTAAAAAAATAAAAAAATAAAAATAAAAAATAAAATAAAAAAATAATAAAAAATAAAAAATATAAAATATAAAAAAAAATTTAAAAAAATAAAAAATAAATAAATACAAAAAAAAGCCCACAAATAAAAATGAAATGAAATAAAATAATGCTCCAAACCCTCAATGCCAAAGATGCCCACAACTAAGAATGAAATAAAATAAAATAATGCTCCAAACCCTCACTGCCCCCTATAAATAAAGCCAACTCCCCGTACTTATAATCCTCGTCCCGAAGAAAGGGCGTAACCCTTTGACCGGCTTAACCCTAAAAAAAAAAAAAAAAAAAAAAAAAAGTGGGGTGCCCAGGACATCATTCATGATACCCCTCCTCAACATCAATCCACACCTCTTCAACATCTTCTTACTCTGTACCATACGACTTTAGACGATAATGACCCCCACAAAGCCGATTTTGCTATATACCGTCCACCTCATCTTAGTCCATGCATTTATCCATCTCTGCACTAGTGTTCCATCAATGTTGCTAGCAGCGGGCTTCATCTGTCCTCATCAGCCCTGTGACGCCCCAGGGCAGAAGATAACCATTCACTCGTCCATACTAACATTACCCTCGTGTTTGTGACGTCCATCAGCACTTCACCTCATCTCTCATAAAAAAAAGCAATAAAAAAAATAAATAAATAAAAAAATAATAATAATAATAATAAAAAAAGATGCCCACAAATAAGAATGAAATGAAATAAAATAAAATAATGCTCCTAACCTCAATGCCCCCTATAAATAAAGAAAATTTCCCCATACCTATAACTCTCGTCCCGAAGAAAGGGCGTAACCCTTTGACCGGCTTAACCCTTAAAAAAAAAAAAAACGTGGGGTGCTATACATACTGATCCAAGGAGCCTAACCTCTCTTGTGTATGTTAATGTGCTAGCTAGGACCAAGTGTAGCATACGCATTTGTGAGCACAGCACACGTACAACACTTAGAGGGTTGACGGAAGTTTTCACTTTCGGAGGGCAAACTTGCTTTTTGAATCTCAATAATAATCTTCTCTTTCATTTTCATCTTCATTTGGGCTTCGGCCCTAGGATTCATCACCACTATGGCGGACTCTGGCAACTCACTTGGACAATCGAATCTTGGTCGACATTCTGGCTTACCTCAAACTCTTCATACTAATCCAAGCACTTCACTATCACAACCGGCATACCGAGGACCATCCACTCGCACCCGGCATTTCTCGTGGGGAAACGAGCCTTTGCCAAACGCATCTAAAGATCGGCATCCATCTAACGAGTCTACACAATCTGCGAAACGTATACGGTCCCGTTCACCTCTCGCTTCAATGGATATCGAGGTCGATCCACAGCACAACACTACTGCGGTGTCTTCAAATCTTGTTTCAACACAAGCTAATATCGAACTTCATCACTTCCTTCTTACTGACTACGACGTTAAATACACAAATCCAAAAATGATCTTTCTTCAAATAATGAAGTACGTTCCTCGAGTACGGGACACCCTAGCTCAAATAGTTAAGACCAAAAATGGCTATATTCTTAAATCGAAGGATCCAAATTTTGGAATAACTATACGGAATAAAGCTTCTTACGAAATCTTTGGTAAGAATGCTAAACTGTCGAAACTAACGGACAAACGACAGAAGCAGCCTCCGCCACCTAGAAAACCGCCTTTTCTATCAGTTGTGATCAAAGGTGTTTCACCCGATCTGACAGATGCAGAAATTCAGGAGGAACTTAAACAAGAAGGCATTTCAGTTGACAAATGCATTCGCATAAGAAATAATAATGGCCCGACATATCTAGTCCGCGTTCTGTCACAGCGACAAGACACAATTGATTACCTTCTTCGTTTTGGTGCACCTATATATAAGCGAATCCATCGGGTTGAACCGTCTAAGACTAACGGACCATTACTGATTCGCTGCGAAAAGTGTCAGATATACAATGACCACAATACAGCCAACTGTCCTAATCAACCGAAATGTGGCTATTGTTCGGGGCTCCATGACACCAAAACTTGTCCTAATCTCAAAGGGCCACCTAAATGCAACACATGTGGTAGTGGACTTCATCCCACGTACAGCTACCGTTGCAAAGCTAAACCAGCACCAGCACCTGAACGTCCAGAATTAACTGTGCCATTAAAAACAACAGACACTACAGTTCAACCCAATCAGTCCATATTACCTCCACTCACAGTAGAAGATTTTCTCCGCTTCACCAGTTTAGTTCTTCAAAACATTTTTCCATTCCAGAGAGCCCATATTACGCAACATATCATTTCTGCCGCAAAGTCAATTTTTCACATAAATCTTCATGCCACCTACTCCAACAATTATGTTCACTTCCATGTTGGATCTCTGGAAACTGCAGTCTAAATTCATATATATACTTTTCATTATGAAGATTAGTTTTCTCTTTGTTAATATTCGATCATTTTTTCAACATAGACGTTTATTAGAAGCTCTGTTACTCGAGGAACATATCAATGTATTTGCACTCAATGAAACAGCGTTGAAACCAAATATATTAGCTCGCATTCCTGGATATCTACTACTACGTCATGATTATCATGACCACATGGCTCGTGCCCAAGGTGGAGTCGCAATAGGACATTCTCCAAAATATCCGATTAGAACATATACCCCACAAGCTTTCGATAATATCCCGGAATACCTTCTTTGTTCCATATACTTCCCATCAATAACCATAAATTTCAGCACAATCTATATTAGACCACGCCAACCTATACCGTTAGAATATTTCAGATACATAGCGAATACCCTTTCCAATATCATTATCATGGCAGATATTAATATCCACAGTCGGAGTGCTCGAGAGAAAGATGAATTTCAACAGTATATAACTGATCATCATCTTTATATGCATGTTCTTCCTAAGCACACCAGGCCTATAAGCCAAACTACACCAGATGTTGTCATTACATCTCTGAATCTCATAAATAAGTGCCAGCTTGAAGTGCTTGATTCTATTGGTAGTGACCATCATCCAGTTAAACTAACGTTAACATATGGACTTCCAGCTCGTCCTGTTATTGCGCCTCGCTCTGTCTTGAGATACGATAAGGCTCATTGGCCTGAATTCCGACAAGAAATTGAGGATACTCTTCATAATGTAACACCACCTACGAATGATATCGACCTCGCTTCTTGTCTCAATACTATAACTACTGCAATACAACATAGCTCTCAACATCACATTCCAATAGAACAAGTTCATCCTTATAAACCGAAATTGCCTCCAAGCTACCTCGCACTTGCACAGAAGGCGCGGCAACATCTTCGCGATTATTATCGAACAGGAAACCGTGAATCTCTTCAGCACCACCGTCAATGGCAACGCACAGTTAAGAACTATCTGGATGCATATAAACGCAGGAATTGGATTAAAACCTGTACCAACTTATCTGAGGATGCACATCCTTCTCGATATTGGAAGCGTTTCAATCAACTTTCTGGAAAGAACACCAAAACTACCTATCCTCTCATTGACCATGGCACACCTCTGTTTTCGGATCAAGATAAAGCAAACGCCTTTGCTACTCAGTTACAGTCAGTATTTACTCCCTCTGCCGCTTCCACACGTTCAGAACGGATAAATATATCTAGCATCCCTGCTCTGCAGCCCTCCACAGAGCATGTCATAGATCCGGAACTTCCTCTTACAGCACCTATCACCACTGCTGAAATTCACACCGTACTAAAGAGGAAAAAGAATACAGCACCAGGAATTGATAACATCTCTTACCGTCATATCCAAGAAGCTCCACAATCATTACTGGTCCTCCTTGTTGCAATCTTCAATTTCATCCTACAAACTGGTTACTATCCACTGGAATGGAAAGTATCGAAGTTCTGCATGTTTCACAAACCAAATAAGCCTATACATTCTGTCAGCTCATATAGACCAATCCAACTTACTTCAGTGTTCAGTAAGCTACTAGAGAAAATTCTCGTGTGCCGGCTTCATTCATATCTGGAAGAACGCAACATACTACCTATTCATCAAGCAGGCTTCAGACCACGTTTCTCAATTAACCCGTAACTGCTGTTGTGGGTCTCACAGACCCGTGAAGAAAATTTTACGTTGCGTAGTACTACTTTCTAACACGTGAGCGCTGTTGTCTTCCGAGTAGCTGCATGTCAGTGTGAACTGAGACTGGTGGCTGAACAGTTGTGATTATTCTACGCTTGCAGTTAGATCTACACGTTGTGGATGGGTCTGTGTGACCCACAACAGTGGCAGCGTAACTTTTTTCATTTTGCTGTGCAATCTATTTTAGTGATATTATTTGTTGTTTATGCAATGGAGAGGGAAGCAAACGCACGAAATATTTCAGTGACAGATCCACGATTTCAATCGTACATTCAATCTGTTATAGACGAAGTTAGTGATAGTGATATTTCTGATAACGATCCAGATTATCTCACATGTCCCAAAGAAAGGTACAGCAGTAATTTTGGTATCATCCATGCACCATACGAAGGGGAATGTGGATGAACTACCAAAAATAATAAGTTATTACAACATGAAAGGTGGAGTGGACTCTTTGGATGAAAAATGCAGTGTCTATTCAACTAGTCGCCGAACACAAAGATGGACCATGGCTATATTTTTTCGCATCCTGGATATTGCAGGGGTGAATGCTTTTATTTTGTTCTCTGCATTCCCACAAACTAAGACACTTTCCAGATTAGACTTTATGAAAGCTGTTGCTCGTGAACTTGTCCAACCCAACATCAAAAACAGACTGTCAAACTCTCACATGAGCCTGGAGTTACGAACATCCATGTCGAGAGTTCTTGGTATTACCGAAGAAGAATCACACCAACAAGCCAGGGAGGGAAGCACATTGGGAAAAAGGAAGAGATGTTAATTTTGTGGCTCAGCAAAAGACAGGAAAACACAATACCAGTGTGTGTCATGTTTCAGACCTTTTTGCTTAGAATGCGCCAATACAATGTGCACTCCATGTCTGAATCTTGTGAAAAAATGAACAAAAAAGTGCAGACATGTTTACCTCCTCATGTTTTAGTTATTAGGGAGTGAATTGTGTACGTATTGCAATATTTCTTTTTTTGAACACTATTCCGACAAAAGAATGCGATTGTTGTGTCACAACCAGCATTGTTATGCACAGAAAAAAATGTAACTGTTTAACTACTTTATTACAAACGAAAAAAGAGCCATTTAATTTAATTTAATTTTTCACAAAAAAATTTCCTTTTCTTTTTGGTATTTGCTAATGTGAAATATTCCAAGGACTGAAAAACGTCAGAAAATACAGATATTTGTATTATTGAATCAAGCTAGTGTCATTTATAAACATAAAATAGTGCTGGGTCTAATAGACCCAACAACAGTGTTAGTGTAACACAATTTGACAACAGTAGTTAAGGGTTAATGACCAATTGCTTCGCCTTAGCACTATAATCACAAACCAGTATAACAAAGCATTCCCATCATGTCTTATACTCATGGATTTAGAAAAGGCTTTTGATAAGGTTTGGCATTATGGACTAATTCAAAAACTTCAGTCACTCAACCTTCCTATGTGCTATTTGAGGCTCATTCATTCTTTTCTTACACATCGTATTGCTTACGTCACTGTTGGTAATGTGCTCTCTTGGCCTATATTTCCGTTTACTGGAGTTCCTCAGGGATCAGCTCTTAGCCCCTTACTTTATATACTTTATTCTTCCGACATACCTCCAACTCCGCACAATGTATTTAGTTTTCAATATGCGGACGATACGGCTTTCCTTGCTCTTGGCAAAACTGTACATCAACTTAATACTGCTCTTCAAACTACACTTAATAATTTCATCACCTGGTGTAAGAAGTGGCATCTAACTATCAACGAAGAAAAAACACAAGCAATAGTGTTCTTGCCACCTAAAAGACGTTCCAGAATTCACAGGAACCCAACTCTTTTCCGAGTCACCGTAGATGGATATCTTATACATCCTACATCAACTGTTACCTACTTAGGCGTGGTCTTCGATTCCAAGCTCACCTGGAACGCCCACTTGAAGAAACTAACAGATAAGGCTAAAAATAGATTGAATCTCTTACGCCGACTCACTGGAACAACTTGGGGCCTCAAAGCGGATGTCTTGCTTCACACCTATAAGGCGTTTCTCCGCCCCGTCCTCACTTATGGACATACGGCCTGGTGCAATGCTTCTGCTTCATATTACGAAAAGCTCTCCATACTGGAGAGACACGTGATTCGTCTAGCCTATCGCCTTAAACTACCATATCCCACATGGCTCACCTATGAATACATCTCCTTTCCGAAAATTACTGAACATCTGGCAGAACTACGTATTAGATACGTCAACTCTCGCATACACACAGGTCATCCGCTCTTTTTAGACATCCTTCACTCCGACGCTCTCACCGACTCCACCTTTCGGTACAAACTTTCACCATTAAATATATTTATATCTATATATATCAACAATACGCACCTGACACCGGACGAACGAGAAATCTACATTTATTTCATTGGTGATCACATTCCTCATCTTTTTCCATTATTGCACAGAGATCCACACCATTAACAAGGGCTTCCACCTGTGTTCATCAGTCCCGAGTCGCCCCGGGACAGAAGATATAACCCTGCATCTGTGTGATTAACACATTTATGTTTGTGACGTTCTAGCACTTCATCTCATTTCTCATCTTCATTACTTTACGATTTCTCTGGCCACATGTTGCACCTATTCCTTATCTTTGATTCTCTTGCACTTATCATATATATATATATATATATATATATATATATATATATATATGTTTTTTGCACTATATCATTATGTACTGTTACAGTTATTCTAGTTATATATATTATGTTTATTAGCATTAATAAAAATAAATGTAAAATGTTGATATGAAATTAAATGATGACGAGTTCACAACCCTCTTAATAGATGTTCCACTTCAGCTGATAATAAAGAATACCTCATAGCCCATCCCCTACCTTTTATTGCACCTATTTTTGTATATAAGAATCACATTCCAAAGAGAGGGCGTAACCCTCTGAGCGGCAGGAGGATAAAATCTATTACCCACAGACTCGAATTCTCTCTAAGAGTATTTATAACGTCTCTTCCTCCTTAACTAACAAAAAAAAAAATGGGGTGCTATACTTTTCCAGAGCTTGCTCTGAAGCGTTGTCAAGTGCATGATAACGAGTTTTGGATTATCCTTCCTCTTCCACATCCTGAGCTTCTTGTCTGTCTCTCTCTTGAGATCCTCTCGTCAGACTTATCCAGTCAAGGGCGGTCGGATCGAGTCAGGGGGGTTGCTCCACCTGGACAACTATCCAAACGGGTTGTCCTACCTTCATCATCTCATTCATTCATTCATTCATCCTTGATCAGCATCACATATACGAGAGTGACAGCTTATTATTCTCCCGGTCTGCAAGATGGCGGACCCCAATGCTTCTGGTGGACCCATAGTGGATGGCCGACATGGTAACTTACCACCTGTTTTCCTTCCTCCCTCCGCTTCGGCCACGAAGGTGGTCAAGCGGAAGGATACGGGTACTAGACAACGAACCCAGTCGGGCAGTTCAACTGCTTCTACTACATCAAACGTTTCCACGCGGTCCAGATCACCACGAAGCAAGCAGTTATATTCTGATACTGTAACGCAGCCTCGCCATCAGGCGAAAAAGCAGCATCGAGATAGACCGTCAGACTCTTCGGATATGGATGCAGCCGATAGCCACACTGATAACGCCGCTAATCATAATAAATCATCTCTCATGGACAATCATATTGCAAATAAACCCTCTCTTCACTCATTTCTTCTTCAACAATACGATACCAAGTTCAGCAACGAAAAGTTCATAACTATTCAACTTCGGAAATATTTACCTAGCATTCCTTTAACAGAAGTCGTTAAAACCAGAAACGGATACATTTTCAAATCGCCAGACCCACAATTCGCCATTACAGTCCGGAACAAGGCTTCATTCGAAATCTTCGGCAAACAGGCTACCATCACATCACTCAGCTCTACTCGACGCAAACAAGCACCGCCACCGAGACGACCTCCACTACTTTCCGTCGTGATTCGGGGAGTCGACCCCACTTACAGTGATGAGGAGATTCATGAAGAACTTCAATACGAAGGACATACCGTCAGCAAAGTTATTCGTATTCGAAATAATGCTGGACCCACTTACATGGTACGTGTCCTCACCTCATCTCAAGACACGATCGATAACCTCCTCACTGAAGGGGCACTAATCTATAAACGTAAACACCGTGTCGAACCATCGCGTTCTTCACCACCTTTGCCTCTCAGAAGTGAGAAGTGTCAGGTGTACAACTCTCATCATACTTCTCAGTGCACCAACTCTACCGTGTGCGGTTACTGTTCTGGGCCTCATCAAACTCGTAACTGCCCAAACATGCAACAACCTCCAAAATGCCCCACGTGCAATGATCAACACCCCGCATATAGTTATAAATGTAAAGGCAAACCTACAGCCCAAGAATCTCATCCGGAGCTTGTTGTTCCTTTGCGGGCTGCAGAACCGACAGTTTCTACCAACCACACAGTTGACGATCCGGTTACCGTTAGCAAACTTCTCGAATTCATTGCTCTGACATTGCAAAATATACATCCATTCCAACGTCAACATGTTCAACATATTATTGCTTCCGCCAAATCCACTTTTCATGTGTCATTATACGCTACATACTCCAACAACTACGTTCACTTCCACACCACCAAACTCGAAACAGCAGTATAATTATAGCAACTATGGATATAATTTTCTTATTTCTCAATATCTGTTCTCTTCTTAAACACAAAGCAGTATTTGAGACTCTCTTAATGGAAGAAAACGTTACAGCCTTTCTGTTAAATGAAACCTTTCTAAAGCACACTACTTCCTGCACTATTCCGCGATACACATTATTACGTCATGATAGTTCCATCCCAGCAATCAGAGCCAACGGAGGTGCTGCGATAGGTTTTCGTCATTCAATTCCATTTCGTTCACATCCGTGTCCTGTATTACATATCCCCGAATACGTCATCGCTACCTTATATTTCAAAAACATCGCTCTTACCCTAGCCACAATCTACATCCGCCCCGGCCTTCCCATTCCGCACGAGTTCTTTTCACATATCTCTCAATCATATAAACATTTTATTCTTGCCGACATCAATCTTCATAGCCGTTCTCAAGCAGAACGCGATGACTTTAAGGACTTCATCACAGTCAATACCAGCGGCACTCTGCTGGACCTACCGTCCCCAACTCGTCCCATCAGTAATACTACACCGGATATAGCATTGGTCTCCAACACTATCATCACCCGTTGTACAGTAACTGTTTTGGACTTAATGGGGAGCGACCATGCGCCCATCAAGCTCATTTATCATTCCCGCCTTACTTCTCCTACAGCATCACCTTCACCACGTCTATCACCACGTTACGATAAAGCTGATTGGTCATCGTATCGCTCCTATATATCAAACTCATTGGCAGATTACGAATCCCCAACTACAGAAGATGAACTCACACACCAGGTTGATACAATCACCACTGTAATTCAACAGGCTTCCTCTCTATATATTCCACAGTCTGAATCCATTCCATATCGGCCGAAACTTCCACCATATCTGGCTATTGTTCGCCGCTCACGTCAGTCATATCGAGAATTCTTGCGCACCCGCAATCCGGAAGCTCTATGCCTTCATCGTCAACTCCAAAGACAAGTTCATAACTACATTTCGGCTTATAAATTACGTCAGTGGGTGAAAACCTGCAATCATCTTTCAGACACAGCTCATCCTACTCTGTACTGGAAGCGCTTCAATACACTCTGTGGTAAACACACCAGGACTCCATACCCTCTTCTACTACATGATACTCCACTTCATTCAGACACAGATAAAGCAAACGCCTTTGCTGACTATCTGCAGGGAATTTTCACTCCATCCGAGTCGGACAACCCAGACATGCCTCATCCAGTCGATCAAATCAATCTTAACACTAGATCTTTGCAACCGAACATCACTCATGCACTTCCCGACCATGTTCTCACTAGCCCTATCACAGTTGCCGAAATCTCATCTGTCATCCAGCGAAAACGAAACACTGCACCTGGCTTCGATTCTATTACTTACAGACACATTAAAGAAAGTCCTCTAGCACTACTGACACTTTTGGCATTTATATATACGTTTATACTCCGAACAGGATTTTTTCCTACCGACTGGAAAGTATCTAAAACACTCATGTTCCCCAAACCTAATAAGCCTCCATCGAATGTCTCATCCTATCGCCCCATACAGTTAACGTCTACATTTAGCAAAATATTCGAACGAATACTTGTCAAACGCCTACATCCCTATTTACTTGACCGCCAACTACTCCCATCACACCAAGCCGGTTTCCGACCATCATTTTCAATCAACGATCAACTACTCCGCCTCACAACTCTTATCACCAATCATTACAACTCCATTCAGCCCTCCGTTCTTCTTCTCTTTGATCTCGAAAAAGCATTTGACAAGGTTTGGCACATAGCACTCATATTCAAGCTCATCAAATTTAAGTTTCCGCTAACCTATGTTCGCATTATTTACCAGTTTCTAGCATGTCGTATCTCATACATTGCTATTAATGAGCAGCTTTCACATCCTATTTTTCTTATGTGTGGGGTCTCTCAAGGCTCTGCTCTTTCCCCTCTCTTATACATTCTGTTCGTTGCAGATTTTCCGCAGCTGCCTCCCGACGTTCACCTCTTCCAGTATGCTGACGACACTGCTTTTCTTGCTCTAGGCAAAACCATCCAAGCCATAAATATTTCATTACAAGCCGCTATAAATCGTTTCACTCACTGGTGTTCTCTATGGAAGCTCAAAATAAATTCCTCCAAAACTCAAGCCATCACTTTTGTTCCACCTCGAAAACGTACCAAAGTTTATCGCAATCCCTCCCTCCTATCGCTCACTGTCCACGATACAATCATCACTCCAACTCGCACTGTCACATACTTAGGCATTATCTTCGATCAACATCTCACCTGGAAACCGCACCTCCAAAGTGTCAAAACCAAAGCCTACAACCGACTGAACTTGCTCAAACGCCTAACCGGTACTACCTGGGGTCTTCAAGACAATGTTGTATTGAATACCTACAAAGTCTTTCTTAGACCAGTTCTTACGTATGGCTTTCCGGCTTGGATTTCCGCTTCTTCTTCCTACTATGACAAACTAGCCATTCTTGAACGACATGCTTTTCGCATTGCCTTCCGAATCTCTCTGCCAAGTCCGACTCGTGATCTCTATTCCTTGATCTCATTTCCTACTCTCCGCTAACACCTTGAAGCACTCCGTTTAAAGTTCATCACTCAACGTTACACACATCATCAACCTCTTCTCTTTGACACAATGCATCACCTTGCACTTCACTCTGCTCCCGCTAGATACCATTATACCCCACTTCATCTTCTGTTTACATTATACTGCTACACCATACCACCAGACCACCTCGATCGACAACTCCTTGACGACTATCGCCTGCATGTTCATCTCCCTCATATTTTTCCATCATTTTGTGCACAGTGATTCCATCATTACTAACAGGGCTCACCACGTCTTCATTAGCCTAGAGCAGCCCCTAGGCAGAAGATAACTGCATTTGTCCTTCTAACAGTCCTCATAATGTGTTGTGGCGTCCAGTGTACCTCACTTCATCTCTCATCTCCATCAGTGCTTAAATTTCAAATTATGCGTTAGTTTATATTCCAATTTCGTTAGTTTTCCTTTATTGCATATTGTTATGAGTTCATTTCTTCACTATATTCTTCCGTTGTTATATACTTTTAAATTTGATAGTTTATTTCTTTTTTGTCAAGTGTTGTTTTGTATTCTTACATTTACTATAATTTTTCGTTATGTTAACAGTTATATAAACATATAAAGTTCCTTCTACCTTGCTGTATGTTTATGATCGAAAAGATCATAAAGACCTCAAACAAAAGATGATTAAATAAAAATATCAATAAAACCCCATAGCCCATCCATAAATTCCTCACTTCTCCTATACCTTTCACTACTCTTCCCTAAAAGAGGGTGTAGCCCTCTGAAAGGTAGCTAGCCCATGGCTAGCCTTAAAAAAAAAGTGGGGTGCTACCCAAGCTATAGTTTTTCTCCTGCCAAAACGCCGATCTCGTGTACATCGAAATCCTTCGCCACTTAACATCCAAGTACATAACACGCGGGTTCATCCAACTAAACATGTCACATATCTGGGAATTATTTTTGATCAACACCTCACTTGGCGCCCTCACCTTCAGAATGTAATACAGAAAGCATATAATAGGCTTAATCTTCTCAAACGTCTCACAGGTACTACATGGGGACTACGAGCTAATACTGTTCTTAATACCTACAAAGTATTCCTACGACCTGTCCTGACATATGGCTTCACAGCATGGATATCCGCCCTCCAACCCCATTATGAAAAACTGAAGATACTTGAACGCCATGCCATACGACTAGCCTATAGAATAAAGCTCCCGAGTCCTACTCAAGAGCTTTATGAAGTCCTGCCTTTTCCACACTTTCTATTTCATATTGAAGCTTTGCGATCGAAGTATATTACTAGCAGATTTGAGTCCCGACATCCATTACTTCTCGCAACCATGCAAGCAGACATTCCATACAATCCACCTCGCAAGCTATTGGAAACGCCTTTATCCCTTCTGTTTGCACTTTACCGATATACACTCCCTCCTGATCATCCGGATTTGGACGCAGTTTTCAACATTCATAGTTCCTCCATACATAGCACCATCATTTACTGCACAGTAAGAACCTCATGTCTTAACAGGAAAAGCATTTTGTCTTCATTACGTCCAGAGTCTCCTCTGGACAGAAGATAGATCTCACTTGTCAAACTAATCATTACCTATGTGTTGTGTTGTTACACTGCACTTCATGTTTCCCATTTTCATTCTTCATTCTCTTCTCTCCAGTTACAGATAAAGGATACAAATGCAACAGTAAACCAATACTATACAGCCGAAATTCCTATTAATGCAATCAAAATAGAAACTTCTACTCCAGCTCTCCGAACATCCCTTAGCCAATCAAAAATATAGATCTCCAATAATACGTTTAAATCTAGTACCGCACAGAAGGCGCAACCTTCTCACGGTTGCTGGCAAATCGCCAGCATTGGAACAAAAAAAAAAGTGGGGTGCTTACGAACTGGCCACCTGGAATCTCTAACCAGGTAAAAAAATAGGGTATCCGTAGCTGGCGGAGAAAAATAAGCAAGTCCTTTAGTGTGTCCATCCCCATTGGTTTCTTTTAGTCGCGAACATCTTATACGGTTGGAATACTTGGCTTTTTGAGTTCAAGGAAACAACCGTCGAATTGATTATAAGCCTCCACGGTAGTGATGGGAATTCTGATTCCTTTCTGGTATTCGATTCCTTTTGATTCGTTGAGTTCAAGGAATCATAAAAAGTAACGACTACTTTCGTTACTTTGATTACAAGGACTCATATTATAACGACTTATCAAAAGATAGTCGTAAACCTGGTTCGTTTGCTGGGATAAAAATCCGAAGTGGTAGTAATTCTTTGGCATAAAAATATTAGTTTCGATATTTAAATACCATTAATCTCACCTTTTTAATAAAACTGACAACGCCTATAAACGATGTTAAACTGGTTTATTATTTGATATAACTTATAATATCCTTTTCTTAAAACTGTTAAGTACACAAACTCACTGACTAGGTAACCATAAAACATGTCCATATCATCAACTATCCCATAATAATCACTTACATATATTAAAAACATTCTTCTTTTGTTAATATGAAATGAACATTCTACTAAGTATAGTGCATATGTATGAGTACTTTCTGCCCAAGGTACAGGTAAATATTACACAAACCAAAGTATTTTGTT
This sequence comes from Thermobia domestica, assembly GCF_964235325.1. Taxonomy (NCBI): domain Eukaryota; kingdom Metazoa; phylum Arthropoda; class Insecta; order Zygentoma; family Lepismatidae; genus Thermobia; species Thermobia domestica. Next base: position 340,713,451 of record NC_137456.1, on the reverse strand, counting down.
GTATAAAAAATGTCGCTCGACAAAGGGACTGAATATAAAAGTCATGAGTAGGCTTGGCTTTTATCTTCAAGAACCACTGGTCCGTTTACATTAGTGTTCTTATATTATATATGTCCATCATATTTTGATCGCACCTTGTATATCTATTCATTATATTTCACATATACATATATATATATAAATACATTCATAACAATTCTTTCATTTCATCAATATTTATCTTTAATTACATTAATTATATTTATTTTATTATTATCCACTATATTATTAATATATTTCCTTATTAAAATATCGTCGCTTATTTAATTAATCGTCGACGGGTGCGATTTCGAAAAATGTAAAGGACAAACGTGGGTTACAAATAATATTAATCTTTACGGGCGCATTAAATAACAAATAAGTCGGATGTTGCATTTAAAGGTATACATAGTAGCACTAAGATGTTATAATAAAGAAGAATTTCTTTCAAGGTAGTCGTTGGATAATTGATTTTATAGAATAGAGCTTCCTTTTAACATAATCTTTGACAATTAAGTTTTCAACACAAATCAATCTAATATAAATAATCTTTGCTTTTAATTAATTATAAATCGAATTATAATTCCTTATATTAACAAGAAAGAATAAAAATCATTTGAAAATTAATTTTCCAGTCTACCTAAAACTCTATTTAAGCATTTCAAGTATTTTTAAGAATCGTTTTCATTATTGATATTAACACATAAACTTAAAATGAAAATTTACAGGAATCTACAACTAACATGAATTTAACCTAATTTCAGTAACGGTAATCAGGTTACATTCGAACTTGCATACGGTTCTAATAAAGTACACTGTACTGCGCTATCATGATTAGCTTCTACATTGTGTTGTACATGTCTTTCATCGTGATTCTGACTTTGGTATGAAGTCCCATCTCTTGATCTCCAATTACGTCTATCCACGTAGTTCGCTACATTTCTGGAATTTCGCTCAGTACTTCGATTATTTTTATATCTACTGCTGTTGAGTGATCTGACATCATAATTACCATGATTAGTTAGGTTAAGCGGATTCCCTACATAACCTTGCCTATTTTGCTGATTTGGATTGCTAGAGTATACTCGGCTTAGGTTAGGTCCTGTATTATTCACACTCCGAATATTTAAATTCCGAACAGGCACCAAATGATCTGAATTATTCTTACTTTTACCCATTCCTGATTGTGGGTTCATGGCATGGTATTGAGTTTCGTAGCATTGGACAAGCATCAATAAATGGCTGAAACTCATACACTGTGTGGAAAATAAGATCTGTTGCAGTTTAAATGGAAGCAAATTTCGAATCGATGATATTATTCTCGATTCCGATTGCAAAGGATTAACGACCTTTAAGTCGTTGTAGACATTTACAACAAACTCTACAAGAGATTTGTGCAATCGAGGATTGAAGTGTTGATTTCTAAGGGTGGCATCTCTATTTGCCAGCAAAAAGTCATTTTCATAATTTGCGATCAATGCCGCTTTGAATTCCTCATAGGTACTAATGTGATCACGTATTGCTTTAAACCATAAGGAACAAGGTGGGAGTAATACATGGGGTATTAATTTCATATATTGTGATCGATCGATAGACATTATATTGCATTCGTCTTGGAATTTCTCTAAGAAAGAAGTAGCATTCTCATTACACTTACCACTGAATTTGCTCATAGCTCTGATTTCACTCATCTTAACACTTAATTTTACCTTCTTTTTCTCATTCCTTGTTCTTGTTGAGTGATTGTTCCTATCCTTGACGTGCTGTGTCATGACACCATCTATGTTTCGCTCATCAGTGCTCTTCGGACAACTTTCTTCTAGTATAATATCCTCATCAGATCCGGGCGAAGGCGAGTTCATCTCTGGTGAGTGGGGCAACTCAAAGCGATCACTACCCAAGTTATTACGGAAAATGTTGTCTTTAGCCTGTAACGTTCTAATCTCTTCCTGAATAGTAGCTAACAACTGTGTATTTACACGTATGTTATTAGAGTTGTTGCTGACCTGGATCTTTTGCTGTTTAATGGAAGATTCTATTACTTCTAAATCTTTTTTTACAGCACTAATTTCTTGGTTTTGTTGATTGTGCTTTTCTTGACAATCATCGGATATCCTTTTTAACTTTTCCTCGAACTGTGAGGAAATGTCGTTCACCACCTGGACAATTGTCTGTTTCGTTTCGTCTGATTTCTGTTCTATCCGTCTACTTAATTCTTCATATTGCTTGTTAGCTTCGTCAAACTTCAGTTCTATCTTATGTTCCATGGTCTTGTTAGATTCGTTGAATTTCTGTTCCATGGTCTGCTTTAATTCTTCATTTTGCTTGTTAGCTTCGTTGAACTTCTGTTCCATGGTCTTGTTAGATTCGTTGAATTTCTGTTCCATGGTCTGCTTTATCTCGGTAGACATCTGCATTATTTGTCGCTGTAAAGCTAACAAGATATCTTCCGATGCCAATCCTAGTGTTACACTAGTCTCATCGCTGTCACTAGTATTTGATTCCTGCTGCATTGTTTCGTTGTCCATTTTTCTTATGATTACTTTACCACTTCGCAATATTGTTAAGTTCGTATTCATTAACTGTAATATGAAAGTAAATTCAGCCTTACTCTTCTTCGGGAATTGAATTTACAAAGTCCCGGGTGAGGTAAACCAAATTTTTATAACGACTTATCAAAAGATAGTCGTAAACCTGGTTCGTTTGCTGGGATAAAAATCCGAAGTGGTAGTAATTCTTTGGCATAAAAATATTAGTTTCGATATTTAAATACCATTAATCTCACCTTTTTAATAAAACTGACAACGCCTATAAACGATGTTAAACTGGTTTATTATTTGATATAACTTATAATATCCTTTTCTTAAAACTGTTAAGTACACAAACTCACTGACTAGGTAACCATAAAACATGTCCATATCATCAACTATCCCATAATAATCACTTACATATATTAAAAACATTCTTCTTTTGTTAATATGAAATGAACATTCTACTAAGTATAGTGCATATGTATGAGTACTTTCTGCCCAAGGTACAGGTAAATATTACACAAACCAAAGTATTTTGTTGTAATATGTCCCTCTGAATCCCTGTACTCAGTTGTCTTTTGGGTTTCTTTCCTTCAGTTCTGATTACCAGTACTCAAACACGTTTTCAAAAGCTTGATTCCTCGTTTCCGTCAATGTATTCAGTTTGGCTTCGTAGTAGTTCGTATATCTTCGGCAGCATACTATTCATAAAGCAATCAAGTAAAATTCTGCTTCGGGTGAGTGAAAGGGAGAAAAGGAAAGAATATTTTTAGGCAACTGACTTTAAAAGAAAATAGCACCTCCCGCTTCATCCTCTTTAGAGGGAGTGACACCAGCGAGCGGTGGAAAATAGTTGTTTTCATTCTTCCTAACTTAATGAACACCCAACGTAGAACTGCCATAAGTTTGATAGTGCTATTGTGAATAACTGGGGCGGCTAAATAAGACAAAGAATGAAGGGCTGTGTTTCAATGTATTTTAATATACTTTTTCTTTTTTTTTTTTTTAAAAAAAAAAAAGTAGTGTTGGTTATTTACATGAATTTGAAGTGAATTAACATAATATCCTTCGAAAGTAAGAAAATATCGGGAAAATAGAATGAAATTTGAGATAAAAAATGTAGAACGCAAAACTTTCTGGCCTCCACTATAAATCAAGCCTTTACAAACAACAGCTACAAGCAGTGTGTGATCTGCTTGGAGAATACTGCGCAATTCCTCCCCCGGAAAAATTGAAATCTTCCGTGACTAAATAGAACCTGGGTTCTGTCCTTCCTAAATAAATTAATTCGCATACTGACTACAAGTGACAAATTCGACAAGGTTCAAAAATTTAAGGTACCGGTACTTTCTGCGCAAGAATTGTAAGAGTGGCCTCGCATAACGTAGCCGCTAACACTCTTTCGCCTTTGGTGCGAGCGGTCCCGGGTTCTATTCCCTGTGGGGACACTCGGTCGAAAAAGTGTAAAATCTTTCTGAGGCAAGCCATCCTGATTGGATTTTCCTGTTTTTTTCCTCATTCACACCAGACAAATGCCGGAATGGCACATAATATATAGGTCCTAGGCCGCTTAATTCCTTCCCCCTCCCCCGATTAGCCGAGGACGTCATCCCTCACACGTGACGGGCTAACATTTCCATCCATGGCGAAAGCCCAGAAACCTAATTCCTAATCCTATAATCCTAAGGATGAAATAGAATCTTTGAGAGCCGGTAATACGTTGAATCTGATGACATTTTAACGTTTTTTTCTTTTGTCTGTTAGTTTGTCAAGAAGGAAATCAAATACTGGAATGTGGATAACCATAATCATAGATAATGGTGTTATGCACCAGAAAAGACGCATAAAAGCAACCATTAGCGTTCATATCTATAGACATTTGCAGTGTTACCACAAATTACGATTCAAAAAATCTATGTGAAGAAAGAGACTAGAAAAAAAAATTTAACGACATTAAATGAGAAATTGTGTTATCTTTGCGGTACTTTAAAATATTACATCTACTTAATTCTAATAATTGTATTTCAAAACTATTTTGCTTAAAAGTACTAGACAATTAGAACACAGCCGTATATTTGACAATTACAACACAGCCGTATAAGAATTCAAATTGAATTGGAGCTGCTCAAAATGGCAACAGATGGAGACATTTTGTTTCTGCTGCTGTGAACTATCTGGTCCCTTAAGCCATAGCCGGAGAGGGGGCTAGCGTGTAGTTAGCCCCCTGCTAAATATAGCTTATATTTATGTTACTAAAGCTGATCAAACGTTAAAAATTGGTGATCAAATGATTGACATAAGAAAAAGTCGAATCGCGGTGTAGGAGGACTGGCCCCCTCATTTTTTAATCATTATTTCTATGTTAGTAAAATTGATCAAACGTTGAAAATCGTTGATCAAACCTGATCGAACAATTGGCACAGAGGCGTCATTTAGGGAGGCAGGGAGGGGCATTTGCCTCCCCTGAGTTTGAGATTTATTTAGATTTTACCAATAGAATAGTAGTAAGTCAGTGAAATTTTATATATATCAAGGGGTCTTGCCCCCCAAGCCAAATCTGAAATGACGCTTTTATATATATCAAGGGGTCTTGCCCCCCCAAGCCAAATCTGAAATGACGCTACTGAATTGGCATCGAAAAATTCAGAATCAGGCGTGCAGGAGGACTAGCATGTAATTACTCCCCCCTACTAAATATAGCTTATATTTATGTTAGTAAATCTGATCAAACCTTAACAGTTGTTGAGCATACCTGATCACACGATTGACATAAAAATAATTTTATTTATTTTTTTTTTTGTAAGGGGGTGCTAACTGCACGCAGGTGATTGCAATCTTCCAAAGTCTCCCAAATTCTGTTTTTATATGCAAATATGTCAGAAAGACTGCCAGTGTAAATAGTTGTAAATACATTTAAAAACAATTTTATATCACTAGAGAATAGACGGCACCACACTTTTTTTTTTTATTACTTTGTTGTTTGTTCGCTTGTATGGCTAAAGCCGTGGATTCTGACCGCTGGATGTTAAAAGTTGTCATGCCGTGAGAAAGGGAAGGGAAACAGTTTAGCTTCGTCGTCCTGTTTACGTCGTTTACGAAGCGTGCATAAGGGCGAAGAGGAGAGAGCACTCAACAAGCAGAAGAATCAAGCAATGAAGAGTTTTTTTTTTCTTAACGCATGCGCACTATAATAGCCATATGCTACCAACGTGTCTTTTAGTCTGTTTTGTGTGAGTATTCGTTACTAAATCTTGTCAATCTGTCCAATAAAGACGCGAATTGATTCCAGGAATCATATGTCTAACTTTAAATCCGAATCCAAATGAATACTTTGAGTCCTTGGACTCAAAAGATTTCGAAGTGAATCTGAGTCCTTTGAGTTCTTTTCGGTATTCGTTCCTTTGAGTACTCAAGAAGAGTCGTTACTTTGTAACGACTCCGCAAGTAACGACCCATCACTACTCCACGGAGGTAAACAGACGTGATTGATCCTAAATTGACGACCTTGCAATTCCTTTGGCTTTTCGAGTTTTTGATTCTCTCCTCTTAGGAGGCAGAGCTTCTGAAAATCAGTTGACGACCTCGGCATCTCTACCGGCTAACGAATCCTTCCAATCATGGCAACGGGACTCCATCCAGGGTTACCTGCTGAGGTTCTTGATCCACCCGCTAGTGAAAAACGCAAAGCTCGCAGAAGAAATTCTACATCATCTAATTCTTCATGCAATACCGAATCGTGTTCGATACGCTCGCGTTCTCGATCACCACTTGTGTCCGATAATTTTGTGCAACCAGGTACACCTCCATCAAAACGCCATCACACCAATCGAGACGCCAATGACATCACTATCGATAACGATCAGGACTTCCCAACACTTGAGTCGACTCTAAAACCAAAGTGGTATCCATTCAAACTAACCAACTACGATACTAAATTCGAAAATCCAAAACTTCTACTCCAGCAGATCACTAAATATCTTCGAAGGGAAGCTGTATCGGAAATTATCAAAACCAGGAATGGCATCATTATTCGATCTACTGATCCTCGTTTTGCAACCATCATTCGCAAGAAATTCTCTTACGAAATTTTCGGCAAGCAAGCCAAACTTGAAAAGCTACAACCACCAACTGCTAAACAACCTCCGCCGCCTAGGAAAGCACCCTTCTTGTCTGTCGTTATCCGTGGCGTCGACCCTATCATCCAAGATGGCGAAGTAGAGGAAGAACTAAAGCTAGAGGGCATTGACATCCATAAATGCATGCGTATTCGCAATAACCAAGGCCCGACCTACATGGTGAGAGTGCTAACCAATTCGCAAGATGCAATTGACACCCTACTTTCCAATGGCGCATACATCTTTAAGAAACGCCACCGTGTAGAACCTTCTCGAACTGCACAACCCTTACCGATTCGGTGTGAGAGGTGTCAAAAATATAACGACCATACTACAGCTAATTGTAAGAGCGCCTCGAAATGTGGTTATTGCTCCGGTCCCCATGCTACTAATCAATGTACGAATTTGCAAACGCCACCTGTTTGTTCTGCCTGTCCCGAGAGTCATCCTACCTACAGCTTTAAATGTAAATCACGCCCAGCACCTGACACCACAAAACCAAGTCTAGTCGTTCCAATTCGGCTTCATACCACACAGCAAATTCAAATGCCTCCTACACAAACGGAACAAACTGTAACTGTGGCTCAGCTACTCTCTTTCATAACCATCGCTCTTCAAAACATACATCCGTTCGATAGGCCACATGTTCTTCAACAAATCCAATATGCTGCCCGAAATGTTTTTCATATTAACCTAAATGCTACATATTCAGGACAATCTGTCTATTTCCATGCTGCACCACTCGAAACAGCAGTCTAAGCATAACGTGATTATGGAACTTGTACTTATATTTCTAAATATCCGATCGCTACTAACGCACAAACTTTTGTTTGAGCATCTTCTTCTTGAAGAAAAAGCTAATGCATTTCTATTGAATGAAACATATCTTACATCCAAGCAAAGCTGTAAAATCCCACATTATCAACTTCTACGTCACGATAACACTGTTCCAGCACAACGTGCGAATGGCGGCGTCGCTATTGGCTATCCTGTTTCTCTTGCCATCCGACAACATTTCGTTTCATTTCATCTTCCGGAATATCTTATAGTTACGACCTATTTTCGCCAACTGTATGTCACTCTTGCAACCATCTATATACGCCCAGGTCACCATATTCCCTTTACCTTCTTCCAACACATCTCCAATAGCTTTCGTAATTATATCATTATGGCAGATATTAACATTCACAGTAGAACTGCGAGAGAGAAACAACGGTTCATTAATTTCATTGAAACAAACACGACAGGCATCATACAACAACTCCCGTCGCATACACGACCCATCTCTCAAACTACCCCAGATATAGTGATTACCTCTGCTTCCCTTTATACTCGCTGTAATGTTACAGTTCTGGGGAATCTGGGAAGTGATCATTTACCAATTAAGTTAACAATCACGTGCCCGCAATCTGCTCAAATCCGATCCGATTCTACTGCTCGACGCATTTTTCATTTCGATAAAGCGAACTGGGTCGCCTATAGAAATGACATAAGAACTGCGTTGGCAGAAACTCCTAGTCCTGAAACCGAACAGGCACTGTATGATACACTAAATGCTATCAGCACGGCAATTAAAAATGCAGGGGAGAAACACATCCCTACTACCAGGGCTAACTTTCCATGCCGTCCTCCGTTACCTCCGCAATACTTACCTCTCATACGACGTTCGAGAGATCTTTATAAAGAATATATACATACCAGAAACGAAGAAGCTCTTCGGCATCATCGGCAGATGCAACGCACAGTCTCTAATTACCTTAAAGCATATAAACTCCGAAACTGGGTAAAAGCCTGTAACTCACTTGCTGAAACAGCTCACTCTACACAATACTGGAAGCGGTTCCATCAGCTTACAGGGAAAACCACCCGTACTTCATACCCGTTAATAGATAACGACACTCCACTACAAAATGACAAGGATAAAGCCGATGCATTTGCAGCGTATCTCCAGGGAATCTTCACTCCGCTTCCTCCTGCCTTTTCTAAGCGTCATCATCCGGTAGAGAGACTTAATTTTGACACCTTCCGTCTCCAACCTGACATCCATCATACTATCTCTCACAATACTGAACTTACTAAACCAATTACCGTAACTGATATCACTCGCACTGTCCAGAACAAGAAAAATACAGCACCTGGTTTTGATGAGATTACTTATCGTCATATTAAAGAAGCGCCCTATCAGTTGTTATACCTTCTAGCTATCCTTTATACGTTCATCTTTCGTACAGGCTTTATTCCTTGTGAGTGGAAGACCTCAAAAACTCTCATGTTCCTCAAACCGCACAAACCACCAAATACTGTTTCCTCTTATAGACCTATTCAGCTTACTTCCGTGTATTGCAAAATTCTTCAACGAATTATTGTCCGACGCCTCCATTCTTATCTATCAGAACGTAACATCATCCCTTTACATCAGGCTGGCTTCCGCCCCGGTTTTAGTATCAATGATCAGTTACTTCGTCTGTCTAATATTATTACTAACCAGTTTAATACACAGTTTCCATCTTGTCTAGTGCTCTTCGACCTGGAAAAGGCATTCGATAAGGTATGGCATGCAGCTCTCATATATAAACTTATCCGTCTGACACTTCCCATATCATACATCAGATTTATCTATAATTTTCTTCACAACCGTATTGCATATGTCGCTCTTAATGACACTCTCTCACACCCCATATTTATTTTCTCTGGAGTACCACAAGGGTCCGCCTTATCACCTTTGCTTTATCTTCTATATGTAGCCGATATGCCGCCGTTGCCACCTAACACACACATTTTTCAATATGCAGATGATACTGCATTTCTTACATTGGGCCGAACAATCCATCGCATCAGTACTGAAATTAATGCAGCAATTCAAAGCTTTCTCACCTGGTGTACGAAATGGCGTTTGAAACTCAACCCAGATAAAACCCAAGCTATAGTCTTTCTCCCGCCAAAACGCCGATCTCGTGTACATCGAAATCCTTCGCTACTTAACATCCAAGTACATAACACGCGGGTTCATCCAACTAAACATGTCACATATCTGGGAATTATTTTTGATCAACACCTCACTTGGCGCCCTCACCTTCAGAATGTAATACAGAAAGCATATAATAGGCTTAATCTTCTCAAACGTCTCACAGGTACTACATGGGGACTACGAGCTAATACTGTTCTTAATACCTACAAAGTATTCCTACGACCAGTCCTGACATATGGCTTCACAGCATGGATATCCGCCCTCCAACCCCATTATGAAAAACTGAAGATACTTGAACGCCATGCCATACGACTAGCCTATAGAATAAAGCTCCCGAGTCCTACTCAAGAGCTTTATGAAGTCCTGCCTTTTCCACACCTTCTATTTCATATTGAAGCTTTGCGATCGAAGTATATTACTAGCAGATTTGAGTTCCGACATCCATTACTTCTCGCAACCATGCAAGCAGACATTCCATACAATCCACCTCGCAAGCTATTGGAAACGCCTTTATCCCTTCTGTTTGCACTTTACCGATATACACTCCCTCCTGATCATCCGGATTTGGACGCAGTTGCAGCATTTTCAACATTCATAGTTCCTCCATACATAGCACCATCATTTACTGCACAGTAAGAACCTCATGTCTTAACAGGAAACCCATTTTGTCTTCATTACGTCCAGAGTCGCCTCTGGACAAAAGATAGATCTCACTTGTCACACTAATCATTACCTATGTGTTATGTCGTTACACTGCACTTCCATTTTCATTCTTCATTCTCTTCTCTCCAGTTACAGATAAAGGATACAAATGCAACAGTAAACCAATAGTATAAAGCCGAAATTCCTATTAATGCAATCAAACTAGACACTTCTACTCCAGCTCTCCGAACATCCGTTAGCCCATCGAAAATATAGACCTCCAATATTACGTTTAAATCTAGTACCGCACAGAAGGCGCAACCTTCTCACGGTTGCTGGCTAATCGCCAGCATTGGGACAAAAAAAAAGTGGGGTGCTTATAATTTGTATATTCCGAAGGAGCGTGTTCCGATCCTATGTAGTGGAGTCTACATTATATTAGTGTTTGCGTGCACTATTTACTGCAAGCTTTATTTCGATGCTTGCGGAAAACACATTGTTCGATTAAGTTAATTTCATCCCTGACTGTTACAAGCATTTCATTATACCGTGGTAAGAAAGTATATGCATGTATTCGTATCCTTTCGTCATGGCATTTTCACAGTAGTGCATGCAGATTTAACTGGAACATACAGTGCGTAAGTCTCCACATACAGATTTAAATGCAGTCAAAGACGGAGTTTCTACCATTCCTTCATGTGATTTTTCCATGTTTGCCTCGGAAAATGTCTAGCAACAGCTAGAAATATAACATTCCTGTTTTGTGATTTTTCCATTGCACTTGAGTTTTAACATGACCGGTAATGATGTCGCTCCATTATTACTGTTATTAACTATGACGTCATATCTTTCATAAGTTCTGACGTCATCATTTTTATCTGGAAAAGTAAGGAGAACACATACGTAGAACGGACAAGAACAATTAACATTCTCAGTAATGTTGGAAAGTCATTCTTACGAAAGGTCCTAAAAATCACTTGAATTTACGTACTTTTTACCCGTAAATTTTTCTCAGTGTACGAAGAATAGTTGTGCCCATAAGAAGCGGATAAACGAAAAGTAAATTAAAACATGTTATAGCCGCGGTGTCTCAATTGTAGAGAGTTTACCTGTGGTGCATGGGGTCCCTGGTTCGATCCCAGATTATGCCATGTGAGCTTCTTTGGTGGATAAACATGGTGTGCGTGAGTTTCTCGGTTTTTTTCAGTTTCCTTCTGGTTTCTTCATTCCTCCATTTACTTCAGTTCTCATCATCACTGTCTACCTTAGTCTCGGTGTCTAAACGTGGGACATGAAACTAGATATTTCATTTCATTTCATTTCATTTCAAAGCATAGTGGTGGTGTTCTTCCAAAACTAAAGAGAAATATAGTATTGAACATCAGTAATTGTTACACAATAGGTGCCGTCTACATGGGTATGGCCTTGGCTCCAGGCTCAAGTATCCGTTGAAAATTTTTAATGTGAGCTCATAAAATTAATATCGAAATAACATTTTCATGACATTGGCAAAAACTTAGGGCATGTGACCGCAAGTTTGATTTCATGGGCAATTGCTTATACGTTGAATAACTGTTTATCAATATAACTTTTAGCCTCCTTAGGTATACGGCACATCGAGGATTGAGTGATTACAACAATAAATAACCCATATTCACAAATGAGAGTGTTTTTGGACAGTTATTGGAGTTTGATACGGTTATTTTGTATTTCTAATATAGGCTTAAAGTATTTATATAAATTGAATTTCTACAGGAGACAGAAACAATTCAGAAATTTTCAGTTTACACTCAAATTATTCTAAAATGTTAAGTGGTTTGATTAATATTATTATTACTTTAATTTTTATTTTTTGGCCAATATTGCTAAACATATCATCATCATCATCATCATAGCTATTCTGCCATTATTGGCAGGCCACTTGCTGTAACTGAGAAGCTTCGATGTACGGTGGTTTTCAGCTAGTCTCTTCGTCTTGACGCAGTAATTTTGTTTTAATGCCTTCCTTTAACTAGTCCCCTTCACCCCCTCCCTCTCTTTTCTTCCACCATACCCTCTATCACTTCCATCATTATACAGTTCCTCCTCAGTCAATGTCCCAAACAGTTCCTCTTCCTTCTCTAAATTACATCTAAAATTCTTCTTTTCTCATCTATTATTTCTAACACCTCATTAGTTTTCCGTTCAACCCAGCCAATTCTCTCCTTTTTCCTCCGTATGTACGTGTCAAAAGCCTCTATCTTTTCAGTGTTTTTTGCCTATACGTATTTCTGCCCCATAGAGTACATATTAGAATCAGTAAAACAAAATTTCAATATTTAATAGGAAGTTTGTTCAATAAAAAGATTAACTATAAATAATTGTGGTTGAAAAGAAAAAATCTAAAACCTTTAGAGTGTAAACATAATTTTGCAATTCTTCGTATTTCAGTAATCTGTGCCGTGTTGATTTTCTTTCATGCGTCTCAGGGGTAGCCTCCCCAGTTTGGAAATCGGTGGAGTATTGGATACGTTAAAAAATATAAAATATTACGAACGTTATGATTCATCTTATAAGTGATGAAGCGTGGACACCCATTGAAAAAAAAATAATAAAAATCATCCCCTATGTTGTACACTATCATCATATTTACACGAAGATAAACTATATTACATTTAGAAACATAGATTGTATTTCCGTTGCTATTGGCGCGTTGTAGAATGTATTATCCCTTATGTTCACAGATAAATTTACCTATGAAAAGCATAAGATTTCTTAAAAGCAAAACTTGCAAGACTCTTGCAAGCAAGACCAGGATCAAGACGAAGGGTTCCAGCCAATGGCGTATTTACGATTTTGTTTCTGGGAGGGCTTTGCTAACTTTCGGGGGAAGCCTCTGCCTGAAAATGTGAAAATTCTGCAAGATATTTCATATACTTTACTATAGTAGGTAAGATTTCGGGGGGCTTAAGCCCGGAAGACCCTCCTAAATACGCCACTGGTTCCAGCACAAGACCAAGACCAAGACTGGATTGTGCAAGACCAAGACCAAGATCACCCGGGTTTTGGTCTTGCATTTGTCTATCACTAGAGCTGACAGAAAATTCGTTTCTTTTTTTATTGTAAACCGTATGCACAAAACATTTTTCTATTCACTAGATTTGTATTATGTGCTGGTAATTATTTACCGAATATTGTGATGATTAGCAATATTTAAAATTTCCATATTACTGAATGGAATTCAATATGGAATAAACGGAAAACAATATTCATTAAATACTATAAATATTTATTTCTGTTAAGCTGATGATAGTGGGAAGTAAAACATTTACATATTAGTCCTCTCTCTCGCTCTCTCTTTCTATAGATTTTTCATATCGAAAATGGAGCAAAGAGGTCAGGAATAGAGATGCTCTTTAGGGTTCTGTCAAAATTACTGCTCTAAGTGGTCATATTTCTTGCATACCGTCACCTTATCTGATGTCACTTTAAGCACTGCTTGGCTGTAATTTCCGTATCCGTAAGGTTATTTCATTGTCTTAACAGTATACAATTTCAGACAAAAATAAGTAGTTTCTATTGTGAGACTGTATGTTCCTAAGTGTATTGTTTATATGTTAAAATGTAGTTTTCGCATGACTATATGTTAATATGCTATCTTTAAATTTGAATAATATACCAACAGAGAACAAGAACATATTCAATAGGATATTCTAACAAACTTATATAGGTTTGCTTTCCTTCAAAATAGCTTCTAATTGACTGTTAATTTGAGCTATGGAAATTTATTATTATTATTATTATTATTATTATTATTATTATTATTATTATTGAGATTTTATTTTTCCGCCAATTCACCTTCTGAACTGTGTCATTAAATATACAGGAGATGAAACACACTGTGCTATATGTGAACTGTTTCTAGACCAAGGGGGAATAATAAGTTTTAATGATACAATTAGGGAGAAGTAAACATTTTCCCCGGCGCTTCTTCTAATTCGAATACTTATTATTATTTAGAATTTATGCTAATTAACTTGAAAATATTTTGTTTTTAATTAGTTTAGAATACTTTCGATTCAGCAAATTTTCACCTCTAGCCTCTAGCATACTAGTTGAGTTTGCACTTTGATGCAATTTGATATGTTGAAAAAGAACTGTGCAATCGTCTTCATCATGCCGTAGTTTGACTGTCTAATTTTCATTACGGAAAACTTGTTGCTCAAACATGCTAGCCTCTTGTTAAACAAAGAAATACAGAAGTCTAATTTTTTCATTGTTATGCCCATAGGTTTAATTTAGTTTTGGAAAAGTCCGTTGACTGTACAAACGGTTGTAAGTATTTTTAAAACTATGTCGTGACTTGCTTCTTTTTCCTCGAAGTCTTGTAAAAGAACAAATGCTTTGGACTATGTAGTCAACAAAAGTATCCCAACAGCTTTAAACACAAAATGGAACTATAGAAGTAGAATAAATAATGTCCTGTATAGCTTTTAAGATGAACTGTTAGGACTCTTTAAATTCATGACGAAAACGTCGACGAATGGGATTCTCAAACCAGAGTTCGTGCAGTAAAATTCTACCAAATCCTTCAAAGTTTTGACTTCATTTTTTTTTATTTGAACTGTTTTATGTTATAGCATCAAGATAAGAAATCTTGTTCAATATCTCACAAAAGAAAATTCATGACGTAGTTTACTGCAGGAAGAAAATAGATGACTTTGAAGAATATCCAAGATCATTGAGAGGCAGTTTCGATTACATTTAGTAAAAGGGGAAAAAAAAAAGGAAGAACTTGAAGAGCCACACTTTTCAAAAAGATGAAGGTAATTGAAGTAGGATTTGACCCCTCCCTAAAAAAAAAGTCGTTGTCAATGCCTATAGTTAGGGATGCGCACGAGACGAGTCGAGACAGGATTTTCCTGACAAAATTCGAGTCGAGACACGGCTCTTCCAATAGAGAAATATACAGTTTTCGAGTCGAGACATCACTTTTACAGCAGATTTTCGAGACGAGACAGCCACAAATCATGTCTCGTGCGCATCCCTACCTATAGTTTAAAATAATTGATGCGCGGGAAAAAATGTACGAGATTACCTGATATTGAAAACTGGAGATACATACTTGTAATATCAAAAACTGGTAACAAAAACCGGTAACAATCTTCAAATTGTCACACCACGCCACTGATCGAATAACTTATTTGGGCAAAATAGATGCGCGGAAACCTAACTTGATTCAATGAGCGAATCATTCCCAAGTAATTTACTTGCACCAAGGGAATGCACTGACGACCAATTCATGTGGACGAATTAAATGACCGAATCATTTTAGTGAATCAGAGTAAATGAATCGTTTTGCCCATCCTTAATAATGAATATTGATTTCGAGTTAGGCGGTAACAATTTAAGAAGTGTTGGGAATCACCGAAATGACTACAACCAAAACTTCCTCCAAAAAAAAAATATTGTATACGCTCAATTTGATTCTCTGGACGGTGGTGCTTTATCTGAATATGTAATATTTTATTTTTAAGATTTTTGTGAGCTGCAATATAAACGGGTTAAACCGTACATATGTGTTTTATTATATTAAAAATATCTATTTTCTGTCGAAGATAAAATTATTCTTCATTTTATTTTATAAAACATTGTTTCATTGTGCTTTTAGATTTTAAATACTTTAAATTTCTTTTAGAGGGTATCTCTTCTACCCTCTAGTGACCATATATTAACTACGAAAAAATAGGTTTCATACCACAATTTGTTGTTTTAGCCGCAAGTAGTACGTAAGGTATTTATGATAATAGACCAGTAAAAATACTATTTAAACCAGAACTAATTGGAAAATAAATGAAACCAACGTCAATTGTTTAATTTTACGTTCTTATTGAAGGCAAAAAATGTAGCTATAACTTTATTTGAGTTTTACGTTAATACATGCAGGCCCGTGCCGGCTGACTGGGGCACCGGGACGTGTCCTGGTGCGCCCTCCGAAAACATTACGGTATACATAAAGTTAGAAGTTTTTAGTAATAAATTCTTACAGTTTTATTGGTAAAAAATCCGTGAAAGGTGCAGTGCGCCGTATACATTAGGCGCCCTTGCGAGTCCACATCAAAGATGAACGATTTTATTTACTCTTCTGTATACCACGGTTCTGTACAATAAATACATAAAGAGCCCGTGAAAGGTACATAAGGCGCCCTACGAAACATCACATTATGGATAAGTGGTTTTAGTCATCCTGTGTACCAGCTTTATATAAGCGCCCTTTCCCTGAGATGCCCTGCGAAATATCACATATTTTTTAAAAATTTTATTATTCTGTATATCAGTTTTGTATTATAAATTCATACAGTTGCTATTGGCGGAGAACAAGTAAAGAGTATAATCACTTATAAAAATATTATAAAGTTATATAGCTATAAAACTAAACAACGTGATACATCAAGAAGAGTTCGGATAGTCATACGTACGATGCATTCATGAAATTCTACACTGACACTAGTCTCTAATTTACGATTTTTACGGCATCGAAGCTTTCACGATCTTAATATGCATCCATATATCCGAGCATATTGATTGTTCCTGTGTGTTTTAAATCAGTGTTCGGATAATCAGTACTTATTGTAATTCTAAAATATAGCTTGATTTCTCTACGATGTGGTCTTTCTGACACCACGGCACACCGCGTCATCAGCTTGTGGATCAAGGCAGGGGCGGATCCAGGGGCCACCCTCCAGAAGAGGAAACTTTCTTATTTTGTATATATAAATAAAACCCATCGCAAAGTTTAGAGTCCTTAAAAGTAGCAGTATGACAACCTCTGGGATATAGAGGTTAGCTGCGAATATACTGAATAAGAAGTTGCGTACAGACAAGGGGTGACATTCCAGCTTGGGGATTTGGTGTGGGGTTAACAACCTCATCCTGTTAAAAAAAAAAGTCTTGTTCAGATATATTCGCAGAATCCTCTTATCAGAACTGATAACTTGGCACGAACTCAGGAAAGTAAAATCGGCATGAGAATTGGAACATGGAAGATAAGAAGTCTCTATATCAAGAAGTTAGATGAGAAGGAAATGGAGGAGTCACATCTGGAATTTTTTTTACCTTTTCGGGGAGCGAATTAAAAATTACCAACTAGGAACAAGGCTTTTCGTTCACAAAGGAATACGTAATATCAGCAATTACATGGGTTGAATTTGTTAGTGATAGATTTTCTTTCTTCTCTTAGGGGTCGGTGGTGTAATTGTTGCTGTTTTAAATTGTACATGCCCCAACAGAAAATAAGGTTGACAATAAAAAAAGTTTTTACGAAAGAATAGAACGGATATTTGATCATCTCCTGCAATACCATGTGAAAATTCTGTTAGGCGGTTTCAATGTGAAGGTAGGACGAGAGGGTATTTTCAAACCGATTATAGGGAATAAATGTCTGCATAAGGAAGGTTGTGACAACGGCGTTAGACTCGTGAACTTTGCAACATCCAGAAACCTTATCATGATGATTACAAAATCCCTACATCGCGACGTTCATAACTATAGTTGTACCTCACCAGACGGAAAAACACATAATCAATCGATCACGTTTTAGTAGATAGAAGAAAACAACTTATGTTCGGTCGTTCAGAGGAGTTGATTATAATAATAAGAGAGAGACTATAGTTGAATAAAAGAAATACTGAATATGTGAAAACGGAGTGGTTTAATTTTAAAAATAAATAGAGGAGAGTCAGGTGAGAGGGGAGCCAGATTAAGGTGTCGAATAGATTCTCAGTTTTAGAAGATTCGGAGAGCACTAGTGTTCAGGATACTTGGTTGAAATTAGAGAAAACATTAAGATTTCAGCAAAAGAAATATTGGAACATTTAGAAATACGTAGGAACAAAGCATGGTTCAAGCAGGAATGCACTAATGTAGCAGAGAAGAGAAAACAGAAGAAACAGCGTTGGCTACAAAATCCGAACGAAATAACTACATATAATTTCATTGTCATCTGGCAGAAAACGTCCAAAACTTTTAGAACAAAGAAACATGATTTTTGAAAGCTAACATTAATTAACTTGAAGATAATAGTAGAAAATAAAAACATTCCGGCCATGTAAAAATGCATCAACGGACTTAAGAAAGGCTATAAATTTTGTGCTTAGCCTATATATTAAAGAAAGCTAAAGGAACAGTTCTCACTGTTCAGGATAACATCTTAAATAGATGGAAAGATTTGACGATTTGCTGAACACATAGCCAAAAACTAATGTGCATGTACAAAGTGAAATGCATACAGCAAAACCGTATATTTCAGAACCTAACCAGACAGAAATAGAAATCGTTATTTAAAAAATTATAGAAACACACATCTCCGGGTGTAGACGAAATTCTGGTTGATTTAATTTTAGCTGGTTGGGAGATTGTAGAGCAAGATACACAAACTCATTCTCCTTATCTGGAACAAGGAGGAATTACCAAAAGAGTGAAAAGAATCAATCACTGTCCAGTTAAGAAGAAAAGCAACAACACTGATTTAATAATTATTGAGGCATTTCTCTTCTGTCGACATCCAATAAATTTTCTTCAACATTCTATTAGCAAGATTGACTCCATAAGCAGATGAAATTATTGGAGATAATTAGAGCGGATGTAGGTAAAATCAATCAACTATCGATCAGATATTTACTATTCAACTAATAGTTGAAAAGAAATTGGAATACAATATTCTCGGACATCAATTATTGACTTTAGACTAGGATAGGAAGAAAACATTGTACAACATGCTTAAAGAATTTGCAATACTGAAAAAGGTAGATTAATTAAGATATGTTTAAATGAATCCCACAGTAAGGTTCGAGTAGAGAGATTCTTGTTCACGAGTTTTCACGCTGAGAATGGCCTGAAAGAAGGAGATGCGTTGTCGCCATTATTATTTAACATTGTTCTGGAGAACACTATAAGGAAAATCAAAGACAGGAATCAGGTTCTAGAGCTGAATTGTATTTACCAGGTTATGGTGTATGCTTATGATGTAAATTTAATAGGGGATGATAGAACAATAGAAAGGAATGCAGAAATCTTAACGCTTGCAGGGATATGGGCTTAAAAGTAAATGCAGAGAAAACTAAATAAATGGAAGTTGGTCGGGATCGTAATACAGCATTTTATGGATGGGTTAAAATACCAAATAATATTTTCTTTCGACAAAGTGGATACTTTCAAATATCTAGAATCATTATTAACAGATCAAAATCATAATCACAAAAAAAAAAAAAAAAAAAAAAAAAAGATGTCAACTGAAAGCAGGGATTTTCTGTTATTATTCAGTTAAAAATCTTTTGTTGTCGCGAATTCGGTTGAGGAATTGTAGCTTAAAATATAAAACGAAAATCATTTCTGTTAGGCTGTATGGTTGCAAAACATTGTCACTGACTCTGAGAGAAAATAGAAGACCGATAGTATTTGAAAACAAGAATCTTAAACCAATATTCGAACTCCAAAAGGAACGGGAATGGGGAATGGCGGAAACTCTATAACGATGAACTGCATAATTTTATATCGTTTACAACAGCATTGTTAGGGTCATCAAGTCAAGGAGGCTCAAATGGGGAGGTTATGTAGTCAGAATGGAAGAAATTACAAACGCTTTGAAAGTTCTGACTGGAAATCCAAATAGGGAAACGAAAATTAGGGTGAGAGAGGCGCAGATGGGAGGACAATATTAAAATGGTTCTCGCAGAGATTGAAATATAAAGTAGAAACTAGGTCCAATAGGCTAAGGACGGAAATCAATGGAGAGCAATTGTAAACGCGGCACTGAACCTCCTGTGTCCATAGGCCATTGAGCTATATTAACTTGTTGATACACTTAGCTTCTTTTTATTTGACAGAAATGTTACTACAGGAACTAAAAAGTTTTTCTCTAGTAAAGAGGATTTCGATTCAAGGTTTCCACAAATTAGCTATTTAAGTTAATATTAAAACAAATTTGGTGATGATTTTGATATAGAAAGGTATCCATACCTTCTTTCAAACTGTATATATATATATATATATATATATATATATATATATATATATATATATATATATATATATATATATATATATATATATATATATATATATTCCCGTTTGTATCGGCGCCCTTTTAGTAAATTTGTCCACCGCCCTCATTAGTATCCCAGCACGGCCCTGAATGCATGGAAAGTTACATGAAAAGCATGTATGTCTGCCATGTTACAATTCATCAGGGAAACTAAACGAAGAGTTCCTAAACCCTAACTAAACCCAAACCCCAACTCTATCATCCATGATTTCCTTCAGTGCTCCTACCGTGTCTCTCAAAGCATTTCTTCCTTTTCTAAAGTTATTTCACATTATATTCTTTCCACACTAATGTTCCTGTTTCTGCTTTGTACTTAGAATTAATTTCCATTTTGAAACTCTTTAGTCAGTGGATTACCTTATTCATCTTAGTCAGAATCATCTCAAATACAAATTCGTTTATTTATCGTTTACATTTTATATGTTTCTTTATTATACTACACAAATATTCAGAATTAGCCACTTCTTCTAGTTTCTTTGCTTAGACTTCTTCAATTGTCATGTCCTCAGTTACCCTAAGCATTATTCCTTTAATTTATTTCATAGTTATTTTAATGTCAAATTATTTCCTCAGTTTTCCTTTATCTTATTTGATATCATGTTTGTTTCCGAATTAGGATCGGCAACGGCAGTTATATCACCTGCTGTCATGTCAAATTAACCTGTTCTCTACTCAAACTCTTCAAGATTATTTGATAAAAATGTCATTGAAAGGATAAAAATTGTCTACATCTCACATGACGTCAATATCCTTTATTATTTATATTATTTATGACAGTCTTGGGTTCGTTTCCTGTACATTCTTGGACAGGGTTAGCCAAGATATAATAGGTAGGGTATACATGGTTCGATGCTAGGTATATAATCAGGCTTATACCAGAAATTAACACCAAAAGAATGGTGAAAATAGGATATATTGGGATTCGAATCATGGTCCAACAAGTAAAATAGCTACTTGTGTCGTGTTCGTGGTTCACAACTTTTCACCCAATAATCATCATAGATGATTCCCAACAGTGAATGCTACCTGTCACGATCCGGAATTCGGGATAGTTATTGTATAGAAAACCTTTGCTCCTCTTGCTGAGAGTCCCACACAACCTCGGATTGGTTTTACAAAAGGTCTCATATAGCTATGAGAAGAGAAAATACAAGGCCCTAATGACAATAAATTGAGCACCTAGTATTTGGTCTGGGAATGGATATTCCCTTGCAGCACCTTGCACTGAATAGACAACAAAACATTGGTAATATTGAATATAAACGAAGATGCACACAACACGTTCTTACCAGTTTTATGTGTTATGTTACACATACAATAATTCTATGATATGAAATTTGCATCACAAAAATAAAAATAAAAATAACTTAAGAAACACACATTTTATTTGATGAATCAAACACTTCACAAGACGAAGATACGCTCATTTGATATATATTTATACGTAGCAAACTCTACTCTTTTTCTAGTGGCCCCAATTTTCCACGATTAGTGAGTTTTGTGCGTGGACACGCAATACGAAAATCTGCGCGTTTCATGTTTTCATTAAACTACATGAGGAAGAAACAACTTTTGGAGTTGTAAGTTTCCTTCTTACTCACATTTAGGTTTCCAGAAGTTAATACTCAGAATACTCACTGTTTACTCTTTTATAATTGTTCCGTTAACTTCATATTAGATTATTTTCTAATTTTTATTTCAAAAATTAATTTACACTTCACTCTAGGTAAAAACTATTAGTTGAGTGGACTCGCAAGCAACAGATTGAAACATCCACTGCCCGCCCGAGTTGTGCTTCACGATTAAGGCAGACAAAGAGAGCGCGGAAGGATGTATCGTCCCCAGAAAGCAGAAAGATGGTAAGCGCCACTTTCCTTGATTTCCAACTAAGTTCATATCTCGACTACCCATTTCATGTTTAATGTTGTGTAGAAAGATGAGAAGTGGACAAGTGGCAGGTGACACTATGAAAGGTCTGCAGCACTGAAAACTGAATTCTAGAAGAAACTAGGGAATCGGAATTAATTAGTGTTTCATTCGTTTTCGTTCATCTCCTGAGAAATTTCCATTTTGGCGCTTAGTGCCTTTCTGCTCTCTGGGAGCCATATACTTCCGCTTAATATATATATATCGCTAATTTAAAACTTGATCACTAATAAGTAACTATGCACATTAAGTCGATTTAATTTATCCCTTGCATCACAAGTCGTGTATGGGAGGATGAGGGAACACTACACACAAATCCTTTACAAAACTTGGTGTGACGGGAAGCGGTTGCGCTTCCTTGAAGACATGGGCTGTGTTTTAGGAGTAACTAATGTAGAGTTGAGGCCCCTAGCCGTTGTTCTGGTATATATATATATATATATATATATATATATATATATATATATATATATATATATATATATATATATATATATATATATATATGCACAATTGAAACTCCTAGCCGCACTTCTCAAAATTGCGACTGGCAAGTTTTCATTCCAAGAATTTTCCCCATATATATAAGAGGATTCAATAAAATGTTCCTTGGAATATTGATGCTGTTATACATTTATTATACAGCAACTTTTAATGGTTGGCTCATATCTTACTTTTTTCTGAGACAGAACTTTTATTTCATCCTAAACATTACCCAGTTCTAGCCGATTTAAAAGCTTTTTTCTAAAGCATGGTCGTCTCTGGCAGAGTAGGCGTGGGTCAATGAAAACTTGACCCACGACCAGCTGACCCACCACCCACCGTGACCCACGACCCACTGACCCACCACCCACCGTGCCCCACTCTGACCCACCATGACCCACCACCCACGGTGACCCACTCTGACCCACCACCCACCATGAACTACTCTCATCCACTGTGACCTATTCTGACTAACCCAAATTCATCGTCATCAACTCTGAACATGATCCACGACTTCTTCTGTACTGACTAAAGAGTTTACACTTGTAATAAAATAAGACTGTGAAATTGTCACTAATCGGAGTTTGAATTTCTAGTCAATCGCTCAAGCACCACTCTATTAGAATAACGGTGGATCTGACCTTTATGATCGCTCAAGCACCACTCTGATAGAATAACGGTGGATCTGACCTTTATGATATATATGGTAAAGTGTTTGTCAGTGAGGAAATTGGAACAGTTCGAGGTGGGGGGAAATTAGTGTGTGCCTAAAATATACTTGTACTAAGACAGTATTCTTGCAAGTGTTAATTTCTGAACGCATTCCAAAAGAAACTTCTATTCGAAGGAAAATATCACTGTACAATATGGAAAAGGTTATGGTTTCTAAATTCAAAGTATTTTTCTCACAAAAAACTTGAAAAATCAGTTTTTCATAGTTTATAAAAATGCTCGATTACCCTATGTGAGAGCATCTCCATAAAGTATGTTTATAATTGTAATTTGTGTAATCACTAAAACACCACGTTAAATTTAAGTTACAAATATGCATAGTTGCAATTATTATGAATATTTATTGAAAGTAGTTTACCTAAAGTTTACTTAAAGTAGTTCAATAACACAAATAAGCCATTAGTAATACAAGTATGCATTTTCTATAACTCGTAATTTTCCACCTTAAAACAAATCTGAAATCGGATTTATTTCCTGTTGGTAACTTTTTCGTGGTAAAACATCCGCAGTGGAATGATGTCTATCATTCAGCCAAGAAATAACTAGCTCGTCTACTTTGAGCTTGTCTAGCGGTGGCCATTAACATTGATGAACAACAAGTTAGACAATGTTTGAGCACTTAATCTATTTCTAATATCAGTCATCTGTAAATTCATAAGGGGAAATCCCCGTTCACACTCTGTCGTGGAAATCGATAATACTTCTACCCGATTTCTGCAACTCCTCATCGGCAATCTGCTTGTTAGACTTAGTCTGATAACGATTTTTCTTACTCAGTTTTGAAATACTCAGCAAGAAGTATAATCTCTCTATCACCATACAACATATTTTCCATATCGACCATGTCAGTTGGCAATGTCGACTCATGGAGAACAGAAACTTCATCTACCACGCCTTCGATAGGGAATCTTGTGAATAAATTATCAATTAAAGCCTGATAAACTGGTGATTTCTTATTTGTTTATAAATTTAATTTTTGTAATTACACATGAAGGTTTGATGTCATTACCAAGTTCCCTCCCCCGTCTAGAAAGCGAAAGAAAACGAGGTTCCTGGAGTGTTCAGAGGTGAATGGGAATTTCCCTCCTTCTTCCCCTTCAATTAACACACTGCTGTTTGCCATGTGCCAAATTACGATGAATTTAAATTAAATTATCATAGTATAATTATGTCCTTGTTGAATTATCAATACTTTTCAGTGGAAAAAAGGATGAATTTTGAAAGTTCCTAATCAAGGTAAGTAGACCAACATAAAGGGAAAAAAAAGTATAAATTTTCCGTACAATTATGCGTACAATCCAAACTTAAAATTTCCGTATAATTAAGCTTACAGTACAAATTTTATGCCTATTTTAGTCACAACTTTATGGGTTGATTGCCCTGTGCTGTAAGCGCTCCATATAATAAACATAAGCTTCAGCAATTATTATAGTAGAAAGCAATGGATATATGAAGCCAAGCACTGTATTTTTTGTTTCTGATTTTTTTTCTTAAATAACATCGATCGTTTTCGATCATTTTTACAAACCAACTCACTACCAATTTTCCATATATAGAAAGTACCACCTCCCGCACACACACACATAAAGGAGAATTTTAAAAAATGCTAGGACACATTCTGTTTATTTTCAATAAAGAGTTAATACACATAATTTCAGCTCCGTAAGTTTAACGGGTTGCGAGATACTCTTTTTCGCAAAAATTCGGATCCTCTCTATCTCCTTATAATGCATTATAATAAAAGCAATATAACATCCAAGTTTGGATTAAGGCCTAACTATATACCAAAAGTCATTTCATTTGACTTTGCAATTTGACCGTAATGATCAGGCACACATAGTTACATTCAATTTTTTATATAATAATTCATATATTACAGCGATTCAAAAAGTATTTTTTTTTTCAGTAGTTAGCTCCTCTAAAAACTCACAGATCTCGAAAGCCAAGTGTAGTAGAAGTCCTATTGCTATTATTATAATTAAAAATATCAATATCCAAAAGTCCTGAAGTTCTTTTTTCACTTGGTTAGATATACTCACCTCAGGTAAGTGGACAGAAACAAGTGGAAAATGAAGGGAAATGAAGGTCTTGAAAGTAAAACGAAGACAAATTTATCAGTCTTCAGAAGATACTGTCTACAATGCAGTGAGCAGAGAGGGTCGGTAGATCATACTGAATCGGTGGGTCGCAGTGGGTCATGGTGGGTGGTGGGTCGGAGTGGGTCACGGTGGGTGGTGGGTCACAGTGGGTCACGGTTTGTGGTGGGTCACAGTGGGTCACGGTGGGTGGTGGGTCACAGTGGGTCATGGTGGATGGTGAGTCACAGTGGGTCACATGCTGTTGACCCACGACCCACTGATCCACTCAGAAAACTTGACCCACTTGACCCACCGACCCACTGACCCACTCCATCTGTGGTCTCTGGCGTGCAAACATTGACGACGATGACTACAACAATGAATGTTTGTAGGCACCAATTAAATTGTACATTAAAATCGTGAAGTAAGTTGAAAGTTACTTGAATTCAGAGCTAGTGGGATCTTATTTCTATCTCCTTCAATACAATTAATTAAAATCTTTTCCATCATTGATAGGTCCTTGCTTCATTTATTAAAGTTATCATATATTATGATTCTTATGGATTTTCGTCTTCATGTGCGGATTATATCATTAATACTAAATATTCTAACTAACTCTATGGTGTATGCAAACGAATATTCACAACCGCAATCACAAAGCCATCGACTTACTTCTGTTCTTAGTCAAATGAATCTAGTTTCTACTTTATATTCCTATTACTGCGAGATCCATCTTAATATTGTTCTCACATCTGCGCCTAGGTCCTCCTAATGGTCGTTTTCACATTGGGTTTACAGTTACAACTTTGAAAACGTTTATACTTTCTTCCACTCTGGCTATATGACCTGCCCATCTGAGCCTCCTAGACTTGATGATTCTAACCATATTTGGTAAACTGTATAATTATCTAGACCCTTGTTAATGCGTTTCCTGCATGCCTGTTCCTCTTGGGTCCGAATATTCGTCCCAAGGTTTCATTCTTAAATGCCTTAAGTCTTCGCAATTCCATCAGTACATATAATCGACCACGTTTTACAACCATACAGTGCAACAGACATGCTGATCGATTTATATATTTTAAGCTTCAAATTTCTTGACAGGATTTGCGACGACAAAAGATTTTGAACTAGATAATAATACTAATTTACTGCTTTTAATCGATATTTAATTTTCTTGTGTATATAGTTTCCATGTGTTAATATTAGAAAAGTAAACACACTGCTGAACAAGACTGTATTTATTTAATAAAAACACATTTACACGCGACGTTTCGATCTTCTAGCCAAGATCCTCATCAGACGTACACTCCTTGGCTAGAAGATCGAAATGTCACGTGTAAATGTGTTTTTATTAAATAAATACAGTCTTGTTCAGCAGTGTGTTTATTTTTCTGATTTTATTTGCAAGACGTATGACTATGACTGTGTGTCAGTGTTAATATTGATCCTAGATAATTGAAACTATCCACTTTGTCGAAAATGTTTGATATTTTCAGGCATACCTTTGTTGCAGTACTACAACTCTAACGAACTTCCATGTGTTTAGTTTACATTAACTCCCATGTGTTGCTTATGCTTATGAGCACTGTTAAAAAATAAATAAAACTTCCTATTGCCTAATAAAAAATAAATAAAGCTTTCAAATACGTAATAAAATATAAACATAAACCAGTGTTAAAAAATAAACAGGACTTTCTGTGGGCTGGTAAAAAATAAACTGGGCCTTCTGAGGACTGATAAAAAATAAACAGGACTAATAAAAAATGAATAGGTGTTTCTGTGGGCTAATAAAAAATGAATAGGTGTTTCTGTGGACTGATAAAAAATGAATAGGAGTTTTTTATGAACTGATAAAAAATGAAAAGGGCTTTCTGTGGGCTGATAAAAAATAAACAGGGGCTTCTAATGCTTAATAAAAATAAATAGGGAAAATAAAAAATGAATTGTGTTTATTTAATAAAAATCAGATGAATTATGGGTAAACTATGTCATTATCGGTCCACAAACAGGTAAAAAAGTCCGTCTAAGCATATAAAAAGTATCGTAAACCCGTATATACCTGTATACCTATCCCAAGGATTAAAAAAACTTCTCCAGGCATACTGGCACCTCCTGATAATGTGTCACAATCCTACTTGATATTGTTTGCACACAGCTTAGACGTAACAAACATTCCAAGTGATGGTTGGACAATGAACTTCTCTGGTTTGATTTCGTCAGTCGCAGTTTTGGAAATAATTGCTCACACACATACGTCGAACCAAACATTGACATAATATTGGCAGCATTTCTATTCAATCGCGGAAATCGACATCGAGGGAAATTCCTATAGAATTCTTGTAAGTTTCTTTTCTGATGGAATTTCTCTTTGAATTCCTGTCGCACACTAAGTCTATAAGTTCCAACTGAACATCAGAAGGAGCGTATTCAATGTTTGTAGAGAATGGGCTGGTAAATACCCTGGAGCTCATCTCCAAACATGATATGTCCTGAAATCTGGTTTCAAACTCGTCCTTAAGGCTAAGCAGCAAACTGAGGTAATGAGTCAAGTCAAGAAGTTTACCGGACTTTTGTAAGGTGCCTAAGCTGGGAAAGTGAACCAAAATCTTGTATTCAAATTGCCGCGCCCAAAGGGATAGCTTCATTTTGAACGCTTCGACGCGATCGCACATATTTGTAATTAGCAGATGTTGACCCTGCAATGAGAGGTTTAGAGCATTGAGATGAAGAGTTATGTCTGCCAGAAATGCAAGGTTGCATCTCCATTGGTCGTCTTTCAGTTCAGGCACGGATTGGTCGTTCATATCGAGAAAAATATCAATGTCGTTTAGTAATTGAAAGAACTTGTTTAACAAGTTCCCACGGCTCAGCCAGCGCACCTCAGTATAATAAGGTATGTCTCCGTATGCACTGTTTAGGTCTTCGAGGAAGGATTTAAATTGGCAATGTCTCAGTCCATGTTTTCTGAGGTAGCTGGTGGTACGAACTACAACGTCCATGACATCGTTCATCGTTACACTCTTTGCACACAACTGTTCCTGATGCAGCATACAATGAATTCCCTTAAATAATGCGACACCCCAACCTCTTGCAGTTTTTGTTTTAGTCGCGCCACGAGCCCTGCTTGCTTCCCAACCATAGAAGGTGCTACATCGGTCGCTACAGAAACCAGTGCACTCTACACAAGGCCTGTAATATCGACACTTTCTTCAACACACGCAAGAATGTCAGCGCCCGTTTTGGTGCCCTTTATGGGTACTATGTGCAACAGTTCCTCTCGAATCTCCAGATCACTATGTACACTACGAATAAAGATAGCAAGCTGCGCATTATCTGTAACATCCGCACTTTCGTCGAGCACCAGGGAAAATGCAATGAACGTTTTCGAAAGTTCCGATAGCTGGCTCAAAACATCATCTGCAAGATGTTTTATGCGTCGCGTAATAGTCTGTCGGGAAAGTGGAACCGATTCGAACTGCTGTATTCGAGATGGACAAAAGTCTTCTGCTGATATTACTATACACTCCTTTATTAGGTGTCCGTCTGTGAAAGGGCGCAACAATCTCGCAATATGCAACGCAATTTTGTAACTCACCCGCACAGAGCCTTCACACGTTCTCTCCCCGTCTTCCTTTTCCGATGCTGCCTTATTCTCTTTCAACTTCTTCAATTCTTCTTTGCGAAGATGTCCCTCAAGTTCTCCGTATTGCTCCACGTGATAAATATTGTAGTGACGTTGAAGGTTGAACTTTTTAAATCCATGTAATGTTTTAAAGCACACTAAACATTTGGCTACACCGTCTTCATCGACAAAGAGATAATCCTCTTCCCACTGCGTGTTGAACTTAAGTGTAGGTGTAGGGCAGCGTCGTTTCGTCATCTTACCGCTTTCAACTCTTTACAACGACTATGCTCCATACTAGTCTCTATAAGCAGATGTACACAGGGGGAGTTAGTGGCTAGATAACTAACGCATTATGTATGCAGATGCCAAAACTGGAAGCACGGATGATAGTAGGCTGAGCATAAGTAGCACTAGTCGCTGTCTGCTATACACTAGTAAAGCTGTTTCGTCATGTACTTAATCTTTACTTTTGTTGCTACTACTACTACTACTACTACTACTACTACTACTACTACTACTAATAATAATAATAATAATAATAATAATAATAATGCTTCTTCTTCTTACTGTTATTATTATTACTATTATTCGGACCAAAGAGGGATGAAAATGGGGATTGAAGGTAATTCATAACGAGGAATTGCATAGTTTACACCGCTCACTTAACATTGTTAGGGTCATTAAGTGTAGAAGGCTCAGGTGGGCAGGCCATGTAGCCAGAATGGAAGAAATTAGAAACGCTTTCATAATTTTAACTGAAAACCCAATTGGAAGAAGACCACTAGGAAGACCTAGGCGTAGATGGGAAGACAATATTAAGATGGATCTAGCAGAAATAAGAGTACAGAGTGGAAACTGGATCCAGTTGGCTAAGGACAGAAGTTTGTGGAAATATTTTGTAAACGCGGATTTGAACCTTCGGGTTCCATAGGCCATAGAGTTAGTTAGTTAGTTAGTTATTATTATCTAAAAGAAATGTTCTAATGTTATTAACAGACAATTACACAGAAGAACTGAGTTCCGACCAAACACTAATATGCCAGAAGGAAATTCCAGTGAGTCCAGCCCACTTTAAGCGTTATCCGAGCAACCCACGTTTCATATTCAAGACGTTGGGAATAATTGTTCGTATCACTCAGTTGGAACGTTTCCTTCCGAGTTTACGTTGTTACAGTAGGCCTACAACATTGTGACTTTCAAAATCAGTCAGTAACTATCAAAGAAAAACAAGCGTGTAGCTTCAGTCGTTGATATGATTTAACATTCTTTTTCACTTTTACCAAGCCACCGGCAAGCAACCAGCCAGTGACAATATATTTTTCATTATTAAAAAGACACTCATTGGTAAAAAAAAAACAAAAAAAAAAAAAAAACACTAATGGTAGTCATTAATGGTCACTCTTAAATATGGAAAATCTCTTTGGCTCTCTTAATATTTTGTTTGATTCTTTGCGATCAAAGTAACTTTAAAAGTGGAGTAAGAAATACTATTCTTCCTATTGATAGTGTAATAGTGGTTTCTAATCTCCACAACCAACCCCTTGCTAAGCCTATTCGTACACACATACATGCATAAGCTAATTTTCTGGAGATAATACTTAGATAATAACAAACAAGTGCTAGAGTATTTTTTTTTGTATCAACAGATTATCTTTTTTCCTAAAAAGCGAAACAACATACCCACACTCGGATTAAGATCTTGATAAGAAAACTGGTTTTCCATTGGACAAACTAGCAAATTTTTATAAATGTAAGCGATGGTTTGGTTCCACCATATCCTTCTTTGACAAAAGGAAAGAAAAAAGAAAAGGAACGTCAATAGTTTATCATTTGATTGCTGTTACAAGTTTGTGTTGTCTATAGTTAACGGTTACCACATTGTAGAGAACACTTTACACTAAATGGCAATCAGTTACCATACATACTTTTTTTATTTGGTAAGCTAGTGATTACCGCCAAGATTGACAACACTTCCGCTCCTCTAAGGACGAAACCCGGAGATGCACGAAGTACGAACAACGGTATTTGCACGTAGAATGCTTGTGAGCGTTCATGCTCGTTCCACTATCTGCTCGCCGTGGCCAGGCCTGCTTTACACTATATGGCAGTGGTTGCCAACTTTTTTGCCTGACGACACGCTACTGAATGCTCACAACAACGCGGAAAATTTTTTGTTTTTTGAAATTAATGGCAATATAAATTATAATAATCGAACCCTTAATGTTTTTATAAAGCACGGTCGTCAATCCCACTGGGGACACCACGGACGTGTCCCCCTAAGCATTGGCGTCTCTGGTACGTAAAATTTTGGTGAGGGGGGCATCAAAGAAAGTGATTTAAATGGTACTACCTAACGCAACCTGTTTATTAACTTCGATTGTATTTGTTACCTTTCTGCTTACATTCACTGACCCCCTAAGGTATATTAAGAACCCGATTACAATCCTAGGAGCAGCGGTGGCTCAGTGGTAGAACGTTCACCTAGTGATGGGCAGTGGGAATATTCCCGGTGGCAAGGAATTAAAAAAATGGGAATATTCCCGGTTTTTTCCCTGGCCTATAAATTCCCGGGAAGGAATTTATTTACATTTCTATACTTTATCTTCTAAATTATAAGAACTATATGACTAATTACTTTATTTTATGATTTACTTCTAGGTTTTAAAGAATTTGGAGATTTAAAAAAAAATAAAATTATCTGATGGTACTTTAAATAACTAATAATATGAGTTTTTAAGTTCCATTTCTATTTGCACTAAAAAGTAAGGTAATCGTTTACTATTGAGGGGCCAAAACTAGCAAAAATATTTTCCCGGGAATTTACACATCACTACGTTCAAATCTGGTGCGTGGGGTCCCGCGTTCGATTCCAGACCCGCCAAATGAACCTTGTGGTGGACAAACATCGTGTGCGTGGGTCTCCTCGGGGTTCTTCCGTTTCCTCCCAATTTATTTATTCCACCATTTCATTCGTTACTCATCATCACCGTCTCCCTTAGCCTCACCGGCATAACCATTTAACGTAAAACTCAGATTTCAATTCATTTCATTTTTCGATTACAATCGTTTGACAACCTGAACATTATATTCCAAATAAATATAATTATTATTATTTATATAGTATTTTGTCGTTTAGTAAATAAATAAAATTAGAATAAAATATTGAATATTTTGTACTTCAAAATATTGGGGGGGACACGTCCCGCTCATTCCCTCCGCCAGATACACCCTTGACCCTAAGATTTGTAAAACGGTTTCGTCATCCCTAATATTTCAAGTATATTAGGCAGTGTTCGAAGTGGAAAAAAAGCAGAGGCGGTATGTTTTATTACAATTTTCACTCGACATACCGGTTATCTAAATGTTGAAATACAGTGAGTGTTGCCTAAAAGATTGCATTTTATTTATGTAACGACTTAAAACCATGAAAGAGCTTTTACGTAGTTACGGTACGGCGAAAGGGAGCATGGGGGTTTTTGTTCCCCGACTTTAATTTTCTGAGAAAAATAAGAAAAATATTCCGTTATGTTGTATTATAAAGAATTACACATGACAATGCTCAAAAGCGAGTTTTTGTATCAACAATTTTTAAATATTTTTTTTGTGGGATAACTCTCGGTCCCCCACTCATCTGAGGGGATTTCAGATCCCCGGAAAGTTCGCTCCCCTCCATAGCAGACAATCCCTTATTCCGCTGATGCTCACATTTTCAGATTTTATTTCAGCCATGTATGTTCTTTAAATTTGGACACATGTTATGGTTTAGTAAGATAATAAGGAAATTCAGCATAATTTGTGTCATGAGGATTAACTTTCTGATAAATGAATTTATTGGGGATGGATGTAAGGAACTAAAATCTTTTCCACATTGAAAACATTCAACTTCCATTAACTAACAATATCAGATCGAATTAAAAGCAAACATCACAAAGATCTAAATGTTATTGATACACTACACTCATGCACACGTACTCACAGTGATATTCAATTATTTGAAAAACGCAAAAACGCTCTTTGAAAATGAAAACAACAGATTTTTTCCCGCAAATACCGGACTCAGTTACGTGTTTCTTTATCATAGTAGGCGCAAAAGAAATCCCGACCAGGACTAGCTATACCATGTGTGCAACACGCGCATTTGTACGGGGCAGCAAAATCTGTCATTAGTTAAATTAAATATTTCTTGTTGGAAACAGACTTCATGATGATTATTAGTTAAATTTACTAAGCTGACCTTCTATTTGAATACTACATTAAGAAATTGTGTTTAGGTCGATTGAAGCTCGATATTGAATTTTATAAAACAAAGTTAACCATCTTTCCACTGCAGGTGTGTTTGCTAATCTTTCACTAAGATAATAGATTACTATTTAAAGAAACAAAAACTAGCGAGATTGTATTTGTAGTGTATAGGCCTTTCAGAGTGCGAGTACGTTTTCACTCCTTTTCGTTGTTCTGTTTCTCTGGAGAAAGGGGGCGGCAAATGATGCTATTGCACAGGGCGACAAACTGCCTAGTGCCGGCTCTAGTCCCGACGAACTCACAACAATCCTTTCCGATTCTAGATTAAACGAGTCGCCCCTTTTTGTTTGGATTCGGCCCATAAAGCAACACAACAAATACGAGTTCTTGTATAGGAGAAACGGGTGAACTTCTTTGTAGACATCTCATTTTAAAAACAAAAGAATGGGAAAATAACACAAAATTCAGTGTTGGCAACTTAGAAATTATTTCTAATAAGAAATTAAATCTTTGACGTGCTAAGCTATTCGTCAATTACTGTGTATAAAAATGGATTTATTAAATTTATATTAGCATCCACTTTGCAGTGACGGCATGTCTTGATCACTGAAAAACCAGAGGCGGTATGACATACCACCGCACACCGTCTCACTTCGACCACTGATCTTAAGTCAACTATGACCCAAAAGTTGTTCAACCATATATCAGTTTGCCACGTCCACAAAACAGTGTTAGCAGTGGTCGAAATGTGACGGTATACGGTGTTATGTCTCTGGTTTTTCATTAATAAAGGCATACCGCCTCTGGTATTTCAGTGATCAAAACATACCGTCACTGCAGAGTAGATGCTAAATACCTTTAATAAATCCATTTTAGTAGACAGTAATTGACGAATATCTTTGCATATAAAAAGATTTTATTTTATATGTAGAAATAAATTCTAAGTTAACAACACCGAAATTTTTGTTATTTTTCCCTATCTTTTTGTTTTCAAAATGAGATGTTTTCTTAATCTAATTTCTATTTCGATGTGCCACACTGAATTGTTTTTCTTATGTATGTATGTATATTCTTGCCTTAAAGCATATAAACATGGACGGCGATTAGGGGGGGCAAAGGGGGGCAGTTGCTCCCACCCACTTTTCTGAAGTGACCCACTGATGTATATAGTTCATTTGGAAATGTAAAGTTATTATATATATTACTGGTTCATAGAAAAGAATGATGCCATATATTTGCCGTTGCATGAGTACGTATTGGTTATTTCTCTTCCCGTGATGTTAAGAAAGCTACAGGAATTGCGTCTTAATGCCACGGAAAATGGTCCAAAATTCAACCTATTGGAGCGCAATAATTCCAGAGCACTTTCATTTCTTCTTACAATGTTGTTATTCAGCCGCTTTGAAACTAATTGAGATAACATTTCGCAAAAAAAAAAAAAAAAAAAAAAAAAGGCTTTCACAAGTTATTCTTTAATTGCATAAGAATTGAGAGTTCCTAAAATGTATTTTCTTTTTTTCTAATAGTAAGGATATTGAATAAAAACAGAGTAATAAGAAACAACTTCTACCTTTTCCATTGTTTTGCAATGTAATATACGAGTGAAGTGGTGTGTTTAGGGGTTTACGAGTGTATATACAATTAGATTTAGTGAATTCAACATAATTCTAGGTTTCAAAATTATTTTCTATAACTAGAGTGTGGAGTGATTCTAAGTATTGTTGAGTTTAGATGTATGCCAAGAAAGTGAAAACTGAACCTAATGACAACGAACATGTTTCGGGAAGCTACAAAAATATTTCTTTAAATGTCGCAACATACGCTCGTAGTATTTACTGTCTTTCTAAGAGTAATAACATACATTTAATAGCGTTGGGGAATTAAAAATATAAGTTGTTCATTAATCCCCGGTTTCAATGTAACTTTTGCAAAACAAGTCTCATTTTTCATTACTATGATTAATATTATCCTTTCCATTTATTTGTTTTGCAAATTTGTTATTAAATAATCTGATCACACAGTTTTTCAGACAGAATTTTAAGATGTTCATGAGGAATAAATCAAATCTCTTATTATACTTTTGTTGTTTAACAATACAAAGGGCTAGTGCCCACTTGCGTTACTATTGTCAATTTCCTTTAAAAAATATGAAGTACGATATACGGTATTTTAACTGAAAAAGATATTATTCTATTAGTTATACAACCTTTCGTCAAACAAAGTGTTAGCATCAACCAGGTAAA
This sequence comes from Thermobia domestica, assembly GCF_964235325.1. Lineage (NCBI taxonomy): Eukaryota > Metazoa > Arthropoda > Insecta > Zygentoma > Lepismatidae > Thermobia > Thermobia domestica. The sequence continues at coordinate 340,677,767 of NC_137456.1, read as the reverse complement.
CTAACATTGATAAACAAATATTCAGATCATGTCTTGCCCACCCACTTCTAACGTCTAATCGCCGCCACTGCATATAAATGTTATGTTTTGAGCATGGACGGATTTAGAGATTGTCTGCTGTGGGGGGAGGATCTTCCCGGGTTTGGAATACCGGCTCAGTCGAGTGAAGGATCCTGAAGTTTTACCACAGCAAATTAATATAAAAACTCGGTTTTTGAGCATTTTCGTGTAAATTCTCTATAGTACAACATATGGGACATTTTTTTCAGAAAGTTGTTGTCGTTGGATCCAAGTCTCGTCATGTGACCCCCGTGACTGCAGAGAAGCTCTCCAAAAGTTTCCAATCATTATGTAGACAGAAATGGAATATTTTTAGGCAACATACCCTCACTGTGTTTGAATATTTAGAAGGCCGGTATGTCGAGTGAAAACCGTAATAAAACATACCACCTCTGCTTTTTTTCCATTTCCAAAACTGAGTGTTTTGAGAAAGTGGATATAGAAAAATAGTACAAAAGTTTCTTTCCAATTATGAAAAAAAAAGGCAGTCAGTTTTTGGCCTTATGAAGGTGAAGGTGATGTAAACTGTAAAGTAACGAACTGTCTTTGTTTAGATAGCGAGTAGCAAAGCGAGTTAAGTTTAGCTTTAGAAAACATAATTTATCAACTAATTTTTAAACTACCGGTATGCATTGTTGAGCTTCATTTACAATAGTTGTAGTGTTATAAGCCTAGGCCTAAAACCTGTTTTCAAAACTTCATTGTTCGTGAGTATTCACTTCACTCTACTTTTATCATTAGGCCTATTATGTTTTTGAATTAGGGAAAGCAGAGGCAAAGTGAATATATGAGGCAAATCGAATAACGTAGTTTACAGTCAATTGAATATAGATTGGAGGAAATGGTTGACCAATCTTATGACGTCATTAGTGGAAGAAGAGAAAGACGTTAATGCCTAATGTCTACGTGTTTTTGTTTCCACGAGAGAGAAGACAATTCAAATTTTGCTTAAAAAAAATCACGGGGTAAATATTTAAAAGTATTTTCCTATTATTCCGTAGAATGTTTGAGAACATAGCATGCATAAATAGTGTGCGGTCTTATGTTTATCATCATATTTGGAAGTAATCGTAACTACGAAGTTCATGCGCTGTAGATATTCGTTTGTTTCGTGTGGCAGTGTTGTGTAAAGAGAATAATTTTAGAAGGGACAAAACGAATAACGATTCACTGCCAAGAGTGCAGAGAAGCATTTGAAGTCCACTGAGTCTACCGAAGCAGGTACTAGTACACTTTCGGTGAAGGAACTACTAGAAAAAGAATGAAATGTACCGATTAAGGTATTTCTGCAAGAAGAAATATTTTTGCTGCTGCTATAGATATACCAAGTACATCTGAAATTTCAGAGACAGTAACTTTAAAAAGGTTCAGAAGAAGACGGTAGTTACCAGTGCAAATTTAGTCATGAATATTATTCACACCCAGCTACAGAGGACTTTATGCAATGCTCTATTTGTCTGTTATGGTTTCACGAAAATTGCATTGATTGTGAGGGTCAAGACTTTTACGTTTGTGATATATGGAAACCAAGCACGTAATGTGATATTTTAATCCCTAATTTGTTTCTTTTTTCAGTTTTTTTTTTTTTTGTCACGCAGATTGTTGTAATTAAAGGTACTTTAGATTAAAATAAACTATAGACATAGAACACTGCCTATTTCATAAGAAAGTAGGCCTATATGTGCTTGAGTTCTATAAATATGTTTAGGTCTAGTGTGTATGCAAGACTTAGATACAATTCCGTATTTAATTGTATTAGACTAACACAAAACGTTAAGCGCTTCAACATTCTTGTATATCAAGCAGTTCGTTTAAGTGGTAATGCAATAGAATATATTCTTATATAAATTTATAGTTTGTATATTTGTCCCTAATAATTTACGAGGGTTAGGTTACTCTTAGGGATGAGTGTTTGTGTGTAGTTTTCTCAGAAACGATGAAGGCTGTTTTCTTCATATTTCATAAATATTTATTAATATTCCTGTAATGTTGCATATATAAGATCGCGTTGGGGAGAATACCCATAAGAGATAGTTTACTCTTGGTGAGTTTTTTTTTTAACGGACTTGTGAACTAAGATCTATGAGATTTTAATATATATATATATATATATATATATATATATATATATATATATATATATATATATATATATATATATATAATATACAAATATTTAATAAATAACTGTAACATATGACACAACTCGTTTCCTTATGGAAAAATCGAGAATGGGTAGTTTTTCGGTGGAAAATTTTCCTAAAATGCCTTATAATTTTATTAATATTTCCCAAGAAAATGTTCCATCAAAAACTTCAGCACGAAATGATTGAAAGTTAGAACCATCTAAACTGGTTTCACCTAACCGAAAGCTTTCTGAAAAACAAATTTCATTAAAACTTTTAGAAGTTATATTCTAAGATATAGTTAATGTCACTCGGGATTTTTTCTAGATACGCCTCTCAACGGGTTTTCGATCTAAATTGCTTACTGGTACTCGAAAAAGATACCGCTTTAACAGCTAAATGATGCTATCTCGATTTTTTTTTCTCTACACACCACTGAATAAATTTCCGCAAAACCACTTTTTCGTTTCCATACACAGGTTTCGAGAAAGGTTCATAAGTGTTTAGACATTCTTGAGATAAATTTTAAAAGCGAGCAAAAATTACTCATACCCGTTTCCTCCTTCAAAAGCGGAATTAAAAAAAAAATGAACTACGTATTCAGTCATTCTTAATAAAAGAGCTTATATTCAGTAACATACATCTCCGAGAGCAAATCCTCACATTCAGCATTTTATGTTTATAAGATTGTTAATGAGAACATGGCGAAAATTTCCCTTTCTTCTCATTTATGAGCAGTATAGTTTTATTGAATTTCACACCTCCAACTCAGGCCCATTAACAGATAACACTAGGGAGGGCGAGATTATGTTTGGGGAGCTGAGTTCACCATACATTCCTGAGTTATACTTCAGTTCAACATACACTCCTAGTTTCTTAAAACATATCCGTTACTTACAAAAAAAAAATGAAACTATTAACGTGGCCATCTTCTTATCTTGGCCTCATGTTTCTTGGATCTGTGAGCTCCCTCGTGCTAAGCAGTTAACGTACTCGCCTTTGGCGTGGGAGGCCCGGGTTCGATTCTCCGCGGGAGTTCATGTGGTTCGGATTCCACTTTAATCAGTAGGTATTCGTCTCATATAGCCTCGCTGCTAAAAGGGACCCTAAACTAAAATCAACTCAACTCTTGGATCTGTATTTTCTCATAATACAAATATTAATTATTAATCACTCTAAATTGTTCATATGCTTATCCTCATATCATTTCTCTTCAATATGCATTTTCTCACAAGACAAGCATTAATTCTGTGGGTGCATCCTGAAGCTGATATGTTACATTTAAAGCATTGTGAAATAAAGAGCTGTAAAGTTTTCGGGATATAATACCTACATTTATTTCTTTGATTAATACAGCACGGTTTCAGTGTTTAGTAAATGAACATAACAAACTATCCACATATCGCTGTCTTGTTATATGCGTAAACATTAAGTAACCAGTTGTTGGAAAGAAAAATGACACCTTCGGCAGACAGTTCTTAGCGTGCATGAACATGATATGTTATATGATAGTGACACTACTCTTGATTGTCACCACTTTCTTCCCATACTAGCGTTTCTATTTCGCTTTCTACGTGTACATCTCTTTCGGAATGTTGACCTGCAGAAAAACGTATTTTCTTTGCCGATGGAGTAACACTCTGATTACCTTCATAGTAGTCTGGAGGAATATAAATTAGAAGCTTTCCCAAATACTTTCGCAGCAGACAAGTTTTCGTCCTAAGTACAGAGCAGGTAAATCCTTGAGACTTGGGCACTGGCCACGCCTGATTTGCCAATTAGTTATATCAGAGTAGGAATACGCGATATGGACAATACCAGGTTTCTCTTTGGTAAGTTTAATTTGGAAGCTTTCTGTAAATGAACTGGTTCACCTTGAACACATTCTTTGCGGAAAACTAATAATGAAACAACAAGAGCACGCAAAAAGCATATTTCTCATCATTTGTGGTACTTGGAAAGATTTGGTGCTTTTTGATGTTGTAGTAATGTCTGCCTACTGATGTGGAGTGAATACTGCTGTTGTAGATCTTTTATTTTCTTTTCTTCTTTAAAATTATTCCAAAATCCCTGTCACAATATAGGAAAATATGACCAAGTAACGGAAAATTGTGTTGTACCTCATCAAAAATCCCTGGTCGTGCACTAAGTGGTACCAGAGTGTATGATATTTTTTTTCTGGCCACCACAATAACCGTACCATGCTATTAGTTTCTTCCTTCCTTGAAATACTTGATTATTATTCTTTATATAGGCCATTAGACATGTAGAAGAACAATAGAAAGAAATGCAGAGATCTTATTAAACGCTCGCAGGGACATGGGTTTAGAAATAAATGCAGAGAAAACTAAATACATGGAAGTGCGTCGGGACCGTAATATGGCAAATTGTGGATGCGTTAAAATATTAAATAATACTTTTGATAAAGTGGATACTTTCAAATATCCAGGATCAATATTAACAGACGAAAATCATATTCACGAAGAAATTAAATTTCGACTAAAAGCAGGGAATTCGTATTACTATTCGGTTCAAAATCTCCTCTCGTCGCGAATTCTGTCGAGAAATTTGAAACTTAAAATATACAAAAAGATAATAATGCCTGTTGTTCTGTATGGTGGCGAAACATGGTCGCTTACTCTGAGGGAAGAACATAAACTGAGAGTATTTGAGAACAAGATCCTTAGTCAAATATTTGGACCCAAGAGGAACGGGAATGGAGAATGACAGAAACTTCATAACGAGGAACTACATAATTTATACGGTTTACCCAACATTGTAAGGGTCGTCAAGTCTAGGAAGCTTAGGTGGGCAGGTCATGTAGCTAGAATGGAAGAAAGTAGGAACGCTTTCAAAATCTTAATTGGAAGACCAACCGGAAAATGATCATTAGGAAGACCTAGGCGCAGATGGGAGGATAATATTAAGATGGATCTCGCAGAAATAGGTTACGAAGTAGAAACTGGATCCAATTGGCTAAGGATAGGAGTCAGTGGAGAGGTTTTGTGAACGCGGCATTGAACGTCCGGGTCCCGTAAGCCATAGAGTTAGTTAGTTAGTTAGGCCATTAGACATGAGGTTACATTTATGAAACCTAGAACCATCTTACGAACCTTGGCTGGCTACATCTTCTGGCCAGTTATGCATAGATGACCTATATACGTCATGCACTCTTTGATTACATGTCCAAAGTTGCCTATAATAGAAAACAACATTTGTGGACATATTGTGGTTTAGGCAGTGCCTGCTACATATCAAAAGCTGTTGTCCATAGGTTGTGAATTTTCTTTTGCAACATGAAAATAGTGTTTCATCTGGGTTTAGATGCCCCCTAGAAAATTTTCTTCGGCCGCCCATGTCTGGAGGTACACAATTTCGCAAATCAGTGGATGCAATGTGGATGTATTCAAACTCCACTGACTTACCCATCAAATTTATATTTTATAAAAATATTCTCAGTGGATACTAACCTGAGGAGAACTACTTTTTTTTTTTAATTCGATCACTAAAGGAATTTATTTACTTATTTTGTTCACCAGGTCTCGGTAATCGTCCGGCACGAAAACTGAAGTTTCTACAAGTGTTTCCCCAGCAAATGTTTTGAGAAAAGGGCCCTCTAGGAGCGTTATTTAGGGGGTAGTTCCTGCGTTTGTTATATACATATATAGATAGAGATAGATATACATATAGATAGATATACATATAGATATACTGTATATATATAAAGATAGTAAGAGCGGGTCTTTAAAATTAGTTAGGAAAGATAATATGAAAATCTGGCATACTTTGCAAGAATCTATCTAGTCTAATATAAATAAAATAATTAGTTTGTTTGTGTGTTTGTCTGTCTGTATGCGGCATGGGGACCAGACGAGTGGACCGAGAGTTACTAAATTTTGGTCAGGGGTACCTTGGCTCAGGCCCCAGATCAATACGATTTTTTTTTTAATTCGAACCAGGTGGTCTCAGGGGGCGCTTACAGGAACATGCAAAAGTGGTAGAAAATGGCCGATATTACTGTCGAATTCATAGTTTTCGCGGTCGCTGAAATAATTGGTGAAACTCTGATCACATTAACTTCCAAATTCACTCTATTCGGGCCGGGTGTCATCGGGGAAGGGGTCGGATACCGAGACAAGTAAAAGTAATCCCAAATGACCGATATTAGTGTCAAATCCATAGTTTTCGCGGTCGCTGAAATCAATGGTGACAATTCCATTAGCGATGATATGCAAATTCAGCTATAATTGAATGTGGGACGGGAGTCAGCACGGTGATACTGAGACATGTAAAAATAATCCAAAATGACAGATATTAGTGTTAATTCCATAGTTTTCCAGGTCGCTGAGATCAATGGTGACACTTTCATTAGCGATAACTTACAAATTCGGCTACAATTGTATGCGGGACGTGAGTTATCGGGGGTGTCAGTGGGCGGTATCCGCCCCCGGTGACCCCCGGCCCGAATAGGGTGAATTTGGAAGTTAATGCGATCAGAGTTTCACCATTGATTTCAGCGACCGCGAAAACTATGAATTCGACAGTAATGTTGGCTATTTCCTACCACTTTTACATGTCCCTGTAAACGCCCCGCTGAGACCCCTGGTTGGATTCCGAGACATGTAAAAACAGTGGCGTATTTAGGGGGTGGCTTCCGGGCTTAAGCCCCCTCCGAAATCTTACTTAGTATATTTTCTAGTAAAGTAAATGAAATATCTTGCAGAAGTTTCTCATTTCCAGGCAAAGACCCTCCCAAAACAAAATCGTAAATTCGCCACTGTGTAAAAGTAATCCAAAATGATCGATATTAGTGTTAGATTCATAGTTTTTGCGGTGGCAGAAATGAATGGTAATACTTCAACAGGCGTTGTCTTCCAAATACTGCCCGCATACGAAGAATGGGTATATTCAGCTGTCTAATATAAATAAAATAAAAGTATGTTTGTGTGTTTGTCTGTGTGCGACCTGGGGACCAGACGAGTGGACCGAGAGTTACCAAATTTTGGTCAAGGGTACTTTGGCCTAGGCCCCAGATCAAGACGAGAAGTTGTGTTCAAATTTCGAACCAGGGGAGTCTCAGGGGGGCGTTTACCGGAATTGGCTTGGGAACCAGACAAATTAACCGAGAGTTATCAAATTTTAGTCACGAATACCTTGGTCCAGGCTCCAGACCAGAGTTAAACGATTTTGTCAAAATTCGAACCAGGGGATCTCAGGGGTCGTTTACCGGGACATGTAAAAGTGGTAGAAAATAACCGATATTAGTGTTGAATTCATAGTTTTCACGGTCGCTGAAATCAATGGTGATACTCCGATCGCATTAACTTCCAAATTCATGCTATGCGGCACCGGGCCGGGGGTCATTGGGGAAGAGGAGTTGAGATATCGAGACATAAAAGTAATCCAAAATGACCGATATTAGTCTCAAATCCATAGTTTTTGCGGTCGCTGAGATCAATAGGGACACTTCCATTAGTGATGATTTGCAAATTCAGCTATAATTGTATGTGAGCCGAGAATTAGCAGGGGGGGGGGAGTGTATACCGAGAGATGTAAAAGTAATCCAAAATGACCTATATTAGTGTCAAATCCATAATTTTCGCGGTCACTGAAATGAATGAGACGCTTTCATTAGCGATCTCTTGCAAATTCAGCTACCATTGTATGCAAGCCGGGAGTCAGCGGGGAGGAGGAGGATACCGAGACATGTAAAAGTAATCCAAAATGATCGATTTAGTCTCAGATCCATAGTTTTCGCGGTGGCGGAAATGAGGGTAATACTTCCTGTAACGGATGAACGATACACATATAATCTTTAAATAGCCCTCACTACCCACAGTCCTGCGAGAACGGACGTCACCCCACTTCCCCCTTTAGAATATAAGAATTTTAAAAGAAGAGAGAAAGGAGAATTCCACTCCCCCTCGGCTGAGAATAATGACGACGTGAAGAGTGAGGTTCAATACTGGAAAAGGCTTATACTGTATGCAAAATATCACTATTAAGATAATCAGGAGAATTTCTACTGATACTTGTAAATGTAAAAAATTTTCTAACAAAATTGAAAATTTTATTATAACAAATCCGAAATGTGATATATAAATAGTAATATAGAAAACATTCAACAATTTTAACAAGCAATAATATCATTAATCGAAATCGCCGTTAGCAAGTAACATTCTTTTTTACCAAAAGTTTTTTTTTTTTCCAAGTGACAAAATTTTCTGAAGTATTATTATAACCAATCGTAAATCCAAATATAGAATTTAGAAACCTATACAACAATATCATCAAAATGTATGGAACTCGAAGTTACTGCAAAGTGGCTTTCTTTGGAATGAAAATGTGGGAGGAAATGATTTCTTAAATATGGGTCAATATGCATGAATTACGAGCAATAGCTCAACTGTAATTCTATAAAATCCTTTCTTTTTTCTTTCCTTTTTCAAAGCGGACCTAAGACATAAATCATTCATTTGAAGTCTCCACTAGCCTTAATATTTTCCGTAATTTCAATATATTAAACTTCCTGACTAGCGACTTTACTTTAGTTTTATCAAGGAAAACAAGAATCAACATGTTTTAACTGAAGGCATAATTCTGCCTACACAAAACCAGTAAAATGAACTATTCAGTTAATTATTTTTACTTTCTTACTTTTCCTTTCGCAATATTTTTAGAATTAAGTGCTTCCAAATATATTGAGTAATAATAATGTCTTCTAAATAATAATCATAGTCAGGAACTGTTATAGTTCTTAAAAGAAGTTAACTAAACTAATACGATTATACGGAAAGAATATATTTTAACGACCCATTTTTTTCCATTCAAAGGACCTAACACTCTTACCTCATTTTATACACTGCGAAGCGCTTCAGTCTTAAAGCCAGAACCTCGGCTGCAACGTGACGTCATCCCGATCGACGACTCGCGCAATCCAACCGAAGGTTATGCAGTGCTTCCAACTCCAAGGGAAAGAACCAACTTAACAGTAAACTGGAGTTTCATCTCACAAAATTTTCCCTTTTAAATTTTTCATTTTATTATGAAACTTGGGTGGGTTACATAATATCCGAGGGTCGGTCAAAAAAAATTCCTAACCATAACAAATCCCAAGTTGAATAATAAAATTATTTCAATACATTACAAATCTTCTATAAATTTTCAAATGCTAACGCCTTCTTTACAAACTTCTACAGTAAATTTTCCAATTCCTTACACAACATACACAAAAGATGATGATGAGGTATTTACAAAATGAAAAGGGTTGACCTCTCACTTTCTCGGACGAGGCATTCCTGCAGGAATAAAAAAATATATACAACACAAAATTTGTTCGAACAAACATCCTAAAATATATAAATAAGTACAATATTAATAATATACTTAACCTCGATTCTCACATCAAATCATTTTTTTTTCGTGTTACCTTATGGGTTAGATTGATTAACTTGTCTCGGTGGAAAATATTTCTTACAGAAACGAACATGACGTTTTATATGAACATATGGTCTTTCAATATTTTCTAGCCAAACTGTATTTGGTGTAGGTTTAGAAATAAGGCGATATGGGCCTTCCCTCTGAGGGGCGATCTTTGGATTGAAATGTTTCTCAGCTGAAATTTTCATGAACCTTTTAACCAATACTAAATCATCAATATTTAAATTAACAGGACTATGTTTTTGACTATATACTTTCGCACTATGTTTCCAAGCGCGTTCAATGTTGTTATTTATATTGACTAATTTTTGCTCTTTATCCTGGTCATCGTCTAAAAGATCTAAATCCATTAACCATTTAACATCCAATGGATGGTAAAATTTCCGTCCCATATAAAGTTCACATGGACTGGTCCCAGTAGTTTCATTCATACTTATGTTAATAGTAAAAGCAATTTTAGATAGTAATTGGGCCCAATTCTGTTGAGACTTATTAATATAAATACGAATTAAATTTTTAACCGATCTCACCGTACGTTCGGCTCTGTTCGATTGTGGGTTATATGGGGAGAATTTTACACTCTGTATACCATAGCTATACAATAATTTTAAGAAGTAATCACTCACAAAATAAGAGGCGCCATCACTTAGGACTTTACCAGGAAAGCCGTATCGAAGAAATAATTCCTGTAACTTATTACAGATGATTTTTGAGGTTAGTCGTCTTAAAGGTTCTAAAAAGACAAAACGACTATAGGCGTCAGTGACAATTAAAATATATTCAAATCCAGAACTACTAGGCAATTTCCCCGCAATATCAATAAACCAGGTATAATTTGGGTGCATTACCTTTTTTGTAAAATATTGACCCATAGGTTTTCGATTAGAATCTTTACAGGTTTGGCATAAATGACAAGATTGTATAAAATTCTTAATGTCAGAGTATAAAGTAGGCCAGGTATACTTTTCAGCGACCTTAGTAATGGTTTTTCGATATCCCATATGCCCACCATGAATTATTGGACAATGAGAATACTCAATGATCGACTGAATTAAAGAATTAGGTATTACAATTTTAAATCCATTATTCCCTTTACCTTTTGTCTTTTTCAACAAGATCTTATTTCTTAATACATACGGAGGAACTTCTTCCTTTCGCTCTAACCTATTGATAATCTCTCTTAATTCAGGATCCTTCCTCTGGTGATCTGTAAGAGGCACATTAAACACAGGATTTTGCCAAAAATTAATGAAAGACAAATTTACTGTTTTATTATGATCTTTTACGACTTCCATTGTATTATCGTCTTTTGTATAGAATTCTAGATGGTTTCCAACCCTTGAAAGGAAATCGGCTATACTATTTATTTTTGACCTTACATGGACTATACGAAATTTAAACCTCGAGATTTTCTCTAACATAGTTCCATATCTCCTTTGTCTTTTATGGTTATTAAGTAACCAAGTTAAACTCTTACTGTCTGTATATACTACAAAGGGATTTGCCAAGTAATACTCAAATTTTTCCAAAGATAAAGAAAGAGCCTTAAGTTCTAATTCGTATATATTTTTACTCCAATCAGATTGTGGAATTGCCCGACTAAACATAGATACAGGTCTAAGATTCCCTTCCGAATCGTATTGGCTGAGAACCCCAGAAAAATGACGCAAAGAGCTATCACAATGTATTACGAAGTTGGAATTCATATCTGGGACTTTCAAAATGACCTGACTACAAAAGGCATCCTTTAATTTTTGTAGGGCTTCATCATGAACTTTAGTCCATTTAAAAGGCTTTTTTACAGATCTTAATTCTTGAAGGGGAGCAATTAACTCTGAATACCAATAAATAAAATTTTGAATAGAACGAGAAAAATGAACATATTCTGTTCACTCCTTTTCTATTCTTTGGTTTTGGTATCTCCTAGATAGCTTTAATTCTCTCAGGGTCTATTGACATGTTGCCATTTTCAAAACGAAACCCTAAATATTTAATACTAGTTTGAAATAGACAGGACTTCTTTTCTGAAATAGTAATTCCCCAATTTCTTAGTCGAGATAATACCTCCTCTAATAGAGCTTTATGACTCTCAATATCTTTGCTAAATAAAATTATATCATCAAAATATATCTCTAAATTCTTACCAATTAACCCTTCAAAGACTTTTGACATCAAATTACTTAAAACAAAAGGTGATAACACTAATCCCATTGGTACTGATTTATATCGATAGATTTTATTTTTTGTCACAAAAGCAGTAATATTTCTACTCTCTTCAGACAGAGGAATTTGATGAAAACAGGATTTACAATCAAGTTTTGAAAAGATATTATTGTCCGAAATACTAGATATTACATTCTCCATGTTAGGAGAAGGATAGCTGTTTACCATCACCTTTTTGTTCACTTCTCCGTATGAAATTACAAGCCGCCTTCTTCCGTCTGAATTTGTTACTAGAAAACAGGGTGATGTGTAGGGAGAATAATCTACTTCCTCTATAATATCGTCTTTTAAAAGCTGGGCAATAAAAGAATCTAATTCCTTTTGCTTATGCGTTGGAAGCTGATAAGGTTGCAATCGAATGGGAGTTTTATCGGCAAGTTCAATTTTGTAAGTGAAATTTTTTTACTCTACCAATTTTGTTTCCAATAACATCAGAATATGAAGTTAACAAGTTATTAACATATTCCTGTAAATTAGAATCACATAGTAATAATTGATCAGGAACCGTATAATTACCTTGAGATTCCTCCGGTTTAGTCTCCGGTGGATGCAATATGGACTGATCAAAAACGAATTCCACTCCTGGATCAAACGTGGTATTAACTCCGCTGTCTCTGGTTACTGAAGTAGATGAAGTCAAACTCTGATTGAAATTACCAAAAGATCTAGGCTGAGGTGTAGCTTTCGGACAACCAAGGTCGCATGGCGGCTTTTTCCACTCACCCCATTCCTAGAAGTATATGCAGAAGCGAGAGAAGTCTGGGCACACAAAAGTTCATCAGCTCGGATCATAGGAACCACTAACTTCCGAACTTTTATATTATATAAATTACCAGCAATGTCTATTATGGCATCGTATTTTGTATGAAAGTCATTTCCAAGCAGAAGATCAATCTCATTAGAGTCCACGATGAAGAAAATTTCACTAAATTGGTGTCTTCCAATTTTAAAATATAGTCTTACTCTCATATCCACTGTATCTTGTACATTTCCTAAGCCAATCGTCTGAACGTTCACCTTTTCTGCCTTTATTCTACATCTTTTTCTAAGTTCATCATAAAGATGTCGAGCCAAATAAGAGTTCGTACTCCCAGTATCAATTAAGCACTTAAAACGCATACCCGTAATGTAAACAGGAATCGCTAACAAATTTTCCAATTTACTACCATTTTGTTTTACGTCTAAGTTATTTTGAGTTAAGTGTTGAGATTCTAAATTATGGTTATGAGAAAATTCCGCCTTATCAAAATTTTTATAGTTAGATGGTAAAGAATTCATAGCTGGAGAAACTAAATTTTTATGCAAATTTATTGGTTCACGAGATTGCAACACTACTTGCTGTTTTGTGTTCTTCGCTCCGATAAAGGAAGATAATTTACGGGGTGGTACCAAGTCCCGTACGCTACTACCTTGTTTACGTAATCGATAATAATCTTTCCTATACCTATGCAAAGCATCATAGTGTTCTGCAGCTAAATACAATTGATTTAAATCGATAGGCATACCTCTTTCAGCTAGAAATTGATGGGCAGAAAACGTTACCATATTAGTGATTAAACTACAAATGGTGGCTTCATCAAAGGACATATCAAGTACGTGAATAACCAATAATTTATTATCTACGAACTCATATAATGAATGATCCTCCCGCATGGGAACGTAGAAAAATAATCGCATGAATTGTGTTCTACCAATAGTGGAAATAAATCGCACCACTAAATGTCTACAAACTGTTTGCCAAGGGGAAGCGTCCCCAATGAACGATTGTATAACCTCTTCCATTTCTCCTTTTGTACGAGAAAGACAAGCTACTAACACAAGATCTAAAGGCAAACCCTTACCTCTGACAATACTATCAAGTTTTAATAAAAACTGAAATGTAGACTCAGTATTGGTACCATCTATTATAGGTAGACTATTAATATCATGCAACAAAGATTTATAGATTCCTTCCGAAGCAAATTTCTCAAAATTTAAATTTAATGAAGCTGTCATATTAAATGGTCGATCTCTATATTTATTTTGAAAGCTCTGACTCCCTCCTACTCTTAAATTAGGCGAGGAATTCGCAAACCGTGAACTGTGTCCCACATTACTTTGTGGATTCACGTTATAATTTTGATCCTGAAATGGTCTACTTTGACCACTTAGTAAAGGTTCGTGAGGATTCACTTGAATATGGGCTGAAGGCCTTAAATGATCAAACATAGGATTACAAAATTCATAAGAATATCCAAGAAATTCATCCCCACTAGAACTTGAAGAATCCGAAAATCTAGACTTTACATGCGTCTCCTTTGACTGTGCCATCCTTACAAGCACACCACAAAATATTAAGCTCAGAGAAACCAAAAGAATAATTACTGCTATTTTTACAACCTTATCAATAATTATTTTCTTATTACACAATGACCTACTAAACCATAAATTTTGTATCCGACCCCGGCAACACTGTATTAAATATTTTACGTTAACATTCATATACAACATTTATATTAACTCAACAAGAAAGGCATAGAATAATGAAAATATGTTATTAAATTTAGAGGTTATTTTCACCAAAGAAATACACAAATTTTTGAATATAAAGGGGAACACCTTTTGCTGGACCTCCCCGAGCCAGACCTCGAAGCCAGCATAAATTTGCCTTTCCAGGGCAGTGTATAAAATTTTATTTTTATTTAAAAATTATATATGTAACGGATGAACGATACACATATAATCTTTAAATAGCCCTCACTACCCACAGTCCTGCGAGAACGGACGTCACCCCACTTCCCCCTTTAGAATATAAGAATTTTAAAAGAAGGGAGAAAGGAGAATTCCACTCCCCCACGGCTGAGAATAATGACGACGTGAAGAGTGAGGTTCAATACTGGAAAAGGCTTATACTGTATGCAAAATATCACTATTAAGATAATCAGGAGAATTTCTACTGATACTTGTAAATGTAAAAAATTTTCTAACAAAATGGAAAATTTTATTATAACAAATCCGAAATGTGATATATAAATAGTAATATAGAAAACATTCAACAATTTTAACAAGCAATAATATCATTAATCGAAATCGCCGTTAGCAAGTAACATTTTTTTACCAAAAGTTTTTTTTACCACAGCGAAGAATGGATATATTTAGCTAATATATATATATATATATATATATATATATATATATATATATATATACTGATCAGAAAATTAAGGAATCAGATGAAAACACATGTAAAACTTCTAACGAATAATGTGTGAACACTGTATCTTGTCTAGTTCAGATTAAAATCATGAAGGCCCAACGTGTAAACGAACCGTTTGGAACATCTGTGCACGTGATCAGTGACGTGGCGCTACCAGATATCATTTTGTAGTGTGGCACTGCCAACACATTCCAGCTCTAGGATACCTTTGTTCTCATTGTGTTTAGTGCGTTACAAATCTACGTAGTGAAATTGCGCAACAACGTGATTTGTCAGAATCGTTGGCATGGCGAGCTGTCGGCAGGTGTGATGCTGATCCGTCACAGCGGGAGGTGGCACATGCCATAGGAGTGGCACAAGGTGTGATTTACAGATTGTGGAATCGATTTCAAACAACTAGAAGTGTTCGAAGAAGACAAGGACAGGGCCGTCCACTAACAACCAAAGCCAGAGACGATCGTTATCTCTTGTTAACAGCCCGTCGAAACCGGCGACAGAATACAACTCTGCTCCCGCGAGCCTTCCGAACAACAGCAGGACGCACAATATCCACTCAAACGGTCCGCAATCGCCTTCGAGAAGGTGGTCTCTACGCACGTAGGCCTATGGTGTGTGTCCCATTAACTGCACGACACCGTGTTGATCGAAGAGCGTAGGCGGAGGAACATCTTGGGTGGGGACGCAATGAATGGGGCAATGTTTTGTTCTCTGACGAGTCTCGATTCAGTGTGGAGCCTGATAATCGACGTGTTTTCATCTGGAGAGAGTGTGAAACACTACACAATCCCATGTTTGTGCGAGAAAGATCCCAGTATTATGGTGGTGGACTGATGATGTGGGCAGGAATCAGCGTTGGTGGGCGTACTGAGCTCCACACCATCCGAAATGGCTCTTTGACGGCTCTCGGATGAGACATAGAGATAAGATCATGAAAACTCTTGTTATACCATATCCTGATGCCATTGGTGATTCGTTCCTTTTCACTTATGACAATACTCGCCCTCACAGAGCTCGGTTAGTGGATGAGATGCTGGATGCTGAGGGTATCGCTCGGATGAAGTGGCCAGCATGCTCTCCTGATCTCATTCCAATTGAGCATGTCTGGGATATGCTTGGCAGACGAATTGCCGCTAGACCAGTAAATCCAACAACCATTCCATAGCTGGAAGTCGCTCTTCTGGATGAGTGGCACAACATCCCCCAAGAACTCATCGATAATCTGATTGAATCCCTGCCACGCAGGTGCGAGGCTCTGTTGGCTATTTGAAGTGAGCATATGACATATTAAAGGACAATCAGTGTTGTTACCTTGCCTGTTTGTGAGCAGTTCGAGAGGTGCACCCATAACCGTCTTGTGTCATGAGCCATGTGAACAAAGTTTTCCGTGCCCCAACACCAGTATGTGCCCCATTTTTCTAGTCTTTCTTAAAGCATTCTTTTTCATATGATATATATGAGTCAAACACAAGCTTATTCATACACTATCTTAAGGTCTTGTGTGATATTTGAGCTGAAACTCTAATTTTTTGATCATTATATACTGTATATATATATATATATATATATATATATATATATATATATATATATATATATATAGTGGCGGATCCAGGATATGATCAAGGGAGGGGTTAAACCATAGTTTTCAGTTTTATCCAGTGTAAAGCAGGATTGAAGCCCATTTTATGAAGTGTATACTTGAGTGTGAAGGGGGAGCCTATAGCCCCCTTGCATCCGCCTCTCTCTCTCTCTCTCTCTCTCTCTCTCTCTATATATATATATATATATATATATATATATATATATATATATATATATATATATATATATATAGATAGATAGATAGATAGATAGATAGATAGAGATATAGATATATAGGTAGATATAGATATATACATGATCGAAAATGGCCTCGAATCCATACTCGCTGAGATGAACAGAAGATGCTGTTTAAATCCACAAATTCAGCCCCATTAGTACTCTAAGGGGAATGATGTAAAGATAATTGAAAATTAGCGATATTAATGTCAAATTCATAGTTTTGGGGCTCCACAAGTTCATTGGTGACAGTTTTGGTGCCCTTTGTGTCCAAACTGAAACGTATTCTCACCGTGCGAAGAACGGATATTCTGCTAGTCTGTAATAATAACAAACGGAAGTTTCACTTAATATATTTCTCGCTACTCAAATTTACTCACTTATGCGGTATATGTGTGTAAAGTAGAATTAAAACGTGTTGCTTTAAGTATTTTTCCGTTAGCGAAATACATTGTATATACAGTAGGACGTCGATAACCCTAACGTCAAAAATCCGAGCGCGGCCCTAGAAGCTTTTTACATTTTGTCTTAACGCTAGCGATAAACAAATAATAGCGTGTCCGTCGACGTTATGTGAAGTTAGTGTTTTTACAAATGTTCATTCATATGTAATTGTTTGTCATCTATTTTTTTTCTTAGGCCTATAAGTTTTAAGTGTGACTTACAAGAACAGTGTTATTTAGAGTACAAGCAGGTTCTTCAGAAACATTAAATGTAAGTAGCCTTCGTACGGTATTGTAATTACTGTATGTACTGAATAACCACTGTATCGATAGAAGAACATACCGTGCAGTATATGTAAGCCTAAATGGCATTTTCTTGGTCATTTTCGAAAATCCGAACAATTTGATAATCCGAACTACCTGTGGTCCCAGTTATTTCGGATTTTCGACTTCCCACTGTATATGTTGCCAACATGTTACAGCAAGTAAGATTACTATCATCAGGCCAACAAATAGTTTTTAAACTATGTTTTCCTGTTTTTGCCAATATTTCCGAACAAATGATTTTTCTAATGGTTTCAAAATTTCCGGAATTTTACATAGAACAATGAAGATATCTCTATGAAATATATTTGATTTAACATATTAACTAAAATGATTCTGTGATTAACAAAAATGATGCTTCTTATAATACCCAAATTTTCCGTTTTTTCCTCAGCTCGGGAAAACGGTAAAAAACTGTTTTTTGCCCAAAATTTTCGTTTTTTTCACAGGCCTTCACAACACTAGTCTGAACACACAGTGTACCGAACACTCCTAACGATGGTGAATGTTAACACCACGACAGCGGCAACTACAACTGAAATGAAAACTTGACCAACGCCACTAGACCTTGGAACAATGGCAGAGTGTTGCATTGTCTAATGAATCCCGATATCTTCTTCATAATGACGATGTGAGGGTGCGAATCCGTCGTGTTCCAAAGAGAACAGCTCCTTGACATCTGTAAAGCGGGACCGAGACAAACAGGCTGCGGTTTAATTATTATTTGGGGAACATTCAGGTGAGCATCCATGTGTCTAGTGGAGCTCGAGCAAGGCACCATGACGGCCGAGGCGTCGCACGCTGCTTGCAGACTACGTACACTCCTTCATGACGGTCATGTTTCCCATCGATAGTGGCATTTTTCGACACGATAATGCACCATGCCACAAGGCCAGGAGTGTGATGGAGTGAGTAGTAGGCCCCCCCGTTGGCCCGAATGACTCATCCTCACTCTCTTTTATGACCGGGATTTTTGAAATTTGTTCCCTTTTACGGCTAAGATGAGTGCTTTGGTATCTCGATTCTGATTGGCTGATAGAGGTCACTTGATGTTAGGCCCCGCCCACGCGGGAAATTTAAATTTCCAAGTCACGTGGTATGACGTCATGAGTCACCCTGCGGGGAAATCTCTCACCCGGGATTTTTGAAATTTGTTCCCTTTTACGGGTAAGATGAGTGCTTTGATACCTGATTCTGATTGGTTGACAGAGGTCACGTGATCTTAGACCCAGGGATATTTGAAATTCGTTCCCTTTTATGGGTAACGTGAATGCTTTGGTACCACGATGCTGATTGGTTGATAGAGGTCACGTGATCTTAGGCTCTGGGATTTTTTAAAAAAAATTCGTTCCCTTTTATGGGTAAGATGAGTGTTTGGTACCTTGAATTTGATTGGCTCACAGAGGTCACATGATCTTAGACCCTGGGATTTTTGAAATTTGGGTATCCTCTTTGATGAGTACTTTGGTACCTTGCTTCTGATTGGCTGATAGAGGTCATGTGATCTTAGGTCCAGAGATATTTGAAATTCGTTCCCTTTTACGGGTAAGATGAATGCTTTCGTACCATGATGATGTTTGGCTGATAGAGGTCACATGATCTTAAACCCTGGGATTTTGGAAATTCGGGTATCCTCTTTGATGTATACTTTGGTACTACGATACTGATTGGAGGATAGAAGTCACATGATTTTAGACCCACCACACGGTGAACAGGTTACATGGAAATCCCTCACTCATTTGTTTCCTTTCATGGGTAAGATCAATGTTTTGGTACCTCGATTTTGATTGGTTGATAGAAGTCACATGATCTTAGCTACAGTCCATGCGAGAAATTCAGAGTGCTATGACGGCGATCCACCCTAGACAGGGATTTTAGAATGTTGTTCCCTTTTTTATGGTTATCCTTAAAGTTCCCATGGAGGGTTCAACCTCCTCCTTAAATAACCCTTTTTTGGTATCATGATATTGTACTGAAGTTTACATTAAATATTATCGTTCTCTTTGACAGATAAGATGATTACCAACTTTCTTACCTTGATGGAGAGACAGCTTGCCTTATATGTTTACGTATGGAGATCATGTCCTTGAATTAGTAGCTTATGTCTCTGAAAGGAACAATGATGAAAGAGGGGTCCATTCTTGTCGCTTGTAGATTTCTTATAACACATTGTTGTGAGTTTAAGCGATTTTTTAAACGCTCAGTAAGCGCTTCATTAATGGAAATAGTGTTGCCAGATTTTCCTTACCTAAACTGCTCCGATTCTTTTCGAAACGGTTCCGCAGAGTGCAAGAAATTTTAAACTAAAATTTTTTCGAACTTAAAAAATTGTAACTAAAAAATTTTAAACAAAATTTTCGAACAAAAAATTTTAAACTAAAAACTTTCGAACTAAATTTTCAAATCAAAAAATTTTCGAACTAAAAGAATTTAAAAAATTTTCGAACCCAAAAAATTTTCGAACTAAAAAATTAAACAAAAATTTTTCGAACGAAAAAAAATATTTTAAAGTAAAAACTTTCGAACTAAATTTTCAAACCAAAAAAATTTCGAACTAAAAATTTTAAAAAAATTCGGACCAATTTTTAAAAACAAGTTTTGAACTAAAGATGTAAACCACATTTGAATATTTTCAAATCAATTTTTTTGAACTAAATTAAAAACCAAATTTTGGACACTAAAAAATTCTTTAATTAATTTTTCGAACAAAATCATGTAAACCAAATCTTGGATATATTTTCCACCTTAAATTTTCAAGATTACCATGATTTGAAAACAAGTGTTCAGGGTTTCAAGAAATAATAAAACATATTTTTTTTTTTACTTGTTGTATTTTAACGAAAGGTATGTGCTCTTCTCATACAATTTTATTAACAATAAATACAGGATCTAGTTAATGAATATTTTGGACGCGTCATCATCTTCGAATCCTGTAATGAAAAAGAAGAAACAACGGATTACTTTAAGAATTTCTTTTTTTTCTGAAACAATAAAACGAGTCAATATTGATAAGAGAGAAATAAAACTTACTCGTAAATGATGGATGTGTTTAGGCTCATCTTTCTCCTCAGGGACCAGCATTTCTTCCACTGATGGATGTTTATGAACTCTTCTGGGTACTGCATTTTTCTTGGTGTTGCTGCTTTATGGTCAAGGTTCCTCCTTGGGTACGAGATGACTACACTTCTTCCACTTACGGTGATGTTGATGGTTTATGATCTCTTCTGGGTACTGCGTTTTTGTCTTGGTGTTACTGCTTTGTGGTTAAGGAGGGGAAAAAAGGAAAAGGAAAAAAGAAATGGCGGCCTTATTGGGTATTTACAGTTTTTTCTTCATCTTCTTCTTTTTCCAGTTCCAACTTCTGTTTTTTAACGTACCCGTACGGAACCGTATCATAAGAATTGAGTTCTTTAAATCGACGTTTTGTGTACTGGATGCTGTACATTTTTTCTTCTTTGCGTGTGACGATGGTATGGTCTTTGTTCCTGCATATTTTATGGGGGATGGTAATGGTGACTTGTCCACGGCATTGATTTGTAATCATTTCCTTTAGCGTATTGAAATTTAATTGCTGTCCTGCATTGTAGTTTAATGTAAATCCTCTAATTTTACATATCTAGCTGGTGACGTTGGTATCTGGATTGTATCTTTCTAAGCTGTAATTTTTCGGTCCTCCACTGACAAATGTCTTGATGTACGCTCGTTGGCCATAAGACTCCATCTCATCCGATAAGCATCCCAAGTACGTAGAAGGTTCAATGGTTGGCTCTCCAGGCTTTTCTGTAAAAATCACAGAATCCGTGTCGAAATATAAAACACGTTCCTGCAACATTTCCAGGTACTTGTACAGTTCCAGACGTGCCTGACATGTTGTAAATGCACCTAACACGACATTGGTGTTTCGGTTTTGAACAGGCACATGTTCATTGTACTCCCAGAACGCATATAACATCGTATCATTGATGGGTACAATTTGATGGAGTTTAATGTCGGGGGAAGTGAGTTTTTCATAAAATTCTTCCGGCCGATCAATAATTGTGGTCTGGCTAAAGTTTGTACGCTGGCAAAGTTTTCCCCATAGAGAGTTAACACAAAGCTTAGATAAACTTCTTCGTGCAGGATTATTTTCAATTTTGGTCGGATCCAATGCAATACCTTCACGCTCCAGGACGGTTTGTATAAATTTTGATTTGTCTTCTTCGGTCACACAGGAACTGGGCCAGCCAGAAGCTTCCATTTTCGATTTCAAAAACGTATTGATATATTCCGTGAACAAGCCACCTGTTTTCGTGATGGGATCATATTGTTCAATGTCATAATCCCAAATTTCAAAGATCTCCACCGGTTGATATCCTAATTCTATTGCTTTCTGAATTTCATATGATACCCAAGTTCCAGTGAGGCATCGCTCTTGATCGTTGTGCGTACACGTTGCTGTAGGGTCTGGGTTCATTTCTTCGGCACATGCAGCACACAGTGGAAACAGTAGTTTCTTGTTGCATCGATAAGGCAGGAGACCATGATAAAGATGGCGACTTGGCAATATCGTCATTTTGATCAGACCATTGACTTTATTTATTGGTGGTATATTTTCATCACCCTGTAGATAAATTCTAGGATGGCCTACAGGGTATTTAGCACACTTATTTATGTAGGAATAAAGCGAAACAATATCGAAATATTTTATTACTTCTCCTGCTTTTTCGTCGACTTGGTGGTACAATTTCACGCAATTGGTCCTTCCTCCAAAAAAGCTATCTCTTGGATTTAATGGTCTGCGGTTCATGTACGGATGATTCTTGAGATACGTCGCCATTGCTGGATTTTGTTTTAAGAACTGTTTAAATTCGCACTCCCATATCTCATGTACAATGTACCCCAATTCACGCAGTCTTGCATTTTTTCGTTGCGTTCGTTCATAACGGAATTCCATGGTGTCTTCTGGATTGCCGTAGATGGGCTGATTACGGCCTGTAGTAATACATACTTTACACCCGTGATAAAAGCAGCCGGCATGCTCGTAGATGTGCTCCTCTAACGTCTCAGGATCTTGGTAGTAGCCATCAACATGGAATTCCGCAATAAACACTTCTTTTTGTCGGGCCGCATGTAAGATTTGTTTTCCTTCGCTTTTTTCAATGTAGGCCAGCCATTGCATTGCAGCGATCGATTGCGTACTTCTCCATCGGTAGCCATGTGCCGGTAGAATTCCAATGGTGTTGGGTTTGAGGAAATTCCGGCGGAATACTAAATTAGAAGCACTGGCAATCGTGATCGTCTCCAAGAAGGGATTCACTTTGGTTTCTGCTTCAAATGACGTCATAAACGAAACGCATGCTTGTCGCAGTACATTGACATCTTGAATACAATAATTGATAATTTCTTTCTGGAAATCAAACGTGTCATTGCGATGATCGGTGTACCACTGCATGAACTTGTTCCTCTCTTCGACGGCCATTTCATTTGCACCATAATACTTCGTTTCTGGAAGTGGTCCAATATATGATTGATTTTCTTTGGTGTTGAAGAAATGCGGGAAGTAGCCTTTGGTTGCGGGTAAATTGAACGCTTTTGACAATTTGCTTAATGCCATAGGTAGGAAGTTCAACGAGTCAATGAATGTCAGATTATTCAACGTTAAACTCAGTATCTTGGTCCCATTTAATATGACGTCAGGTCTCCATTGACATTGTTCTACCATGCTCTTTAGAATAAAATGTCCATCGTAGCCCTTCGAGTTGTGAGCGAGACAGAAAATCCTATTTATATTGGAACGACGTTCCCGCAAGTACTGGAGAAAATCATAAACTGGATCGTCTCCTTGGAAAATATGCTGGCGCTGACCACACGTACTGCAAGACTGCTGGATATTATTGTTTTCAACACATGCATAACATACTTGTTGTGCAACCAATAAATTCGGAACGTGTACATACGTATTTTCATCAATATTCGTGTCCTGCATAGATTCTATGTCGTAGAAAATCAACAAGGCTTTCTTTGCGTGCATGAGTGATGGAACACCGGGTTTCAAGCATTGTCGATCGGGAAGCATGAAACATTGATGTGATCCTGGAACAATCTTCTTACATACATTGCAAAAGATCTCATTACAATCATGAATGCGTTGTCCCTTCGTACAAAAGAATAAACTCTGTAGCATTTAGTACATTGCTTCACCATTTTGCATACAGGTTCCCCATGATGATATGGAGCATTACGATGATTATTAAAACATTCTTCGCCGTAAAATTGACGATTGCAGTCGTTGCACAATATCGACGTTTGGTTCTTGTCGCATAGAGGTCTCTGTAAGCATTTGGAGCATGTTACAGGACAATTTTTCACATGTTCATTACGTTTACTATACTTTTTATGGCACGCTTCACAGTAGAACTTGGTTGCAAAACAAGCAGTTAAAGATTGGATGATGTCAAAATGGCCAGCCAAACAAATTAAATTTATGGGAGTGCGATTTTCGTCGTTGGGTCCCTCGTACATGATGTCATGGCCTGTAAAACTGGTATAGACTGTAATTTTATATTCTTTGAGGTATGACTGGAATTGTCGAATTTCATTTACACTGGCACCATGATCCAAATTCACTCCTGCATTTGCACATAACGCATCGACTTCATCGTCCACAACATGTTTCCAGTGTCATGTTTCGTGCTTGGCGAAAACTCACCCAAAATGGTTTATTGGTATTGCGTGGTGATATTACCGATAAACCAACCATCGCCTCATCGTCGACATTGGCTAATAAATGGTCCAGCATTGCTTGGAAACTATTATGCACGTATTGGATAATATCGGTTCCTACGGGCGGTGCGTTAAATTGTACTTCGAGCATTCTGCCCTCAATGTTAAATCGTCCCCCCGTTGGCCCGAATGACTCATCCTCACTCTCTTTTATGACCGGGATTTTTGAAATTTGTTCCCTTTTACGGCTAAGATGAGTGCTTTGGTATCTCGATTCTGATTGGCTGATAGAGGTTACATGATTTTAGACCCGCCACACAGTGAACATGTTACATGGAAATACCTCACTCATTTGTTTCATTTTATGTGTAAGATGTGTACTTTGGTACCACGATTTTTATTGGGTTGATAGAAGCCACATGATATGACGGCGATCCACCCTAGACCGAGATTTTAGAATTACGTTCCCTTTTATTGTTACTGTACTGAAGTTTATCTTAAATATTATCGTTCTCTTTGACAGATAAGATGATTACCAGCTTTCTTACCTTGATGGAGAGACTTTATATGTTTACATATGGAGATCCTGTTCTTGAATTAGTAGCCTATGCCTCTGAAATGAACAATGGTGAAAAAAGGGGTCCATTCTTGTCGCTTGTAGATTTCTTATAACACATTGTTGTGAGTTTAAGCGATTTATTGCTCAGCAAGCGCTTCATTAATGGAAACAGTGTTGCAAGATTTTTCTTACCTAAACAGCTCCGATTCTTTTCGAAACGGTTCCGCAGAGTGCAAGAAATTTTAAACTAAAAATTTTTCGAACTAAAAAAATTTGTAACAAAAATTTTCAAACAAAAGTTTCGAACTAAAAATTTTGAAACAAAAATTTCAAAAAAATTCGAACTAAAAAATTTAAACAATTTTTTCAAACCAAAAAACTTAAACTAAAAACTTTCAAACTAAATTTTCAAATCAAAAAAGTTTTCGAACAAAAGAAATTTTTAAAAAATTTCGAACCAAAAAAATTTCGAACTAAAAAATTTGAAACAAAATTTTGTCGAACTAAAACATTTCTTAAAAACAGTTTCGAACTAAAGATGTAAATCACATCTAAAAATTTTCAAATCAAACTTTTTATCGAACTAAACTTTTTAAATTTTCGAACTAAACTTTTAAAATTTTCGAACTAAAGTTTTAAAATTTTCGAACTAGAAATTTAAACCAAGTTTTAGAAAACTAAAAAGAAAAATCCTAAGAAACGTTTCTCCGGGAATCGAACTCAGGTCTTTCGAACCAAAGACGTGTATGTTAACCGCTTAGCTATGAATGAATTCGGATTTAATCGTGCTTGGTGGGTTTCGAAAAATGGTCCTTGAAAATGATACACTTATACTTTAAGAAAATAAATCTGACAGTGTAACGCTTCCGTTCGTGGATTAAAATAAAATGCTGATATACTTCTTTGTGTTGACATAGAAGCACATATGACTGAAAATGCAAACGTCAGCGGATGTTGTATCGTATTACTTTAGTTTTACTACGAACGCGTATTATGATTCATGAAAGAAAAAAAAGGAAACATTGATATTTTCTTACGGAATATGAGGAAAATGGAATGTTGTCACAATTTAAGACAGGTAGTGACATGATCCTGGCAGAAAGCATTTTGGGATGATGTCATGATCGGAATTGCGATACTAGATGTTGTAACTATTGAGAAACATGAATGACGTCACGATCGATTGTTACACATCGTTTTGGTTCGTGATTCATGACAAAAGCAGCGTTTTGATTGGTTCGTTGTGATGTCATTTTATAAATTTCCTCGTTTCTGATTGGTTGATGATGGCGACATTTTCGCAGCGACCTAAATAAAAATCTAAATTTCATTTTTCAAATCCTACACCGCTCTCAACTGTGAAGTGAAGAAGATCTGCTTTTAAAAGTGTCTTCATTTAAGCTTTACGGCACCGACTTTTTATTCATTGAATTTGAGGTAAGTTCAGTGAGATTTTATTTTCACACAAGGTTCGAAAATCATTTTTTATTTCATATTTGTGGGCGGATCACGAATACACTGTTTTACTTTTAGTACGAAATATTTAGGCTATGTGGAATTAGTGGAATGGGAAAGTGGGAGTACGAGTCAGGAATCCCCACACATTAAAACTAAGCACGAGAAATGATATGGTTTAGCGTCCCTTCAGCTTAATGTTGAATCTGAGCGCCCGTCGGGAATTGAGCCATGGCCGGAAAATGTGTGCGCTTAGTTTTGAAAAGAATGCATTACAGAATTTTAAAAACTATGCCTGAGAATAATATAAGAATAATATAAGAATAATAATTTTAGTTTAGCGTCCCCTTCAGCTTAACGTGATATTCGAGCAATCACCTGGAACTGAACCAAGGCCAGAGGTGTGTACGTCAACCATTTAGCTTAGTTTTGAAAAGAATGCATGATAATGCATGAGAATAATAAATTTCAGAAAAGGTTTGACAGCGCCCCGACGTGGAAAGCAAACCCACCGAGGATTGAACCAGGGCCTTCCACGTTAGAAGCATGTACGCTAACCACTTAGCCACGAGTGCATGAATATTTGGTTAAAAGTTTACGCTATACAGATTTTGTTTTGACAATTACATATGCGTAACGTTAATGTTTGATGAATCTCTTCAACTTGCAAACGCTTTGTTTTAGTTTAGCGTCTATTCAACTTAACGTGATATTCGAGCAACCACCAGGGATTGAACCAAGGCCAGACATGTGTACGCCAAGCATTTAGCTTAGTTTTGAAAATAATATATGATAACGCATGAGAATAATATGTTTCAGAAAAGGCTTGACAGCGACTCGACGTGGAAAGCAAATCTACCGAGGATTGAATTTGGGCCTTCCACGCTAGAAGCATGTACGCTAACTGCTTAGCCACTATGAAAAAAAAGAGTGCATAATATTTGGTTAAAAGTTTTACGCTATTCAGATTTTGTTTTGACAATTACGTATGCGTAACGTTAATGCTTGGTGGTTCTCTTCAACTTGCAAACGCATCATTTAAAGGACGTTGTGAGTGGAAAAATGCTTACGCGTATTTTATCACATCTCAGCACTGTTGAAACATTCATTCATTTCATGCATTCTTTTTATCACTATAGAATGGTAGGTCAGTTATATGCTGATGCAATGGTCTAGAGTTTGACAGCAATAAAACACACATTTCAGTAACATAATTATTTTTTAAAAACTTTGATTTCTAGTACGTGTGCTTTCATAATGAGATTCTGAACGCCGCCGCCAGGGAATCAAACTCAGGGCCTTTACATGAATTACCTAGTTAAGAATTTATCATGAATGTTATGATTTCCTGTTTATCAGGTGATTAAGATTTTTCTTTCTTTTTTCTTTTGTAGTAAATTCACGCTGCTCAATTCCTTTTTTCCCATTACATATTTTATCGTACCTGTTTGTTTGTTTTCTCCTTTTTTTAACCATGGCCGAATCGGGTTTTACTGTTCGTAATGAAATCACTCGTCATTATAGACGATTTAACATTGAGGGAGAATACTCGAAATTCAATTCAACGCACCGCCCGTAGGAACCGATATTATTCAATATGTGCATAATAGTTTCCAAGCAATGCTGGACCATTTATTAGTCAATGTCGACGATGAGGCGATGGTTGGTTTATCAGTAATATCACCACGCAACACGAATAAACCATTTTGGGTGAGTTTTCGCCAAGCCCGAAACCTAACACTGGAAACAATGTGGGCCTCGTTTGAAAGAGTTTTACAAAGTAACAATGCATTTCTCCTGCACGAACCATTCACCGTTCATTTTCATCGTGTGGATATTCCACGTGGCTATGGCGGTTTGCGGCAAGGAGTACTTCAAAATGAAGAATTGTTACGAAGCAAGCGAGGGATTGTACTACCATGAGCAAAATAAATGACGCGTCTCTTTATTTTGAAGTTTTTTGAAAATATCTCCGTTTTCTTTATATGTTCGAAATTTCGGAAGGTTTACCCAGCAGGACAGGTTAATAACAAATCCGTTTTTAATATTTGTGTTAGATATTAGCTTAAAATAAAGAAATTAGAAGCAAAAAACATTAAATCGACAGAAATCTCGAGAATTACCAACTTTGCTAAAGTGGGAAATTTTCAAGAACGCGAGGGAATTCTGCAGTTCAACACGAAGCAGCGACATCTATGTCATTGAGAGAAGCGTGGATTAGATCTACAAACGAAAATTTTAACGAAATATTTCTAGTATGTCTTATTATATGCATTATCAGCGAACTCCAAATATATGAATCTATGCTAAGTATTAACGTATAGATAGTGCAAATAGTGGAAATTACCTATGGAAAAAGACGAATTGTTAGCCCAATCGTAATGAAAAATCGTCTTTACTGTAGAACAGGTTCAGCTTACGTAAGAGAGCAAATAACTTCGTTAGGTAAAGCAACGAGTTTGTATACCGAAGGTAGACGGTTCGAATCCCGTGGAAGTACTGTTGTCATTTTTATCACTAAAGTTATTTTATTTATTTTTTATTTGGAAAAGAATCAAATTGTAACATATGTGTAAAACTCATGACGATACAAAAAAAAGAGAGAAAATATCGTCGCATTTGCATTAGTGTCTCTAATTTTTGTTTGCAAACAGATTCGTAATTATTTCCCCTGTGCTCACTGATGCATAACGAATGTTTTCCAGTAAATGTTAATTCTAATTTGGAGAATTTTATAGTTTCACAATGTTTCTCACTACATAGTCTTCTATCTACGTGTTTGGATATTTTGATAACAGATTTCCCTATTAAATGTTTAATTTTCTCTATAAATATTTGTCTTAAATTGAAATTTTTTGAATTTACTACATAAGCAAAGTTGCCCGAAGGAGGGGAGCTCAAGTAATAGATATTCTACGTAAAAGCAACCTATTGTAGAATGATGATGCTTCTTACCTTCAGCACATAATCTTAACGTTAGAAAGTCAGAGAGAGAAAAATTCTGGTTTTTCCTCCTCTATGACCACCCATCTTAAACCTCTACACATCATTGTTCGTCTCACATAATTTCGGCTCTCCAAAGACATTCATATTTATTATTATGATTATTTTTATTATTATTAATAATAATAATAATAATAATAATAATAATAAATATGCCACCCTTACATAATGTTGTAACTTTACACATCTTAGTTTAAAGTGCTTTCTTTAGTAATAATTTGAGCAACCACGTCACAAAATTTAAAATGTATGAGGGGGCACGACGTTTTATTTCCCCTCCTCTCTTTTCAGCACCCTCCAACAGAAGGTATATAATTTCTGAGAAGCAGGGCAGACAAAATGAATAAGAAATATATTTAGAGCATCCTTTCCTCCTTCGTGAATGTAATATCACGTAGCATTTTTTATTCTACTGAAGACGACCCTAGGCCGTTATGGTTAGGTAACAAAAGAAATACCTAATATATTTATAGCGCCCCTTATCTGTAATATTACCTCTTCTTTATTTGTTCGAGGCTTCCTTACACAACCAAGGGTGACAAAAAGAATAGGAAAAGTGTCTAAAGATTACAAAAGACTTTATATTTTGTCAGAAACAAGGCAGTATATACACAACATTGCTTTCGTTAACAAGTGTTTCACCCTTGAGTCGCTTATAAAATTATGCAGAATAACTTTTGCCGATCATTGTTCTAGAGGGATTTGTCCAGGATGGTTTGGTGTCGAGCTAATAACGATAAGTATATTTATTTACATCACTGTTAAAGAAATAGCAAACTTTCTGAAAGGAACTTACTTAGGAAACAGATCTTCCTTCTACTTAGCCAGAGCCCACTCTGAAAAATTGCATCTGGCATTCTGAGTGAAAGTTCTATGGGACTATTAGAAAAATATATTCCCGTTTTCACGCTGATGGTAGAATTTCTTAAACAGTTATTGAATTACGTTCGAAGGGTAGGCGTAAATAGCGCCCCCGCAACAATGTGGCGTGGGGACCGCACAAGCTGCAAGGCCAAAAAATATACAGAAAGTACGCAGGGGCGGAGCAGGCCAAATTTTCACACGGGCAAAGTGACTTTTTGGCGGCCTTCCCCTAGTAGTAGCCTATATTTTACATTTTATCATGGTGTTTTTAATAGTTTAAACCAGGAGCGTCATTTCAGATTTTGCTTTGGGGGGGGGGCAAGACCTCTTGATATAAGTAAAATTTCGCGTTTTTCACTGATTTACTACTATTCTAATGATAAAATCTATATACATCTCAAACTCACGGGGGGCAAATGCCCCTCCCTGCCCTCCCTAAATGACGCCCCTGTTTTAAACCCATTTTCAAAAAGAAATCCATTACCTAGGAAAACTTCACAAAGAATATGGCCCGCTATAAACAATACCAACTCCACCCCCCCTGGTCTAGTGGCTAGCACGCCTGCCTTCTGTGGTACCGGGTCCAATTCCCGGCGGATTACTGTTGAACGATAAAAGTGGTTCGGATTCCACTATAATTAGTATCCACATCTCCCTTGCCCATTAAGGCATAACAGTGGAACGCTAAACTCAAGCAAACAAACAAACAATACTTAATTCCCGGCACTCTTTATTCTACATGCCATCTCTCAATTTTTCGATACAGCCCCCTTAGTACTATGAAACTCTCTTCTTCCATAGTGAAATGGAAAAAGATCATATAATTGCCACTACTTTACAAGAATATAAACCAAAAACGTCAGTAGAAAGCACATTATAAAATTTACTTTTTGAGGCTCGTTTTGGTGCCCCGGGCAGTCGCCCGGCCCTTAGTCCGCCCTTAAAAGTACGGACGCATAACTAAGGACTGCGGAGGAGAGGTTAACCTTCATGTTATGCCACTGGTTTGACGTGTTTGAAATGTTCAGTAAGTGATCAGTTGGTGAAATAATTTCGACGGTTACTGATGTTTAAAGTTTAGCTAAGACAAAGCTACCTAATCAAATACATTTGATATCGCGATGTCACAATTTGATTTTTCCTCACATAAAAAAGATAAAAACAATAGTAATAAAAACCCTTACTCGTACTGGGCTCCTAACTAACTAACAACCTAATTCTTACAGACTAGTTGCTCTGACCAACTGAGTTTCGATTTCTTACGCGAAAGAAGTCTGTTATATTAAGAGGCATGCTTTTCATTATCAAAACTGTTCGAAGTAATACGAACATGGCTTAAGAACAGGGACGGAACTGAATTACCACTCGATTGACCTTGAGGGCAAATCACCAAAGCGTAGCTATAAACGTAAGTTCAGCATGCATTTCTCTGGAGTTGTGTTCAGTATTCCTATCTGCCAGTCATGCTTGTTCGTAGGAGTAATATGTTACAAACCTAACCTTTCGATAGAGAATCAAAATTAATGAATTCTTGCCCTTGTGAACTTGGGATACCACCATGTGCAATAAAACTGTCGCGTCTTCTGAAGTGACATTTTATCGAAAATAACTCGTTTTCCTTTATATATCCGAAGTTTTTGAGGGTTTCAAAATGAGGAAACGTTACTGACAAACAAGGACGCATTTAGGGGTGGGTCCAGGTGGTCCGGACACCCCTCTGAAATCCCAACTTCTCTGTAAATTTAGCCTAAATTTAAGGATTATCTTTTAAATTTTATTATAATTTATCCTAATATTGAAGTCGGACTTCTCCCGAAATAAATTACTGCATACGTGCCTGCTGACAATTTTCAACATATTCCTTAAATAAGTAAAATAACTAAATTAGGAGCAAAAAGCTTCAACACGGGCTAACTTTTGTCCACTGCCAATATTGTTAGAACGGATATTAATAGCAGAAACTGCTAGGCAATGCTGAACCTTGGAACTTCACTCCGAACAGCAAGCTTATTATTGAGAACTACATATGAAACATTTTATGAAAACTTATATAGCTTTTACCTGGCATGAAATTATTATATACACCAAAATTCACTCTCCTAAAATGTGTATCTAAACATTGCTCTACGTATCTACGAAGCAATGAAAATTATTTATCGAAATATGTGAGCAGGGAATTCTAACAGCCAGCCATTTTATTTAAATCGTAGTAAACCCTGTAACCGGGCGTTAACGTGAAGACAAAGCTTGGTCCATTGGTAAAGTGTTGGACAGGGGCGAATCCAGGGGGGGGGGCGATCGGGGCGATCGCCCCCCCAGAAGAGGCAACATTTTTTATTTTATATATATAAATAAAACTCTCCCCAAAGTTTGGAGTCCTTAAAAGTAGCAGAATGACAACCCACCGCCCCCCCAGAAGTCGGTCCTGGATCCGCCCCTGGTGTTGGAAGAATATAAACTCAATGTTCGTAGGTTCGAATCTATCCACTCACCATAACATTTTGTTCTTATGTGTAACGATGAAATAAGAAAGAAAAAATGTATAACCGTTAAGACAAAACTTCAACCAAGTCTGAAGAGAACAATACTAAAATAGTAATACAATGACGTCAACCAAAAATTATTTCATGTAGCGTTTGGACGAAATTACAGCTGTTAACAATTGCAAAAATAAAAACAGGCTGTAATGCAGTCTAGACTTCTGAATGCATTTACTTCCTGAAAACTTCCGTCTCGTCATTGGTATGCCGTTAATCATTGTAAAACCTTTCAATTGGAAGTGAAATGACACAAACTAAAACAGTTTTAAATCAATAAATGTCTATGTGTAAAAGTAGGTGTCTTTTATCTGTAGTTCTGAGTTCCTTTTTCCTTGAAGTGACAAATGAGAGAAGAAAGTGTGGTGTTCGAAAAAAAAATCAAATTTGAGATTTCAACGAATTTACACGTATTATAGCCCCTAACACCGAAAAAGTAATTTTTCGATACATGTCCATCAGTTCGTCCGTCCGTTCGCTACACTTTTCTGTGCACTCGCCTAGAAGCCATACCTGAAGCCATACCTCGCCTAGAAGCCATACTTGAACATACCGTAAATTAGTTGAAAAATTTACGGTATGTTCAACTTATCTGCACCAAATTTTAGTTTAAGATTTTCATAGTATTTCCTATAGTTTTTTTTATTTCCCTCCTACTCCCAAAACAAGGGTAGTTTCCTGTACGATGAAAATAAAAAAAAAGATATTTTCTCATAACTGGCTCTAACGATCTTGTTTTCTTTCTTTTTTTATAAATCAATATTTAATTAGCAACCCTATTTTGTGGTATAAGGCATTTATCTAAGAAAAATCTACAAGGGGTAGTTTATACTAAGGGGGTGAGTTTTTTCTCAGTGATTTTCTCAAAATGGACTCAAATGTTTTCGTTCATATTTCATAAATAAAGATTTCATGAATAACTTATCAATATGACATAACTCGTTTGTCCTAAAAAAATGCGAGGGGTAGTTTATTCTTGGTGGAGTGTTGTCTGGGCGATTTTCTCAAAAACGACTCAAAAGAGTTTATTCATATTTCAAAAATAAATATTTCGTTAATAACCGAACAATATCGCAAAACTCGTTTGTCCTGAAAAAATATGCGAGGGCTAGTTTACTCTTGGGGGTGTTTTTCCTCCACGGTTTTCTCAAAAATGAGTCAAGCAATTTTGTTCGTACTCAGAAATAAATATTTCATTAAAAACCTAGTAATATGGAATAACTCGCTTACCCTGAAAGAATCCTCAAGAGATAGTTTATTCGGGGAGTTATTTTTCCCCTCACGATTTTCTCAAAAATTACTCGGACAATTTTATTGATAATTCATAAATAAGTATTTCATTAATAACCCTATATTTTAGTATAAGTCATTTCTATGAAAAACAATAACAACGGATAGTTTATTTTTGGGGTCAAGGTTTTTTCCCCGACAATTTTCTCGAACGACAGGCGATTTTGTTCAAATTTCGCAAATAAATATTTCATTAATAACCAAAAGTATATCTTAACTCATTGTTCGAAACAATTCACAAGAGGTAGGTTACTCCTGACGTGTTCTTTTTGAACGACTTTCCCAAAGTGACTCATTTGATTTTTTCATATTTCATAAACAATGATTGCATTAATTGGTCTATTATATGTCTAATGATAATGTGCTCAAAGTGTGAGTTAGTTTTGTAGTGTGGATTTTCTTCAATCGAAGTTTTTTATTCGATAATCTGACATTCGATGTATTTGAATAATACGATAATTTTATTCGTATTATCCAAATACACACTTCAGTAACAACTGCGGCCTAACACAGTTAAGAAATTGAATTGAAAAAGTTTAGTGCGGTGGCCCTGTAATTGAATATTTTTTGAGAAACTCCCTAGCTTTTTGTGGTAAACTCAGGCTTTTCTTTTTCGAGCGACAAAAGAGAGAAGAAAATATAGTGATTGTGAAAATAATATCAAATTCAGATTTCAACAGATTTACATGTTTCATGGCGTCTACATACCGAAAATGTGACTTTTCGACACCCGTCCTTCCGGTCCGTCCGTTCGGCACACTTTTATATGCACTCGCCTAGAGGCCATACCGTTCAACTTATCTACACCAAATTTTAAACTTAGGTTTTACTTAGTATTCTTACAGGAGCTTTTCCATTTTTTCCTACCACCTAAAATAAGTGTGGTTTACAAACAGCCGAAAATCGAAAAACGCTATTTTCTCAAAAATGGTTTTAACAATTTTGTTTATTTTTCATTAATCAATATTTAATTAACAACCCTATATTGAAGTATCAGATATTTCTCTTAGAAAAATTTACGAGGGGTAGTTTATTCTTGGAGGTGACTTTTTCTCGACGATTTTCTCAGAAAAGACCCTGGCGAATTTTGTACACACTTCATAAATATTTGACCTTACAACATGGTATAAGTCAATTGACTTGAAAAATATATGAGTAGTAGTTTATTCTTGGACTTGAATTTATTCCCAGTGAGTTTCTCAAACACGACCAGTTGGCAACCCTGTATCTCGACAACGAAGCTGAATTCGAAAACTGCAAGAGGACCATTTGTCTCCTTTTGATGTCACGAATCACCTCCCGAAGTTTGTGGACATCTTTCAGGTTCACCCTTAATGAAGCTTCTTTTCGAAAAGTTAACTATTGACTTTAGGCATTGTTTATCTTTTTTTAAATCACAAATGTCGTTATTAATTTTAAGGCAGAGAACTACTTCTGAGAGAATAGATCTTGAAAAATAATTTTAAAACTTAGACTTTTGTTTTCGAGACATTCCAGACAAGACGAGACATTTTACAAGCTATCTCGTGTCCAAAACATTTGCCTCGTATTATCTTGGATGTCACAAAGCGCGTCTTGTCTCTTTCTCGAGACATGTCTTATCTCGTGCGCATTCGTTAACACTTGGGAAGGATTATCTTTCTACTCAAAGCATTGTTTTTATAATGGTTGCATATTTATGATAATTGCTGTCCACATAAATTACAGTCCTTTCAGTTGAATTAATTTTTATTATTATTATTATTGAAATTGCAATATCTAGTTTAACGTTGGACGATTATGCACCTACGCTAAGGGAGAATGATGATGAATGAAATGGTGAAATGAAGAAAGTGGGAGGAAAATGGAAAATCTCAAGAAAACACATACCCATGCACACGGTATTTGTCCACCTCAAATTTCACTTGGCACGAAGTGGAATCGAGCCACAGACCCCCTGCACCAAAGGTCCCTGCAATGCTTTATTATTATTATTATTATTATTAATAATAATAATAATAATAATAATAATAATAATTGAAGCGAGCTTAACGAGTTTCAACCGTACGACTCAACCAACGTTTGGGTGCCTGTTCGTTCGTCTGCTCCTCTCATAAAAGACATTTCATTTTAATGAAACTAGTAAGTGCCTTCTTTTAGCTCTGCGAAGTAACTATTGCTTGGAATATGAATCTGCAAAACATAAGAGGTAAAATTAACCAAATGGTGCAAGTTTCCACTTATATATACAAAACAATTTTGCAATATCAACTACGTGAATCTTGTCCCATAAAGAAGCCGAAACCCCTACACCGAAGAGCCCTCCGAGATTTGATCATTGTCCACACGGACTGAAATTGTCATTTGAAGCCAAGACTTTAATATGAAGCCAATAATTTCTTTAAAATAGACGGAAAATTCGGAAGTTATAAGCATTTTCATATTTTTGCCTTTTCCCATAAGGGAGCCGTAGCCCCCTATACTGAAGACCCCCCCGGAGATTTGATCATTGTCCACTCGGACTGAGTTTGTCATTTGGAACCAACACTTTAATACGAAGCAAAATATTTCTTTAAAATAGACGAAAAATTCGAAAGTTATAAACATGTTAATAATTTTGCCTTTTCTCATAAGGGGGCCGTATTAGCCTACACTGAAGAGCCCCACGAGATTTGATCATTGACCACTTGGATTGAAATTCTCATTTGAAACCAAAACTTTAATATGAATCCAAAAATTAAACTTTTACATCAATTTAAACTGACTGGGTTCCAGTTCCCCCCACTATTGTTTAGTTTAGTTAACTGGTAATTTGTGACAGCTTCACATCATTAAAAGAATGTTTCACTTCCCCTCCCCTCCCCCAGGAGTTCGTGCTGGATCCACCACTGGAATCAATAGACACTCTTCCTATTCTTTTTGTCACCCTTGATTGTGTAGGGGCTCCCTCGTAGAAATAAAGAAGCGGTAATATTACAATCAAGGGGCGCTATATATTAGGTATTTTTTTAGTTACCTACCCCTAACCGCACAGGGCCATCTTTCGTAGAATAAAAAATATTACGTGATATTCCAATCATGAAAGGGGAGAGGATGCTGTAAATATATTTCTTATTCATTTTGTCTGTCCTGCTTATCAAAAATTACTTTCTGTTGGAAGGCTACTGAAATGAGAGGGGCAAAATAAAAAGTCGTACCCCCTCCTACATGGTTGCTCAAATAAGTACTAAAGAAAGCATTTTAAACTAAGATATTTAAGATTTAAACTAGGAAACTAAGATATCCTAGCACCTATTATTATTATTATTATTATTATTATTATTATTATTATTATTATTATTATTATTATTATTATTATTATTATTATTATTATTATTATTTGAATGTTTTTGGAACACCGAAATTTTGTGAGACGAACAATGATATGTAGAGGTTTAAGATGGGTGATCATAGAGGAGGAAAAACCAGGATTTTTCTCTCTCTAACGTAAAGATTGTGCTGAAGGTAAGAAGAATCATCATTCTACAATAGGTTGCTTTTACGTAGAATATCAATTACTTGAGTTCTCCTCCTTCGGTCTACTTACCTTATGTAGTAAATTCAAAACAATTTCAATTCAATACAAATACATTGTAAAACTTTTCCGTAATTAAACATCTAGGGAAAATTAAACATTTAATAGGGAAATCTGTTATCAAAATATCCAAACACGTAGATAGAAGACTATCTAGTGAGAAATATTGTGAAACTTTATAAAATTCTCCAAATTCGAATTAACATTTACTGGGAAACATTCGTTATGCGCCAGCGAGCATATGGTGAGCAGTGAGCACAGGGGAAATAATTACGAAACTGTTTGCAAACAAAATTAGGGACGCTAATGCAAGTGCGACAACAGCATTTTTTCTTTTTTTGGTATCGTCATGAGTTTTACACATACGTTACAATTTGATTCTTTCCCAAATAAAAAAGAATAAAAAAAATAACCGTAGTGTAGTGATAAAAATGATAACAGCAGTTCCACGGGATGGAACCCGCTACCTTCAGCATACAGACTCATTGCTTTAACTAACTGAGCTATTTGTTTTTTTACGTGAACTGAGCCTGTTCCGGTAAAGACGATATTTCATTACGATCGTCCTAACAATTCGTCCTTTTCCATAGATAATTTCCACTATTTGCTCTATCTTTATGTTAATACTTAGCATATATTCATATATTTGGAGTTTGCAGATAATGCATATAATAAGACATACTAGAAATATTCGTTAAAAGTTTAGTTTGTAGATTTAATCCACATTTCTCTCAATGACATAGATGTCGCTGCTTCGTGTTGAAATGCAGAATTCCCTCGTGTTCTTGAAAATTTCCCACTTTAGCAGAGTTGGTAATTCTCGAGATTTCTGTCGATTTAATGTTTTTTGCTTCTAATTTCTTTATTTTAACTAATATCTAACACAAATATTAAAAACGGGTTTGTTATTAACCTGTCCTGCTGGGGAAACCTTCCGAAATTTCGAACATATAA
The DNA here is from genome assembly GCF_964235325.1 of Thermobia domestica. NCBI lineage: Eukaryota > Metazoa > Arthropoda > Insecta > Zygentoma > Lepismatidae > Thermobia > Thermobia domestica. Next base: position 340,639,220 of record NC_137456.1, on the reverse strand, counting down.
AGAAAACGGAGATAATTTCAAAAAACCTCAAAATAAAGAGACGCGTCATTTATTTTGCTCATGGTAGTACGTGTACAAAATCAAGATTCAAGGTGCCTGGCGTACGCCCTTGTCATTGCTATTGGCCTGAAGGCATACAAGAATGTAGATGTGCAACGTTATAAGCAGTATCAACGCCAATCGAAATATGTTGTGGACGATGAAGTCGATGCGTTATGTGCAAATGCAGGAGTGAATTTGGATCATGGTGCCAGTGTAAATGAAATTCGACAATTCCAGTCATACCTCAAAGAATATAAAATTACAGTCTATACCAGTTTTACAGGCCATGACATCATGTACGAGGGACCCAACGACGAAAATCGCACTCCCATAAATTTGATTTGTTTGGCTGGCCATTTTGACATCATTCAATCTTTAACTGCTTGTTTTGCAACCAAGTTCTACTTTGAAGCGTGGCATAAAAAGTATAGTAAACGTAATGAACATGTGAAAAATTGTCCTGTAACGTGTTCAAAATGCTTACAGAGACCTCTATGCGACAAGAACCAAACGTCGATATTGTGCAACGACTGCAATCGTCAATTTTACGGCGAAGAATGCTTTAATAATCATCGTAATATTGTATATCATCAAGGGGAACCTGTATGCAAAATGGTGAAGCAATGTACTAAATGTTACAGAGTATATTCTTTTGTACGAAGTGGACAACGCATTCATGATTGTAATGAGATCTTTTGTAATGTTTGTAAGAAGATTGTTCCAGGATCACATCAATGTTTCATGCTTCCCGATCGACAATGCTTGAAACCCGGTGTTCCATCACTCATGCACGCAAAGAAAGCCTTGTTGATTTTCTACGATATAGAATCTATGCAGGACAAAAATATTGATGATAATACGTATGTACACGTTCCGAATTTATTGGTTGCACAACAAGTATGTTATGCATGTGTTGAAAACGATAATATCCAGCAGTCTTGCAGTACGTGTGGTCAGCGCCAGCATATTTTCCAGGGGGACGACCCAGTTTATAATTTTCTCCAGTACTTGCGGGAACGTCGTCCCAATATAAATAGGATTTTCTGTCTCGCTCACAACTCGAAGGGCTACGATGGACATTTTATTCTAAAGAGCATGGTAGAACAATGTCAATGGAGACCTGACGTCATATTAAATGGGACCAAGATATTGAGTTTAACGTTGAATAATCTGACGTTCATTGACTCGTTGAACTTCCTACCTATGGCATTAAGTAGATTGTCAAAAGCGTTCAATTTACCTGCAACCAAAGGCTACTTCCCGCATTTCTTCAACACCAAGGAGAATCAATCGTATATTGGACCACTTCCAGAAACGAAGTATTATGGTGCAAATGAAATGGCCGTCGAAGACAGGAACAAGTTCATGCAGTGGTACACCGATCATCGTAATTACACGGTTGATTTCCAGAAGGAAATTATCAAGTATTGTATTCAAGATGTCAATGTACTGCGACAAGCATGCGTTTCGTTTATGACGTCATTTGAAGCAGAAACCAAAGTGAATCCCTTCTTGGAGACGATCACGATTGCCAGTGCTTCTAATTTAGTATTCCGCCGGAATTTCCTCAAACCCAACACCATTGGAATTCTACCGGCACATGGCTACCGATGGAGAAGTACCCAATCGATCGCTGCAATGCAATGGCTGGCCTACATTGAAAAAACCGAAGGAAAACAAATCTTACATGCGGCCCGACAAAAAGAAGTGTTTATTGCGGGATTCCATGTTGATGGCTACTACCAAGATCCTGAGACGTTAGAGGAGCACATCTACGAGCATGCCGGCTGCTTTTATCACGGATGTAAAGTATGTATTACCACAGGTCGTAATCAACCCATCTACGGCAATCCAGAAGACACCATGGAATTCCGTCATGAACGAACGCAACGCAAAAATGCAAGACTGCGTGAATTGGGGTACATTGTACATGAAATGTGGGAGTGCTAATTTAATCAATTCTTAAAACAAAATCCAGCAATGGCGACATATCTGAAAAATCACCCGTACATGAACCGTAGACCATTAAATCCAAGAGATAGCTTTTTTGGAGGAAGGACCAATTGCGTGAAATTGTACCACCAAGTCGACGAAAAAGCAGGAGAAGTAATAAAATATTTCGATATTGTCTCGCTTTATCCGTACATAAATAAGTGTGCTAAATACCCTGTAGGAGATCCTAGAATTTATCTACAGGGTGATGAAAATATACCACCAATAAATAAAGTCAATGGTCTGATCAAAATGACGATATTGCCAAGTCGCCATCTTTATCATGGTCTCCTGCCTTACTGATGTAACAAGAAACTACTCTTTCCACTGTGTGCTGCGTGTGCCGTAGAAATGAACCCAGACCCTACAGCAACGTTTACGCACAACGATCCGGAGCGATGCCTCACTGGAACTTGGGTATCATATGAAATACAGAAAGCAATAGAATTAGGATATCAACCGGTGGAGATCTTTGAAATTTGGGATTATGACATTGAACAATATGATCCCATCACGAAAACAGGTGGCTTGTTCACGGAATATATCAATACGTTTTTGAAATCGAAAATGGAAGCTTCTGGTTGGCCCAGTTCCTGTGTGACCGAAGAAGACAAATCAAAATTTATACAAACCGTCCTGGAGCGTGAAGGTATTGCATTGGATCCGACCAAAATTGAAAATAATCCTGCACGAAGAAGTTTATCTAAGCTTTGTGTTAATTCTCTATGGGGAAAACTTTGCCAGCGTTCAAACTTTAGCCAGACCACAATTATTGATCGGCCGGAAGAATTTTATGAAAAACTCACTTCCCCCGACATTAAACTCTATCAAATTGTACCCATCAATGATACGATGTTATATGCGTTCTGGGAGTACAATGAACATGTGCCTGTTCAAAACCGAAACACCAATGTCGTTTTAGGTGCATTTACAACATGTCAGGCACGTCTGGAACTGTACAAGTACCTGGAAATGTTGCAGGAACGTGTTTTATATTTCGACACGGATTCTGTGATTTTTACAGAAAAGCCTGGAGAGCCAACAATTGAACCTTCTACGTACTTGGGATGCTTATCGGATGAGATGGAGTCTTATGGCCAACGAGCGTACATCAAGACATTTGTCAGTGGAGGACCGAAAAATTACAGCTTAGAAATATACAATCCAGATACCAACGTCACCAGCTACATATGTAAAATTAGAGGATTTACATTAAACTACAATGCAGGACAGCAATTAAATTTCAATACGCTAAAAGAAATGATTACAAATCAATGCCGTGGACAAGTCACCATTACCATCCCCCATAAAATATGCAGGAACAAAAACCATACTATCGTCACACGCAAAGAAGAAAAAATGTACAGCATCCAGTACACAAAACGTCGATTTAAAGAACTCAATTCCTATGATACGGTTCCGTACGGGTACGTTAAAAAACAGAAGTTGGAACTGGAAAAAGAAGAAGATGAAGAAAAAACTGTAAATACCCAATAAGGCCGCCATTTCTTTTTTCCTTTTCCTTTTCTTTTCACCTCCTTAACCACAAAGCAGTAACACCAAGAAAAAAATGAAGTATCCAGAAGAGTTCATAAACCATCAACATCACCATCAGTGGAAGAAATGCAGTCATCTCGTACCCAAGGAGGAACCTTGACCATAAAGCAGCAACACCAAGAAAAATGCAGTACCCAGAAGAGTTCATAAACATCCATCAGTGGATGAAATGGTGGTCCCTGAGGAGGAAGATGAGCCTAAACAGATCCATCATTTACGAGTAAGTTTTATTTCTCTCTTATCAATATTGACTCATTTTTATTGTTTCAGGAAAAAAAGAAATTCTTAAAGTAATCCGTCGTTTCTTCTTTTTCTTTACAGGATTCGAAGATGATGACGCGTCCAAAATATTCATTAACTAGATCCTGTATTTATTATGTTAATAAAATTGTATGAGAAGAGCACATACCTTTCGTTAAAATACAACAAGTTGAAAAAAAAAATATGTTTTGTTATTTCTTGAAACCCTGAACACTTGTTTTCAAATCATGGTAATCTTGAAAATTTAAGGTGGAAAATATATCCAAGATTTGGTTTACATGATTTTGTTCGAAAAATTAATTAAAGAATTTTTTAGTGTCCAAAATTTGGTTTTTAATTTAGTTCAAAAAAATTGATTTGAAAATATTCAAATGTGGTTTACATCTTTAGTTCAAAACTTGTTTTTAAAAATTGTTTCGAAATTTTTTAAAATTTTTAGTTCGAAAATTTTTTGGTTTGAAAATTTAGTTCGAAAGTTTTTACTTTAAAATATTTTTTTTCGTTCGAAAAATTTTTGTTTAATTTTTTAGTTCGAAATTCTTTTGGGTTCGAAAATTTTTTAAATTCCTTTTAGTTCAAAAATTTTTTGATTTGAAAATTTAGTTCGAAAGTTTTTAGTTTAAAATTTTTTGTTCGAAAATTTTTGTTTAAAATTTTTTAGTTACAATTTTTTTAGTTCGAAAAAATTTTAGTTTAAAATTTCTTGCACTCTGCGGAACCGTTTCGAAAAGAATCGGAGCAGTTTAGGTAAGAAAAATCTGGCAACACTATTTCCATTAATGAAGCGCTTACTGAGCGTTTAAAAAATCGCTTAAACTCACAACAATGTGTTATAAGAAATCTACAAGCGACAAGAATGGACCCCTCTTTCATCATTGTTCCTTTCAGAGACATAAGCTACTAATTCAAGGACATGATCTCCATACGTAAACATATAAGGCAAGCTGTCTCTCCATCAAGGTAAGAAAGTTGGTAATCATCTTATCTGTCAAAAAGAACGATAATATTTAATGTAAACTTCAGTACAATATCATGATACCAAAAAAGGGTTATTTAAGGAGGAGGTTGAACAATCCATGGGAACTTTAAGGATAACCATAAAAAAGGGAACAACATTCTAAAATCCCTGTCTAGGGTGGATCGCCGTCATAGCACTCTGAATTTCTCGCATGGACTGTAGCTAAGATCATGTGACTTCTATCAACCAATCAAAATCGAGGTACCAAAACATTGATCTTACCCATAAAAGGAAACAAATGAGTGAGGGTTTTCCATGTAACCTGTTCACCGTGTGGTGGGTCTAAAATCATGTGACTTCTATCCTCCAATCAGTATCGTAGTACCAAAGTATACATCAAAGAGGATACCCGAATTTCCAAAATCCCAGGGTTTAAGATCATGTGACCTCTATCAGCCAAACATCATCATGGTACGAAAGCATTCATCTTACCCGTAAAAGGGAACGAATTTCAAATATCTCTGGACCTAAGATCACATGACCTCTATCAGCCAATCAGAATCAAGGTACCAAAGTACTCATCAAAGAGGATACCCAAATTTCAAAAATCCCAGGGTCTAAGATCATGTGACCTCTGTGAGCCAATCAAATTCAAGGTACCAAACACTCATCTTACCCATAAAAGGGATCGAATTTTTTTTAAAAAATCCCAGAGCCTAAGATCACGTGACCTCTATCAACCAATCAGCATCGTGGTACCAAAGCATTCACGTTACCCATAAAAGGGAACGAATTTCAAATATCCCTGGGTCTAAGATCACGTGACCTCTGTCAACCAATCAGAATCAGGTATCAAAGCACTCATCTTACCCGTAAAAGGGAACAAATTTCAAAAATCCCGGGTGAGAGATTTCCCCGCAGGGTGACTCATGACGTCATACCACGTGACTTGGAAATTTAAATTTCCCGCGTGGGCGGAGCCTAAAGTCACGTGACCTCTATCAGCCAATCAGAATCGAGATACCAAAGCACTCATCTTAGCCGTAAAAGGGAACAAATTTCAAAAATCCCGGTCATAAAAGAGAGTGAGTAGTAGGCCCCCCCGTTGGCCCGAATGACTCATCCTCACTCTCTTTTATGACCGGGATTTTTGAAATTTGTTCCCTTTTACGGCTAAGATGAGTGCTTTTGTATCTCGATTCTGATTGGCTGATAGAGGTCACGTGACTTTAGGCCCCGCCCACGCGGAAAATTCAAATTTTCAGGTCACGTGGTATGACGTCATGAGTCACCCCGCAGGGAAATCCCTCACCAGAGATTTTTTAAATTCGTTCCCTTTTACGGGCAAGATGAGTGCTTTGATACCCGATTCTGATTGGTTGACAGATGTCACGTGATCTTAGACCCTGGGATATTTGAAATTCGTTCCCTTTTATGGGTAACATGAATGCTTTGGTACCACGATGCTGATTGGCTGATAGAGGTCATGTGATCTTAGGCTCTGGGATTTTTGAAATTCGTTCCCTTTTACGGGTAAGATGAATGTTTTGGTACCTCAATTTTGATTGGTTGATAGAGGTCACATGATCTTAGCTGCAACCCATGCGAGAAATTCAGAGTGATATGACGGCGATCCACCCTAGACCGGGATTTTGGAATTTTGTTCCTTTTATTGATATGTACTGAAGTTCACCTTAAATATTATCATTTCCTTTTATGGGTATGATGGTTCTTACCTTATATGTTTACGTGTGGAGATCTTGTCCTTGAATTAGTAGCCTATGTCTCTGGAAGGAACAATGGTGAAAGAGGGGGTCCATCCTTGTCGCTTGTAGATTTCTTATAACAAATTGTTGTGAGTTTAAGCGATTTATTGCTCAGTAAGCGCTTCATTAATGGAAACAGTGTTACCAGATTTTTCTTACCTAAACTGCTCCGATTCTTTTCGAAACGGTTCCGGAGAGTGCAAGAAATTTTAAACTAAAATTTTTTCGAACTAAAAAATTTGTAACTAAAAAATTTTAAACAAAAAGTTTCAAACAAAAAATTTTCGAACTAAAAATTTTGAAACAAAAATTTCCAAAAAAAATTCGAACTAAAAAGATTAAAGCAAAATTTTGTCGATCTAAAACATTTTTTAAAACAAAAATTTCGAACTAAAGATGTAAATCACATCTAAAAATTTTCAAATCAAACTTTTTTTTCGAACTAAACTTTTAAAATTTTCGAACTAGAAATTTAAACCAAGTTTTAGAAAACTAAAAAGAAAAATCCTAAGAAATGTTTTTCCAGGAATCAAACTCAGGTCTTTCAAACCAAAGACGTGTATCCTAACCGCTTAGCTATGAATGAATTCGGTTTTAATCGTGCTTGGTGGGTTTCGAACCATGGTTCTTGAAAATGATACACTTATACTTTAAGATAATAAATCTGGCAATGTAACGCTTCCGTTCGTGGATTAAAATAAAATGCTGATAGACTTCTTTGTGTGTTGACATAGAAGCACATATGATTGAAAATGCAAACGTCAGCGGATGTTGTATCGTATTACTTTAGTTTTACTACGAACGTGTCAGCATGATTCATAATAAAAGCAAACATTGACATTTTCTTACGGAATATGAGGAAATGAAATGTCGTCACAATTTACGACAGGTAGTGACATGATCCTGACAGAAAGCATTTTGGGATGATATCATGATCAGAACTGCGATACTAAATGTTGTAACTATTGAGAAACTTGAATGATGTCACGATCTATTGTTACACATCGTTTTGGTTCGTGATTCATGATAAAAGCAGCGTTTTGATTGGTTCGTTGTGATGTCATTTTATAAATTTACTCGTTTCTGATTGGTTGATGATGACATCGTTTTCACAACGACCTAAATAAAAATCTAAATTTCATTTTTTCAAATCCTACATCGCTCTCAGCTGTGAAGTGAAGAAGATCTACTTTAAAAGTGTTTTCATTTAAGCTTCATTGCACCGACTTTTTGTTCATTGAATTTGAGGTAAGTTCAGTGAGATTTTATTTTTCACACAAGATTCGAAAATCATTTTTATTTCATATTTGTGGGCGGATCACTAATACACTGTTTTACTTTTAGTACGAAATATTTACGCTATGTGGAATTAGTGGAATGGGAAAGTGGGAGTACCCGAATAAACACACGAGATCGAACCCACACATTAAAACTAAGCACGAGAAATGATATGGTTTAGCGTCCCTTCAGCTTAATGTTGAATGTGAACTCCCGTCGGGAATTGAACCACGGCTAAAAATGTGTGCGCTTGGCTTTGAAAAGAATGCATTCAAAATTTCTAAAACTATGCCTGAGAATAATATTGTTCCATACCCTTTGAAACCATTGTTTTAGTTTAGCGTTCCTTCAGCTTAACGTGATATTCGAACAACCACCCGGGATTCCGTACTGGGCCAGAGGTGTGTACGTCAACCATTTAGCTTAGTTTTGAAAAGAATGTATGATAACGCGTGAGAATAATACATTTCAGAAAAGGCTTGACAGCGATCCGACGTGGAAAAGCAAACCCCACCGAGGATTGAACCAGGGCCTTCCACGTTAGAAGCATGTACGCTAACCGCTTAAAAAAAAGAGTGCATGAATATTTGGTTAAAAGTTTTACGCTATACAGATTTTGTTTTGACAATTAGGTATGCGTAACGTTAATGTTTGATGAATCTCTTCAACTTGCAAACACATCATTTAAAGGTCGTTGTGAGTAGAAAAAGTGCTTACGCGTACTTTGTCACATCTCAGCACTGATGAAACATTCATTCATGCATTCTTTTTATCACTACAGAATGGTAGGTCAGTTAAACGCTGATGCAATGGTCTCGAGTTTGACAGCAATAAAACACACATTTCAGTAACATAATTATTTTTTAAAAACTTTGATTTCTAGTACGTGTGCTTTCATAATGAGATTCTGAACGCCACCGCCAGGGAATCAAACTCAGGGATTTTACATGAATTACTTAGTTAATTATCTATCATGAATGTTATGATTTCCTGTTTATCAGGAGATTAAGATTTTTCTTTCTTCTTTTCTTTTGTAGTAAATTCACGCTGCTCAATTCCTTTTTTCCCCATTACATATTTGTTTTACCGTAATTGTACCTGTTTGTTTGTTTTCTCCTGTTTTAACCATGGCCGAATCGGGTTTTACTGTTCGCAATGAAATCACTCGTCATTATAAACGATTTAACATTCAGGGCAGAATGCTCGAAGTACAATTTAACGCACCGCCCGTAGGAACCGATATTATCCAATACGTGCATAATAGTTTCCAAGCAATGCTGGACAATTTATTAGCCAATGTCGACGATGAGGCGATGGTTGGTTTATCGGTAATATCACCACTCAATACCAATAAACCATTTTGGGTGAGTTTTCGCCAAGCACGAAACATGACACTGGAAACAATGTGGGCCTCGTTTGAAAGAGTTTTACAAAGTAACAATTCATTTCTCCTGCACGAGCCAGTCACCGTTCATTTCCATCGTGTGGATATACCACGTGGCTATGGCGGTTTGCGGCAAGGAGTACTTCAAAACGAAGAATTGTTACGAAGCAAGCGAGGGATTGTACGTGTACAAAATCAAGATTCAAGGTGCCTGGCGTACGCCCTTGTTATTGCTATTGGCCTGAAGGTATACAACAATGTAGATGTGCAACGTTATAAGCAGTATCAACGCCAATCGAAATATGTTGTGGACGATGAAGTCGATGCGTTATGTGCAAATGCAGGAGTGAATTTGGATCATGGTGCCAGTGTAAATGAAATTCGACAATTCCAGTCATACCTCAAAGAATATAAAATTACAGTCTATACCAGTTTTACAGGCCATGACATCATGTACGAGGGGCCCAACGACGAAAATCGCACTCCCATAAATTTGATTTGTTTGGCTGGCCATTTTGACATCATTCAATCTTTAACTGCTTGTTTTGCAACCAAGTTCTACTGTGAAGCGTGCCATAAAAAGTATAGTAAACGTAATGAACATGTGAAAAATTGTCCTGTAACATGCTCCAAATGCTTACAGAGACCACTATGCGACAAGAACCAAACGTCGATATTGTGCAACGACTGCAATCGTCAATTTTACGGCGAAGAATGTTTTAATAATCATCGTAATGCTCCATATCATCATGGGGAACCTGTATGCGAAATGGTGAAGCAATGTACTAAATGCTACAGAGTTTATTCTTTTGTACGAAGTGGACAACGCATTCATGATTGTAATGAGATCTTTTGCAATGTATGTAAGAAGATTGTTCCAGGATCACATCAATGTTTCATGCTTCCCGATCGACAATGCTTGAAACCTGGTGTTCCATCACTCATGCACGCAAAGAAAGCCTTGTTGATTTTTTACGATATAGAATCTATGCAGGACACGAATATTGGCGATAATACGTATGTACACGTTCCGAATTTATTGGTTGCACAACAAGTATGTTATGCATGTGTTGAAAACAATAATATCCAGCAGTCTTGCAGTACGTGTGGTCAGCGCCAGCATATTTTCCAAGGAGACGATCCAGTTTATGATTTTCTCCAGTACTTGCGGGAACGTCGTCCCAATATAAATAGGATTTTCTGTCTCGCTCACAACTCGAAGGGCTACGATGGACATTTTATTCTAAAGAGCATGGTAGAACAATGTCAATGGAGACCTGACGTCATATTAAATGGGACCAAGATACTGAGTTTAACGTTGAATAATCTGACGTTCATTGACTCTTTGAACTTCCTACCTATGGCATTAAGCAAATTGTCAAAAGGGTTCAATTTACCCGCAACCAAAGGCTACTTCCCGCATTTCTTCAACACCAAGGAGAATCAATCGTATATTGGACCACTTCCAGAAACGAAGTATTATGGTGCAAATGAAATGGCCGTCGAAGACAGGAACAAGTTCATGCAGTGGTACACCGATCATCGTAAGTACACGTTTGATTTCCAGAAGGAAATTATCAAGTATTGTATTCAAGATGTCAGTGTACTGCGACAAGCATGCGTTTCGTTTATGACGTCATTTGAAGCAGAAACCAAAGTGAATCCCTTCTTGGAGACGATCACGATTGCCAGTGCTTCTAATTTAGTATTCCGCCGGAATTTCCTCAAACCCAACACCATTGGAATTCTACCGGCACATGGCTACCGATGGAGAAGTACCCAATCGATCGCTGGAATGCAATGGCTGGCCTACATTGAAAAAACCGAAGGAAAACAAATCTTACATGCGGCCCGACAAAAAGAAGTGTTTATTGCGGGATTCCATGTTGATGGCTACTACCAAGATCCTGAGACGTTAGAGGAGCACATCTACGAGCATGCCGGCTGCATTTATCACGGGTGTAAAGTGTGTATTACTACAGGCCGTAATCAACCCATCTACGGCAATCCAGAAGACACCATGGAATTCCGTTATGAACGAACGCAACGAAAAAATGCAAGACTGCGTGAATTGGGGTACATTGTACATGAAATATGGGAGTGCGAATTTAAACAGTTCTTAAAACAAAATCCAGCAATGGCGACGTATCTCAAGAATCATCCGTACATGAACCGCAGACCATTAAATCCAAGAGATAGCTTTTTTGGAGGAAGGACCAATTGCGTGAAATTGTACCACCAAGTCGACGAAAAAGCAGGAGAAGTAATAAAATATTTCGATATTGTTTCGCTTTATCCTTACATAAATAAGTGTGCTAAATACCCTGTAGGCCATCCTAGAATTTATCTACAGGGTGATGAAAATATACCACCAATAAATAAAGTCAATGGTCTGATCAAAATGACGATATTGCCAAGTCGCCATCTTTATCATGGTCTCCTGCCTTACCGATGCAACAAGAAACTACTGTTTCCACTGTGTGCTGCATGTGCCGAAGAAATGAACCCAGACCCTACAGCAACGTGTACGCACAACGATCAAGAGCGATGCCTCACTGGAACTTGGGTATCATATGAAATACAGAAAGCAATAGAATTAGGATATCAACCGGTGGAGATCTTTGAAATTTGGGATTATGACATTGAACAATATGATCCCATCACGAAAACAGGTGGCTTGTTCACGGAATATATCAATACGTTTTTGAAATCGAAAATGGAAGCTTCTGGTTGGCCCAGTTCCTGTGTTACCGAAGAAGACAAATCAAAATTTATACAAACCGTCCTGGAGCGTGAAGGTATTGCATTGGATCCGACCAAAATTGAAAATAATCCTGCACGAAGAAGTTTATCTAAGCTTTGTGTTAACTCTCTCTGGGGAAAACTTTCGCAGCGTTCAAACTTTAGCCAGACCACAATTATTGATCGGCCGGAAGAATTTTATGAAAAACTCACTTCCCCCGACATTAAACTCCATCAAATTGTACCCATCAATGATACGATGTTATATGCGTTCTGGGAGTACAATGAACATGTGCCTGTTCAAAACCGAAACACCAATGTCGTGTTAGGTGCATTTACATGTCAGGCACGTCTGGAACTGTACAAGTACCTGGAAATGTTGCAGGAACGTGTTTTATATTTCGACACGGATTCTGTGATTTTTACAGAAAAGCCTGGAGAGCCAACCATTGAACCTTCTACGTACGTGGGATGCTTATCGGATGAGATGGAGTCTTATGGCCAACGAGCGTACATCAAGACATTTGTCAGTGGAGGACCGAAAAATTACAGCTTAGAAATATACAATCCAGATACCAACGTCACCAGCTAGATATGTAAAATTAGAGGATTTACATTAAACTACAATGCAGGACAGCAATTAAATTTCAATACGCTAAAAGAAATGATTACAAATCAATGCCGTGGACAAGTCACCATTACCATCCCCCATAAAATATGCAGGAACAAAGACCATACTATCGTCACACGCAAAGAAGAAAAAATGTACAGCATCCAGTACACAAAACGTCGATTTAAAGAACTCAATTCCTATGATACGGTTCCGTACGGGTACGTTAAAAAACAGAAGTTGGAACTGGAAAAAGAAGAAGATGAAGAAAAAACTGTAAACACGCAATAAGGCCGCCATTTCTTTTTTCCTTTTCCTTTTCTTTTCACCTCCTTAACCATAAAGCAGTAACACCAAGAAAAAAATGAAGTACCCAGAAGAGTTCATAAACCATCAACATCACCATCAGTGGAAGAAATGCAGTCATCTCGTACCCAAGGAGGAACCTTGACCATAAAGCAGCAACACCAAGAAAAATGCAGTACCCAGAAGAGTTCATAAACATCCATCAGTGGATGAAATGGTGGTCCCTGAGGAGGAAGATGAGCCTAAACAGATCCATCATTTACGAGTAAGTTTTATTTCTCTCTTATCAATATTGACTCATTTTTATTGTTTCAGGAAAAAAAAAGAAATTCTTAAAGTAATCCGTCGTTTCTTCTTTTTCTTTACAGGATTCGAAGATGATGACGCGTCCAAAATATTCATTAACTAGATCCTGTATTTATTATGTTAATAAAATTGTATGAGAAGAGCACATACCTTTCGTTAAAATACAACAAGTTGAAAAAAAAATATGTTTTATTATTTCTTGAAACCCTGAACACTTGTTTTCAAATCATGGTAATCTTGAAAATTTAAGGTGGAAAATATATCCAAGATTTGGTTTACATGATTTTGTTCGAAAAATTAATTAAAGAATTTTTTAGTGTCCAAAATTTGGTTTTTAATTTAGTTCAAAAAAATTGATTTGAAAATATTCAAATGTGGTTTACATCTTTAGTTCAAAACTTGTTTTTAAAAATTGTTTCGAAATTTTTTAAAGTTTTTAGTTCGAAAATTTTTTGGTTTGAAAATTTAGTTCGAAAGTTTTTACTTTAAAATATTTTTTTTCGTTCGAAGAATTTTTGTTTAATTTTTTAGTTCGAAATTTTTTTGGGTTCGAAAATTTTTTAAAATTTTTAGTTCGAAAATTTTTTGATTTGAAAATTTAGTTCGAAAGTTTTTAGTTTAAAATTTTTTGTTCGAAAATTTTTGTTTAAAATTTTTTAGTTACAATTTTTTAAGTTCGAAAAAAATTTAGTTTAAAATTTCTTGCACTCTGCGGAACCGTTTCGAAAAGAATCGGAGCAGTTTAGGTGAGAAAAATCTGGCAACACTATTTCCATTAATGAAGCGCTTACTGAGCGTTTAAAAAATCGCTTAAACTCACAACAATGTGTTATAAGAAATCTACAAGCGACAAGAATGGACCCCTCTTTCATCATTGTTCCTTTCAGAGACATAAGCTACTAATTCAAGGACATGATCTCCATACGTAAACATATAAGGCAAGCTGTCTCTCCATCAAGGTAAGAAAGTTGGTAATCATCTTATCTGTCAAAAAGAACGATAATATTTAATGTAAACTTCAGTACAATATCATGATACCAAAAAAGGGTTATTTAAGGAGGAGGTTGAACCCTCCATGGGAACTTTAAGGATAACCATAAAAAAGGGAACAACATTCTAAAATCCCTGTCTAGGGTGGATCGCCGTCATAGCACTCTGAATTTCGCGCATGGACTGTAGCTAAGATCATGTGACTTCTATCAACCAATCAAAATCGAGGTACCAAAACATTGATCTTACCCATAAAAGGAAACAAATGAGTGAGGGTTTTCCATGTAACCTGTTCACCGTGTGGTGGGTCTAAAATCATGTGACTTCTATTCTCCAATCAGTGTCGTAGTACCAAAGTATACATCAAAGAGGATACCCGAATTTCCAAAATCCCAGGGTTTAATATCATGTGACCTCTATCAGCCAAACATCATCATGGTACGAAAGCATTCATCTTACCCGTAAAAGGGAACGAATTTCAAATATCTCTGGACCTAAGATCACATGACCTCTATCAGCCAATCAGAAGCAAGGTACCAAAGTACTCATCAAAGAGGATACCCAAATTTCAAAAATCCCTGGGTCTAAGATCATGTGACCTCTGTGAGCCAATCAAATTCAAGGTACCAAACACTCATCTTACCCATAAAAGGGAACGAATTTTTTTTAAAAATCCCAGAGCCTTAGATCACGTGACCTCTATCAACCAATCAGCATCGTGGTACCAAAGCATTCACGTTACCCATAAAAGGGAACGAATTTCAAATATCCCTGGGTCTAAGATCACGTGACCTCTGTCAACCAATCAGAATCAGGTATCAAAGCACTCATCTTACCCGTAAAAGGGAACAAATTTCAAAAATCCCGGGTGAGAGATTTCCCCGCAGGGTGACTCATGACGTCATACCACGTGACTTGGAAATTTAAATTTCCCGCGTGGGCGGGGCCTAACATCACGTGACCTCTATCAGCCAATCAGAATCGAGATACCAAAGCACTCATCTTAGCCGTAAAAGGGAACAAATTTCAAAAATCCCGGTCATAAAAGAGAGTGAGGATGGGTCATTCGGTCCAACGGGGGGGCCTACTATATGGGTATATTGATGCACCCTTTAAAAATTTGGGAGGGGTACCTTGGCCCACCTCTTTATTTTGGAAATTGCCCAATTTAAACATTTGGTATAATAGTATAAGACCCTAATATATATATATATTACTATAAATTTGGGTGGTCCATCTCGTTCCCTTTCATGGGTACGAAATTGCCAAATTTTAGTACAACCACGTGTTTCGTTTTTGACCTAATTTATTCCCTTGGATGAAGTCCTATTACCTAATATGATTATATGGTCTTGTATAGGGTCCATTTTCTATCATAAGACATAGGTACATTGATGCATCCCTTTAAATTTTTGGGAGGTGTATCATAGCCAATCCCTTAAATTTTGGAAATTTTTCAATTTAAGCATTCGCTATCATAGTATATGACCTCAATATGTATCATGATAAATTTGGGTGGTCCACCTTGTTCCCTTTCATGAGTAAAAAAAATGCCAAAATATAAACAGAAGCAATATGTTGTATCACGTTTTTGGGTTTTAGCCCAATTTATCCCGTTTGATGCGGTCTTATTACCGTATATGTTTATATGGTCATGTATATAGGTTCATTTCATATCATAAGAAATGAGTACATTGATGCACCCTTTAAAATTTGGGAGGGGTATCTTGACTCATCCACTCAGTTTTAGAAATTGTTTAATATAAGCATTTGGTATCTTCGTACAGGTCTTCAATATGTACCACTATAAATTTGGATGGTCCACATCGTTCCCTTTCATGGGTAAAGAACTACCAAAAATCAAATTTCGGAGGTTATTGACCCCTTTGATAAGTATTTAGCACGTTATATGCTTTATTGCCTCTATATGTTTATGTTCTCTTTTAAATTTGGGAATTATCAAATAACAAAATTCGGTAAACGTTTTCTAGGACCCATTGGTATTCCTCTTATGGCCAAATATTCAAAATTTAAAGGTTATTGACCGGCTTTATTATTGAATAAGTACAGGATTTATTACTTTTTTCATAAGACACAGGTGTGTTTGTGTACCAATCTTAAATTTTGGGAGGGGTACATTTCTTATTGTCATATGAAGAATTGGTAATTGTTCTTAGAATTGGGTGGTATCTCTTTCTTTGGGTAAATCATTGTCAAATATGAGTATGATCACGTGATCAGTTATTGACCTATGATGGGATTAGGAGTCCAGGACATTGGTACATTTAAACTTTCTAGGATAATTTGAGAATGCGTCATTGGTTTTGATTACAGCCAAATATATACGTAAGCAATACGATGTACCATGTGATTGACCTTGATGAGGTAGTGTACAGGGATACATAGCTAACCTTATTGAATCTTATGACTCATAGTCTTAAGGAAATACATGCTACAACACTGGCAAAGTTATTGTTGATGCAATTTGATTGGTTGATCACTATCTTTCGTGCAATCTGATTGGCTGATCACTATATTTCGTGCAATCTGATTGGTTGCTGATTTTCAAATTTTTGCTGCATTCAGTTTTAAGTTTTGTTTAACATTTAAAAATCTTGGTTTCGTTCAACATTTTGCACTCACTGATAAATATGATCAAAACCGTTTATTTGTTAATCGAATAGTTAAAAACCGGATAAAGTTTGACGGTTAACCGTGAAACGTAAAATTTTTTTAGTTTGAAAATTTGTTTGAAAGTTTTTGTTTGAAAACTCTTGTTTCAAATTTGTTTGATTTTTTTTGTTTCAGAATTTTGTTTGAAATTTTTTTGGTCAAAATTTTTGTTTGAAATTTTTTTTGTTTGAAAATTTTTAATTTTTTGTTGCAAAATTTTGTTTGAAAATTTTTTGTTTAAAATTTTTTATTCGAAATTTTTGTTTTTAAATTCTTCGTTTCCAAATTTTTTGTTTAAATTTTTTTTGTTTCGATTTTTTTCAAAATTTTGTTTGAAAATTTTTTTCGTTTCAAAATTTTGTTTGAATTTTTCGCTTCCAAATTTTTTCGTTTCAAAAATTTTGTTTCAAAGTTTGGTTTGACATTTTTAAAAGTTTGTGCACTCATCAGTTTTGCATCAGCGTTCGAGTTAGTATTCATGATAACATCATCATGGCTACTTGTCTGCAGTTTCTAAACACACGTGATGTGATGAAATCATTTACCAAGATTACTGATTTACAACAGAATGTACCTTATAGAATCTTAGCTAGCCAAATGATCCCTACAAAGTTTGGATTAAGAATCGTAGTGAAGCTTGAAAATGATAAGAATATAATTTTACCAGCAAGATATTTACCCATGGAAGCATCAAAACAAGAAGAACTGCTGCGTTTCTTAAATACTGGATCTGTATCTTTATGTTACAAAGGATTCTTGGGTCGAAGTCATCAATTTGAATTTAGTACACAGCCAGATTCGTCAGCAATTGTGATGAAATCATGAATTCAAACGTCAGCACATTCCTTTGACGTCAGACATAGTTGTATGAATTTGGTTGGTCAGCATGACGTCAGCAACTGTGATGAAACCATGAATTCAAACGTCAGCACATTCCTTTCCAATGACGTCAGCCGTAGTTCTATAAATCAACCAATACACTGTCATCACACGAAATCATTTGAGCAAGTGCTTTTCGGGAGGAAAGATATGTACTTCTAACGATAAAGAGTTCATCTTCGCAAGCTATTATCCAATAAATATATTTCAAACAAAACATGTGATGATTGGTATCAGTGCTAGAACATTTGAACCAGTGATTCGATTGGGCAAAGCAGAACAATTTGGTGTACAACTGACCTGTGAAGAATGGCAAATATTATGTTCACGAATCGACCAAATGAACGATAATTTTCATGATGAGCTAAATGTGACCATAGTCAAATCATTAGGCTCAAATCATGAAGTGGTGATGCGTACAGTCCTCGAAGAGAAGATGGTGCTGTTACGTAAAAAGAGTACATTCCATGTCCCTCGCAACATGGTGTATCTAACGCAAACGGAATGGAACAAATTCATCAACGTATTCCAATGTGTTAAACATGCAGTGGAAGTGTGCAACAAAACAAGTATATTCCTGAAAAAGTACTATTTTGAAAAATGTGTCATGCATATTGTACAACATGTATCTAGATATTGTGATGGTTGTCAACATCGTTCGTGGGTGCATACCTGTATTGATAAACAGTTTATTTGTGATCAAATGGACATTGAGTTTCCGCCAATTGATATTGCAATAGACCTTAAAAGACTTCAACTAGAATTAAAATTATATGCTAAAGACATACTAGTGCAAGAAGTTCAAAATACATTGTATCGACAATATCCAGAACCACTATCTGGTATGGATGTATGTGGAGTGTAATAAAATGATCCATTTCAATGAATTGTGTTTTTTTCATTTCAAGTACAACCCCATGTTCTGACGTGTACTATTGCACCACAATGTTGCCACAGGCTTTAGTTCTAAACAGTTCCGGTTCTTTACTAATGAGTGCACAAACTTTTAAAAATGTCAAACCAAACTTTGAAACAAAATTTTTGAAACGAAAAAATTTAGAAGCGAAAAATTCAAACATTTTGAAACGAAAAAAATTTTCAAACAAAATTTTGAAAAAAAATTCGAAACAAAAAAATTTAAACAAAAATATTTGGAAACGAAGAATTTAAAAACAAAAATTTCGAACAAAAAATTTTAAACAAAAAATTTCAAACAAAATTTTGCAACAAAAAAATTAAAAATTTTCAAACAAAAAAATTTTCAAACAAAAAAAATTTCAAACAAAAATTTTGACCAAAAAAATTTCAAACAAAATTCTGAAACAAAAAAAATTCAAACAAATTTGAAACAAGAGTTTTCAAACAAAAACTTTCAAACAAATTTTCAAACTAAAAAAATTTTACGTTTCACGGTTAACCGTCAAACTTTATCCGGTTTTTAACTATTCGATTAACAAATAAACGGTTTTGATCATATTTATCAGTGAGTGCAAAATGTTGAACGAAACCAAGATTTTTAAATGTTAAACAAAACTTAAAACTGAATGCAGTAAAGATTTGAAAATCAGCAACCAATCAGATTGCACGAAATATAGTGATCAGCCAATCAGATTGCACGAAAGATAGTGATCAACCAATCAAATTGCATCAACAATAACTTTGCCAGTGTTGTAGCATATATTTCCTTAAGACTATGAGTCATAAGATTCAATAAGGTTAGCTGGGGCCGCGGTGGCTCAGTGGTAGAGCGTTCACCTCTGGTGCTTGGGGTCCCGGGTTCGATCCCAGCCCCCGCCAAGTGAACTTTGTGGTGGACAAACACCGTGTGCGTGGGTTTTCTCGGGGTTCTCCCGTTTCCTCCCACTTTGTTCATTTCATTCATTACTCATCATCACCGTCTCCTTTAGCCTAACAGGCATAACCGTGGGACGTAAAACTCAAAGATTTCATTTCATTTTCATTTCAATAAGGTTAGCTATGTATCCCTGTACACTACCTCATCAAGGTCAATCACATGGTACATCGTATTGCTTACGTTTATATTTGGCTGTAATCAAAACCAATGACGCATTCTCAAATTATCCTAGAAAGTTTAAATGTACCAATGTCCTGGACTCCTAATCCCATCATAGGTCAATAACTGATCACGTGATCGTACTCATATTTGACAATGATTTACCCAAAGAAAGAGATACCACCCAATTCTAAGAACAATTACCAATTCTTGATATGACAATAAGAAATGTACCCCTCCCAAAATTTAAGATTGGTACACAAACACACCTGTGTCTTATGAAAAAAGTAATAAATCCTGTACTTATTCAATAATAAAGCCGGTCAATAACCTTTAAATTTTGAATATTTGGCCATAAGAGGAATACCAATGGGTCCTAGAAAACGTTTACCGAATTTTGTTATTTGATAATTCCCAAATTTAAAAGAGAACATAAACATATAGAGGTAATAAACCATATAACGTGCTAAATACTTATCAAAGGGGGGTGGTCCTATGTACCACACCAAATTTTTAGATTTGGCAATTTCCAAAATTTAAGGGGGGTGGTCCTATGTACTGCTGCCAAAATTTAGGGTGTGGGCCATGGTACCCGTGCCAAAATTTAGAGGTGGTGGTCCTATGTACCCCTAGGTCATTGACCCCGGGCCAAGGTCATTGACGTTTCACTCCGGTCATAAAAGAGAGTGAGGATGAGTCATTCGGGCGAACGGGGACCCCTACTACTATATGTTAGTTCGAAAAAAATTTAGTTTAAAATTTCTTGCACTCTCCGGAACCGTTTCGAAAAGAATCGGAGCAGTTTAGGTAAGAAAAATCTGGTAACACTGTTTCCATTAATGAAGCGCTTACTGAGCAATAAATCGCTTAAACTCACAACAATTTGTTATAAGAAATCTACAAGCGACAAGGATGAACCCCCTCTTTCACCATTGATCCTTCCAGAGACATAGGCTACTAATTCAAGGACAAGATCTCCACACGTAAACATATAAGGTAAGAAACATCATACCCATAAAAGGAAATGATAATATTTAAGGTGAACTTCAGTACATATCAATAAAAGGAACAAAATTCCAAAATCCCGGTCTAGGGTGGATCGCCGTCATATCACTCTGAATTTCTCGCATGGATTGCAGCTAAGATCATGTGACCTCTATCAACCAATCAAAATTGAGGTACCAAAACATTCGTCTTACCCGTAAAAGGGAACGAATTTCAAAAATCCCAGAGCCTAAGATCACATGACCTCTATCAGCCAATCAGCATCGTGGTACCAAAGCATTCATGTTACCCATAAAAGGGAACGAATTTCAAATATCCCAGGGTCTAAGATCACGTGACATCTGTCAACCAATCAGAATCGGGTATCAAAGCACTCATCTTGCCCGTAAAAGGGAACGAATTTAAAAAATCCCTGGTGAGGGATTTCCCTGCGGGGTGACTCATGACGTCATACCACGTGACCTGAAAATTTGAATTTTCCGCGTGGGCGGGGCCTAAAGTCACGTGACCTCTATCAGCCAATCAGAATCGAGATACCAAAGCACTCATCTTAGCCGTAAAAGGGAACAAATTTCAAAAATCCCGGTCATAAAAGAGAGTGAGGATGAGTCATTCGGGCCAACGGGGCGGCCTACTACTGAGTGGTTCGAGGAATACAGAAGCGAGTTCCAAGTGATGTGCTGGCCCCCAAACTCTCCGGATCTGAGCCAAATCGATCACATCTTGGATGTGATTGAACGTGACGTGAGGGCGCATCACCCCGTCCCCGGAATTTACGGGAATTAAATGACCTGTGTGTGCATATGTGGTGCTAACTCTCTCCAGCGACCCACCGAGGAATGTTGCGACCATGCCAAGACGCGTTGCCGTTGTTATTCGTACCAAAAGGTGGGCATACTAACAATTAGGTAGGTAGTCATAATGGTCTGACTGATGTGTGTATATTTTAACTTGTATATTTTGTCTCGACTCGAATTTCGAGACGTCTCGACTCGAATTAGAGTCGAGTCGAGACTGTCTAGTCGAGACACGAGTCGAGACAACACTTTCTCGAGACGAGTCGAGACAGGCTTAAATCTCGACTCGACTCGACTCGTGCGCATCCATAATCTTGTGGTGTGGCAAAGAAATTAACAGCTTCTCTGTTAACTTTTGCAGCATCCGATAACACGAAGTTCAGATCATGTGCTGTTCAGTGAACATATATGGCATTCTTGACATGTTTTTGAATCCGCGTTTGCAAGCCAGAAAACAACTTCTCTTTATTGCTGCTCCATCGTAGCCTTGCTCTCTGCACTTCTTGATTTCAATCTCATTTTCTAATTTGACTTTTATTATTAAATCTGCATAATTTTCTGCACAGTGTTCGTCCATATCATAAAATCCAAGGAAGCTTTATACAATTTCGAACTGTGGGAAATGAAGAAAAGATGTCTTTCTGGCGTCTTCCCAAGCCACCTAATCCTGGCTTATATTTTACATTTTATTATGGTGATATTAGAAAATACGCTCGAAATTTTGTTTTGGGATATTGTTTGGTCGTACCCTGACGTTTGCACCCCGGGGAGTTGTCCAGATTTCCCGACCCTTGGTGTTTGGGCTTGGTTCTGTGTAGCCGCACTATCTGGCACTTGTGCTGTGACTCTTAATCTTGGCAACACTTTTTAACTCATTTTAACTGAGATCTTATAGGTGATAGAATTTGTCATAATTGTTGAAAGCCTGTTGCGTAACGGAATTTTATTTAAAGTTAGTAAAATCAGTAACATAATATAGGACTGACATCGTGTTAATACAGGAGAATAAATTTCTTAATCGCACAGTGCTATAACCTCGACGAGTTTAGAGTAATGGCAGTAATTTGATATGCAAATGTAAGAAACTACGAGCGAAGTGAGCAGGAATTTTTATTCTTGCCATCTTCGGAAATGAAGACAGCGAAAAACTTCTAGCTCCATTTGTATTTATTAAAAACCTGGGGCTCAGCCTAATATACCGAAACGGCATACGCCCGTAGGCAATGCCTACCCTACCTACTCTATTGCTACGCCACTACTATTGGTGTGGAATGGACTATTTTCTGTGAAATTATTATGAAAGTAAAGAACTTTTTTATTTTTTTCTAAAAAGAAGAAACAAAAGAATAGAAAACTGACATTAAATGTGAAGAAAGACAGAAAAGATATCACATTTAAAAGTAATATAGTTGTTTTGTAACGAGTACTGTACTTTTACTATTATGTGCTTTTACGTCAAGAGTCAACTTTTGCACCATTGCACTCTTCTTCGGGGCTCATGCCTTGCTTTGCTGCCGCCAGAAGCTTGTAAGAATTGAGTGTTGCCTTGAGGTGCTGTTTGATAGCACTGAAGCCATCCCAACCGTGCTGTTTGTCGGTTACGTCAACGAGTTAGTATATGCAAGTACGAGCGGGTGTGTGTTAAATCTAACAGGGATTCTTTCAAATTGAATTCATTTTCATTTTATGGATTTTCGTAATTCTATCGCTTGGATCTCTGCTAAATGTCTTTGGCTTTCTAAAACTTCTGGATTATTCATCGAGTGAATCTGTTTCTGTTTGAAAATGTTAAGGCAGCTAGCTAAATTTCTGATCGTTGAGAAGAGAGGAAGATAAGGGCCAGCAGTTGAAGTGTTTGCGGTAAGTAGAGATTTTTATACTTAGTATTTCTCTTCGTTTGTCTTTTTATGGGGGGAGGGTTGTTGTATTCTCCGATATAATGGTCAGGATTTTTATGTGTTTGCTTTTGAGTTAAGCTATTAGAGGAGAAATTGCTTTTCTTGCTAGTTTCGGTTTATAGTTCCTCTTTGGTTTTTGAAGTTAGTACCATTTCAGGTTTGTCAAAGGAATCTTTTGTACTAATTTAGCGTCCCACCTATCTTACTTCAATCTCGAGTATTTTTGCTTAGTTTCGTTTGAAGACTTTCGCTTTAGTTTAACGTCCCACTTAACTTGTTTCAGCTTCTAGTATTTTTGCGTGATTGGTTTGAAAGTTGGTTGATTTAGCTTAGCGTCCCAATTAAGTTGTTTCAGTTGGCACTATTTTGTTTAATGTGATCTGAAGAATTTTTGCATTTGTTTAGCGTCCCCTTAAGTTGTTTTACTTTCTAGTCTTTCTGCGTGATTTGTTTGAAAGTTTGGGGACGCGGTGGCTAAGTGGTAGAGGGCTCACCTCCGGTGCTTGACATCCTTGGTTCGATCCCAGCTCGTGCCGTGTGGACATTGTGGTGGAATATCACCGTGCTCGTGGGTATTCTCGGAGTTCTCCCGTTTCATCCCACTTTCTTCATTCCACCATTTCATTAATTTCTCTGGGGGCGCGGTGGCTCAGTGGTAGAGCGTTCACCTCTGGTGCTTGGGGTCCCGGGTTCGATCCCAGCCCCCGCCAAGTGAACTTTGTGGTGGACAAACACCGTGCTCGTGGGTTTTCTCGGGGTTCTCCCGTTTCCTCCCACTTTCTTCATTCCACCATTTCACTCATCTCTCATAATCACCGTCTCCTTTAGCCTAACCGGCATAACCGTGGGACGTAAAGCTCAGATTTCATTTTACGTTTGAAAATTGGTTGCTTTAGTTTACCGTTCCAATTAAGGTGTTTTATTTGCTAGTATTTTGTTTAATTTGGTTTAAAGAATTGGTGTCGTCCTACTTGCGACAGTCCTATTAACGACAGGAACTGTTAACTGTCCTACGAGCGACCGAATCTGTCTGTTAATTACTCTATGTGTCAACGATTCGTTCATACTAAGATAATGATAGAAAATAAGGTTCTCTCTTCTTTAACTTGTTTCATGCTAATGTGATTTAGAACCTAACAAAATGTACCATGAAAAATTTCGATCCGCCTGAATTTAATACTTGACAATGCTCTCATTAAATTAACAATCTTTTATATGTTCTTCCTAATAGCTATTATATTATATTTTTGAATTAACTTCCATGAATACACTGATTATACCAAAGGGGAAAAGTAACTAAATATTTAGAGTAGCTGTCTGATTGTAATACAATTAAGGATTTCATGTTAAAATGATACGGAGCATAAGTTTAGCTTGAATATGTTATGGCATAAGAAAGAATTAGGGGCGCCCGAAGAAAATTTTCTACTTGGGGCATCTCCATGGTTGCTATATCACGTGTGGTATTTCTGGTTTTTAAAATACGTGGTTTGCTATATTAGGTATACATTTTCTTGAGCCAGAGGGGGCGTCCCTTACTTCCCTTCGGGCGCCCATTGAAAGAGGATATTCACCAGTTGAGGATATCACAGAAATCTAAAAACACGGGGTATTCGAAGAAGTTATTACACAAGTTATACAAATCTGTCCAGGACTTAACAGTTCGTCTAGTTATAAGGGATTATATCAGATTGCTATACGACAAGCTTTTATGTATAAGTCAAAGCAAGGGAGGAAGGCAAATTAAGCAATAAGTTTACGTTGTAGCTAGGGGGAAGGTAGTTTAAAGAATTTGTTTTCCTTTTGGATTGTTTAGAGTGAACTGCATTGTAATTGGTGGCTTTGGTTGAGAATAGCCAATCAGATGTAAGGGATTTCATTTTTTTTATATTAGTCACAGAGTATTAGGAAGTCTAAAAAGTAGACAGTTGGTGAAACTGTTACACGTTTAAGTTTTCCAAAATAAAATATATTGTTACTCTTAGTGAGTAATTAGATTTGAGTCAAGTACAGAAAGCAGAGCTTTTAAAGGAAGGGGATTTTCAATAATTACATAGGAATATATTTTCATAGAAATATCCCTGTTGTCTGATATATTTTATGTCAAATCTAAGTCAAAATTAAGATAAGTAAGGTAAGTTTTATTTGCACTCACAGTAAACGGAAAATATATTTGACGAACAGTATCACTGGCACGTAGAGTGTCCGGGGACAAAAGTCCGCAGGGTGCAAAAGTCCTTTTGGGGGTACTTTTTGTTGGAGTTGTTCAACATTGCTTATGTTACAGAAAGATTAAATGGCGGCGGTGTACTTTTCATGTTCGTAAAGGTGCGTAAAGGTTCGTAATGGATATGAAAACACTTCTTCAGTATCAATATATACTACCTCTCCTTTTCCCGGTATCAGTTATGAAGTCAGCATTTCATTGCAATTAAAACATGTACGAATGGGGCAAAAGTCAGATTTTTTTTTCTGGAGCAAAAATCCGAATGCGGACTTTTGCCCCAGTTCTAGAATTTGTTAATAATTTTATTCTTAAATTTAAACTCCAGTTCCTAACAGTAGACCTATTTAAATTCGTTTGCTACGTAGGCTTTCTTTACCTTAAGTAAAGTTATGTAGGCCTGTATGGAGGTAGATCTTTGAATTTGGGCAAGAAACGCTCAACACTGATTAGTGTACGGATGGCATCAAGGGCACTACTCATATTTCAGCGGTGTAAACAGAGCCTAGGATTAATAGTAGTGCTAACACATACCGGTTTGCTATGCTGAATCCATCTATTGAGGTGTGAAAAATGCTCTTGATGTCATTTGGTTCATCGGTGCTGAGAGAGATTTGCCTTTGCTATTAGAAACACCACGAAAAAATATGGTTTAAATTTAAACATATACCACATCTTTTTCGGAAGGTCAAGAAAAAAAATACGCTGTCGCTTTGGTTGGACGAATGTGTCATGGTTACCTCTGAGCTTACAATACACGTGTTTTTTTTTTTTTTGGGGGGGGGGGAGTGTTGGTAGTTTATATTCTGATTCTTGTCAACGACGAACCTTTGTATATTTTTTCTTCAGGATGGTCCGTAAGTCTTAGTGCAGTAGATTATTTGAGAAAAAATATGATTAAAGCAAATCTGACTAGCTGGGGGCGGACTTGGGTAAATAAGCTACCGATTGATGTCTACGTTGTGAATGGCGGGCATCTTGATGGCAGCTATCTTGGATCCAGGTTATTTTCTTAATAGAAAGGTAGTCATGTATCACATCAATTAACATTGTTTTTTGCAGGGGAATGGAGTCCCGCAAGCAGAAGTTCGTTATCATGTCCCGTTCGAAAGTTATGACGCCCCGAAGTTGTCGGTTTTCAGTTTCCTTTCAGGAAGAGCGACATGGCACTAACGCTGCAAGAAAGACGTGATGAGTCAAATTTGATAGTTTCTTTTCGTTGCAGGTAGAGCGAGATGGCTCTGACGAAGCAGGAGAGAATTGAGATCATCCTAACGTCTGGGCAAAGAAGCAGTCGTGTGATTGCCCAGATCTCCAACGCGTGCCACCTCCAAAGACCTGCAATAAGCTACAACACCGTTAGCTACCTCATTAGGAAATTCAGTGTAACTTGTAATGTTTTCGACATACCACGATCAGGTCCCCCACGAACCGCAACAAATGAGGAAACATCCTCAATGGTGTTTGCTGCGAGTGTGAAAAGTCCGAAGCGCAGCACAAGGTGATAACAGCCGTACCACGTGCTTCCGTGATGAGGATTCTCCATACAAACAAGTGGCAACCTTTGAAGCTGCAGCTTGTCCAGAACCTTTCAGAGGATGATCCAGACCGGCGCATGGAATTCGTGAATTGGACTTTGTTACAATATGACCGAGATCCGCATTTACCAGCCAACATTCTCTTCACAGACGAGGCAAACTTTTATTTGGATGGGGAAGTGAATCGCCAGAACATGCGATATTGGTCGCATGCAAACTCTCACGCGATCAATTCTTGCAAGAGAGTTACCCCTTCTCATATCATGGTGTGGTGTGGCATATGGAACACATCGATCATATGACCCTTATTAATTCCTGGTACCCTAAATGGTGTTCGATATCTGGACATGTTTTAGGAGTTGGCGTTTCCGTTGCTTCTCCGCCCTGATGCCACTTTTCCGCGACATTTTCAGCAAAATGGTGCCCAACCGCACTATGCGCTGTCTGTGCGGGAATGCTTGGTTCTGCATTTTCCTGGATGTTGGATCAGTCGCCGAGACCCTGTGGAATGGCAAGCCCGGTCGACGACCTCACCCCCTGGGATTTTTTATGGGGACACTTAAAGCACCTGCTGTATCAGAAGATTCAGAATGTTGCACACATACAGGGACGTATTCAGGACTCCTGTGATAGAATCACCCCAGATGTGCTGTTATGTGTTCAGGAGAACTGCATTAAGAGATTCCATTGTGTGCTGCAATGGACGAGAAACATGTGGAGCACATCCTGTAGGCGGGACTTTGGGGCGTCATAACTTTGAGAGGGGACATGATAACGCATTTCTGCTTGCGGGACTGCATTCCCCTGCAACAAACAATGTTAATTGATGTGTCACGTGCCCTCCTTTCCTTTTTGAAAAAAAAAAACTGGATCCAAGATGGTTGCCATTCACCACGCATGCATCAATCGGTAGTTCCTTTACCGAAGTCCGCCCTCCACTAGTCAGATTTGCTTTACTCATGTTTGTTTCCAAAATAATCCACTGTACTTAGGGACCATCCTGTAGTTTATCAATACGAGGAATAGCTTTATACTTTGTATGTTTATTGAGTTCTTCTCAAGTGAGATAAACTTATATTTTTGCTTAGTCTACCTTATCTTTTAATACGCAGAATCACTTCATGCTTCGTATGCTCTTTGTTTATCTTAAGATTCTTGTAGAAAAAAAAATAATTTAATAAAAATGCCTTATGTCGATTTCCTACTTCTTGTATTTCAGCGGACTTTTGTCCCATTGCAATAGGACTTTTGCTTCCTATACTGGTGTAAAAGTCCGAATTTGTCCATCCTTTTTTAAATTGCTGTATCTTATTAAGTAATAAATTGGTAGGCTTTCTAGCACCTTCAAAATATAGAGGAATGTTCACTTATACTTCTGTGCGAAATTCGTTATTTTGCCATTATATCATTCTGCTCCAGCGCGATTCAAACACCAAACTTGGGCTTTTTGCCCCCGCTATCTCTACATATTTCATACCAAGGTTGTTCGGATGCTAATAACGCCAGAGGCAAACATATTTTACGAGAGGAAATCATATCTTCGATCGTCTCAACGTAAATGAATCCGTCGCTCATAGGACAAATAACAGTTCCCGTCGCTTCTAGAACTAATTCGAAGAATTCTTGCATTAATTTAGCGTCTCACTTAAGTTGTTTCAGTTTCTAGCATTTTTTCGTAATTAGTTTGAATGTTTGTTGCTTTGGTTTAGCGTCCCATTTAAGTTGTTTCAGTTTCGAGTAATCGTGCGTAAATAGTTAGGTTTGTTAACGGTTCCGTTTGTTTTAGCTTAACACCCCTTTTTAGTTCTCGCAGTTTCGAGTATTTTTGCGATGTTAATTTGATTTGTTGAAAATTTAATATATTTTGGTTTAGCATCCATTTTGAATTGTCAGATTTTTGAGCACTTTTACAACATTAGTTTAATTGTTTCTTTTAGTGAATGTTTCTTTCGTTTTAGTTTAGTGTCTCAGTTTATTATTCAAGTTCCGTGCTCTTTCCTAATTTGGTTTGGTTGACTGAAGCTAGTTTGCTCATTTAAATTCATGAAGGTTGAAGGTTACCCAGTGCATTAGCGTCATTATTGGTTGTTGGGGTTATTTTGCATTCCAATTTGATTATCTTTAATTATTCTTAAATCAACCTTATGAATTGGTCCATTAAAGTTTGTTTGTTGGAATTTATAGTCCCTGTTGGTTTGCTTTGAATTCATATTTTTGATTTGTTTAGATATTTTGTTTCAGATTAATGTCCATATAGGGAATTTTATTGCTCTTGGCCTACAAAAGTTGGTTGGTTTGAAATTTAGCATCTTTTTGTATAGATTTCGAGAAGATGTTGAATAGCTTCCCAGATTAATGCTGTTCAGTGAAACTATTTGTTGGTAGTTAGCATCAGTTTTATATATTTTTTTAAATCCTGCATTTATCAGTTTTCTGGGATTAAATCGTTTTCCTTGGACCTAATTAAATCGCTTTAGCTTCTGTTTATAATCTTTTGTGGATTATTAATTTAATTCGTTTGAGTTCTTGATTTGGAAACTAGCGTCCCAATCAAACATTTGAGAGTGTTAAACACTACTTGCTTAATTTGGCTTGAGTTAAATTTAGTATTTACAAAAAGAGTCGTTGATTGAAAGTAATAATTCAGATGACCGTTTAATGTATGACCAATTTTTGAGCTCGTCTTATTTTTGTTGAGCTTAATAACTTGTAATCGAGTTTTTCCGCCGTTGTTAAAAATCTATATGCCTAAGCATTCATTTGCTAGCTTTACTACGGCAGATCACGATTGCATCTGCACTTATATCTTATTGAAACCCAAGCTGGGCACGCAGGTCAATAAAATATAAGTACCGTAAAATAGAAAAAATATAAATGATTAACTTCAACACAAATATTAACGAACGAGAATTACCCTACAATATAAATCACAACAACCTGGTTAAACTGTGCCAAAAATATAATATTACTAAATTATGAAATACACAGTTAAAATGACACTAAAAGTTTACAAGCAACTTTTGTTTGTAATTTTTTGATCGTTTCAACCTTTCATTTTTAATCCTACTTGATCTCCTTCAACGAAGAGGTGGCTATTTAACTTTGTTAACAAGTTAATGTTTCTCTTACTCACAGTCAGTCTTCGACCGGTCATTTAATCCATCGCTGATACCACTCGGGCCCTGGCGTCGAATCCACTGGACAAAAGATCCACAAAAAGTTCCTGTACTGGAGCCGGACTAACTCTGGATCAGTGTCGATTAATTTCGAGGTCCCGGTTCAGTTTTCCGCTAATAGGGGAAAGCGAGCGTCCTAGCTGGTGCTATTGGCTCCTACTTCACTTCACTTGAGATTTTCATACACTGTTGAGATATTTGTTCTCTACGAATGCGGTGAATATCACTAGCGATAACTATAAAAAATAGCCAATAGCGATTCAGCGTTCGAAGCTCAACCCTTTTAAGAAGAGCACTTTCTCTTAAAAAGTAATACACCCCACTCGCCTTTGTGGGTGCTCTTCAAAGTGACAGGCATACGCGCGTAACAAACACATACTGAGCGTTCTAGTTAGCAAAGCAAGGCTTGTATATGGCCAAATGGGAAAATCCCGATTTTCACTCCTAGAATTATTGTCCAATAAGATTTTGATTATGGAAATGCGTAGGTGAGAAGTGATTGACCCGAAAATCAGACTCAAAGGAACATTCACTAAGTATATTATTATCACGTGAACAGTCCTTGTTACTCGACCATATATGGCCGTAAAAATCGAAGTGAAGCCTACCAACACAAATGAACAAAATACCAAACTGATGAAGGAAGCTTCAAGATTGTTCCTTTTATATACGAGGGTTGGATAATAAAATTTGAAATTAAATCTGTGTTTTCCAATGTCTTTTTAAATTTAAAAAAATGAGCTTCGGCTCGGTTATAAACTGATTGGAAAAAGAATTAGCTAATCTTCAAATTAAGCTATTTGATTTGGAATTAAAAAAAAAGATAATCTGATTTTATCAGTTGACTATTGGCTTACTGATCAATATAAGATTTCAAATTGAAGTTTGTCCAGTCGTAGAGATTTCTGATTGGCAGTGTCAGCATTTTAATTATTCTCATTTGTACTAAATATTTTGTTAGTTTCTAGTCAGCCTAATAATTATTAATTATCAGAATTGTTCCTATTCAATGAATTGAATGGGAGTGGAATTATATGCAAGGTGATTAAAATGTAACATTTATTGTAATTATTTTCAATTTTTACGTGAAACAGTTAAGAAAATAAATTGAATTTAGTTTTTCTTTGAATTGATAAGTTACTTGTATAAGTCCTGTAAAAGTAGTTATTTCTTGACTTTATTTCAATCTCAATATGAGAACCTCACATCAAAAAATAAATCTGTGTTTAGGATCATGGATGTGATACTTAAAGCACCTCACTGTATTCTGATTGGCCGAATCGTCCTTTCTGCTAGCTCTTTACTCCGGACTTTTTTTTTTCTTTTGCGAGATTGTTGGAAGAATTAGATGGTTTCTCACTATTAAGCGCGGGAGAGTTAAAAAGATTCTTCCAAGCTTCTCACCATAAAATTTTTGTATAGCATTTCACTATATTTGTCTTGCACATCGCCATTTTTTGGCATTGGAAATTGTTGATCTGTATTTATAAATTGAGCTCGGATTGTTTCAGTTAGGTTGTTATTCGGTTTGTTAAGTAATCAATTGTTTGTGTCTTTACGAATATTGAGAATTGTTTGGATCTCTGCAACCACGTCAATTTAAGATAGTATTTCTGAAAAAGAAAAGGAAAATAAAATAAATCCTAAGGTAAATTTTGTATGAACG
The DNA here is from genome assembly GCF_964235325.1 of Thermobia domestica. Taxonomy (NCBI): domain Eukaryota; kingdom Metazoa; phylum Arthropoda; class Insecta; order Zygentoma; family Lepismatidae; genus Thermobia; species Thermobia domestica. Next base: position 340,607,158 of record NC_137456.1, on the reverse strand, counting down.
GAAGTTTGAATTTAAAACAAGTTGTGTATTTCTGATAGCAGCTTATATTTGAAGGTCGATCTTTTTCTTCTTTCTTTAGTAATTAGTAGTTAGCGTAGTGTGTACTAGCTTGTTTGTTATATATATTAATCAAGTGTTACGATAATTTAATTTTTGATTATTGAATTGATATTTCTTTTGTGGAAAGATTTACTGCTATTTTTTACTTTTTTGTAACATTTGATCAACTTTTGTGTCTTGAAATCAGATTGAAAATGTCTTCACGAGAGGAGTCAGCTCTTACTCTTTTTTCAGATGATAATCTACAATTTGTTACTATAGATCAGACAGGGTACATGACAAATTATAATGCAATTATGAACCTGACCCCTCCTCGAAGTCACATTTTCCAGTTTTATGATCGTGTAGAAGATAATTCGAGAATTTATAGTTTAGAAGAACCTTTTCCTAGGAACTTTAGTTGTCTTGCTCAATCTCCAACACCAATTCCAGCGGAGACTGGTCAAGTATTAGAGATAACTTAGGTTTTGGTACAAGGTATTAATCAAAATTACTATTTTAGTCATGTTATGCCTAGGCAAGTTGAATTTCAGTTTCGATAGAATAGTTCAGTTGCCAACTCCTGATAGGCCAACGAACAACAATTAGGGCCTTTCTGATTACTATGAGAGTTTCTTTAGTTAAAAATTCGACTCCTATAGGCATGTTTCGGACGGGTAGGCCAATGCCTCATGATCATAGATATTTTGATAAATTGCCGAATAATTTTTCAAATTATGATAATCATGATCAGGGTAATATTGCAGTTGTTAGTACAATTCCGCATTATATTAGTAAATATTCTTTCCAGAAAAGTTTTGAATGTCTTGAATCAAAAATAAAAGGGTTTAAAGTCATTGATGGCAGAAATAGGTTTTTTAGTTTTTGGTGTTCTACTGATAACTGAGAAAGTGGTGGAGCAATCTTTTTTGCCGAATGACAGTTGTCTATAGTACATTGTTAACACGTAGTGAAGGTGATTCCCAAGTAGAAGTACAATATGCCGTCAATAATAACTCTTCATGGGATTTATTTAAATGTAGAATACTTGATAGATTTGCGTCAAATACAGTAAACATTCCTTAATATCTGAAAGATTATTCAGGAAACAAAAGTTAAATGAAGCCGTGGATCAGTTTGTTGGACATTTATTATGCATCTCTTGTTTTGAGATTTAATTGTAGTGATTCCCAACTTAACATCTTGTTGATGGGATGAATCCATCAGTTAGATATAGGATGTACCAGAAACCATTCACCTCGTTCAAGCGTTTCAGCAGTTGTATCAGGTGAAAGCTGAGAATACCAGGAAGGCTCAGCGTCAGTAATATCAGTCAGTGGCGGATCTAGAAAGTAAAAATTTTTGGGGGGAGCAAGTCAGAACCCAGACTATATAGGTGTATTATGAGATCATTATAAATTTTCAAAAAAAAAATATGTAAATAATAGCTTCAATTATTATTGTCACTCACAAAACTAGGGGGTCCTAGGCACCGAACAAGATCCTTCACTGCTATTAGGTGCATAACTCTACATCCATCTCCAAGGCCAAGCATGCAGCCGAAATATGAAAAAAAAAAAACATTCGAAAACATTGCGGTGGTAATCCATTGAAATCTGAGTTTACATTCATAAATATTTTTCCAATGCTTGTACCCACAGCTGCAAAAGAAGAAACTTAATTGTGACGAGAAAGGAGAAACTGCTTAGAATGAGTTTCTGAACAGCTTCCTACGCGAAGACACTGCAACGATGTCACACTGGAATACACTAAAGGATTAAGCTTATATCATTCAATACAACCAGTAAAATGCGGTGACTGTGAAAACAGATTTATCCCAAACTTCACGGAACGACTACGCTATTAGCTATGAGAAATTACAATTTGAATTTAATTAATCAAATTATTTCAATAATTAGTTTGAATGGATTTTTGCTCCATCATTTTAGCCCCTGTTTATTTCTCCTCCATCTCTGCATATATCTTTCCGCTTGATGCGAATGAATGTCTTGTTCTATGCTGTTTCTTTTCTATGTGTATGTGAAACTACCTTATTTTTGGATTGGATTTTTATGCAAAAAATGGTGAAAAACAAAGACATAAATAAAACTGATGCACTAAAAACATACATTAGGAACAATTTTACTTACACCATAATAAAAGTAAGTACGCCACAAGCAAACAGTTTAGACTAAAATTTCAGAGCCAAAACATCACAGGAAAATTTGAGACTATTAATGTCGGATTCAGAACTTTATATTGCTACGAAGCAATCGAAAACAAAAGAAAAAAGAAAAGATACAGAAAAATCTAGCTTCGAAAGATGTTTAGTACAAAGAGAAGTATTTGTAAGGGGAAAGCCTTTTGCCCAGTCTTCGAAAAGAACCAAATGAGAAAGTGGGAAAATTTGGGAACATTACTTTTTGAAATCAGGACATGAAACTGATGGGAAATGCGTAAAAAAATAATCTAACATTGTACGAAAATCGAGCGGGAGCCACAACTTGCGATATCTGTCGTTCTCAAATAAATGACATTAGTAAACTTACGTTGTGTGAACTGATTTCTTCCAATGTTCCATTGATTAATGCTAATAGCTATTCTTTCTGTGGCAAATAAAATAGCAAGAGTAGAAATAATGTCTTTTTAATGACTATTTAACATGGCCTGTCCGATTGCAATGATGTGAATAGACTTTGGGAGAGATGGCTGAAGTTCCGCTCAAATGTAGAAGAGACCATGTAGATTCCAAATTGTCCTAAAATGGATGGAGTATAGTAAAAAACCTCGAAATATGAACATTAATGTCAATGGAAAATGAATGACAAAAATGAAGTCGTCACCTAACTCAAAAACTATACTAAGGAGATGGCTTATTGAAAGCTTATTTCCAAGGCATAATGAAGAGCTTAAAAACAATATATAGCACGTAAGGTAAATATGCAAAGAACATTCTCAAAAGTCAAGTTCTTTCAGTAAAATCAATAATATTGAGAAAGCAGTGGCGGATCCAGGACGGACTTTCGGGGGGGCGGGGGGTTGTAATATTGCGACTTAGAGCTAGTTTTAAGAGTTCCAAACTCTCGAATGGATTTTGTTTATATATAAAATAAGAAAAAGTTCCCTCTTCTGAGGGGGCAACAATTGTCCCCTCCTGTAAGAAAGTATAATGGATTTTCTGAGAAATACCCAGAACGCACCACGTGGAGGTAACGTGCTTGAAATATCACACGTCTGGATTTAGAATCTCCAGACTGGATTTAGCACGCAATGTCAATTTTGAGCCGATCACGTGACGTTGTCTATATAGCAAATCGAATAGCTTCTTCATATGTAATGAACATATTATTGATTTTAATGTTATACATAACAGAAGGGTTGGGAATCACCGAAATGACTACAACCAACACTCCTTAGAAAAAATAAATTGCAAGATGGAGACCTTACCAACTTGCAATCTATAATGTGAGTATCAGTGTATTTCCTTGTATTTAAGTACCGTACATTTTCTTACGTAACCTAAACTTTACAAGAGTTATTGTGGACTTCGAAATGAACAATACAAACTACTTAAAGATTTACCATAATGTTTAAAATGCATGACCTTCGTCGACGAAATAAATATATACTTGTTTAGCATTTATTGCAATTTCGTCTCATCTATTTTCTGGCTAAAAATTCATGCGATTATTTAAAATGCCTCCTGTCCTGCTCTCTAGGTAGCAGACATTAAGTACTACAGAAAATGTTTCGATTTGTATTTATAGTGAGCAAGTCTCTCTCTCTCACACACAATGATAGCTCGTTGGATTATCTGAGTTTTATTTGATAAGGCTTTACACTATATGGCAGTAGTTGCCAACCTTTTTTGCCTGACGACACGCTACTGAATGCTCACAACATCGCGGAAAGACTTCTTGATTTTTTTAAAATTAAGGGCAATATAAAATATAATAATCGAACCCTTAATGTTTTTATAAAGCACGGTCGTCAATCCCACTGGGGACACCACGGACGTGTCCCCCCTAAGCTCTGGCGTCTCTGGCATATAAAATTTGGGGGGTGGCACCAAAGAAAGTGATTTAAATAGTACTAGCCCTACCTAACCCAACCTGTTTATTAACTTCGATTCTATTTGTTAAATTTCTGCTTACCATCACGGAGCCCCTAAGTTATATTAAGAACTCTATTACAATCGTAGGGGCAGCGGTGGCTCAGTGGTAGACCGTTCACCTCTGGTACGTGGGGTCCCGGGTTTGATCCCAGCCCCGCCAAGTGAACTTTGTGGTGGACAAACATCGAGTGCGTGCGTTTCCTCGGCGTTCTCCCGTTTCCTCCCACTTTCTTTATTCCACCATTCCATTCGTTACTCATCATCATCGTCTCCCATAGCCTCACCGGCATAATCATGGGACGTAAAACTCAGATTTCATTTCATTTCATTTTTCGATTACAATCGTTTGACAGCCTGAATATTATATTCCAAATAAATATAATTATTTATATGGTATTTTGTCGTTTAGTAAATAAATAAAATTAGAATAAAATATTGAATATTTTGTACTTCAAAATATTGGGGGGGACACGTCCCGCTCATTCCCTCCGCCAGATACACCCTTGCCCATAACATTTGTAAAACGGTTTCGTCATCCCTAAAATTTCAAGTATATTAGGCAGTGTTCGAAGTGGAAAAAAAGCAGAGGCGGTATGTTTTATTACAATTTTCAGTCGACATACCGGTTATCTAAATGTTGAAATACAGTGAGTGAGTGCATGTTGCCTAAAAGATTGCATTTGATTTATGTAATGACTTAAAACCATGATAGAGCTTTCCCGTAGTTACGGGTAAAGGGAGCATGGAGGGGCTTTGTTCCCTACCCCCCTTTTCTGAAAAAAAAATATTCCGTTATGTTGTATTATAGAGAATTATACATGAAAATGCTCAAAGCCGAGTTTTTTATCAACAATTTTTTAACATTTTTTTTTTTGTGGGACAACTCCCGAACCCCCACTTAACTGAGGATATTCCAGACCCCCGTAAAGTTCTCTCCCCTCCATACCAGACAATCCCTAATTACGCTCATGCTGACATTTTCAGTTTTTATTTCAGGCACTTATGTTCTTTAAATTAGGACACACATTGTGCTTTAGTAAGATAATAAAGAATTTCAGCAAAATTTGTGTTATGAGGATTAACTTGCTGATAAATGAATTTATTGGGGATGGATGTAAGGAACTAAAATCTTCTCCACATTGAAAACATTTAACTTCCATTAACTAACAATATCAGATCGAATTAAAAGCAAACATCACAAAGATCTAAATGTTATTGATACACTCATGCACACGTATTCACAGTGATAGCCAATTATTTGAAAGACGCAAAAACATTTTTGGAAATGGAAACAAAAGATTACTAGCTATACCATGTGTGCAACACGTGCATTTGTACGGGCAGCAAAATCTGTCATAACTATATTAGTTATATATATATATATATATATATATATATATATATATATATATATATATATATATATATATATATATTTGAAACAGACTTCATGATGATGATAGTTAAATTTACTAAGCTGATCTTCTATTTGAATACTACATTCATAAATCATGTTTAGGTCGATTGATGCTCGATATTAAATTTTATAAAAAGGATAACCATCTTTTCTCTGCAGGTGAGTTTGCGAATCTTTCACTAACATAATAGATTATTACGTATTGTATTTGTAGTGTTTAGACGTTTCAGAGTGCGAGTGCGCTTTCCCTTCTCTTCGTTGTTCATGATGGTGATAGAACACTTAAAATTGTAGACTTTTAGATTTGTTTTTGTGGAGAAAGGGATCGGTAAATGATGCTATTGCACGGGGAGACAAACTCCCTAGTAGTGCTCTCAACGGATCGGGTCGGGTCGGGTTGAAGACCGAACCGACCCGAATTGACTGACCCTACCCGGTGACCCGACCTGACTGACCCGAACCGTGATCCGATCTGATTGACCTGACCCGATAACCCGAACCGAGCTGACGCGGTTGACCCGACCCGAGGTGACCCGATTGACCCAACCCGACCCGAGCTGACCTGACCCGAATACCTGACCCGACAACCCGACCCGATCCAAGTCGGGTCGGGTCACGAGTCGGGCCGTTCAATAAAAGGAAATCGTTTAACTACAATGATAAGGGTTGAGGAAACGGGAGAACAACTCTGATTTTTTCCAACCCTTCAACTTTCATTCCAAAATAGGTTCCTATAATTCCGGGACCCGTGCCAGTTTGATTTTTCTTTCTCGGTAATTAAAACGTATTTTACAGTATATATAGTTGCACGTAAGAAGATACATAATATGAATTTTGTAATTTAAAATTTAAAAATACAGTATGATTATTAATTATAAAGTATTAATTTTATTTCATCACTTTTAGCCCAACAAATGAAATTCAAACAATTCGCTCCTGGGTCTTGGTCATCAATACTGCGTTTTATCCTTTGTCTTGCAGTCAAGTCTTGGTCCTGCATTTCGTAGTCTTGGTTATCTTTCATGCTATACAAAAGCCAAGAATGCTCGCCTCATCGGTACAAATGAAGACCAAGTGTGATTTTGATTATGGTCTTTCATACTATCATCATCAGGATCCTGCCGCCTATAGTCGGACAATTTGTCCATGCCGATCAGAAGCCGCGATCGGATTGCCGGTGCCGGACACCGGCGTCTTTCCGCTCGATTTTCGACTGCGACGAGCAAAAAGAGATTCGTTCACCAAAAGAAAACAAAGAGAGTTAGAAGGTAATTTGTTGCTTTAAAATACGAATTAGGGCTTATATTTCCCTCGTATAAAGCTTTCTCGAAACAGTCGGCAGACAGTCGGACGACGACTGCAAAAAGAGACAAAGAGACTGCCGGCAATTTCTTGAAAAACTTCTTCGGCACGACGTCGGCGAAAGTTGCAATAACGCGTACCAGCGGCAAAGAGTCGAATTTTGAAAAATGAATAGAGCCTGTATCTTCTTTAATGATGAAGTAAAAATTGAAACTATCCAAAGGTTTTCCTTGTGGGTGGACACGGCAGAAAGTCGGCATACAGCGGCAAATGATGGTTGTAAAGACATCGAAACGTTGACGGCGTGCCAACCATAAAAAAAGGTAAATGAATGAGAAGAAATGTAGTAAAGGGACTGCACGTAAAGGGTATATGAGAAGTAAATACTTAAGATAAAATACAAGTACGAGAGGATCCTTAATCAACATTTTGGAAGGAGACGGCAAACAGCGGACGGGAACCGCGGCAAATATTGTCGGAAAGACGCCGAAACGTTGGCGGCGTGCCGACAAGTAAATGAGCCGAAAGAATTCCGGCCAACAGCGGATGGACCGACCTTGAAAATATGCTCGGACAGGCGCCGAGCCGCCTTTGCCGCTGAAGAGCCTGATTGCAGAAATCGTAGTCTGGTTGCGCTGCCTGTATGTCCGGTTCGCGTTCTTCATTTGTCACATGGTGATGCAGTGTGGTGAACTGCTTCAATCAAAGTTCGTTGAGGTGAGTTTACAAGTGGGGAAAAAATGTTTATGATAAAAATATTCATTCATTGGAACTGTACCAAGTTGCTGGTTAAGCAAATATCACGAAAGCATGGGATATAGTATCGGAAGCTACATGAGTTCCCGAAGGAGCAGGATGCTCATACTTTTATGGATTATTCATTGAGTATGAAGTGAGAGAGCTATATAAATGTGGTGAGTTAATTTAATATTATGCATATATATTTCAAATTGTCATAAATTTTATATGTTGTGTTACATATGTTAATTGTTGCTGCGCATGAAAAAGATTCGGTTATAGTATCTTCCGCGCACTGGCGTCTCTGGCATGTAAAATTTAGGGGGAAGGTATAAAAGAAAGTGATTTAAATGGTACTACCTAGCCCAACCTGTGTATTAACTTCGATTCTATTTGTTACCTTTCTGCTTACCTTCACGGACCCCCTAAGGTATATCAAGAACTCGATTACAATTGTAGAGTCCGCGCTGGTTCAGTGGTAGAACGTTCCCCTCTGGTGCTTGAGGTCAAGGGTTCGATCCCAGCCATCGCCATGTGAACTTTGTGGTGAACAAGCACCGTCTGTGTGGGTTTCCTCGGGGTTCTCCCGTTTATTTACACTTTCTTCATTCCACCATTTCATTCATTACTCACCATCACCGTCTTCTTTAGCCTAACCGGCATAACCGTGGGACAAAAAACTTAAGGATTTCACTTAATTTTTTATTTAAAAAAACGAGGGACAGTTAAGAAACTGTAGTACACGATTTTCTTTCTGAAATTGCAAAAGTTTACATGCCTTAGTTTTTAAGGTAAGTGGCTTCTCACTCAACGGCAATATATTTCTACACAGTGTACGAGAACTGTATTTTATGTTTACAACTGAAGAGTTACTAGTATGAAACCATAACAAGTGATATTGAAATATGTATGATTACCAAAGCCCGCATGTTTTCACTACCCTCGCTTACGCGTATACCCACCGTCGCTGACGCACTTGTTCCCTTCGAACACACCCCTGCGTGGGCCCACCAGCGTTGCCCTGCTTGACTCAGTTATATAGAATTCGTGCTTTTTAGTGGCCAACTAGCACTAGGGACGGATCCAGGGCGAGCGATCGGGGCGATTGTCCCCCTCCCAAAAGAGAAAACGTATTTTATATATAAATAAAGCCCATTCAAAAGTAGCTCTAAGTAGTAGTATTACAACCTCCCTCCCTCCCCCCAGAAATCCGTCCTGGAACGCCCCTGTCTAGCACAGGTTGGTTTGTGTTTTTGCCCTGTAGTTTTTATGCCCCTAACCTAATGTAAAGTAATCGAACGTAACTTAATCTAATTCAACCAAATATAACCGATCGGAGTACGTTTTTGGAACATTTTTTTTCGATTTTCAAATTGGTTCTGCGATACAACAGTAAATCCCTAAATTTAGGTTAGGTTAGTTTGGATAATTTTTAGATTAAGAGCTCCGGTTTACTGCTAAAGGTGATAACTTGATTTTGTCTTTTTGTGACTAGTTGTTGCATAATAGAGTACAAAAGTGACCCGCAACGTTTTCTTATGGCAAAAGTACTAAATAAAGCGAGGTGGTATACAGGCTGCACCCCTATAATGCAATCAAAAGAACGCTATTTCCAAGCAGAAAACCGTACTCCAGGGGGAAAACATTAGCGCGGTGAGTAGTACACTGAGAAATATAATCAGTAAACAACTGGAGGTTAAAGGACAATTTGCTTGTAAGAACCAGTAAATAATTTTATGTATGCCAGGTGTGATATTTTCATGTCGCCATGTGGAAATATTTTAGAAGCAATAAGAAGAAAATTGGTAAAATAATTATAATTTTTCATCAATTATTCCGAGTGGTGAGGCAAAAGTAAACCTGCACGAACGCAAGTTCGGATTTGTACATGTTTTAAGCCTAAATAACAAAAAGCGAAGATAATTATCTTAGAGAAACGTGGACAATTTCTCATAATTCTTAGTGCCACGACAACGTTTATGTTTTTTTAGTATTCTCTAGTATTTAGTGTCTTTTTAGTAACCTACTAGGTTATATATTGCAGGGCTTGTTTCATATGTGAGCAAAAATTTCCAATTGAAAAAAAAGAAAAAAAAACAGGAGAAATGAAGTAGTGAATAAACGCTCTTGTGTACAGATTTACTTGTGGCGCAATACTAGACAAAACTGTTGAAAAATTATAATTGTTTCAAGAATTTCCTTTTCATTGTCCCCTAGACGGTTTCCACTGGGCGGAATATATTTTACTTGGCATAAATAATATTCAAGGGGACCTCTAGAAGTAATTGTTGAAAAATTACAATTCTTTTACGATTTGCGTATAAATACGGCTTCCAGATATGTAGCATAAAAATAGCGCAAAAAAATCAATCTGTGCTGGGTGGCCACTAAATAGCACGAATGCTATCTAACGGAGTCTAATAGGGCGAAGCTGGTGGGCCCGCGCGGGGATACGTCCGAAGGGAGCAGGCGCGTCATCGATAGTGGGTACATGCAGAGGTGAGAGTAGTGGAAGGAAGTGCGTTTTGAAAATGATCGAGTTTCAATAGCACGTGTTATGGTTTCATATTAGTAACTCTCCACTTGTAAACAAAATACTGCGCAGAAATATGATGCCGGTGTACACGATGCAGAAATAAGCCGCCCGTGGAGAATAGCATGTAATAGAATCATTTTTCATATGCACTCATTTGTTTTATTCATCGTAAAGCACTTGTAATGATTTGACATTAGTAAACCTAAGATACAGTTGTATTACATTGTATGTAATTAAGTTATCTGTAGAAATTCGTTCCTTATAAACATGTCTTTTCATATCTTCCAAAATGTAGTGCACCAAAACTACACCTGCACCAGACTGTCTTATTTTGACTTTTTGCGGGCCGCGGTGGCTCAGTGGTAGAGCGTTCATCTCTGGTGCATGGGATTCCTGGTTCAAACCCTGCTCCTGCCAAGTGAACTTTGTGTTGGGCAAACAACATGTGCGTGGGTTTCCTCGGGTTCTTCCTTTTCTTCCCACTTTCTTCATTCTACCATTTTATTCATTTCTCATTTTCGCAGTCTCCTTTAGCCTAGCCAGCATAAACGTGGGGGGTAAAAGTAAAAGATTTTTTTTTTAATTTTGATTTTATATAATTTGTAAGATAAAAGTCACAGCAAAATAATTTTCAAACAGAATACAGCAAATGTCTCAAACAGAATGACACGAATACCTAATTCCTCTGCCACTTCCTCATTAAAACGTAGTGATGTTCTGGCCGTATAAGTCAAAGCCTTGTCCATATGGATCATCACCTGTTTCGCGTCTGTTAGATACAATTGTGGGATATCTCTCCAGTAGGTAAATATCAGAATGGATTCTTGTAAGTGTTTGGCATCCACTTTCAGGTTTTGTTCGACCTTGCGTATCATCACCGTACCCTCATATCCGAATCCCGTAACAACAATAAATCCACGAGGGAAAATCCCTGCACTGACGAACAAAGTTGCTGCGCCGTTTGCCGTCAATGTCATAAAATTGAGTATTCTGCCCATACAACCAAATCGTGAAGCCATACGTTACAGTTTCGCCACACCTACTCTGCCCACTTCGCGTCACTAAAATAGCAATGTTTCGAGCCAACAATCACGGCGGAAACGAGTGTAGCCAGTCAAACGTACCGGCTCAAACAATGCGTGGTTGTTTTCTGTCTTCATTGAGTTCACAGGATGAAGATTCGTATAGGCAGATCCCCTATTTTATAACATTCTTGGTCACGGTATGTGGTCGCCCGAATCTGACTACCAGCAGTGATATGGATATTTGACTTTCCATTTGTAACCCGCCAGATACTTTTCATACAGTTTCTCTTGCAGTTCGTCTTACGTTCGGCAAAGTGACGAGATAGAAGATGATGTACACGGGCCTTCGCATACTTCAACCTGTGGCCCTTGCAAATGTTTTTGTTCACTGTTGAGGGTACGAATTAAAATCACGTTGAGTCGGGGGGTTTTCTTAGCACTCGATGGATTCCCCTTAGTACTACGGGTGTCACTTTGCTTGCAGGCCTTCTTCTAGTAGTTGTGGTGGGTGAATGTTTCGCAACTGTATCCTGCTGTGTGTAACGGGCCACAATAGCTTTTGCAGTAGTCACCTCGAGTGTTAACCCTGTGGGCCGCGGTGGCTCAGTGGTAGAGCGTTCCCAGGTTCGATCCCTGCCCCCGCCAAGTGAACTTTGTGGTGGACAAACACCGTGTGCGTGGGTTTTCTCGGGGTTCTCCGTTTCCTCTCACTTTCTTCATTCCACCATTTTCATTCATCTCTCATCATCACCGTCTCCTTGAGCCTAACCGGCATAATCGTGGGACGTAAAACTCAAAAATTTCATTTTCATTTTCCGAGTGTTAACCTTTTCTCCTGACACTGTTTCACGATGTGTAGGTACAAAAACTTATACATCGGAAGTTTGAAAAATTAAACAATTCAACATTAACATCTCTAGGAAACCATTAGCGACTACTATTAGAAGTTTTTTGAGAAGAAAAGCTCATCATGAACTTGGAAATTTTAAGCGTTCAACTTCTTAATTTTTGATCTTTATTAACGGATTTCCATCAAGGTAGTAATTCAGCAACAAAAACGACTTTATTCTCCATACATCTGATCCATTATTTAATCGTGGAAAAGGGAGACTCAAAACAGGAGCGTAGTCAAGCAAAATTCGTTTTGTAGCAGTTACAGTGGTGATGTCTGTTCTTGAGTTGTGATTTTGTGCAGATAGTTGCACATTGACTGATACTTGCAGTAAAGTTCTCTTTCTTGTTTAAGAATAGTGACGGTGACAGTGATTTACCATACAATCTTAATGGTGTTTCAGTGGAAAGTACAATGTTTTAATTGCTTCTTTTATAATAAAATAAATGAAGGCAAGCAGTTTCTTAACTTTGATGTGAAGTTAAATGTTTTACGGTATAAGTGATAATTCACAATCTCGTCTTTAGCTCCGAATTTATGACTTTAATGTGAAGAGTTGACTTTCATAACGATTTATGAGTAATCTAAAATACTACTAGAACTATACTTTGTTCAAATATGCTTCACTTTATTCGGTTTAGCTTCAATAAACTTATTACAAGTACCTATTTAACTGGAAACTTAAGATTATTTCAATTCGAACAAAGACTGAAACATAGAAATAAAACTTATAAATAAAACTTTCTATAAACTTAAGCATATGTAATAATAAAATAATTTGTTTGCTGTATATTAAATATGTTCTTTTAATAACGTAATACGGTTTATGTTTCATGTCTTATTCTTTAAATGTTTGAGTCTCTGCTGCCGAGTTATAGTTTTGTGATTTTTTTTTTAACGTTTCTCAAAGTTACGTTCATTCGATTGAATTCTTATTACAGATGGTTTGTGTTTTAGATTTGTTACTAAAATTGACTCCTAAGAGAACATAAAATGTATTTGTTTTGAAACTTTTATCATTTTTGCCCACCTGATCGATTTTACCTGTAGTTTATTTAAGTATATGTGCATTTTATTCGTTACACTAACAAGGTTTTATTTTAAGATGTAATATTTTGTATTCAGCCGATTGCCAATACAATAGTGTCGCAAAACCCTGACGCGTATCGAAGTTCTATTTCAAAGTAATATAATGCTATCTTCACTAAATATAATATTCTATTTTAATACTTCTTTTTGTCTGGTGAGGGACTTAGGGATTTATTGTTTAACTTGCAGCTTCAATGTAATGTTTCAAAGATTTCTCAAGAAACTCCGATTCCTACCATTGGATATACGGCAGGATTTCTTTTCTTTTCTGATTCTCGTTTGGGGTGGCGACCGTACTGTTGTAATAGAGATTAAGCAAAAGTTAACTGTTTCGACGTAATTGAATCCTTCATCAGTGACTATAGTTTTGATTACTCTTACAGGTTTTCTTGTACATTTTTAAATGTTGATTTGTATCAAAGTAACTTATCAGTCTATTCGGTTCTCCGTGTTTTTCGCGTATCACTCTCATAGTAAAGCTGCTTTGTAAATATTTTGTACCATCCATTAAAATTAGATACTATAAATAGCCAGTATGTTTATTAGAGAATTTAGAAGCAAATGACTCCTTCCATTTTAAGAATGAAATATCTTGTTTAACGCCTCATGGTCACGCACTGAGGCTAATGTAGACAGTGATGATGAGAAATGAATGAAATGGTGGAATGAAGAAAGGGGGAGGAAACAGAAGAACTCCGAGTAATCCCTATGCTCACGGTGCTTTCTCACCACAAAGCTCACTTGGTCTGGGATCGTACAGGGGTCCCACGTACCAGAAGTGAAGGCTCAACCACTGATATACCTCGGCCCTTTCATTTTAAGAATGAGTTCTCCATCTAATACAATTATATTTTTCGGAGTCGGAATATACAGGTCCACTAAACTCAAAACAATCCGTGAGCTCCTTCGTGACTAAACGGTTAGCATACGCACCTTTGGCGTGGGAGACCTGGGTTAAATTCCTGGTGGGAGCTCATGTGGTTCGGATTCCACGTTAATCAATAGGTATAGTTTCATATAGCCTCGCTACTGCGAGGTTCGTTAAACTGAAAATCAACTCAAAACAATCCGTGGAACACTAAACTCAAAACAATCTAACCCAATCCAAAGTTTCCACTGTTAGAGATTGGCACAAAGTGTAGACATGTCTATTCGTAACCCTTCTGACTGGCTTTCCTTCAATGGTGGGTGGCTCTTGTGTGAGAGGGCTCGTTTCAGTAGGCCGAAATAGTAATAATTCATAGGTGAGGCATCAGATGTCTTTCACTGGATGCCTATGAACTGGTTTTTATGAATGAAAAGTTTCTTCTAACATGTGTTGAGGAAGATTCCTCCCTTAGAAACAAGAAATGTCATGGCGACAAGCTGTATGCGGCTCTTGGCAGGCCAGGGAGTTGAGCTCTTTATGCCCCAGAGGAGTATCTCACGCCGCGACGGAACTTGCTTCTTTTAACACCCATGAAAAGCCATTTTTAGATAAAGTGAATACACTCTACTAGCACAATTTTATAATGGAGTGTAACTATAGTTTATGGTGCCTTCTGAAATGAGAACTTCCCCTGAGAGACATTAACGTCCAAGTTGAGAACCGGTGCTTTAACTTACAAACGATAAAATTGAAATAATAATCAGTACGTCAAAGGGCCAAAACTTTTTTCTGCTTCTAATGTGACTACTAGCACAAACACGTTTTACACTCAGTTAGCTACTGTGATTTCACTCAAGGTAAATGCACAGTTATGCACCTCGCTGCCCACTAGCTCCGAAGAATGTAAAGATGTCTTACTCAGTTGACGATCTCTGGTCTAGGGCTTAGAGCGTTGGACTCATGTATGTATAGTCCTGGGTTCAATCCCCTGATGGAATACCCAAAATTTTCGCAATCTACCCAGCGTCGTGATGTACACTGGGATCATTTAAATAAAAGACGTATCGGCCATTTGGTCTAGAATTTCCCCGGTACACCTGTTGGAGGCAGGTAACACAATGGGTTGACTACATATTCGTCACTCAGGTAGACGTAGTTCTTGCAATATCTAACATATAGCTTTGAAGCCGGTTCATTGCAACAAGGTCTATTACACTGTGTAGTTTGGTTTGGTTTTGGTGTGATGAAGTATATATTCGATTGTAATAAATATACATGGTGTGCTACCGCCGTACACATTGAAGAGTATATTTTACAAAGCATTATATTTGTTCTATTTTAAATACTTCATTTATTTCTGGAAGCAAGTGGAAATGTTGCTCAAGAAAGACAGAAGTGTTGCAATGGAAGAAGACCCACAGAGAGCAGTAGCGTAGCCAGGATGTGTGTTTGGGGGGGCAAGTGCAGTTATAGGTACATATAGAAAAATTCCAAACAAAAAATATATAAACATAAAAATATATAAAAAATTCAAACATCAAACCACATTGTCGGACCTCTTTGGGGGGTAGGCGGCCCCTGTGGGCCCCCTACCCTACGCCACTAACGGAGAGTATTGACAAAAATTATATGTACTAACATCTTTAAAGATATTTGTGAAGAGTGGTAGAATATATGTGGGACTACTGTTTTTTTTTCTTTTAGAACGGGTGAATTTCATTCAATCATAACATTTGTAAAAAGATTTCCCATTTTAATGCGGTTTATTTCAAATCAAACGGGAATTATGGTCATCACTTACCTTTCAAGCGAATATTGAGAATTACATCCATATTGCTTTTAGTACAGTCGAACCGTCACTCAATGTTCGTTGCAGTAGCCTGCAAAGTATCCTACATGAATTTGCAATTTCTCTTGTAGTGTTAACTCGCAAATGTTCAAGTGTTCGTTGGATTATGGTACACAAAACCCTTTTGTTAACTGCATAGCAGGTAATCTGAGGACAAAAAATCAGGAGACTTCGGGAAATAAGTTCGTAGAAATGATTCGATCACCTAATCAGAGCCATGTGGCATCTGGCCCATCGTTCTGACTGCTGATATGCCAGTGAATATGGTATAATCTTCTCTTTAGTGTCGTCCAATTGGTTTGAACAAATTCATTTAAAATGTCCATGTAACATGCCGCATTCAGTATCCCCTAAGAAAAAGTGTCCAGTGAGGTGACGCGTTGCTCACACTACCACAACGAACGGTGCATAAAATTTTCATCTCTTCTGCGTCATGTGAAACTAACCACATTAAAATTGAACGTCCTTATGACCAAGTGAAATCCACCCATTAAAATAATTATATGAGGCACGTGTTTATATTCTCAGAGCCAATTCCTGTTCACATTAACAATGCCTTTTTGAAAAGTGGAAATGGACTACATTCCTTAATATTTCTGTTGTTAACTTTTTACCTAGGATGCATTTCTATTAGAATATATAAGAGTAAAATATATTTTCTCTAAATCTCTAAACTTTGTGTAGATTTTGGTATTGAATTCAATATTTAAGTTTGCCCTGATGAGGTTAATCAGATAAAATAAAAAGGGAGCATTTCAGGATCTAAGTTATGTTACATAACTGAGTAAGTCCGAAATAATAAGGTTTTTTCAATTTGTTATTCTCATTTTAGTTAGATTAAGTACTTTTTTTCATAACAGTATTATTGTGCTCCATTATATGTAATCTTATTGTCAGCTAGAGTTGTCCGATTCTATAATTCTGGGGGATGGGATTTTCGGCTTTGAAATTGATTTTTGTTTTGCCAATACTACCTTAGTCTCGCTATCCCAGTTTTTGTCGTTGAATTCTTTTTATTAATACTTCATCTTTTCTATGCAGTGTTGTAAAATTTTCTGTATCTCTCTATATTCTCACAATCCTGATTCTGAGCTATTTAAATTCTACATTACTATTTCATAGGTTTGAAATTTTCTTCAGTTGTAAAGACAACTGTTGTTTGATATTGTTCTTATCATTTTTTTTTTTTTTTGCGTGGAATCAGTTAAGAGAGAAAGTGTGATTATATTTCTCAGAGTACAAGCTCCTTAACGGTGAGGTTCAGTACCATCGCCTCCTTTCTTTTCTATCCCATTGATTTGTAAGGGAAGTATTCTTCCTTTTCTTTGAAATGAATAAAATTTTTGATGTTCTGATTTTACTGATTTCTTCTGAATATCTATTTAAATGTTCCTTGCTTTGTCAAAATGATCTTTTAGTATATATAAATATATTATTATTTAAATTAGATGTAATTTATGAATATTGAAAATATACAACACAGAGTTTTATTTCCACAAAGTAAGAGACATTTAAATAGACCTGAAGAAAAATAATAAAAAGTAAATCCCTTAAAATCTCAAAGAAGCAGAGGAAAATTTCCTCGTATATATCAATGGGCTAAAAAAGAAAAATGGCGGAGTTATTCAAGACACTTAAATATGGATAGCAGGAATTATTTAGAATAATATAGCGCTTTTTGAACATTGTAATCACTTCATATATATTGGCTTTTCTGATTTTGCATACTGTATTAAGGCTATCTGTGTTAAAACTCAATGTTATGAAATGCTACAAATTTTTCTTTTTTTTTAAAAAAAAAATAGTAGTACATCCGAAGGTATATTACATATAACTTCTATTGAATGATAAGGTTCATTACATAGGATAATGTATATAAGTTCATACGATGTGCATTGTATTTTGTTAATATAATTTGGTTGGTTTTTAGTGCTAATATAGACCAGAAAAAAATGTAATCTTCCCTTCATTTATTCTCTTAAAGAATTCCTTTAAAACAAAGGATCTTTGCAAAGTATTATGTTAAAACATTTCATTTTAGCTGTAAATGACTTCATTAACCGTTTTTTCTCTATATAATGGGTATGCACTATGAGTATACTGTACATGTGGCTGTTTCACTTACGATATAAAATATTTTCTGACATTTTTCTGTTTCATTGTATACAATTAATGTATAAATCATATAGAAGCGAATTAAATGAACAATTAGTTACCTACTTAATTATTATTTCAACTTAATATGATTTCCACTTTTGAAGTGTAGGCCTATTTAAATAAATATTTAAGGCATAGAGTGAGAACTGATAGCTTAGTCGTTAGAACTTGTGTTTGGTGCATTTCAGTGTTTGGTTTCTACGAATATAGTCATGGGTGTAAGTAGGGGTAAAAGTGTGGGGAATGCGGGTGGGCGCCGTCCCCTCGCTTCCAGGAAATATCCGTGGCATCCCCCCACTTTCTAACTTAATTACAATGTGCAAAGATAGGTACGGGGGACTTCATGCGTCTCCCTACCTTTTCAAATTCACTTTAACCCCTGGGTGCAAGTAAAGCTGTACCCTGGCCAAGGGTGACGATTAGTGATGGGCAGTGGGAATATTCCCGGTGGGAAGGAATTTAAAAATGGGAATATTCCCGGGTTTTTCCCTGGCCTATAAATTCCCGGGAAGGAATTTATTTCCATTTCTTTACTTTATCTTCCAAATTATAAGAACCAAATGACTAATTACTTTATTTTAAATATATTATGATTTACTTCTAGGTTTTAAAGAATTTTGTAAGTTTAAATATTCAAATTATTTGACGGTACTTTATATAACTAATAATATGATTTTTTAAGTTCCATTTCCATTTGCACTAAAAAGTAGGGTAATTGTTTAGTATTGGAGGGCCAAAACTAGCAAAAAATAGGATGATTTACGGAAGAAATGACATGATAGTGATGTTCAAGTAGTCAAGAAAGTATCGAACACATTTTTTTTAGAGCCGTAGGGGATTTATACAAAACAAAAGGTAATTGGAAGTGATTTATGTGAGAAAAGAAAGTGAATTGTTGGTAACGAATATAGAAAACAACGTGCCATGCGGGGCTCTAACCCGCCTTCATTCGCTAGCGCTCGCTCTGCAATGCTGTCTGAATTTAATGTTGGTAACGTAATTTAACGTATGAAACCATAAAACAACCGCATCGGAATAGAATATCGCAAAAAATTAGGTGCAAAAGCTGGCCCCCAATGCTAATGAACAGCCAAAATTAGCAAAGTACTAATTTACAAATGATGAAAAGGAACCATTTTTTAAAGTAATGTAGAATTATGTAGAAATAGAGATGAAGTACTATTAATAAACCCTGAACCACCATTAGTAATAGACTTCTTTCTGTCCCCTCTCTCTGACTCGAATTTCTGAAGAGGTAACCGGATTTCTTTTACATATGAATTAACGTATGGAATTTCGAGAAATAGGTAGAATGAAAGGTCGTGTATGGCAATGTTACGTGCTAAAATATAAAGATAAGTTAGTATCTTGAAAATTTTATGAACATAAATCTGTATGCGCAAATGTTTATAAATTGATGAGACATGTATCTTCTAGCATTTACCCATCTAATTGGTTTATAACATTTATAATTTAATGTGTTTATAATATCAGTAATAAAGTCAAGTTGAGCAAATCCACTTACATATAAATTTAAACTGTTTAGTGGTTTAAAAGTATTAATTTTTTCACACATAATTAATTGATAGAACATACTGTAAATAAATATACATTTATGCGTACTCTCTAAACATAATAAAGTGTTAATAAAGTAACATAGTACTGTTCAGAATATATATTTTAAAGAATACTCTGTGGACAACAGTAATAATATGCTGTGATATAAAAATTAATTCACCTTTGAAATCATAATATAGTAATAGAATGGAATTTTCTTTCTGATTCAACATAAATTCCCGGATAAATTCCCATTTTGGAAATATTCCCGAAAAATATCTTCCCGGGAATTTACCCATCACTACCTGGGCCTTAACAAAGTGGGGCCCGGGTCGGGGATAGCGTCCTCTTTTCCCTTACGCCGCCACTGATTGTACAGCAGGAGGTAGAAACCCTGCTGATCTTAATTTAAGTAATTTACGATTTACCATACGATTCTACGTAAATTTAATTGGGGTCTAGGAGCAACTTCTAGTAGCTACTTCCTAATTTTTCCATGCCAGAGAGACCATGGGCATCCGAAGAGGAGCGTCAGGGACGCTTGGATCACGAAAATGTGTACATAATATAGCAAACGATTTATATTATATACAAGAAATACCATATCTAATATAGCAACCATGGAGAAGCCCCCCGTACAAAATTTTCTTCGGGCGCCCCTCAGAGAGAGACCCATGCTTTTCATGTAGTAGCATTAACGTAAAACGTGACTAAGAAAACAAATTGTGGCTTGAAAGCAATTCTTCTAGTAGTTAACATCTGGTCAGTAGATGGCAGAACAAATAAATCTTAAATAGCCTAGAAATATATGAAAATAGAAAGAAGAATATAATACTATTCTACGAACAGTCTTGGGAAGTAACGTAACGCAAGTAACGCGTTACTTTTTAAGTAACGTTTCCTAGTAACGCGTTACATTTTTTACAAAGTAACTGTAACGGTAACGCGTTACAAATTTTTAAGTAACGTACCTAGTTTGCGTTACTTTTTTCGCGTTACATTTTGGATGAGTAACTACAATATATGTATATTTTTTTCGGAAACAAATGTTTCTTTCCTGTAAGTGAATTTCTCAGAATGGAACAATGGAGCATGAACGATGTCAGTGTCCGACGATTCCTGCACTGTTCGCCTTTTCCCGTTTCGCCTTATGACCTCTACTAATGAAATTTGCATGTAAAACCTGTTATCACTTTTCATCTTAATGTAAGGCGGAACGGGAAATCTCGATGTGCATCTTCCCGTTTCGTCTTACGAACTTTATGTTGGTAGGCTTGCAAATATATTCATAGATACAATTTGATTTATTTATTTATATAACAAAATATACTGCCACTTGCTGCTTTTTGGAAGATGAGAACAGCCTCAGGGAAATAAAGTGTACTGATTGCAAGCACCTGGAAGATTTTGTCTTAGATTTTGGCAGCTCCAAATCAATACATTCAGTGAGTGAACTACGAGTGCAATGATATTGGTAGTCTATTTTACTTTGATTGGTGTTGTTTT
Source organism: Thermobia domestica (assembly GCF_964235325.1). Classification (NCBI taxonomy): domain Eukaryota; kingdom Metazoa; phylum Arthropoda; class Insecta; order Zygentoma; family Lepismatidae; genus Thermobia; species Thermobia domestica. The sequence goes on along the minus strand of NC_137456.1, from coordinate 340,586,069 downwards.
TATAAAGATGGAGAACGAAAATATTTTATCGTTTGAACATTTTAAAGAATGCTTTTCTTAAAAGCTGAAGATGATGGTGAACAGAATTTAAAAGTAAAGTGGTGCCCCGGCGGTAAATATTTATCAACAACTAGGGTGCCATAATTAACGACATACGATAAGGGATTAATATGAATAAATTGTGTTCTGATAAGCAGGCCTACTTTATTGATGTAATGTTGATGGTATGTAATATTAGAGTTCTTTTAGATCAGTTTGCGTATCCTAAAGTCCCGTTGATTATAGAGTTTGGAACAACTAGCTTTAAAAAGCATGTATCGATTTTAGAGTTACTGGCAAGTTTTGATTCACCCCCAGTTCATGTGTTCTCATTTTCAGTTGTAGTGTAATGTTTCTCTATATTCTGTATTTTTAATTTTACATAGCAACATTGTTAAGCAGAATAATAATAAGCAACCATTTTTTCTAACATGGGATGGGCACAAGTCAAGCTAAAACTCGACTCGAATCCAAGTCGATTATCGAGTCGAGTCAAAAGTAATATTCTCGAGTCGAGTTCCGAGCCAATTCACTGCTTTTGGCGTCGAGTTTCGAGTCGAGTCGAGTTTGATAAATGGCTCGCTCGTTTTAGCTCGTCTTGAAATCATGGTCTGATTACACTGGAAAGCGAAAGCCATGAGAAATGTAAGCTAAGCAGTAATATGGAATACTCGTAGTGTTGCTCACGAAAGGGGACACTGTTCGCATCTAGTCTCATCTCGATAGCGAGACTACAAGAGATTTTTTTTTTATATAACAAGCTTACCTCGGCTCAGCTTAACTGAGCTGATGGCTCGAGCCGGCTCGCGTGGGATGAACCATCGGCTCGAGCTGGTTGGTTGGGATGAGCCATCTGCTCGGTTCGATTTAACCGAGCGAAGGGCTCTAGCTGACTCGCTTGGGTGAGCTGTTGGCTCGGCTCACTTCTCGGTATGGGTCGATACTGAATGAGCTGTGAGCCGATCTGCTCGAGTCGTTGACAATTCTAAACCCAAGCCGAGCAGTTTTGAAGATATTTGGCCAGTGCCCTATAACTTTTAATAATGTTTGGTTCGAGCCCGAATACTCAACCTAGACCCTCAACCCAAATTCACAAGCTCGTGAACAATGTCCTTAACTCTTAGACTTCACGACTATCGAGGTTGGCAATCAACTACTTTCTTAGTATTCAGATATGAACCGCCTATATTTCATGTGTATACACAGTGTTGTTATAATAATAATAATAATAATAATAATAATAATTTGTAGTAGTACCATTGAATATAATTATATTGTCTATGTAAGATACTTGAAGAGAGTACTCGAAACCATACACCAGATTTGGTTGGACTCGACTCGAAACTTGACCGAATTCGAGTCGAGTTGAAGGAAATTTTTCAAGCCGAGTTCTCGGGTCGAGCTCAAAGATGTCTGTTTCTAGTCGAATCGAGTTTCGAAGAAAACTTGCTCGAACTCACTCGTGCCTATCCCTACGAGTAACGCAGTGTGGTATTTTAGTCAATGGTACATTACATTAAAATGTTCATATAGCTGTCAAGTAAAAATTTGTCCTTACATTTACATAAATCGATTCAGAACGTGCAATAATAAAATAATAATAATAATAATAATAATAATAATAATAATAATAATAATAATAGCGGTAGTAATAGTAGTACGGAAAACTGAAGTAATGATTTTTTTCACATATTCAAAGTTTCGGATCTAAAAGTAACGCGTTAGTAACGCGTTACTTTCGAAGTAAAGTAACAGTTACTTTTTTGAGGCAAGTAACGCGTTACTAACGCGTTACATTTTTAAGAGAAAGTAAAGTAACTTGTAACGCGTTACATTTTTACAAGTAACTTACCCAACACTGTCTACGAAGTACTAAGGAGAATCATTTTTTCTTTTACAGAAGATTGATACTTTCAATATAGTGTAAAACATGCACAAAGCTTATAATATTTATTTTGGTTCTCACAGGACTAGATTACTTATAGGTTATATATATGCAATTAAACGATACGTACGTATGGTTATTATCTAATATCGGTCCAATTTTTGGGGGAAGAAGTGTTGGTTGTAGTCGCTTCGGTGATTCCCAACTCTTCTTCTGAAGTTACAAAGTCAATACTTGTGTAGCAAACATAGTATGAATAAGGCAATGTTTCTGGGATGTGAAATTTAAACTATTCCAGAAAATTTTAATTTTGTATTTAGGGTACTTGGCATCCAAGCAGTTCATCTACCTTCTCGTGTTTTATGATTGCAGTTACACAGTGAAATATGGTGTGTTAATTCAACTAGAAGACAGTGGCGTAATTAACGTCTCGCCTAGTGATGGACATGACGATTCATTTTTGTGAACTGATTCATTTGCTCTGATTCTCAAGGATGATTCGCTCATGTGAATCGTTTAATTTTCTACGTTTTCCCTTCGCGCAATTATTTGTTTCGGTCAAATGAATTGGTTGGAATGATTCGCTCATTGAATCATTTAGCTTTCCGCGCATGCATTTTCCGCAGGTGAGTTATTTGATCATACGAATCGTTTGTCTGCAGCAGCACAATGATTTGCTTGTGACAAAATGCGATCTCTCTTCCTTTTGTCAACCACCTTTGCCATGTGACACGAGCAGCATTGCATTGGGGCCACAACAGTTCTGAAACATGTTTCAAGCTTCATTGTCACTACGAAGTTAGCATATGCTCTTGCTCCCTCGCATTGTTAATTGTTTCAGAATCTAGCATTTGCGTCGGAGCGGTCAAAACTTGAAAGTGTTGCAATCTTCATTTTTTGTTGCCAAGTTCAATTTCCGAGAAATCATGCTTTGTTCAAAGTGATCCATCAGAGACCCGTATACCGTAAATCATATTTAGCCCTCTAAACCAGAACGTTATAGTGAAAAGTTAAATTGAAGGAAAAACTAGAATTTTATCAAGTAACGCATTTTATTCGTTTCTCAGTAAATGATCTGCTTCTTGCTGCAAGCATCGAACATCTCCCATTACCTTCTTACTGATCGAAAAATGTCAAACTCAAGTGCCCTAGTATTACACCATGACAAGCATGAAGTATGTGGACCAGATATACTTCCATCGAGGTACACATCGTTAACAGTGAACGTAAAAAAAGTGTAGAGTAGGCCACGCCCGTATCCACGGGGGGCTAGGTGGCCGCCCCCTTAATTTTTACTGCTCCCCCTAAGATTCTCACGGCAGGCTTGCAACTGTATTATGATAGTGATGAACTATCATATGATTGGATTGCCGCCTAACTTCTACCGGGCCCCCCTAAAATTTCTAGCTGGCTACGAGCCTGGAACAGGCCCGTAGTTAGGAAGGGCCACCGACCAGGAGTGTTAATATCCCCTGTGGGCAACTGAAGCCCCCACGATTACCTTGAACTTCCCCTGAAACTTTCAGTGGTTTCTTTAGATAAATATGTCTTTAAAAATAACCAGTCAAGAATAAAAGCGACAAGGGTCAAGTGAATCGGGCTACGTACAGACCTGATTTATGAACTTTCTCCGAGATAATTTTAGATCAACTGTCTTTCTACCTCTAGCTTCTTTTTATTGTATTATTATGGATAGAGAGATAAAACCCTGAGGTGGATGTATAACTTCTATGTTTTTACTTGTAAATACTGATAGCACTCTACGATAGTGTGTGCTCATTTCCGATATGTAGCTTCTTACATTTTCTTATCCCGAGTCTTACGAACTCTATAAAGGACAAACCGTGTTCATGGACACTAGCGCAAATCCTGGGGGTATGAAGGGAACATATCCCTTGCAACCTTGGAACTGGGAGAGACTGTCCCGGCAATAATCAGATTTGAAATGTGTGTGTGTGTGTGTGTGTGTGTAGTACCGCTCAAAATTTTTCGAAGACTCCGGATTTCTGTAAGCATTTAGTGAGAAGTTACATAGTTTCCAAAGATCCTGATGTATATCATTCTAACGCTTTTTTTTAGCCTACTTTACTTTTCATGAAATTGACATATCTTGCATATCCTAATAGTGTCAGTTTAATTATCTACAATATCGATTCTAGAAAACCAATTCTCGCTATCTATTACCGCTTTTGCTCTTTAATGACTAACGTTAGAACCAGAAATTGTTATTTTCTACCACTTCTGTGGAGAATGAAGTGTATCAACAAACTCGACCCTTGAATTCCGATCTTCTACACTATGGCCAAAATTGTTGGTGATCTATCAAGTATTTCGTGAAGTTTTGTGTCTTAAGCACATTATTTACGGTTTGAATGAGCTCTCTGTCTACGCTACGCTTTGTGTTGGTTACATAAGATCCACTGAAACAAAGAAAACTCTTGATAGAAAGAATGTAATGTTTAATTTATTTTCCTAAACGCTACTGTTTATTTATATAAAGTTCTGAGCATCATCGCAATGTATGGTCTTAAATCCGTCACGTACGAAGGATGACACCGATCATTGAGCGGATTCCTATCCGGGAAGGGAGAAGGAAGGAAGTGGCCTGTATGTTAGGTACCACCTTGGCATTTGCCTGGTATCAGTAAGGAAAATCTCTAGACGCTGATTTGAAAAAGCTGTTACACTTTTTGGACCCAATGTCTCTACTAGGAATCGAACTTGGGACCACTCGCCCGAAAGGTGAGAATGTTAGGAACTACACTACGCAGGGATACTCTAAATGCTACTACAGTGTTCGTTTTACATATTGTAAGATATAAGATAAATAGGAAGTACTTTAAACATATAAATCACATGGCATGGCATAAGAAAGTCACTGATATATGAAGATACGTACTGGCTTGAATTTAAATATTTTACGTCCCTGACCCCAACAAAACTATGCACCCTTTCCCCCTTACTTCTTCGTATTCTGTATGGGCCTAAACAATACACCCGTAGATGTATTGTTTAGGTCCAGGGCATTCAGAAATAAATGCACGGATTACGCTTACCGCCAACAAACAATAGAATCAGTCCCTTCTAGCACCAGTAGCGTCGTAACAAGAAAAATTAATCGGAATGTGGTACAAACATTATTTCTAGCTTAAATTTCTCCTTCAAGGACAGCCTCTTTTACCCGCATATCAAACTACAATATCGATTTCATTTATACACCCCCTGAAAACTTGCTGCACTGGGCCCGTGCCAAAATACGAGCTTGGATGCACTCGAGACGAGAATCGAGGCTGAACACTCTCAAAAACAAGTCAAGAAGTTGATGTCTCGTCTCGAAAATATATGTTTCTATTTGAAGAGCTCTGTATTCTTTCGAATCTCTACACCCCGCCAAGTGTGCTTTGTGGTGGACAAACACCGTGCTCGTGGGTTTTCTCGGGGTTCTCCCGTTTCCTCCCACTTTCTTCATTCCACCATTTCATTCATTACTCATCATCACCGTCTCCTTTAGCCTAACCGGCATAACCGTGGGACGCAAAACTCAAAGATTTCATTTCATTTCATTTCGAATCTCTACACCAAAATCTCAGTCTCGTTTCGTGCGCAGAGGTATACTGACAGAATTTCCACTTCACTATTGGTTTAGTCCCTTTGACTCTCGGAAAGTCTCAATCTAAAGTACTTTTAGGAAATTCTTTCGTAGCTGGGTCGCTTTCTTATGTGTACCTTTCCTGGTGGTAGAAAGTTTATTTAAGTAGGTTTCTAAGTGATATTCGCCTAATTTCCATGAAAGCATTAACCCTTTTCTTACTAAATTTAAATTTCCCGCTGAAGACAAGAATATCAATTTTTTTAAAGAACTGACAGTCCCTGCACGCACATGCCTTGCATAAGTTAAAATATTATAATTTAAATATTTGTTAATTTATATTTTTTAAAGATACAAAAAATATAAAAATACAGTGGAGAGAGAACTTTCTGGTTTAATTTGTTGCAGTTTGTAAAATGAAATCTTTAAATTTTGTGTTCCACGATTATGTAGCTAAAGGAGACTGTAATGATGAGAAGTGAATGAAATGCTGGAAGGAAGAAAGGGGGAAGAAACGGGAGAACCCAGAGAAAACCCCCACGGACACGATGTTTATTCACTACAAAGCTCACTTGCCGCGAGCTACACTAAGAACCAAAATCGTATTTGACGTAGGCCTAAGTAAAAACGTAGGTTACATGTGTATATCGTGTAGGTTTTGGACTTAACGTACAGCAAACGTATAACTGAAAATTATATTTTATACATACTTCCCGTATAAGTGTTCCGAATTAGCGTACTTTTCGTACGAACGAAAAAAAAGTGTATACAGGCGATCAGGATCTCACATACAGAAGAGCGTATGTAACATATGCTGACGTATGTAACATACTTATACGTATATAATACCAGGAAAACTGTTAGATGTCAGACATGCTGCAACGGCATTATGTAACATCTAAGGGCAGTACATATGTATAATATGGATAACGTATGCTCCGTACTGATTTCTGTAGTAAACATAAGGATATCGTATATTTCTACAATATACCGCTGTCCGGATAACGGACTTTTCTCAGTTTAGGATCGAACCAAGGAACCCCTGTATCAGAAGTGAAACCTTTATTACTGAGCCACCACGGCTATCTTTTGCAGTTTGTGTTGAATCGTGTTGAGAATAAATTTTGGCTGAGAACCAGGACCAAGCGCTTACACATTCGCTGGGCCGCGGATTGCTAACTGCTCGGCCCCACCTCCTTCGAGTATTTTTCAATTTCAGTAACTCTCGGTTGATAAAGATTCCTGAACGCCATTTTCTTATTAGTCTTAATCAATCAGATCATTCAGACATAACTTAAAGAATAAACTTGTGCAATTATCTCTAACTTGTCTGTGCATTAACATCATACAACTGTAAGAAATAAGGTATTAGCAACCCTAAAATATGCTACATTCATGTGCGGATATATCCGTCATTGATGTCCTCAGCTTTACCCTTTTATACAAATATATTCGTCTTTGGAACCCTTTGTTTTACATTTTTATGTGGATTTATCTGTGTTTGGTATCCTTTGCTTTACTTTTTGTATGGTTATATCCGTCTTTGTATAATATGCTTTACTATTTTATGCGAATATTCGTTATTGGCTTTCTTCGCTTTACTTTTTGTACGAATATATTCATCTTTTGTATCCTTTACTTTACCATTTTTTGCGGATATTTTTATTAGTGTTTTTCGCTTTACGTTTTATGCGGATATATCTGTCTTTAGTATCATTTGCTTTACTTTTTAAGGGAGTATAATCATTCTTGAGAGACAAAAGTTTTAATAATCAAAAGGATGTAGTTAGTCATAACAAAACCAATCATAATTAAATATCTTGCCCAATCATCAGCTCCCTGGAATCTAAGTGTGTCTGTATAACTGATGATAGATAAGTTTATGAGAGATATTTGTGAGTGAAGCTTTTGGTCTTGTAATTGTTGAAGTAATTAAAGATAAATGTATATATAAGTAGGTATATTTGTTAGATTTTATTGCATTGGTTTATATTTACCTTAGACCTGCAACCCAATAATAAAATACCATGTTAATAATAATCGAAAGTCTAATATTTATATTAAATAGGCTACTTCAAGAAGAAAATAAATATTTATCCAGATAGTAATATATATATATAGACACAGATTATTAAATCAACATGTAGTTTGCAATACGTAAGGTGTATTAGGAAATGACACTGAGGATGAGTGTGGAGCACCTGACTAATGGTGGAAAATTGAAATGAAATGAAATAAAATCATTCCGTTTAATATAACATGATTATGTAATTTTAGGCTAAGGGTGACGGATGATTAAGGCAACTGAATGATGATGAAAGAATCAGTGCAAACGGGAGTACTCCGAGAAAACCCACGGACACATTCTTGTCCACCACAAACTTCTTAGAGGGGATCGAACTAGGGACACCACTCACCAAAAGTAATCGTTCTACCACTGAGCCACCGTGTCCTACCAGCTGATGGTGGGTTAGTCGATCGTCCGTAGTACGTTAGACGTGCACAGCAAAAAATGAGGTGTTGAAATAACACAAAATAACTGCCATTTTAGCGTGTTACTTGTGTGTCAATTCAACACCAACTTTTTTTTTTTTTTTTTTTTTTTTTGCCGTTTACCCGGTTAAAGGGTTTTGCCCTTTCTTCGGAGGAGTGAGGCATAAACATTTTGGATGTCATAATATTGTAGTGGGTCTAAGTTATATGTCTTTATTCATTAATTATTAAATAATTCAAACATACAATCAACAGTAATATAAATCTAAGGAACTATGAATGAACAATAACAAAAATAACAAAAAGTAATATGTGCCGTAAATCAGTATATAAGTGAAAAGAACAACAATAATATATGTACATGAAGGCTAATAAACAGAAAGAATGCAAGTAACGAATAGAAAACATAATATATAAACTGAAGAGAATGACATGATGAAATGGTAATGAATAAATTGCACTAGACGCCACATCACTAGGTTTTGTTAGCAAACAGATGGAGTTATCTTCTGTTCCTGGGGCCACTCAGGAACTGATGAAGACAGGGGAGGCCCATATTAGTTGGTAATCACTGTGCGTATGATGGATAAATATGAGGTGATAGATGACGTGGATGATAAATGGCAAATACATCAGGATCTCTGTTGGCAGGATCCAACTGGAGATGATACAGTGTCATATAATGTTGCAGCGGAGAGTCCAAGTATCGTGGGGGTGCATCGTTGTCTCGATCGTAGAGAAGGATGTCCTGTAGCATTTCATGGTGTAACTCAAAACGTGTAGTAATGTAGCGGATTCGAAGTCGTTCCAAATGTGGGAGTAAAGACGGAAAATCAATAAACTTGTACAGGAGCCTAGTTGGACTTGGTAACCTAATGCGATATGCTAGCCGCAAGACATGCCTCTCCATGATACACAACTTTAGATAATATTTGTCACAAGCGGAGACCCAAGCCGTATGACCATAAGTTAAGGTACTTCTCATGAAAGCTTTGTAGGTATGGAGGACCGTAGGTGGTTTTAAGCCCCAACTTGTAACAACTAGCCGTTTAAGCAAATTGAGTCTGTTCTGTTCTTGAGCGACAACCTTCTTAAGATGTGGGATCCAAGATAGTTTACTGTCAAAGACGATGCCAAGGTAAGTCAGAGTCGAATGAACCGGAACTGGTGTATGTTCTACATCGAGACGAAGTAAACTCGGGTTTCGGTACACTCTGGAGCGTCTTCCTGGTGGTAAAAATACAAGTGAATGTGTCTTCACATAGTTAATACTTAATCTCCATACATTACACCAGTCGACAAATCTATCAGTAGCAGGTTGCATAAGTCGATTAGTCTGCTGAATAGTACGGGCTGTTGAAAGAAAAGCTGTGTCGTCAGCAAACTGATAGATTTGGATGTTGTCTGGTAAACACCAACCACATCACCTTCGGGGCATATCAGACATACCTCGGTACTGACTGTAAGTATTTCCATTGTTTTTTATTATTTGGTAGGAGCAAAGCTTTGCGAAACATATTTTGCATTTATGGCAAGTAACTAATAACATTCTATGTTTTCTGTAATCGGCGTATTAATATTGTTGTAGATCTGTGAATCATCTGGCAACAGTTACACAGATAGCTGTGCTTCCATCTTTTTTTTTATCTGTTATTCTTCTTTCTTAGCATATATGAACATAAGATGACAGAACTGTTGCCTATGTAACTGTTGTCAGACGATTCACAGGTTTACAACAATATTATTGTGACCGATTACAGAAAACATAGAACATTAATCGTTACTTGGCATAAGTGCTGAAGATATTTCGCAAAGCTTTGCTCATATTAAAGGATAAATGCTAATGCAAATTCTCCCAGGTAGTAACTTCTTATTTCTGATATGCTCGGAAGGCGATGTCTTGGTGCTGAATTAACACACAAGTTACACGCTAAAGTGGTAGTCATTTTTGTTGTTTCAACACCTCATTTTTTACAGTGTGGTACAATTGAACAATATGTTGAAAAGGACAGACATTGGCAAAGCATGATTGGAGACTTCTCTGAGTTTGAAAGAGGCTAAATTGTGATGTATGGTTAATTGGTGCAAATGTAAGATGGTCAGATCTTGCGAGGAGCAGTGTCCAAGGTCACTTGTAAATTTTAGAACTTAGACTCCCGAGAAGATATCATCCATCTTTGCTTATGGAACGCAGTGCTACATTGAATGATGCATAGTGCAATATCTCTATGGAAATCATTCTAGACCCTTCATTCCACGACGAATCATGAGTATTCAGCAGGCGGACGGTGATATCACGCTATATTTATAAGGGAAGTTGCACTTTCTTCAGGTGTCTCAATTGTTTCTATAAACATCTGTTTTATGTAATTGCTATTTCAATGTCAAAACTTAATACTTCTTGTTTCTTCTAGTTTCAGGCCAAATGATTGCGCAGTTGAAGAAATCCCTGGGAGTAAATAGAGACTATGGACTCAATGTAAATATTGGCATGAAAGGAAGATTTGTGGCCGCAAAACGTAAGCTTCTCTCTTTATTTTCAGAATTAAAGAAAAGATGTTCCAATCAAGATGACTCTACGGTACAAAGAAAATGGGTTGCACAGAAAATTAATAACATATACCCAGTCCACGATAAGTCAAGTTTGCCCCCCTTAATGTGTCTTGATAGACTTAACCTTAGAAATTGTCTCCGTGTATGATTTTGCCAAGTGTAAATTCTAAGTCATGCTCTGAGTCCAGCCCGGATTCGATTCCCGGCGGGAGCTCATGTGGTTCGGATTCCACATTATTCAGTAGCCCACGTCTGATAAAGCCTTGCTGCATGTTAAACTCAAAATGAACTCAGCTTCGAGTCCGGATAGCCTTGAAGTATAAACCTGTATATATATATATACTGTTCCATAATTCATGTAATTTTGTAAAGCACTGACAAAAGATGAATTGTTCACACTATTAACGTGAAATTTGGCATTCTTATTGGGAAATGTCTGAAAGTTTCAAATTTTAAAAGTAAATAAGAGAAAACTACTGCTTAGGCACTCTGTTGGGAGCGTACACACAAAAGTTTATTTTCCTTATGGGAGATTCAATGTTAAATTTTGCAAGCAGTTTTCTTCAATAACTATTGCTAAGGATTTCGGTACAAATGAGTGTTATTTGATACAAAATGCAATGACACTCATCCGCAATGCTAGTGGAGTTATTTCAAACATTATTTTGGTTAAGATTCCCCATTTGAGGGGCAAGGAGCATAAAAAAGTAGTGGGTTGAATGTTACCAAAATCCCAAATTTTATTTTAGGAACGTCAGCAAGCGTAAGATTAATAACAGGTGTCACAGAACTAATCTTCTGATGCTCCTTGCATGTGCCAGTGATATCGGGTTGTAGCCCCTCTATAAAAATCACATAAAAATGGTCATAAATATCCTCAGCAGGAACATACGGGAATACATTTTTTTTAAAATTAATATGAAATTTGGTGTAATTGTAGTAAGACGTTATGCGTTCTGAAAACTGGAATGTTAATTTGATAACGACTTGCCTTAAGGGCACACAGGGGTCGTAGCATAAGCATTTGGAAGTTAAGAAAAACATCAAGTTTTATTCTGGAAATGTGAGTGAGCGTTAGATTAACCATAAATGTCGCAAAATTAATTTCCGATGCTCCTTGCATATGTTAGTGCTTGATATGGGGCTACAACTTTTTCCAAAAATCAGAAAAAAATACCATTATTTCTTTAGCAGGGACATACTTGAAGAAACTTGTTTTTTATTCGTCACGTAATGTGAAATTTGGATTTATTCTATTAAAACGGTACACGCTTTTCAAATAAGTAATGTTATTGTAAGGGGTCAAGTGCTAACAGGGGTCAAGTGTGCGGAGGGTAATTTGGTGCTTCTGCAGTGTACAGGGGGTAGGGCATTAAAATTCCAAGTTTTCTTTGGGTGTGACAATGATCGTAAAATTAATGTTATGGCGCACAGAATAAATCATCCAATGCTATTTCCATGTGGCAGTGAGTGATATGGGGCTACAGACACATTTGAAAAAGCAATAGAAATTCATGATGAATGTTCTTACGCAAGGACCTACTGGCAGAAGCTAATTATTTTTCATAATTAATGTGAAATTTGGTATTATTGTTGAAAAATGTTCGTTTAGAGAAAAAGCTGAAGCGACAATAGAATATTACTCATGTATGGATCTCTTTTAGGGAGGAAAACTCAAAATTTCATTGATTTAATTGGAGTTTTAATGTGAAATGTGGGAAGCAGTTTTCACTAATTATTGTTTTTGCTTGAAAAATTAGCAGTTTTGGTTGGAAAAGTAAACATTCCTCCCTTTGTTCCTCCCCTTGCACCAATGATGGTACATGCGTCTCTAATTTTTCTTACAGCTTCTTCTTCTCATTGAGGAACAAAGCCGGCAAGAAAAGTCCAAACTTTTCGCTATGAGCGTCAAAATAATTGAATATATCATAAACGTAATGCCCGAAATCTACTTCCATGTGCCAGTGGCCATTTTGGGACTCCAATTCCCCCTCAACAGACCCAAAATTACTTTTTTAAAAAAATACACCACCTTTTCTTATTATCTTCCATGCTCTTTTTTGCCCATTCAAATGCAGCTCTTTTATTTTCTTCCATGCTCTTCTTTGGCCTATTCAGATGCAGCTCTTTTATTTTCTTCCATGCTCTTCTTTGGCCTATTCAGATGCAGCTCTTTTATTTTCTTCCATGCTCTTCTTTGGCCTATTCAGATGCAGCTCTTTTATTTTCTTCCATGCTCTTCTTTGGCCTATTCAGATGCAGCTCTTTTATTTTCTTCCATGCTCTTCTTTGGCCTATTCAGATGCAGCTCTTTTATTTTCTTCCATGCTCTTTTTTGTCCATTCAATTGCAGCTCTTTTATTTTCTTCCATGCTCTTCTTTGGCCTATTCAGATGCAGCTCTTTTATTTTCTTCCATGCTCTTCTTTGGCCTATTCAGATGCAGCTCTTTTATTTTCTTCCATGCTCTTCTTTGGCCTATTCAGATGCAGCTCTTTTATTTTCTTCCATGCTCTTTTTTGCCCATTCAATTGCAGCTCTTTTATTTTCTTCCGTGCTCTTCTTTGGCCCAATCAGGATGCAGGCTGAGAGACGTGTGTTTAAGAAGCATTGAAACACTCAACTTCCATGTCCTTATCATACGTTGGCGTCCTACTCTAAATTGATTTCAAACAATGTCAACATCATTTTGTTTTGTAAAACACCCTCTAATTCTTGGCTTAACTTCTTGTTCATCTGCACTGACAACAGTTTCTTATCTTTTCTTATCGCTATACACCAACCATTTACTACTTACCTCTTGATAGTTCAATAGGAATTCATGTCTGTAATCAACACCTAGGTTAGACCGATTTCTTCGGAAATCATAGTAGTGAGGTACATCATAGTAGTGAGGTACATTTTATCAGAAAAATCTGCAAAAAGCAACAAGATCTCCTGTAGATAAAGAACTCGGACTAAAACTGTTCGACGTGCAAATTAATCGTTTCTACAAACAGATCCACAGCAACTATTTTCACATTGTCCATCTTGCATCTTGAAAAGTGCAAGATTTCCAAGCGTATCTACAGAAGAAACAAAAAGACTCGTGTTGTTATCTGTTACTAGTTCACCGCGGATATCCCTTCCTCGTCGAAGCTTAGGTTTAAATATTAACAAAATTACGCTACAAAGAATTTTAAGAAACTTGAAGATAAAACCATACAAAATCCGAATAGTATCTGAGTTGTGTGCTGGTGATGATGATGATGATTGTGTTTATTTCTGTAACTGGTTCATTCAGAAGTTAAATGAAAACCCTAAGTTCTTGGTTCAAGTTATGTTTTTTGACGAAGCCAAATTATTCTTAATTGGTTCAGTGTCCTCGTTACATGCAAGATGCTGGTCATCATGCAGCCGAACCTGAGATCAGAATTGTCAATAGACAAACGAGGAATAAGGGTTTGGCGTGGCATAGCTGCTACTGAGGTGATACTATCTTTCTTTTTCGATGAAAATGTGGTAACAGCATCATACCAAAAACTACTAAGAGGGAAGATATTTGCCGAACTTGATCATTTAAATTTAGGTCAAAGTGATAAGTTATTGTTCATACAAAATGGAGTACCACAATATTTCTCAAGTACGACTATAAATCTTTCGAGAAAGATATTTGGGGAACGACTTATTTCTATAGGCTCAAGTGTTGAATGGACATCAAGAAGAACAGATCTTATATCATACATTTTTCTTGCGGAGATTCCTAAATCGAATTGTCTATCAAAAGTCACGTGACAATGTAGATAACTTGAAACAGAGAAGTCTCCAAGGTATAGAGATGATTACTGAAGATATGTTGGAAAATGTGTTCATAGCGGCTGTAGTAAATTGCGTTAATTTATGTCTTGCTCGTTCAGGAGGGCATCCTAAATAAAAGTAAGTGGACTTTATCTGTCTTACGTTAGATTAATGATATTTTTGAAACTTAAAGCTAGACTAGACTTTTGATTTTTAAAATCTTACTTTTCATTAACTTTTTCTCTGGGGTTCCTGGGAGTGCAACATTTTTTACTGCCATTTTTCTATTTCGAACTGGTTTTGCTTAATTCTGCAAAAACTACGTAAGAATTCTAATTCATTTAAAAAAGGCAAAATTCTTTGATTATATTCCAGTTACACCATAACAGCAAAGCTGTTAAACTGACAGAAGATATTCATTTACAGTAGATTTGAAATTTTGAAAAAATGAAAATATTTTCCTGCAATAATGACAAATTACATATTAATTATAAGATATATCTACCTTCTTCTCGTACGTCCGTGCTAAGGATATTTATCGTGAATTCTTTTGTAATTTTTGTAAAGGGGGGATGTTTCCTCACATCAGTCACTGGAGCATGCAAGAAGGATCGGAACACTAATTATGTGACATTTGTGATTAAACTGACACTCATTGCATTTTGAGAATAAAACTTGAATATTTTTAATAATAGTGCAGTCGCTTGGCATAAAAATATTTCTATTCTGGATACCAGTATGAAACTTGGCACATTTATTAATTATAACATGTTGAATGTAAATCCGCCAGGACACAAAACCGATTATCACCCCGTCGGCCATAATTCAAGATGGCGTCCAAAATGGCGGCACAAACTGAAAATACTCCAATTTTGCCGTTCTTCCGGCCAGTTTATATGTTCATTGGCATGCTAAATTCAAATAACGCGCTTTCACAAATATTAAGGTAATAGATTTACAAATATAAAGAATTATGGCATATTTACATCCATTTTAATGCAAAACTAAACATGCCATTTACTGTAATAACAACGAAAATATCGTTTTTAAAATTTTGAATGACGTGTTCAGACCTTATAGTTAACACTTAACTACAATAATACCTTTGGATTTACTTATGTGTTTTTAAGTAATCTCATGTTGTAGAACACTTATATTATAGGTAATAAATTTGATAGTTATCCTCCCTCCATTAGCGAGTTCGGCAAACTTCGCAAACCATCAAGAAAGTCTGACATTATTACCTGTTTATCTTCCGATGTTTGTGAGAATCATGGCAGTGGCTGTAGTATTTTATTTTGCTCGGCTATTGTTATAGATGGTGCTGTCCTTGTAGATTCTCTTACTCCAGGCTCATCTAAAACATTTGGAGAATTTGCAACCAAAATATTTCGACCTGCCGTAGAATCTCACCTGCAGAAATTTGATAGAGTTCATGTAGTATTTGACAGATACTTGGCAAGAATCGTAAGGCTGACACTCGTTTGAAACGAGGTTCTGGAGAAAAAATATTAATCAAAAGAACAACACCATTCCCAAGGGCATTTAGGAAATTTTTGCAAGTTGATGAAAACAAAAAGAAGCTTTTCCACTTCCTTGCTTCTGAAATTGAATCACTGGAAGTTGGTTGTAAGGTTGTTATTTGCACTGATCAAGACCTCATAATTTACGTAGGATCCTACCATAACAACAACCAACTGTCTCCTTGTTCACATGAAGAAGCAGATACAAGAATTCTTCTACATGTGAAAGATGCAGTTTTATGTGGCCACAAAAATGTTGTAATTTCAACAATAGATTCAGATGTAATAATAATTGCTGCAGCGGCTCTGAAGGAGTTGCAGGCTCTCGATTTGCAGAACTTGTACTTTATTTACGGTGTTGGGAAAACAGAAAACAGTTTTCACTTCGTGAATTGTTACAAAATTTATGTCCTGAAACTTGTGAAGCATTGCCGTTTTTTCATGCTTACACGGGTTGTGACAGTATTTTCTTTTCATGGGGTTAGTAAAACTAAAGCTTGGAATGTGTGGAAGACATTGCCAGAACTAACAGACGTCTTTATTCGATTGTCTACCTCATTCATTTTATCTGATGATGATTTTGATGTGATACAGTATTTTACAGTGCTTCTGTATGACACAACCAGCGCAACAAAAACAGTCAATGAATGCACAAGGATACTTTTCACACAGAAGAATAGATCCCTTGAAAATATACCCCTCTACTGAAGATGCTTTAAGATATTACTTGAAAAGAAAAATGTTTCAAGCCAGTGTTTGGAGACAGTGTCTACAGTGTCAGCCTGACATTCCTGATGTTACCGACTGGGGATGGAACGTCTCAGATTCCCCACCATGGCTTACACCATTATGGACAGTTCTTCAAGAAGTATCAATGAAGTGTTCGGAATTAACCTGCTGCCACTGCAAAACAATGTCTATGAACAAATGCAAATGTCAAAGCTTGAACATGTAGTGTACCGCCTTATGCTCTTGTGATGGACAATGTATACATTGAGTGAGTTATTGATAGATGAGCCTTAAACAAGCATTCCATCTCTAGTACAGAACGATTAGAATATAATACTCTAAAATTGGTCGCAATTTCATTTAAAAAAAAGAAAGGAAGGAAGGAATATTCATTAAGGTTACCTTCTTATTTTAGTAATTTTCGAAATAAAAAAGAATAGATTTGAAACACACTTTTGTACATATAATTTTATTTTTAATATTATACTCGATGATGATGATGATGATGGGTGTCCTGTCCGAGGGCAGGTAGTTGGCCTGAAGGTCCCTGGGCAAGGTGAACCCATGGTTGTCTTGCCATTGCCTTCCCTGGGATGATGATGACGTTCTAAGGACGGCTCCTGCAGCTTAACGAAGGATCCGAACCACTTGTGTCCCCACCGGGAATCGCACTCGGAACTCCTTGATTGCAAGGCGACGAGTGGAGCCACTCATCCACCAGGGACACTATATTCTATTTTAACACGCAATAATTTAGTAAACGCTCCCATATTATTTAATTTTACTCCCTTCACTTTCTATTTATCACCCTACTGCCAAAGAACTTAATTGCAATCATTATCCCCCTCCTTTTATAGAAGCTCATATGATTTGTTTCCCGGTGGTTTTTTATTGTGTATTACCATAGAAATAACTATGCCAAATTTTATTCTGGTATCCAGAAAAGAAATATTTTTATTGAAATTTGTACCAAGCGACTGCACTATAAATATCCACAACCTTATCCTTTGCCCCAATACCTTTTTACAACGATAGCGCCAAATTTCACATTGCTTGATTAAAAATTCGTTTCTGGTGTCTCGCTGCTAAGTATACTTACCGTGAACTTTTTATGTGATTTTTAGAAGAGGGCAGCCCCATATTAGTCATTGACAAGAAGTGTCGGAGCATTAGGGTCTAATTCTGACTTTTGTGATTAACCTGACCTCACTGGCATTTCCAGAACAAAATTTGGAATCTTTTAAAGATCCACCATCTTATGCTACGCCTCCTGTGCCAACCCTAAGGCAGTGTGTTACCAAACTAACATTCCAGAGTTCAGAACGCATACCTTTTTACTAGAATTACATCAAATTTCACATTAATTGATGAAAAATGTATTCCCGTATGTCCCTGCTAAGGATATTTATGGTCATATTTGTGGTTTTTGTAGAGGTGCAATAGCCTCATATAAGTCACTGGCACATGCAAGGATCATCGGAATATATTATAGATTATGTGGTATTTATGTTTAATCTGATGCTCACTGGCATTTACACAACAAAATTTAGAACTTTTATAAAGATTCAGCATCTTAAGGTACGCCCCCCTCCGGTGGTGCGTTACCAAAATAACATTCCAGATTTTAAAGCCGCACCTTTCTACTACAATAACAACAAAATTTCATATTAATTGACAAAAAAAGAAAAAAAGTTTTTCCCCGTATATCCGGATAGGGGGCTGTAGCCCCATATAAGTTACTGGCACAAGCGAGGAGCAACAGAATATTAGTTCTGTGGCATTTGTGATTAATCTTACGCTTGTAGGCGTTCCTACGATAAAATTTTGGATTTCATTAACACTCCACCCACTACTTTTTATGACCCTTGCCCGCCAAACTATTACATATTAAATTATAAAATGATTCTATAGTCGTGTCAACCTCACAATAACAGCTAAGGAATGTCCAGTCAGTATTTTGAAGTTGAAAATAGAGTTGTTTAATATAAGCTTTTCTAAAATTATATGTGCAGATATTACTTTTTTTGTATATACCTAATAATTTGCTTAATTTTACTGTTATGGAAAATGCTGGGTGGTACACATCCTCCTTAACTAAAGGAAATATGTCCCTAGTGACTATTACGCTGTCTAAGTTCGAAAGTACTCAATCTAAAGTTTTTCCAAGATTATTCCTAATATTATTAAAAGATGCTTTATTGTACAAAGACATAAAATTATGCAAGCATTGATATTTGGCTGAGGTATTCAGAAAATTAAAATATGTGCCTGTGATTTCTGGTAAGTTAAAATCACCAAATAAGAGGATAGTGCAACTTGGCTGACATTTTGACTCTATACTTTGAAATACCTCTTCATTTTGCTCTACCTTTGAATTAGGTACAAACTATACAATACAAACATACATGGTCATTTTATCAGTTTGAAATCTTTGTTAATATACAATCTGTACTTATTTCAGAGCAGTCTATAGCAAATATTTATATTTTTTCAGCACAGCTAGTAACACTCCTCCTCCCCTTTGTTTCCCTGTTTCTTTTAGATTTCTAAACACTTAATATCTGTCATCAAAGAGTTCCGTGTCATAGTTGTCGCTTTTCAGTCAGGTTTCACTTATTCCAATTATATCGTAGTTTGATGACAAGCTATTACAATAGAAATTGTACGTTTTGGACCTCACAACTCTTGCATTTTAATAAAAGATATTTAGGAGTGTGTTGATGTCTTTCCTTGGTATTTTCAACTTTCACTTCTTGCAAGTGACCAGATATTTCATGCTTCACTTCCTTACCTTTGCTTAAGACCTCTCTTTGTCAGGGTATCACCTTCCCCCCTCGGCCTCTCGTAACTGTCAATCTTGTGTTTCTCCTGCATATTTGAGGAAATGACGCATCATCACCTGTCCTTGAACGATGATCCATTTGCATTGTTTCCAACTCACTTGAACCACTGTGTGAAGAAAGTTCACTCTGATCACACACATCACTAACACTTTCGAGCTCTTCTAGCACAAATGGTTTATTATCAATGTACACTTTATCAAATCTTAAGAAAGCGCGCTTACCTTCTTCTTTGGCTTTTTACATGTGCACCATCAGCTTCTTTCTCACTTCACGAACACGCGCGGAAAAGTCCTCAAATATTATAGTGGGAGTCCCTTTTGCCTTATACGCACTTCTTAAAGTTTCTAACTTCCGTTTATATGACAGAAATTTCACAATAATGGGCCTATTCCTGCCTCTGCCTAGTCTATGCGCTCGCTCAATATCTTGTTCCGAAAGTTCAATTCCGGGGCGTTGTTGAACAAACTGTCTTACTGCATTCTCACAATCCTCCCAAGTCTCATATTGTTCTTCCCTTGCAAGTTTGCAAAAATTAGATTGTTCCGTCGCGAAAAATTCTCAAGCCTATCTATTGTATTTCGATTCATTACAATTTCTGCCCTAAGTCTTTTATTCTCCTCTTTCACCTCTCTTAACTCACTCAGCACACCTTCTAACCGTTTACAAAATTCAGCTTTATTCTCGCACAGGTCATTCATCTTCCTTTCCATTGTCTCCAATTTTACGAACACATCCTCCAGGGTTAATCTCTAAACCAGCTATGACTAGCAGAATTGAGATAACTACTCCTACAAAGAATAAATTAACGTTACTTCGGAAATGTATGCTATGGGGATGGCAACACTTCACACGAAACCTCGCGTTGAAGACTCCAACACTAATTCTAAAATATTCAAGCGACACCCATGATTTCACGCTTCACCGATTCATGGAGCACCTACAAACACCTCTTACTTCAGCGACAGGGGAATTTAAGGGGATGAGTCAGGGGCCAGCCCCGTAACCAGCCCAAAAACTTAGGGGGGGCCCGGCTGAAGTTAGGGGGGCCCGATCCAACCATATGATAGTTCATCACCATATTATAGTTCTTTTGCAAGGATACAGTAAAACTTTTAGGGGGCCAGCAAAAATTTAGGGGGGGGGCGGACCCCCTAGACACACTTGGATACGGGCCTGTCAGGGGCGTATCCAGGGCGGTGTTCTGGGAGAGGCGGTGGGTTCTAATACTGCTACTTAGAGCTATTTTTAAGAGCTCCAAATTCTGGGATGGGTTTTATTTATATATAAAATAAGAAAGTTTGCACTTCTGGGGGGGGGCGATCACAACGATCACTCCTCCCCCTGGATCCGCTCCTGGAACGAGTAGAACACCAGAATTCAATAGCAAATTTCGACTAGATAGAATCTGTAATATTTTCCATAATTATTTTTAATGACAATAGATAGTTTTGCTCAGCAAATAATTAGTGTTTATGTACTTAGAACCATCACATAAGCGAATGGAAATATTCTGCGTAATCACTTACCTGTGAAGTTTTTTTTTAGAGCTATACAAATAATTAGTGAAAATGTCCATAGTAATGTTAAAACTATTCTTCTGATAGTTGGATAAACTATTCTTCTGGTGGTCGTTAGATGGGAGCACAAATAACTTCTTTAATAATCTTCAATATTTTAAACCAGTGAAAAAAAGTATAACGTTGTTTTACGAAGTTGGAGGGAAAATATTTTTGTTCTTGACAAAAGACCCACACTTTTAAAATAATGTGAAAATTGTTCACAGTTTACACTAAGTATAACGGGGCTCGCTAGAACTATTTGTACAAAAGGGTATATATATATGTTTATAAACGTTACACGACATTAGTAATTAATACAATAATTCAGCCTTTTGTTGAGGAATACGGTTCGTGTTCCTTACTCAATGACTCTTTTTCAACAAACTCATACTTGTCGTTTAGCAAGATATACAATGTTACATTCTGCAAATCCCTTACAAGGGTCTGCCTTATCACCTTTGCTTCATCTTCTATATTTAGCAGATATGCCACCATTGCCGCCAAACACACACATTTTTTAGTATGCAGACGACACTGCATTTCTTACATTAGGACGGACTATTCATCGTATAAGTACTGAAATTAATGCAGCAATTCAAACTTTTCTCACCTGGTGTACGAAGTGGCGTCTGAAACTCAACCCAGATAAAACACAAGCAATAGTCTTTCTCCCGCAAAAACGCAGATCACGGGTACATCGAAATCCTTCACTACTGAATATCCAAGCGGATAACATGTGGGTTCATCCAGCTAAACATGTAACATATCCGAGAAATATTTTTGACCACCACCTCACTTGGCGCCCTCACCTTCAGAATGTAATACAGAAAGCGTATAATAGGATTAATTTCCTCAAACGCCTCACGGGTACTACTTGGGGACCACGAGCTAATACCGTTCTTAACACCTACAAAGTATTCTTACGACCAGTCCTGACCTACGGATTCACTGCATGGATAACCGCACTCCAGCGTCATTATGAAAAACTGAAAATACTAGAACGACATGCCATACGAATGGCCTACAGAATAAAACTTCCTAGTCCTACTCAAGATATATACGAAATTATGCCTTTTCCACATCTTCTGTTCCATCTTGAGCTTTACGGATGAAGTATATTACTAACCCGGCACCCCTTACTTCTCCTCACAATGCAAACAGATATCCCATTCAATCCACCTCGCAAACTACTGGATACACCTTTGTCGCTACTCTTTGCACTTTACCGCTATACCCTACCTCCAGATCATCCGGATTTAGACGCAGTGGCAGCTTTTTCATCATCCCTCGTTCCTCATTACATAGCACCTTCATTCTCTGCACAATAAGAACCTCATATCTTACCAGGGCACCGTTTGTCTTCACCACGTCCAAAGTTGAACAGAACATAACATTCATCTGTTACACTATCACGTATGTGTTGGGTTGTGACAGTACACTTCATGTTACTCTTTTCATTTACTTCTCCCATTTTTCTTTCTTTTTCTTTTTTTCTTTTTTTCTTTTTTTTTTTTACAATGATCAAATAAAATAGAACCTGAATAAAATGATGATTAAATCCCATTTAATGAAAATAAAATAGAACATCCTGCTCCTACTTTACGAACATCTCATAGCCCATCAAATTATAACTGAGCTCCAATGAATTATTTGCATAATCTCTTACCACACAGAAGGCGCAACCTTCTAACGGCTGCTGGCTTTTCGCTGGCATAGGAAAGAAAAAAAAACACGATTCCACTAATAAATACAATAATAGAGCTTCTTCTTGAGGAACACGTTACATGTTTCTTACCAGTGTTGCCAGAGCTACTGATTTTGCACTAGTGATGGGAATTCTGATTCCTTTCTGGTATTCGATTCCTTTGCATTCGTTGAGTGAAAGCAGGCACGTAGCCAGGATTTCGTAATAGGGGGGGTCCGAGACATGAAATACTGTGGTTCACACCAGAGTTCGATTATTCTAAACTAATTTACTAGTAACATATATTGGTTCGTTTAGTCAGGATTTCGTGATGAGGGGGGGGGGTATGATATGAAATATTGTGGTTATCACACCAGGGGCCTGATCAATTTAAACATTTTACTAGCAACATATATTGGTATGTAAAGACTTTAAAATTATGACATGTTAGTAAGGGCGCCTATTTCTCTGTAAATTTGGGGGGGTTCATCCAGATGCAGAAGGGATATATGAAGATTTTAGGACAAATTGCATTCAAATTATGTCAATACATTGTATATTCATAAATACAACAAGGGGGCCCACATGACCTTTGGGGGGCCGGCCCCCCTCGGCCCCCCAGGATCGGCGCCCATGCATGTTAGTAAGTATTTTAGTAACAAACTATGAAGAAATCTCGAATAAAAGAAAAAAATTTTAAAAATTTTACAATATCTACCTTCCTTCTTTTGTTCATCCAAATATAACAGTTTTCCTTTCATTATTCTCTCAACTATTTAAAAAAGTTAAAAAAGTATGTATCCAATAATGTCTTGTAAAATATTTTATAATATCTGCGTTCCTTTCTCTGTTGAATCAAATGTTAACAGAACTTGCTTTCCACATAACTTTTTTTTGTTTTATTATTCCGTCAATTACTGTCTGTTCCAAATGACAAGTTAAAGGAGCAGTAGAAAACCTTTTCTGAAATAACATGTCTGATACTGCAAGGATGCGATGACGAAAAATTATTTTTATTTTTAGCTTTATTTTTATCTTTATATTTTATCTTTATTTTTAACGCTGATTCTTCCTATTTCTTGTTTCTTTTTGTTTCGTTCTTCCTTAATTTTTTTATTTCTGGTCTCGAAGGGGGGGTCCGGACCCCCCGGACCCACCCCTTGGCTACATGCCTGGTGAAAGGAATCATAAAAAGTAACGACTACTTTCGTTACTTTGATTACAAGGACTCATATGTCCCTGTGAATCCCTGTACTCAGTTGCCTTTTGGTTTCTTTCCCTCAGTTCTGATTACCCGTACTCAAACACGTCTTCAAAAGCTTGTTCATCGTTTTCGTCAATGTATTGTTTGGCTTCGTAGTAGTTCGTATATCTTTGGCAACATACTATTCATAAAGCAATCAAGTATAATTCTGCTTCGGGTGAGTGAAAGGGAGAAAAGGAAAGAATATTTTTAGGCAACTGACTTTTAAAAGAAAATAGACCTCCTGTTTCATCCTCTTTAGAGGGAGTGACACCTGCGAGCGGAGGAAAATAGATGTTTTCTTTCTTCCTTCCTTAATGAACACCCAACGTAGAACTGCCATAAGTTTGATACTACTATTGTGAATAACTGCGGGGTGGCTAAATAAGACAAAGAATGAAGGGCTGTGTTTCACTGTATTTTAATATACCGTACTTTTTTTAAATAATATTGTTGGTTATTTACATGAATTTGAAGTGAATTAACATAATATCCTTCGAAAGTAAGAAAATATCGGGAAAATAGAATGAAATTTGAGATAAAAACTGTGGAACGCAAAACTTTCTGGCCTCCACTACAAATCAAGCCTTTACAAACAACAGCTACAAGCAGTGTGCGGACTGCTTGAAGAATACCGGGCACCCCCGGAAAAATTAAATTCTTTCGTCACTAAATAGAACTTGGGTTCTGTTCTTCCTAAATAAATTAATTCGCATAAAATTACTGACTACAAGTGACAAATTCGAAAAGGTTCAAAAATTTAAAGTACCGGTACTTTCTGCGCAAGAATTGTAAGAGTGGTCTCGCATAGAGTAGTCGCTAACACTCTCTCGCCTTTGGTGCGAGGGGTCCCGCGTTCTATTCCCGGTGGGGACACTCGGTCGAAAAAATGTAAAATCTTTCTGAGGCCAGCCATCCTGATCGGATTTTCCTGGGTTTTCCTCATTCACACCAGACAAATGCTGGGAGGGTATCTAATATATAGGTCCTAGGCCGCTTCCTTCCTTCTCTTTCGCCCGGTTAGCCGAGGACGTCATCTATAATACGTGACGGGCTGACGTAGCCATCTATGCTGAAAGCCCAGAAACCTAATTCCTAATCCTATAATCCTAAGGATGAAATAGAATCTTTGAGAGACGGTAATACGTTGAATCTCATGACATTTTAACATATTTTTTTTTCTTTTGTGTGTTAGTTTGTCAAGAATGAAAGCAAATACTGGAATGTGAATAACCATAAACATAGATAATGGTGTTATGCACCATAAAAGATGCAGAAAAGTAACCATTAGCTTTGATATCTGTAGACATTTGCAGTGTTAAAACAAATTACGATTCAAAAAATGTTTTCCTTTTTTTTAAAAAAAAGGAAATTTGAGGGAAAATGTAACGAAAATCCCTCTGTCACGGGAAAACTAAGAGGATTATGGAGAAAAACTGATTGCAGATTCAAATTCTACGTGTAAAGTTCTATTAGTGTCAGGTATTTTCTTCCGTGTGCCAGAGAAAAAGTATTTTTTTGTCAACTAGAGTTATTAATCGTAGGTGATTTTTGAAATTCAAAGAATAAGTGTTTTTCCTGCACTTAAATTTTCATTTTAAAGAAAAAAATCTTTTTTCCTTTTCAATACATAATTTCACAAATACTACAAAAGTGATATTGTGAACTTTTCAGACGCGATTTACAAATATTGTTGAATACTTGTAAGCTTACACGTACGAAATCTTATATTAAAATAAATTACAACATTTTGGTTTCCTTTTTCCTCGCATGCATATTTCAAGCGTACGTTTTGATTATTTTCCATTCTAATGAGGTGTATAATGGGTAGGTTTTGGTGCAGGTTGTCCCGGGATACAGGGCTGCAGAAAATTGATCCCAATCGGCACTCGAGCTCAGTACATTACATTTAGCGAAAAGTTATAAAACTCCGTTTATAGATCCAAAAGTCCCATTTTGCTTTATAATTTTCCACGTTATATTATTTACAAGTTATAGTAATAGTAATAAAAATATAAAATGATACTATTTGAGCTATCCTGTATATAAAATAGTTTGAAATTATTTCCTTAATCAGAAACAATTATATTTTGTTAACAGAAATGTAGAGTCTCCATCACGCCTTTGTCCCAGTAACTGTACTGAACCTAACGGTAGTAGAGAATCTTCGTTCTGCACACATTTTGTGTGGAATGCCTTGGAAGATGATTGCTCCTCTTTTGGTATTTTTCTTTCTTTCTTTCATTATTTTATTTACCGGTTTCGTTTACCAAAGCTTCTTTATATTCTCTTTGTTCGTGTGCTCCTGAGAGTCAAAAAGTCTGAAGAGAAACTTTTTGATCAACACCAAATCTTGTCGGGATGAAGAGGATCAAAAGTTGGAAACATGTAATTTTCAATTTTAGCGTTCTTTTCAGTGCCGATGCTATATGAGACGTGGACCTTGCAACGTTTTAATTTATTCCGTTTTTCTTTTTACTTCATTAATGTCACATATGTTTCCTGGTTCATTTCATACACTACAATTGACTAAATGATTTAATTTTAAGAGATTTAAATAAAAAGTATTTTTATTACTAAAGATAACGAATATATTTTAACAACTACAACAATTCCTTTATATATTAGCTATTATTTGTTCTTTTTTACGTATATCATATCCTTTTTCTTTTTTTTAAACTAGTGCTCATTTTCAGACACTTTTTACTTCGTTCGTGTTCTATAAATGACTTCCGAATAAAGCGAATTACAAAATTTATACTTAAAACATAATTTCGTAAAGAACCATGGATTTAATTTCAAACACGTCATATACTAAATTGATTGTTACATGTTACTTACATTTAGATCAAACCTCGTGTAACATCAGTTTACAATAAGTTACAAGAAAAATATATTACATTTTACAAAACGTATTTGATCTCATGTGTTATAACAAAATAAATACACTTTTTACATATAAGAGTTATTAATATAACACATTTTATTATTTCTTTATTATTCTCATTCTGTCAATACACTATTAAGTTATAGGGCCTATACCTTCGCACAAGATAAAGTACGTGTGTATTAATAATGACAAATATATGGAGTTTATTGGAGACAAATATATACAATTTGAGGGATATTAAGATGTTTCGACTTAATTAGTTGACGAAATAAATCACATAGCACGTACTTGTTCATTATCATAATTATAGATTAATATATGAGAATAATAATATTCGGAAACAAAAGATGACTACAACCATCACTCCTTTCCCAAATAGGAAAGCGAACATTGTGGTTGCATTTTAGTATCATACACCGACGCTTTGTTCAGATATTAATTCTGTTGTTTAATTATCTACAGTGAGCTCCAAAGTAAATACTAAAGACTGTAAACAGGTATCATATTGTATGAAAAAATGTCTGCCTTCCTTCCAAAACAAAAATATTTGCCTTGATATGACAGAAAATAATGTTAAATTCTTTTTGTAGTATTAAGTATTTAAAGCTTATTCAAAATGTCACTTGTTCTTCCATCTAACGACGATATATTAACTATTTGAAGAAATGTTCTCATGTCACAATTTCTCTTTGCAGCAGTAATTCATGTAGTCAGGGTGCCAAACGGAAGAAACACGGGTAACCTTTGTTTGTGGTATGGCAAAGGTTTTATGATTGGATTTGATAGTTTAGTATGTGTGGATTTCGAAACCGCTTGATGCCAGTTTGTCACCCGTGGCTAAATTAGCATATTGTAAATGTAAAACGATTTCTGTAAATAAGGTATCATTTTCTGTTTCTTCGGATCAAGGAACTCAAAAATGACTCCATTTCTTAAACGAAGCTAGAGAAATCTAAATATTCAAGATGGCTTCCAATAACTAACTAACAAACTGACTAACTCTATGGCCTACGGAACCCGGAGGTTCAATGCCGCATTCACAAAAGCTCTCCACTGACTTGTATCCTTAGCTAATTGCACCCAGTTTCTACTTTGTATGCCAACCTCTGCGAGATCCATCTTAATATTGTCCTCCCATCTGCGCCTAGGTCTTCCTAATGGTCGTTTTCCGATTGGTATTCCAGTCAAGACTTTGAAAGCGTTTCTACTTTCTTCTATTCTAGCTAAATGACCCGGCCACCTAAGTCTCCTACACTTGACGACGCTTACAATGTTGGGTAAGCAGTATAAATTATGTAGTTCCTCGTTATAAAGATTCCGCCATTCCCCATTCCCATTCCTCTTGGGTCCGAATATTCGTCGCAGAATCTTGTTCTCAAATACTTTCAGTCTATTTTCTTCCCTCAAAAAAGCGACCATGTTTCGCAGCCATACAGAACAACAGGTATGATTATCGTTTTGTATATTTTAAGCTTCAGATTCCTCGACAGAATTCTCGACGAGAAGAGATTTTGAACCGAATAGTAACACTAATTCCCTGCTTTCAGTCGACATTTAATTTCTTCGTGAATATGATTTTTCTCTGTTAATATTGATCCCAGATATTTGAAACTATCCACTTTATCAAAAGTATTGATTAATATTTTAACGCATCCATAATTTGCTATATTACGGTCCCGACGCACTTCCATATATTTAGTTTTCTCTACATTTACTTCTAAACCCATGTCCCTAAAAGCGTTTAATAACAGCTCTGCATTTCTTTCTATTGTTCTCATATCATCCTCTATTAAATTTATATCATCAGCGTACGCATAACCTGGTGAACACCGTTCAACTCTAGGCCCTGGTTACTATCTTTGATTTTCCTTATAGCGTATTCCAGAACAAAATTGAATAATAATGTCGACAACGCATCTCCTTGTTTCAGATCATCATCGACGTGAAAGCTCGTGGACAAAAATTTTCCTACTCGGACTTTACTTTGGGATTCATTTAAACATATAGTAATTAATCTAATTAGCTTTCTCGGAATTCCAGGTTATGGAAGAACGTTGTATAATGTTTCTCTCCTAACAGAGTCGTACACCTTTCTAAAATCAATAAGTAGTTGATGTATCGGGATATTGCATCCCCACTTTTTTTCGAGTATTTGGCGAATGGTAAATATTTGGTCGATAGTTGATCGATTTCGTCTAAACCCGCACTGATAATCTCCAATAATTTCATCTGCGTATGGGGTCAATCTTGCTAATGGAAAATTTGAAAGGATTTTATAAGATGCTGACCCAGGAGAAATGCCTCGATAATTATTACAGTCAGTTTTGTCGCCTTTCTTGTGAATTGGAACAATGTTTGATTCTTTCCAATCTTGTAGCCATTCTTCCTTGTTCCAGATAAGGATAATGTACCTTGTTCCACAATTTTAGCCTCCATCTAAAATTAACTCAGCCGTAATTTTATCTACACCCGGATATTTGTGTTTCTTTAATTTCTTTATAGCGGTTTCTAGTTCTATTCGCTTGGGTTCTGGAATATACGGTTCTGCGGTGTGTATCTCCTTTCTCCACGCATACTAGTTTTTGGTTGTGTGTTAAGCAATCGTCAAAGAAATCTTTCCATCTATTTAAGATGTTATCCATATCAGTGAAAACTGTACCGTCAGATTTCTTTAATATATAAGCACGAGGTTGATAGCCTTTCTTAAATTCGCTGATCCCCTTATACATGTCCCGGATGTTTTTATTTTTACTATTATCTTCAAGTTCCTTAATTTTAGCTTTCAAAAAATCGCGTTTCTTTGTTCTAAAAGTTTTGGAAGTTTCCCGCTTGATATCTGCGAAATTTTGTGTAGTTATTTCATTCGGCGTAATTTTGTCTGTTTTCTCTTCTCTGCTACTTTAATGCATTCCTGGTCGAACCGTGGTTTGTTCCTACGTATTTCCGCGTGTCCCAATTTTTCTTTTGCTGAAATTTTAACGCTATCTCTAATTTCAATCCAAGTATCTTGAATACTATCGCACTCCGAATCTTCTAAAAGCGAGAATCTATTCGAAACTTCAATCTGGTATTCATCTCTTACCTGGCTCTCTTCTAATTTCTTTAAATTAAATTTCTCCGTTTTCGGACACAGAATATTACCTTTATTCAACGATAATCTCTCTCGTATTATCGCTGCTACGAGGTAGTGATCAGTGTCACAATCAGCCCCTCTAAACGACCGACATCAATTATTCTAGATTGCCTTCTTCTATCTACTAAAACGTGATCAATTTGATTATGTGTTTTTCCGTCTGGTGATGTCCTATTACTACCCTTTGTCTTCATACTTTGGGGTCTGGATATGTTGCTACAACTGCAAGGCGTGGTGTCATACGCAATGTGCCGAAGAAGAACAAAGGAAAATGTTTACTTGTGGAGTTTTCACAGCAATCCAACAACGGCATGAAAGAAAAGTTCCAAGTTAGAAGTTTACTGTTTTCTGTTATGTAAACTGAAGTTTTCTTTTTTGTACTCTTTTCGTATACAATAGGCTAGGACTATAAACAAGGGTTATTTAACGATTTTTTTTGATTAAAAGAGAGCATTCGTGTTATTATTAACAGACCGTTCAAGAATGTTTAGTTTTGATGTGATTATTGTTACAAGAAGAAGGTATTAAAGACTCCTTATTTGTGTTGTGTTTTCTTAAAATACGTTGAAGAGAAACTTGTTGCTTCTTATATATAGACTAAGTATATGACTTTATGAGTATGTAAATCTATCGCTTACATCATCTACATTTCTGAAATATTATGTATACGAATTGTTTTCTATGTTTTAGTACGACTTTACAATTGTATGTGGTTTAATTCACTTAATACATGTGGCCCTATTCACCGTACGAACGGCCCTATTCACCCAGATATGTTAGGATCATCAGGGCCATTCGAGTATATGAGTATATATATATATTTGTAGCATTATACAATTTTTGAAAACATTAAATGAAATCCTTTAGTTTTACGTCCCGCGGTTATACCGGTTAGGGTAAAGGAGACGGTGATGGTGAGAAATGAATGAAATGGTTGAATGAAGAAAGTGGGAGGAAACGAAAGAACTCCGAGAAAACGCACGAACACGATTTTGTCCAACACAAAGTCCACACGGCGCGAGCTGGGATCGAGCCAGGCAACACAAGCAACTGAGGTGAACGCTCAACTACTGAGCCACCGCGCCCCCCTTATACAAATTTTGAAGAAAAAAATAAATTATGTTAACTTTGAAGTAGAGATATGGTATATTATAATTTTGTAAAAAAGTTCTTTATAGCAGTACAAGTCAATTTTCTTGAAAGTGACTATATTCACCCCAATCCACCCTACGAATGAAGGTGAAGGCCAAAATTCGTGGCACCATCCAGCTGTTGAATGAAAATGAAAACTAAAAACATAAAGTAAAATCTGAACAGTTCAGCGCCTCTTTCGAAATTTACAAATATTTGATTGTCAAGAAAATGAAATGAAATGAAATCTTTGAGATTTACGTCCCATGGCAATGCCGGCTAGACTAAAGGAGACGGTGAAGAAGAGAAATGAATGAAATGGTGGGATGAAGAAAGTGGTTGGAAACGGGAAAACTCCGAGGAAACCCCCACACACGGTGTTTGTTCACCACAAAGTTCACTTGGCGGGAGCTGGGATTGAATGTGTGACCCCAAGCACCAGAGGTGAACGCTCTATCACTGAACCGCCGCGTGGCTATGGAGACTAGATTGAACTCTCGAGCTCTGAGGAAGGCATCAGTTGCGGCTCACAGCAAACCTCTTTGCGTGGCTATGTAGACTGGATCGGACACAGAACCTTTATATTGCGGGAGTATGGCCGTTATAGCTGCTACACATTACTGGCGTCTCTTTATGCTGAATCATTAAGTCCAGACCTCGCTTTAGACGTTCAATCTTATCTATTCCGAAGTCTCGAGGCATTGAACGTAGTGGAGGAAAATTAAGTCTTCTCAATGATCGATTTGTGATGCCTGTTAACCAAGAACTCGTCGGAGAACCTGCAGCATCCTTGCTTGACCGTCAAAGAACAATCCCCATAACCTCAAAACCCGAAGTTTAAATACTTGTTTGCTGTTCTTGATTTTCAGTTCACAAGCTACTTTCTATGACTACATTATACTTGGGAAGTTTGTTTTCAGTTTATGTTCCGTGTCTTAATACAGCCACGAAAGCTTTCCCAATGGATTGTTGTTTTCTTATAGGGAAATACTTTGTTTAATTTTGGAATTAAAAGTTTTTATAAATTTTTCATTCTCCCAGTAATTTATCTTACTAATCCTAAGTGACCATTACATATGCATGAAGCATGTGTGTAAATAATCCCTGGTTTTATACCTTCTACCGTAATTAATGTTAGCCGTCTAATGGAAGAGTTCCCATACGTGCAATGTTTACCTTTTCTTAAATGACTTGTGGTGCTTTTGAAACACTGCTCCAGTTACACAGGAAAAGAAAGAATTGACTCGCACGAAGCACTTGGTTGCATTTCCAGGCAGCAAGGACTTACTGTAGCAGCAAACACCGAAGAGTTCCAAAAGGGTTCAACTGTTCTGCAAAATTTGTCTCAAGGACAGAAGTCAAGTGTATTTAATACACACACACACACGCACATATTCCATGATGCAACTGAAAAGATATTTCCGTCTTTGTTTCTACAGACAGCTACAACAGAAAGGATTTAATAGTAGTGTACACTCACGATCAAATATTGATGCATCTACATATTGTTTCATCATAACTTACAAACGAATTAACCAGTAGTTTGGATCAGCTTTTGTCACTTTTCACAAGAGGGCTCCACTTTCATTAGTTAGGATGTTCTAGAGACCACCACATTTTGATCCTTTTCAAAGGCAAATATATATCACACAAGTAGAACTTATAATAGTGTGATATTCGTACCTAATACGTCACTTACTCCATATGATAACCCTTAAACGGAAGCGAAATTTTATTTATTTATGGAAATAAATAGCTAGAGCAATTGTCTCGGCCTGGTTTGTTTTGGCGGTCAATCCGTTAGCATCCTAACGAGTAACGACGACTTCCATCCGTCCGTTAGCACACACGATAACCTTGAACCAATGCGATTTTTGAATTCTGCCTTTTTGTATGATTATCTAGGCCGAATTGATAAACAGAACCAATCTGCTAGCAACTTAAGAGGTACCGTTGACTTACAAGTACGTACGTCCGTTATACCACATAATAACCTTTAAAGGGAACAGAATTTTTCAATTAAGTTCTTTTTTTTTTTAATAAATAACTTAGATTATTATCTCGACCGAGTGCTTTATTGGAGTCAAACCATTAATGTTTTGAAAGGTACCGGTAGCTATGCGTATCCAGGTTTCTAGGATTGAAACAGAGGTAGTAGAAGTTACACTTCTCGCCATTAAATGACGGCAAACATCGTCTCGTGACTGACATCTGTTGGACAAAATTAAAGTTGAGTTGATTTTGAGTTTAACCTCCAGTTTAGCAGCGGCTATATGAGACGTGGACCTACTGATTAACGTGGAATCCGAACCACATGAGCTGCCACCAGGAATTGAACCCAGGTCTTGGAGAAAATTGCAGCTTGTAGTGCATGACTCTTGTTAGTCGCGATCAGAGCATATTTTATTTTTAAAATAATATTAGTTGAAACCCATTTAATTTGCTATTGGTATTATTAAAAGAACATACATATTTTTAAATAACAGAGCAGACAATTATGTATTTTATAATAATACATCTACGGACTGTTTGTGGTTTGCCGAAATTAGTTTGAGAAACACTTATTTATGCTATTGTATATGGCATTATTTACCTGTGCCGAAAAAAATGAATTAAAATCGACCCACTCATCCAAAATTACTAAAAAACAGAAATATGCCAGGCCGGTGGCCGAGCTTTTTTCATTCACTGATCTGATGAAAAATTGAGATATATAGCTCGTTCTTTGCCAGGGTTAATAAAATAGTAGATACTTTAACATCCTGTAGAATATTAATTGTTGGTGATTTTAATATTCCAACTATAATAGATTCAAGTTATATCTTATTACTCGGGGATTCAATATGTAAAACCTTTCAAATTTCTTGGCATTACACGATCTTCGCTCTATAAATGATGTAAAAAACAAAGATGATAAAACTCTTGATCTGGTTTTAACAAATATGAGTGAATCATGTAATGTATATACAAGCGATAATTCTATGGTATTTGCTGATATATTACATCCACCACTACAGCTTGATTTACAAATTAAAAATATGAGGCGGATTAAATTGAATGATAATATGTTAAAATACAATTATAGAAAAGCAGATTTTTATAATTTTTATAAAGATTTGCAAAAAGAAAGTTGGGGTGAATTATACACTTATAAAGAACCAAATGGTGCAATAAAATATTTTTATGAAATAATGTTTGATTATATCGATAGTCATGTACCGAAAGTGAAAAGCCATAAAAAGAATTTGTACCCGGTTTGGTTTACTTCTGAGATTATAAGTCTTTTGAAACATAAAGAATATTATAGGAAACGCAAACAACATTCACAGTATAACTTGGAAAGATTTTTAGACCTGCGCAGGAAATCTAAGAAGATGATTAAAAAAGCTTATTCTTTATACATTCAAAATATAGGGAATAATATTAATAGAGACACAAAACACTTCTGGAGTTTCATAAAAAATAAGAAAAGATGTTTACAAAATCCATCTACTATGTTATATAAGGGTGAGTTATTAAAAACAAATAAAAATATTGTTGAGGGTTTCACTCAATATTTTCATAGTGTGTATGATGAAAGATCTTCATTCTACAAATGGAGCACCTCGAATATTCCTTTAATACCTCACTGCCTGGTTATAGAAAAAGTGAGTGAGGAAGAATGTAAGGAAGCAATAAAGAAAACTCGATCAACAAGATCCAGTGGTCCAGATAATTTACCATCATATATTTTTAAGGGTTGTGTAGATGTTTTGGTAACTCCTCTTTGCTATATTTATAATCTCATTTTGGTTACTGGGTGTTTTCCTGAATGTTGGAAAATTAGTAAAGTGACTCCGATTTATAAATCTGGGAATCCAAAAGATATTACAAACTATAGGCCTATTTCATTAATATCGATGCCGTCTAAAATATTTGAACACATATTGTACAGTAAGATATTTAATCATGTAAAATCATACATAGTAGAGTGTCAACATGGTTTCTTACCGGGGAGATCCACTACTACGAATCTAACTAACCTTACGCAGTTTATTTTGGACTCCTTGAACGGAAACAGTTGTTCTATTGATGTAATATATACCGACTTTGCGAAGGCATTTGACAAATTAAATCATAATATATTGCTTAACAAATTAGCAAATTTGAGCTTATCAGAAGCGTTATTAATTCTAATTAAATCCTATTTAAGAGAACGTGTACAGTTTGTTACTTATAATGGGCTGAGTTCAGATAGATACGTGATTCATTCAGGAATACCTCAAGGGTCTAAACTGGGTCCACTCTTTTTCCTTTTGTTTATTAATGACTTGCTTGGCGTTATAAAATATTCCAAATGTCTGTTGTACGCGGATGACTTAAAAATATTTCGGGCAATAAATAATATTGTGGCAGTACCCGACTTTTATCAGAATTTCATGTATAATAATTTTATTTTATTGATCAATTTTTATTTATTTTATGGATATCGGGTTTTATAAAATAATGAGGTAAAGGTAAACAACTGTTAAGAATCGAGATTAACGCAAGCTGATGCAAATGTATTATTTAATTGTCAGCAAGATTCAGTAAACAAAAATGCACAATGGAGAGTCTGCGAATGCAGGAAGACAATGTATGTAATGCGTTAACTCCTACATAAACGACATTCTGTAAATCATGAAAAGTAATTGTAATCTGTTTGTGAACATTTCACACATTCACGGATATGAGGAAATTGCCTAGAATCGGGAAATCGGAGTGTGTCGAGTGTTGCAGTTTTTGAGTCTTGACACGAGGAAAGAATTTGTTTTTCCAAATGAAAGGAGGTCACACGTGCCGAACAGCCGACGACGCCAGAGAATTCCAGAACGGAGGAGTTGAACAAAACCAAGAGACAGGAGGTCTTCGGGAGAGAAAGTGAGAGATAGAGAACCAAGAGAGTGTCAGGTAGATAACCAGGAGTTCGAGACAGAGGAGTTCGAGTCAGAGAACCGTGTGTTCGATGGATATAGAAAACCGTGAGTTCTATTGAAAGAGAAGTCATCGCGATCTGGATGGAAGCATCAGCTTTTAGAGGAGCTCCAGTATTTTATTAAAGAAGTTTTACGATTCATCTAGAGCATTGGGAGTGAGACCAGACTCAATGCTAAGCAACAACGCCTGTCCATAGAGGTATCAACTTGGCGATACTGGATTCAACTCGTCAACACCGAGGTCATCAGCGAACGTCATCTGGAAGAGAACTGAAAGGTACGTGTTTCTCCTATTCAGGATTCAATTGCTCAATGCTCGATAGGCGATACTCGTCTGGCAAAGTTTCCGAATATCCGTAATAAAATTCACAACATCTACATTCATTACATTTTACTGAATAAGAAATACAGTTGTTATCTAGTCATTGAAGTCAATGTTTTATTACTAGAACTCAATCCTCAATTGGTATGTGTTAAATTTATAAACCTCTCGCATATGAATTTGAGAACTTGCCCACTCATTCTAGATGGTGAGTGAAGGCGCTCAGCTCAATTCAATTTTGCATCCCCAAATTAGGCACGAAGTGAGCTGGGTTGTCAATATGGAAGACGCAAAGAAATTGCAACAGGATCTTAACAGTTGTTACAAATGGAGTATTGATAATAAATTACAATTTAACGTTAAAAATGTTCTATTATTACTTTTTCACGACAGGGTAAACCAGCTCAATATAATTATAAAATTTACAATGAAATATTACAAAGATCAACACAAATTAAGGATTTGGGTGTTACTTTAGATACAAAATTAAAATTTAATCTACATATTGATAGAATTGTTAATGAATCCTATAAAGCTTTAGGATTCATAATTAGAAATTCAAAGGAATTAAACAATGCAGAAGTGTTAGTTAAATTATTTAATTCATTAGTCAGAAGTAAATTAGAGTACGCTTCATTAGTATGGTCCCCCTGTTATGATAAATAAGGAAAATTGAATCAATACAAAAAAGATTTTTAAGGTATTTATGGTACAAGAGATTCAAAATCTCTGCGTATGATATGAAAGTTAACTATAGTGCTATTCTAAGGGAATTTAATTGTACGTCTCTGGTGAAAAGGAGGTAAATAATGCAACATGTTTATCTGTTTAAAATTATTAATGGTATTATAGTTAATCAAGATTTTCTGGAAATGTTAAAATATAGCACTAGTAGATCTTTAAGAGTACGATTACCATTTGTTATACCTAAATCTAAAACAACCCCCCATAAAAATTCACCACTTGTGAGACTTTGTAAGAATCATAATGATATTATAAAATCTGGAATAATCGTGGATTTTACGATGTCTTTGGAAAAGTACATAAAATTGATTCAATTGTTTTTGAACCCTGCTTATGTAATGCAATGATTATGTTATTACATTCAAACAAGAGAAAAGTAGCCTGCATGAATGTTGCTATTTTAGACTTTTTTCTTTTTTTCTGTTCTTTTTCTAATATTTATTTTAATCTAATAGATTATTTAGCAATTTCACAATTGTATATTGAATTTGTATTCACCTGTTGTAATTGGAGCAATTGGCTCTGAAATAGGTGTGTGTTAAATAAATAAATAAATAAATAAACTGTGACATAAAAACGAATTTAACTTTGAAATCATAATATAGTAATAGAATACAATTTTCTTTGTGATTGTACATAAATTCCCGGAAAGATTCCCATTTTGGGAATCTTTGAGCGAATTTACCCATCACTAGCTCCACTCCACCAAGAACGTGCTCGACGAACCTCACTTCAGTGGGAGAGCGCTACAGTAAACGCATTGCGGAGTAT
The DNA here is from genome assembly GCF_964235325.1 of Thermobia domestica. NCBI lineage: Eukaryota > Metazoa > Arthropoda > Insecta > Zygentoma > Lepismatidae > Thermobia > Thermobia domestica. The sequence goes on along the minus strand of NC_137456.1, from coordinate 340,548,207 downwards.
GGCCATATATTGAAAATCCTTGTTTTTCTTCAAATATTTCACTAGTTTTGTTTAAAGGCAAGTTCAAACTTACTTCTAGGGTACGGTATTTTTGTAGTCAATATGTGTGAATAGTGAATTTAGAATAAACATAGGGTTAGTACTTTGTTATAATATTTACGAATGCCAGTCAAGAACAAAAAAAAATCAAGATGGCCTGATTTGGGGTAATAGCACTCATGAGCACAAGAGTGTGTGTGATTACCCCATTGAGTGAATAATTTAGAAGTAATATTCTAAACGTTAACCCTAGGAAGACGGAGGTATCATCTGTCGAAGGAGGGGAAGATCAAGTTTGCCCGCATTTGTAAAATCCATTTTGAATTCCCACAAATATTTTTTTTTAATTTTTTCATGACTTTTGCTAATAAATACGAGTTTTAAATTTATATTAAAAATTATTTAACACTTGCTTCGTCACTTTTGAACATATATGTTTAAATTTAATCTTCCTGTAGAGCCTCCTTGCTCATTGTTGCACGAAAAATAAAGAAATAATGGCTCTAAACCGTTAAACCAACTCGGAAAAGTATTATGCAATAACAATATTTTATGTTCAGTGTTTTATTTGCTCTTCTTAGAATGTCCAGTTGTTACAACACTGCTGCCATGTTATAAAGTGTATAAAGAAAGAAATTATTTTTAATTTCTTTATTTTCAGATAGGGCGAAATCTTCATCCAAGGATTACAGAAAAAGCAAAAACTAGACAGACGACCAACCAAAGGCGACATTAGACGCTGAGAAAGGGTGCAGAAAAATCCGAGAAGTTACCAGATCTTTTGGTACATATGAAGCTACTGTTAGAACAAGATTAAGAAAAGGATTTTTTGGTGGACCTAGAATGGGGAGAAAACGTATATTTACGCAGTAGCATGAAGGCGAAATCAAACTCCATATCATGACATTGTCGAACCTCTTCTATGGCATTGCTTTAATGGAGCTTCGTCGAATTGTTCTTCAATTTGCAACACTAAACAAGTTATCGAACAATTTTTGTACAAAAACTAAGATGGCTGGTAGAGATTGAGCTGAAGCATTTTTGAAACGCAATCCACAAGTAAGCATCAGAAAACCAGAAACAACTTCTCTACTGAGAATTACGGGCTTCAACAGAAACGCAGTGAACATTTTTTTTATACCTACAGAAAACTCATGGACAAACACCACTTCCTTCCTTCTAGGATTTTTAACATGGATGAAACGAGAATCACAGTAGTTCAAAAACCTCAGAGAATTCTTGTTCCTAGAGGACGAAAACAAATTGGAGTAGCAACAAGCCTAGAAAGAGGAAGAAATATTAAAGTAATCTGCGCAGTGAGTCCAACTGGAATTTACGTCCTTCGCTGTTTGTTTCTCGAGGACAAATGAATTACGAAAAGAAACGCGAATGACAACATGAATCATTATACACGTCTTCAAAAAATGGGTGGTCAAATTAAGACACTTTTATGTTCTGATTAAAACACTTTGTACAAATTACTAAACCATCTTTTCAGGATCCCATTTTTCTCATTATGGACAATCATCAAAGGCATACGTCACTTTCTCCGTATGAGTATGCGAAAGCATTATGGACAATCATGCTTTTGCTACCAGCACATTTTATGTAGTGCTAAATTGCACCCTTTAGATGCTTCAGTATTCAGTCTTCCCAAAGGTGCATGCAACGATGCTTGTTATTCATGCACCCACCGACATCCCTATGAACAAATTGAACTTGGTGACATTCTTAAAGATTTTAAAGTGGTGTTTGAGAAAGTGTGCAGCGTTTAAAATGCATCATCAGACCTTGAAAAGTATTTCCCTATGAATCTAGATTTTTTATAGATGCTGATTTTGCTGCAAGTGATCAGTGCTGTAGTCAGACTGAGGAAAATATGGACGAATACTTTGCTCATGATGCAATAGACTCGGCGAAACAAACATTTAGGGACGTTTCTGAACTTGCAGTCGCTGGGCCATCAAGAGAAGTCAGTAATTCCGAAGAATCCTCTGCTATATTCCCGTTACCAGCAATTTCTCCAGTTCCTAGGCAAAAACCATCGTCAATGAAGCAGAGAGGAAGGCACCAAAGCTCAGAAATTCTAACAGCAACGCGTCGTAAGGCTCTTCTCCAATAAAAAGGAGCGAAAAAAGCAAGTACGTTTAGGGAATATCATCATAAGGAAGGTTTAACAAAGAATTAAACTAAGAACTCAACCGCTGTGTGCTATTATCCACAACTACAAGGTCATTGCACGCAGTGTAAGGTTTCAAATTTCTATCTGCTATCTTATAACGGAGAGTAATTATACAACAGTTCAGAGTTATTTCATAGTATAGATATGTAGGTATGTAGGTATTCATTAGATTCCTTGGTGCTTTCTCATTTCTGTTCTCAGCAATTAAAAAAACGCGTGTCATTACCCCCTTTTCCCCTACTATATTACATAATTTCCATTTGCGAAATGTAACATAAATCCAAGATGGCTGAATTTAAGATGGCCGCCGCTGCCACCATAGACCCTTTAAGTTTCACCGACACTTATAGACACCCCATACCAAACGACATTACGATTCCTCACATCGTTCGACTTTTATATGGGTGTATCCAGGTTTCCTTTATCCTGTAGGCGTATATAGGGAAACTAAAAAAAATTCTTCGCAAAGAATTCGCAGAGGTTCCTTCTGAATTTCTGTTACATTTCACAATATACTTTTTACGGTAAAATAATCGAAATTAAAATGCTATCTTGTGGTCACATACAGAATAAAATTACAAGAGTTTACAATTATTACTGAAAGTTAATGCTGTCATCCATCTCGAACATGTTAAAAGCACATAAGTACTAATGTCTGAAAAGTTTCATTTCTTACCGATAGTATGAACCGCAAATTTCGATAGCGGCCCTCCAAGGGGATTTCTATACATAGTCGTTTTCTCAAGTTTAACAAAAAAAAAAAAATCCAAAATAAGCCTCTTGAGAACAGTTCTTTACGGAAAAGAAAAAATAATGATCGCTTTTAGCTGATGCAATTGTCTGTTCTAGCAGTTTTGAAAAATATTTATCGTAACATAACAATAAAAACTGCTTCCCTTATATGTAAAAATAAATAAATAAATAAATAATAAGCTTGGTAAGGCGAGTGTACGGGGCGCCAGAATCTCTAGCTACGCCTCTATCCCAACCCTCAAACGTCAAACATGCTGAGTCCTATGTATTTTTAACTTTTTTTTTATCAATGTGCATTTTATCTAAGAGACATTTTTCTTTTATCACATATTCTTTAACAAGGATAGGGTGTCGTGAAACCTGAGAAAGTCATGAGAATGAAAGAGAAAGGCATAGCGGGAAAGTGTTTTGTAACCCAAAATCTAGGCACTTTTCCTTTTCATTGCACCCCACGCTTCAAATGTAAGTTTGTTAACATCTAGAAAGATCTTTCAGCATTTTCTTCATTTTAGCAACGATTCCACTGCAATTTCAACACATATATTTAATTGAACAATGTGCTCGTGAATCCCTCAAGAATCTGTATATCATGCCTACTTATTTTCTGTGCTGCTATGAATAATGGCAACACTCTAACGTAGTACTCAATAGAGATGGGCAGATCGAGTCCAAGAATCGATTCGTTAATGTATTCGATTTTCTGTGCTCGGTTTCTCTGGAATCGATTCTGTATTCGGTTTTATTATTCTCATTCAGTGGTTTGCATTGATGATCCTACTTTCAGAAATTCATGTGTGCGCTTTCTGAATTCGATTCTGGATCGGTTCTGTATTCGGTTTTATTATATGCTCAATCACTGGATTACTTTTTTGCAGTGTATTCAACAAGCCGCGCACACAGAACACATTTGTGCTATTCATATACCAACTGATGGAAAACTACTCCTTACGCAGCGTAAAGAGCTTTGACTGAATTCGTTAAAGTACCGTACAGCGGCGTAGCGTAAGGGAACGCCGGTATGCCCTATTAATAAGAAAAAGTACGTATTTCATTATATATAAATTGTTTGCTTCTAATTATCACAATTATTTCCACTGCAATCTTCTGGCACGCTCTCTCGACTTACTTTGACAAGAGGAACCTACGCATGCGCGTCGCTCAGATGCACATTTTCTGTCTTTCCTCCTGTCGTATGCTATTTTCCTCGGGCTTCCAGGCCTACTGAAAGCATCAGGGTTTTCGTCTGCTTTCTGTTGAATGCGCATGCGCAATACTTCCCTTCTCACTCCTTCTCATCCCTTGCAACCCTAGATTTGCTTTAGATATACGCTTTCATATTCAAGTATTTCCAACTGTATATATTTTGAACTAAGCTATAGTTTCTGAACAGAACGTACGAGCCCTAATATAAAGGAAATAGAACAAAACGGAAATGGTTAGTTCAACACATTTTTGAAGCATGCCGGTTATGTAAATAATAGTATTAAAATAGTTATGCCTTAATCGTAACTAAATGCATCGTAATTGTAATCTTCATCGTAAAGGAGCTCACAGACACAGGCATAAATTTAAAGCATTCTGTAGAATTACGGTCACCGATCTGGTAGGACAAGAGAGCCACCACTCCCCGTCACTCGCAAAGATTGAGCCAGGGCCCTTCAGTCACTGGCACAAACCTCGGGGACCATAAGGGAAACATGTTCCCTACAATCTTGTCCACCCCCCCAATAATCCGATAAGAGATTGTGATGATGATGATTTCTGTCCGACTGCCACAAAGGAAACTGATGTCCTTTGACTTGTTTCATTTTTAAAAAAGAATCGTATTCTTTAATATTTCATTGTCATTAATTATTAGTAGTCTATTTTCAACTATTTGTTTAATTCCTGTAACAATTCCTATAATGCTATTGTGGTAATCATAATTTTGCTCAGATAAGAGTATTGTTGCGCCAAATATAGGCCTGATTGATTTTCTTTCATAGTTTTATGGAAGTCATTATTTGTATGGTTATAAAACAAATGTCCTAAAATTTTAATATGGATCATTGTGGATGCGTAAGTAGAAACATGTCAATTATTATTATGCATATATTCACATTTCAGAATATGCTCACGGCACTGAGTTGTAATAATGATATGTGCCACTATTTCATCTACATCATTTGGTATATAATATACGAGTACAACAAGTTTACCTCAGAAATCTGATTCATCTACTGTAATATGAGTCCACAATAAGCCTTAAAATGTGCCCTCCTCCCGATGTTATAGACAACTCTGCTCCCCTAATCCTCCACAGCATTTTTTCAACTTCATAAATATTTTGAGCATCGTTAAAAAAAGGAAAGGATTATGGGAACAGTCTTACCCATCCCTCGAAGGTTGAAGACAGATTTGCGCCCTTGACTTCAGTATCTGGATACAGAAACAGGCCCCCAGAGTTGGTTTAAGTGCTTTGTATTTACATCTTCAAATGATATATACACTCAGGCCCATATTCACGAACGGGCGTCTGAGTTCCGGACCCAAGATGACACATTTCTAGGGGCGATATATATATCTATATATATAAAAGAGAACGCACAAATCCTTTGTTACCTCATCACGCTAATACGGCTGAACCAATTTCTTTTATTTTTGGGGGGTTATTAGGATTTGGACCCTAGATGGTTTTTATCATATCACTTTAATTTTTAATTACCAGTGTCTTGAGATAATTGACCATTCAAGTGTCCATAACGTACAAATCCTTTGTTAGTTCATCATAGGTAAAAATAAACGTATTTATATGCAACCCGCATGACCGTGTCACTCGGCGGGTTAACATAAATGACAGGCGATATAATGTTAACATTTACTGCAATCTACTATGGTTTTTATCATATCACTTGAAAGCGAAAACTTCCGGGGTGACCGCAGCGAAGCGGGGCGGGTTAACATAAATGACAGGCGATATAATGTTAACATTTAATGCAATCTTCTATGGTTTTTATCATATCACTTGAAAGCGAAAAAGTAAAAATTATCTAAGTAACAAAGTTTATTGCGTTCCGGGGTGACCGCAGCGAAGCGGGGTGAACGCTGCTAGTATATATATATATATATATATATATATATATATATATATTTGAAAGAACAAGATTGACGTGTGGTATGTGGAGAAAAAAGCCGCCCACGAGAAAGAAATGAAGGGAACGATACTGGAAACCATGTTCATACAAAAGTGGGGCCTAGTTTTCTCGTCACAACGGTAGTAGCAAGAAGGAGCTGAGACAATTGGTTATTACATTCTAACGTAATCCATGCATTCGCTTTTCTATGCCCCACTAGACCTCCAATTAGGGGGGCTTACTCCTAAATTTTGTATAACCCTATATTTCCATTCGGAATAGCTATGTATTGCTGCTTGCAATAGTACTATATCGCACAAATGACTAACTTTGGCATCCTCCTTTCGGAATATCACGCTACGCTACTGGTACCGTAGGCTTTGTTTCGTCCTGTTATCAGCGGGAGGAGGGGAGGACCAGTAAAGCAAGCAATGGAAGGAGTAATTAGTCCGAAACAAGAGAGAGTTGAGTCCATCAGAAGCAGTACGAATTAAATAGCAAAGAAGTGCGGCACAGCGAATTACAACATGCTTCTGTGAACATGATGAGCTAAAAAAAAAAAAAAGTAGAATGATTGTTTATTCAAATTGGAGAGCTAGGATTTATTACCTAAGTTTATGTGATTCCTTTCAGATGGAAAGAATTTTAAATCAAGGAAAGAAATATTTATTAACAATAAAGGAAGATTTTATCAAATATAAATATCTTTCTAAATAAAGTAAGGTAAACGATAATAGTCTAGCCCCACAGGTCTAGTGACTCACGCGTGCTCGTTTGGCGGAATGGGTCCTAGGTTTGATTGTGGTGAGGACAGCAGTGAATGTATTAGCGTAATTCAAAGCTGGACCTACTACAATTCCCATAGTTCGTTATTATTATTATTGTGAGTGTGTTTTAATTAGAGAATTGTGAGTAATGAGTCCAGAGACGATTATAGAAGGTAAAAAATGTGGGGGCCAGCCAGATGTCAGACTATGATCGATATATCATGAGTTTACTATACCCTTTCAAAAATATATAAATAATAGCTTAAATTATTTTTTCACTCGCAACCTGGGGGGCCAGGAGCATAGGCATCTCGGCCCCGAGCTACAACCGCCACTGAACGAGTCGAAAGACAAGAAAAAGCACTGAGTCGTTGTACTGACTAGCGATGTATGCAGGAATTTTTTGAGGGGTCAAAACTTTTCGTGCGTTCAAATTCAACATAATATTAAATTATATTAACATTTGTAAAATTACCCTTAAAATGATATTAAATTTACCACCAATCGAAATTTTGGGGTGGAGGTTCGAACCCCCAGGACCTACCCTGGGTACACCCCTGGTACTAACCATTCTGTTGAACGTTATTATCTGAGTGATAAAGACATTCATAGAATGAAGGCTACAATTATTATAGTAAATTTGTGTTATAATACACGTATAAAACACCTGCAATTTAGATATTGTGATTATGTTGTATAATTGTGCTACTGATGGTGTTAATGTTGTCCCTTTACTCAGGTCTGACTCACCAATAAGAAACGACATACGGTAACAAAACATCTGCTTTCCTGCACTTCCATTCCGAGGACAGCCGGTCTCGATTCTGCTTGTGCTCACTTTCCACAAACCGAGTCCAGGACAACTGCATGCAGAATCGATTATATTTGTTCTCAGAATTGGTTTCTCATAAATGTGTTCTGGGCTCCGTACTCGATTCCCTATGCTTGCTCTGATTTGCTGGAAAGGATTAAAATTTCCTTTGGACAAATCCACCATAGAGTGTCATGTACTACCATGAGCAAAATAAATGACGCGTCTCTTTATTTTGAAGTTTTTTGAAAATATCTCCGTTTTCTTTATATGTTCGAAATTTCGGAAGGTTTCCCCAGCACGACAGGTTAATAACAAACCCGTTTTTAATATTTGTGTTAGATATTAGCTTAAAATAAAGAAATTAGAAGCAAAAAACATTAAATCGACAGAAATCTCGAGAATTACCAACTCTGCTAAAGTGGGAAATTTTCAAGAACGCGAGGGAATTCTGCAGTTCAACACGAAGCAGCGACATCTATGTCATTGAGAGAAATGTGGATTAAATCTACAAACTAAACTTTTAACGAATATTTCTAGTATGTCTTATTATATTCATTATCTGCAAACTCCAAATATATGAATATATGCTAAGTATTAACATAAAGATAGAGCAAATAGTGGAAATTATCTATGGAAAAGGACGAATTGGTAGGACGATCGTAATGAAATATCGTCTTTACCGGAACAGGCTCAGTTCACGTAAAAAAACAAATAGCTCAGTTAGTTAAGGCAATGAGTCTGTATGCTGAAGGTAGCGGGTTCGATCCCATGGAAGTGCCGTTGTCATTTTTATCTCTACAGTACGGTTATTTTATTTATTTTTTTATGTGGGAAAGAATTAAATTGTAACGTATGTGTAAAACTCATGAAGATACCAAAAAAAGAAAAAATGCCGTTGTCGCACTTGCATTAGCGTCCCTAATTTTGTTTGCAAACAGTTTCGTAATTATTTCCCCTGTGCTCACTGCTCACCATATGCTCGCTCGCGCATAACGAATGTTTCCCAGTAAATGTTAATTCTAATTTGGAGAATTTTATAAAGTTTCACAATATTTCTCACTAGATACTCTTCTATCTACGTGTTTGGATATTTTGATAACAGATGTCCCTATTAAATGTTTAATTTTCCCTAGATGTTTAATTACGGAAAAGTTTTACAATGTATTTGTATTGAATTGAAATTGTTTTGAATTTACTACATAAGGTAAGTAGACCGAAGGAGGAGAACTCAAGTAATTGATATTCTACGTAAAAGCAACCTATTGTAGAATGATGATGCTTCTTACCTTCAGCACATAATCTTTGCGTTAGAGAGTCAGACAGAGAAAAATCCTGGTTTTTCCTCCTCTATGACCACCCATCTTAAACCTCTACATATCATTGTTCGTCTCACAAAATTTCGGTGCTCCAAAAACATTCAAATAATAATAATAATAATAATAATAATAATAATAATAATAATAATAATAATAATAATAATAATAATAATAATCCTGAATATGCCATCCTTACATAATGTAAGGATATCTTAGTTTCCTAGTTTAAATCTTAAATATCTTAGTTTAAAATGCTTTCTTTAGTACTTATTTGAGCAACCTTGTAGGAGGGGGTACGACTTTTTATTTTGCCCCTCTCATTTCAGTACCCTTCCAACAGAAAGTAATTTTTGATAAGCAGGACAGACAAAATGAATAAGAAATATATTTACAGCATCCTCTCCCCTTTCATGATTGGAATATCACGTAATATTTTTTATTCTACGAAAGATGGCCCTGTGCGGTTAGGGGTAGGTAACTAAAAAAATACCTAATATATAGCGCCCCTTGATTGTAATATTACCGCTTCTTTATTTGTACGAGGGAGCCCCTACACAATCAAGGGTGACAAAAAGAATAGGAAGAGTGTCTATTGATTCCAGTGGTGGATCCAGCACGAACTCCTGGGGGAGGGGAGTTGAAGTGAAACATTCTTTTTATGATGTGAAGCTGTCACAAATTACCACTTAACTAAACTAAACAATAGTGGGGGGAACCGGAACCCAGTCAGTTTAAATTGATGTAAAAGTTTAATTTTTGGCTTCATATTAAAAGTTGTGGTTTCAAATGAGAATTTCAGTCCAAGTGGTCAATCATCAAATCTCGTGGGGCTCTTCAGTGTAGGCTAATACGGCCCCCTTATGAGAAAAGGTAAAATTATTAACATGTTTATAACTTTCGAATTTTTCGTCTATTTTAAAGAAATATTTTGCTTCGTATTAAAGTGTTGGTTCCAAATGACAAATTCAGTCCGAGTGGACAATGATCAAATCTCCGGGGGGGGGGGGCTCTTCAGTATAGGGGGCTACGGCTCCCTTATAAGAAAAGGCAAAAATATGAAAATGCTTATAACTTCCGAATTTTCCGTCTATTTTAAAGAAATTATTGGCTTCATATTAAAGCCTTGGCTTCAAATGACAATTTCAGTCCGTGTGGACAATGATCAAATCTCGGAGGGCTCTTCGGTGTAGGGGTTTCGGCTTCTTTATGGGACAAGATTCACGTAGTTGATATTGCAAAATTGTTTTGTATATATAAGTGGAAACTTGCACCATTTGGTTAATTTTACCTCGTATGTTTTGCAGATTCATATTCCAAGTTACTTCGCAGAGCTAAAAGAAGGCACTTACTAGTTTCATTAAAATGAAATGTCTTTTATGAGAAGTTCTCATGGAGCCGACGAACGAATAGGCACCCAAACGTTGGTTAAGTCGAACGGTTGAAACCCGTTGAGCTCGCTACAATTATTATTATTATTATTATTATTATTATTATTATTATTATTATTATTATTATTATTATTATTAATAATAATAATAATAATAATAATAATAATAGAGCATTCACCTTTGGTGCATGGGGTCCGTGGCTCGATTCCACTTCGCGCCAAGTGAAATTTGAGGTGGACAAATACCGTGTGCATGGGTATGTGTTTTCTTGAGATTTTCCATTTTCCTCCCACTTTCTTCATTTCACCATTTCATTCATCATCATTCTCCCTTAGCGTAGGTGCATACTCGTCCAACGTTAAACTAGATATTGCAATTTCAATAATAATAATAATAAAAATTAATTCAACTGAAAGGACTGTAATTTATGTGGACAGCAATTATCATAAATATGCAACCATTATAAAAACAATGCTTTGAGTAGAAAGATAATCCTTCCCAAGTGTTAACGAATGCGCACGAGATAAGACATGTCTCGAGAAAGAGACAAGACGCGCTTTGTGACATCCAAGATAATACGAAGCAAATGTTTTGGACACGAGATAGCTTGTAAAATGTCTCGTCTTGTCTGGAATGTCTCGAAAACAAAAGTCTAAGTTTTAATATTATCTTTCAAGATCTATTCTCTCAGAAGTAGTTCTCTGCCTTAAAATTAATAACGACATTTGTGATTTAAAAAAAAGATAAACAATGCCTAAAGTTAATAGTTAACTTTTCGAAAAGAAGCTTCATTAAGGGTGAACCTGAAAGATGTCCACAAACTTCGGGAGGTGATTCGTGACATCAAAAGGAGACAAATGGTCCTCTTGCAGTTTTCGAATTCAGCTTCGTTGTCGAGATACAGGGTTGCCAACTGGTCGTGTTTGAGAAACTCACTGAGAATAAATTCAAGTCCAAGAATAAACTACTACTCATATATTTTTCAGGTCAATTGACTTATACCATGTTGTAAGGTCAAATATTTATTTATGAAGTGTGTACAAAATTCGCCAGGGTCTTTTCTGAGAAAATCGTCGAGAAAAAGTCACCTCCAAGAATAAACTACCCCTTGTAAATTTTTCTAAGAGAAATATCTGATACTGCAATATAGGGTTGTTAATTAAATATTGATTAATGAAAAATAAACAAAATTGTTAAAACCATTTTTGAGAAAATAGCGTTTTTCGATTTTCGGCTGTTTGTAAACCACACTTATTTTAGGTGGTAGGAAAAAATGGAAAAGCTCCTGTAAGAATACTAAGTAAAATCTACGTTTAAAATTTGGTGTAGATAAGTTGAACGGTATGGCCTCTAGGCGAGTGCATATAAAAGTGTGCCGAACGGACGGACCGGAAGGACGGGTGTCGAAAAGTCACATTTTCGGTATGTAGACGCCACGAAACATGTAAATCCGTTGAAATCTGAATTTGATATTGTTTTCACAATCACTATATTTTCTTCTCTCTTTTGACGCTCGAAAAAGAAACGCCTAAGTTTACCACAAAAAGCTAGGGAGTTTCTCAAAAAATATTCAATTACAGGGCCACCGCACTAAACTTTTTCAATTCAATTTCTTAACTGTGTTAGGCCGCAGTTGTTACTGAAGTGTGTATTTGGATAATACGAATAAAATTATCGTATTATTCAAATACATCGAATGTCAGATTATCGAATAAAAAACTTCGATTGAAGAAAATCCACACTACAAAACTAACTCACACTTTGAGCACATTTTCATTAGACATACAATAGACCAATTAATGCAATCATTGTTTATGAAATATGAAAAAAATCAAATAAGTCACTTTGGGAAAGTCGTTCAAAAAGAACACGTCAAGAGCAACCTACCTCTTGTGAATTGTTTCGAACAATGAGTTAAGATATACTTTTGGTTATTAATGAAATATTTATTTGCGAAATTTGAACAAAATCGCCTGTCGTTCGAGAAAATTGTCGGGGAAATAACCTTGGCCCCAAAAATAAACTATCCGTTGTAATTGTTTTTCATAGAAATGACTTATACTAAAATATAGGGTTATTAATGAAATACTTATTTATGAATCATCAATAAAATTTCCGAGTAATTTTTGAGAAAATCGTGAGGGAAAAATAACTCCCCGAATAAACTATCTCTTGAGGATTCTTTCAGGGCAAGCGAGTTATTCCATATTACTAGGTTTTTAATGAAATATTTATTTCTGAGTACGAACAAAATTGCTTGACTCATTTTTGAGAAAACCGTGGAGAAAAACACCCCCAAGAGTAAACTACCCCTCGCATATATTTTCAGGACAAACGAGTTTTGCCATATTGTTCGGTTATTAACGAAATATTTATTTTTGAAATATGAATAAACTCTTTTGAGTCGTTTTTGAGAAAATCGCCCAGACAACACTCCACCAAGAATAAACTACCCATCGCATTTTTTTAGGACAAACGAGTTATGCCATATTGGTAAGTTATTAATGAAATCTTTATTTATGAAATATGAACGAAAACATTTGAGTCCATTTTGAGAAAATCACTGAGAAAAAACTCACCCCCTTAGTATAAACTACCCCTTGTAGATTTTTCTCAGATAAATGCCTTATACCACAAAATAGGGTTGCTAATTAAATATTGATTTATAAAAAAAGAAAGAAAACAAGATCGTTAGAGCCAGATATGAGAAAATATCTTTTTTCTATTTTCATCGTACAGGAAACTACCCTTGTTTTGGGAGTAGGAGGGAAATAAAAAAACTATAGGAAATACTATGAAAATCTTAAACTAAAATTTGGTACAGATAAGTTGAACGGTATGGCCTCTAGGCGAGTGCACAGAAAAGTGTAGCGAACGGACGGACGAACAGATAGACATGTATCGAAAAATAACTTTTTCGGTGTTAGGGGCTATAATACGTATAAATTCGTTGAAATCTCAAATTTGATTTTTTTTTCGAACACCATACTTTCTTCTCTCATTTGTCACTTCAAAGTAAAAGGAACTCAGAACTACAGATAAAAGACACCTACTTTTACACATAGACATTATTTATTGATTTAAAACTGTTTTAGTTTGTGTCATTTCACTTCCAATTGAAAGGTTTTACAATGATTAACGGCATACCAATGACGAGACGGAAGTTTTCAGGAAGTAAATGCATTCAGAAGTCTAGATTGCATTACAGCTATCAGCCTGTTTTTATTTCTGCAATTGTTAACAGCTGTAATTTCGTCCAAACGCTACATGAAATAATTTTTGGTTGACGTCATTGTGTTACTATTTTAGTATTGTTCTCTTCAGACTTGGTTGAAGTTTTGTCTTAACGGTTATACATTTTTTTTCTTATTTCATCGTTACACATAAGAATAAAATGTTGTGGTGACTGGATAGATTCGAACCTACGAACATTGAGTTTTTATTCTTCAAACAATTTACCAATGGACCAAGCTTTGTCCTCACGTTAACGTACGGTTACAGGGTTTATTACGATTTGAATAAAATGACTGGCTGTTAGAGTTTCCTGCCCAAATATTTCGATAAAAAATTTTCATTGCTTCGTGCATGTTTAGATACACATTTTAGGAGAGTGAATTTTGGTGTATATAATAATTTCATGCCAGATAAAAGCTGGATAAGTTTTAATAACATGTTTCATATGTAGTTCTCAATAATAGACTTGTTGTTCGGGATGACGTTCCAAGGTTTAGCATTGACTAGCAGTTTTTGCTATTAATATCCCTTCTAGCAATATTGGCAGTAGACAAAAGTTAGCCCGTGTTAAAGCTTTTTGCTCCTAATTTAGTTATTTTACTTTATTATTTAACGAATATATTGAAAATTGTCAGAGACACGTATGCAGTAATTTATTTCGGGAGGAGTCCGACTTCAATATTAGGATAAATTATAATAAAATTTTAAAAGATAATCCCCAAAATTAGGCTAAATTTACAGAAAAGTTGGGGTTTCAGAGGGGGTCCGGACCCCCTAGACCCACCCATAAATGCGTTCTTGTTTGTGAGTAACATTTCCTCATTTTGAAACCCTCAAAAACTTCGGATAGACTATATAAAGGAAAACGAGTTATTTTCGATGAAATATCACTTCAAGGAGACGCGTCAGTTTTATTGCACAGTGTGGTATCCCACGTTCACAATGGCAAGAGTTTCTTTCCTCTGATTCTCTGTCATTGTGCTCTATCGAAAGGTTAGGTTTGTAACATATTACTCCTACGAACAAGCATGACTGGCAGATAGGAATACTGAACACAACTCCAGAGAAATGCATGCTGGAACTTACGTTTATAGCTACGCTTTGGTGATTTGCCCTCAAGGTCAATCGAGTGGTAATTCAGTTCCGTCTCTGTTCTTAAGCCATGTTCGTATTACTTCGAACAGTTTTGATAATGAAAAGCATGCCTCTTAATATAACAGACTTCTTTCGCGTAAGAAATCGAAACTCAGTTGGTCAGAGCAACTAGTCTGTAAGAATTAGGTTGTTAGGAGCCCAGTACGAGTAAGGGTTTTTATTACTAATGTTTTTATTTTTTTATGTGAGGAAAAATCAAATTGTGACATCGCGATATCAAATGTATTTGATTAGGTAGCTTTGTCTTACCTAAACTTTAAATATCAGTAACCGTCGAAATTATTTCACTAACCGATCACTTACTGAACATTTCAAACACGTCAAACCAGTGGCATAACATGAAGGTTAACCTCTCCTCCGCAGTCCTTAGTTATGCGTCCGTACTTTCAAGGGCGGACTAAGGGCCGGGCGACTGCCCGGGGTGCCAGAGAAAGAGGGGCACCAAAACGAGCCTCAAAAAGTAAATTTTATAATGTGCTTTCTACTGACGTTTTTGGTTTATATTCTTGTAAAGTAGTGGCAATTATATGATCTTTTTCCATTTCACTATGGAAGAAGAGAGTTTCATAGTACTAAGGGGGCTGTATCGAAAAATTGAGAGATGGCATGTAGAATAAAGAGTGCCGGGAATTAAGTATTGTTTGTTTGTTTGCTTGAGTTTAGCGTTCCACGGTTATGCCTTAATGGGCAAGGGAGATGTGGATACTAATTATAGTGGAATCCGATCCACTTTTATCGTTCAACAGTAATCCACCGGGAATTGGACCCGGTACCACAGAGGGCAGGTGTGCTAGCCACTAGACCAGAGGGGGTGGAGTTGGTATTGTTTATAGCGGGCCATATTCTTTGTGAAGTTTTCCTAGGTAATGGATTTCTTTTTGAAAATGGGTTTAAAACAGGGGCGTCATTTAGGGAGGGCAGGGAGGGGCATTGGCCCCCCCCTGAGTTTGAGATGTATATAGATTTTATCATTAGAATAGTAGTAAATCAGTGAAAAACGCGAAATTTTACTTATATCAAGAGGTCTTGCCCCCACCCCCCAAAGCAAAATCTGAAATGACGCTCCTGGTTTAAACTATTAAAAACACTATGATAAAATGTAAAATATAGGCTACTACTAGGGGAAGGGCGCCAAAAAGTCACTTTGCCCGTGTGAAAATTTGGCCTGCTCCGCCCCGGCGTACTTTCTGTATATTTTTTGGCCTTGCAGCTTGTGCGGTCCCCACGCCACATTGTTGCGGGGGCGCTATTTACGCCTACCTTTCGAACGTAATTCAATAACTGTTTAAGAAATTCTACCATCAGCGAGGAAACGGGAATATATTTTTCTAATTGTCCCATAGAACTTTCACTCAGAACGCCAGATGCAATTTTTCAGAGTGGGCTCTGGCTCATATTCATTAATAATAATAATAATAATAATAATAATAATAATAATAATAATAATAATAATAATAATAAATATGAATGTCTTTGGAGAGCCGAAATTATGTGACACGAATCATTATAGATAGAGCTTTAAGATGAGTGGTCATAGGGGAGGAAAAACAGGATTTTTCTCTCTCTGACTCTCTAACGTTAAGATTATGTGCTGAAGGTAAGAAGCATCATCATTCTACAATAGGTTGCTTTTACGTAGAATATCTATTACTTGAGCTCTCCTCCTTCGGGCAACTTTGCTTATGTAGTAAATTCTAAACAATTTCAATTTAAGACAAATATTTATAGAGAAAATTAAACATTTAATAGGGAAATCTGTTATCAAAATATCCAAACTTTTTTTTTTTTTTTTTTGGTATCGTCATGAGTTTTACACATATGTTACATTTTGATTCTTTCCCAAATAAAAAATAAATAAAATAACCTTAGTGATAAAAATGACCACAGTACTTCCACGGGATTCGAACCGTCTACCTTCGGTATACAAACTCGTTGCTTTATCTAACTGAGCTATTTGCTTTCTTACGTAAGCTGAACCTGTTCTACAGTAAAGACGATTTTTCATTACGATTGGGCTAACAATTCGTCTTTTTCCATAGGTAATTTCCACTATTTGCACTATCTATACGTTAATACTTAGCATAGATTCATATATTTGGAGTTCGCTGATAATGCATATAATAAGACATACTAGAAATATTTCGTTAAAATTTTCGTTTGTAGATCTAATCCACGCTTCTCTCAATGACCTAGATGTCGCTGCTTCGTGTTGAACTGCAGAATTCCCTCGCGTTCTTGAAAATTTCCCACTTTAGCAGAGTTGGTAATTCTCGAGATTTCTGTCGATTTAATGTTTTTTGCTTCTAATTTCTTTATTTTAAGCTAATATCTAACACAAATATTAAAAACGGGTTTGTTATTAACCTGTCCTGCTGGGGAAACCTTCCGAAATTTCGAACATATAAAGAAAACGGAGATATTTTCAAAAAACTTCAAAATAAAGAGACGCGTC
Organism: Thermobia domestica; assembly: GCF_964235325.1. Classification (NCBI taxonomy): domain Eukaryota; kingdom Metazoa; phylum Arthropoda; class Insecta; order Zygentoma; family Lepismatidae; genus Thermobia; species Thermobia domestica. The sequence continues at coordinate 340,530,994 of NC_137456.1, read as the reverse complement.
ATTTATTTTGCTCATAGTAGTACCTTCAGAACTCCACCCATTTCCTTATCGAGTGGTAAGCAGTTAGAGTCCCTAGTGTGTTGCAGAGGCCGAGATAAAGTGAACAGAAACAAGGGGAATGCAAAAGATATGAAAATGAGAATACACAATGAAACATACATCATTATCATCATAGGTATTCTGCCCTTATTAGCAGGTCTTTTGCCGCAGCTGAGAAGCTTCCATGCTCCACGTTCCTCCGCTAACCTCTTCGTCTTCACGTATGATCTTTCTGTTTTTTTTTTTTTATCATCCATTAACTGTAGTCACCTTCAAGGACGTCCATCATGATACAAGTTCTTCTTATGCAATGTCCAAGCATTTTCTCTTCCTCTTCTTAATAATATCTTAAACTGTTCTTTTTTTCACCATTCCTAACACTCTCTCATTCGTTTATCGCTCGACCTAACTAATTCTTTCCATTATTCTCCACACCTACATTTCGAAGGCTTTCAGTCGATTTTCATCACTTTTACGTAATGTCCACATTTCCGACCCATACAGTACACCACTGCACAGGAATAATTTTATGAGTCTTTTTCTCAACTCTTGATTTAGGGATGCGCACGAGACAAGATGTGTGGCTGTCTCGTCTCGAAAATGTGCTGTAAAAGTGATGTCTCGTCTCCAAAATGTGCTGTAAAAGTGATATCTCGACTCGAAAAATGTATATTTTTCTATTAGAAGAGCCGTGTCTCGACTCAAATTTTATAAAGAAAATCCTGCCTCGACTCGTCTCGTGCGCATTCCTATTTTTATTCAAGGTCTCACAAAACAGACTTTTCTTCCTCCTAAAGGCTTGTTTCGCCATTCCTATCTTTGCTTTCATTTCATCTTCGCAATCATGTCATTACTAAGAATACTACCCAGATATCGAAAACTATTCACTTGTTCTATTTTTCCACTTCCACTTTTATATTTGACGCAGACGTCTTCGTTCCAATCACCATGGCTTTTGTCTTTCTAACATTTATTTTCAACCCACATTCTTCAAAGCCCTTTCTCATTTTTCCTAACGTTTTATTAATTTTTTTTTTTTTTTTAGATTCTGCAACAAGCGCCATATCGTCTGTCAATCTTATGCATCTAATCATTCTTCCTCCTACCGAAATGCCGCCTTCATCATATAGGCTCTTTTTCACTATCTCTTCAAGATAGACATTAAATAGTGTTGGTGAGAGGCAGCATCCTTGTCGAACACCCCTTCCAGTTACACTCTCTTCCGTCAATTCTTAACCTATCCTAACACTTACTTGTTGGTTCATGTGTAAGTTTCTTATGAGTCTTCTATCTTTCCATTCCAACCCTATCTTCGTTAGAACTCCCAACAGTAATTCCCAATTCACGCGGTCAAAAGTCTTTTCTAGATCATCAAATATAACATACACCTCTTTACCTTTTTCTACAACTCTTTCACCGATCGCCCTTAATAATCCAATTCAGGGGCGGATCCAGGGAGGGGGCGATCGGGGCAATTGCCCCTCCCCCGAGAAAAGGAAACTTTTTTAATTTTATATATATAAATAAAACCAATCAAAAAGTTTGAAGCTCTTAAAAGTAGCAGTATGACAACCCACCGCCCCCCCTTCCAGAAATCGGTCCTGGATCCGCCCCTAATCCAATTGCATGTGTTGTGCAATTGCCCCTTCTGAACTTGATGAAACATGCAACTATACATGAAAGAAACAGTTGGGAATATAAAAAGCTACTTCTAGTTCGTGTTGCTTATCCTGAAAAGCACAAAGACATGCTATACTTTAATAAATAAAACCTTGACCCATATATCTATATCTATCTATCTATCTATCTATCTATCTATCTATCTATCTATCTATCTATCTATCTATCTATCTATCTATCTATCTATCTATCTTTCTATCTATCTATCTATCTATCTATCTATCTATATCTATCTATCTATATATATATATATATATATATATATATATATATATATATATATATATATATATAATTGCATTCCTACCTATTTGTAATTGTTGTTATTTAACATAGAATACAAATTGTTTGCAACTTAGATACTGTTAGATCAGAAGAGACTGTGGGGTGGGTAAATATGAAGAGAATCGAGTACGTACTCAATTCCGACTAGTGATGGGCAGTGGGAATATTCCCGATGGGAAGGAAAATAAAAAAATGGGAATATTCCCGATGGGAAGGAAAATAAAAAAATGGGAATATTCCCGATGGGAAGGAAAATAAAAAAAATCGTAATATTCCCGCGTATTTTTACTGGCATATAAATTTCCGGGAAGGAATTTATTTTCATTTCTTTATTTTATCTTCCAAATTATAGGAACCGTATGACTAATTAATTTACTTCCATTTGTTACGATTTACTTCTAGGCTTTAAATAATTTGGAGGTTAAAAAAATAAAATTCGTTGACTGTACTTTATATGTTGAGAGAGAGTTATATGGAAACATCTCTTTCTCATTAGTTCCATTTCCATTTGCACTAAAAAGTAGCAAAGTACTAATTTACAAACCAGTTTTTAAAGTAATGAAGAGGAACCAGTTTTTAAAGTAATGTAGAAATTATGTAAAAATAGAGATGAAGTACCGTACAATTAATACACCCCAAACCATGGTTAGTAATAGACGTCGGTCTTTCTCTTGTTTTTGACTAAATTTCTGAAGAGGTATTCGGACTTCTCTTATATGTGAATTAACGCATGAAATTTCGAAAAATAGGTAGGAAGAGGTAAATTATAAAGGTAATTGCAAATGTTGTTATCTTGCAAATGTTGTGAACATAAATATGTATGTACAAATGTTGATAAATTGGTGAGACATGTATCTTCTGGCAGTTACCCAATCTACTTTGTTTATAACAAGTAAAAATTTAATATGTTTGTAATATCAGTAATGGAGTAAAGTTTAGAAAATCGACTTACTTATAAATTTAAACTGCTTAGCGGTGTAAAAATATGTGGAATTACTATACAATTTTTTCCACATATTTATTTTCATAGAAAATATGGTAAGTAAATACACATTTATACGTAGTTTCTAAATATAATAAAATATTAATAAATAACATAGTATCGTTCAGAAGATACATTTCAAAAAATACTCTGTAGACAACTGTAATAATATACTGGGATAAAAAGCGAATTTAACTTTTAAATCATAATATAATAGTAGAATGCAAATTTCTTTGTGATTGCACATAAATTCCCGAAAAAAAAACTCCATTTTGGGAATCTTCCCGGGGATTTACCCATCACTAATTCCAACCAGTTCTAGTACTAAAGGGTATTAGGAATCACATGACTCTACAAATACCCCTTCCCAAAAAGTTAAAAAGAATCCATTATGAAAACGTGAGGTATTTACGGTATTTTTTTACCTGCAATTTCATTCCCAGTCAAAACTGGGCGGGCCTCAGAAGGTAACGCCTTCTCTAAGGCCAGTGAAAACGGAGTGGGTGGAATCTTTTGTTTATAGATGGGTTCAGGAAGATATTAAAAATATAGTTGTATACTCATTATTATATCAATAGATGCGGTAGAAGAAGTGCAGGAGCGTGAATGAAAACCCAAATGTGGAGGACAGAGGTTACGGATTATAGATATGCGGATTGCATTGATATATTCGACGACGTAGGTTATAGGTAGCAGGCGCCTGTTCAAGGTCATGTAAAGCGAGTAGATGGTCAAATGGAGGATAGGCATGCCGTTGTCGTGCAGGAGTCTGTTCTACTAAGTCACCTAGGATAGGATGCGCTTCCGCTATACGGCGATGAATATAACGAGTGCGGAGGCGATACAGATGCGGTAAGAGCGTGGGTATGGTGGTGCGGCGATAAACCTCTTGAGTAGGAGTATGTGGTGGTAATAAGTATGCAAGCCGCAGACCATGACGTTCCAGGACTTGTAATTTGTCGTAGAAGTGCTGGGGAGCTGACAACCAGGCAATATGACCATGTGTAAGGGCAGAGCGGACGAAAACTTAGTACGTATGGAGTGTTGAGACCCCAGTTGGTGCCGCAAAGACATCGCAACAAATTTATACGACGTCTAATCTTAGCTTGTAAAAGGGATAGATGGGCGGTCCAGGTGAGGTGTTTGTCAAAAATGACGCCTAGATATTTGACACTGTTTGACAAGGTCAACGGTGAGTCGAGAAGCGTAAGATGTAGACGCTAGGGATTTCTAGTTAGACAAAATTTGTTGCGGCTGCGGGCGAATAATGCCATTTGAGTCTTGGAGGGGTTTAATTTCAGCTTCCACTTCAGACACCAGCTGAATACCTTATCGAGTGCTGGTTGGAGACTGATGTTGATACGATCAACAGAGGAACACAAGGCGATATAGGCGGGATCGTCAGCAAATTGGAGTGCGTGGATGGACGGCCGAGGTTGTGGCATATCTGGTACATATAAGATGTATAGTAAGGGGGAGAGCACTGAGCCTTGTGGTACACCAGCGCGAAGAACAAAATGGTGGGATTGAGCCTGTTTAATTTGGATATAAGCTGAACGTTGATGGAGAAAATTTGCTATGAGGCGAACGTACGGTAAGGGAATAATACGTAATAGTTTGAAAATAAGGCCTTGATGCCACACAGTATCGAACGCTCGTTCGACGTCAAATGAGATGAGGACAGAAGGCAGTCGTTTATTGAAGTGATTAACCAGGAGGCTGAAGAGTTTGAGCAGTTGATCAGTAGTGCTGAATGATGGTCTGAAGCAAGCTTGCGTTGGGGGTAGAAGATGATGAGTTTGGAGATATGAATGAAGGCGTGTGACCACAATACGCTCCAAAGTTTTGCTGAAGATGTTAGTGAGATTAATTGGGCGGTATGATCCGATGTTGGTTGGATCTTTGTCCGGTTTCAGAAAAGCTACTATTTTGGCAAGCTTCCAGAGAGCAGGAAAATGGCCAGTCGTGAGAATAGTAGTATACAACTGAGCGAGGACATTATGGAATTCCGGTGGGGCTTGCCGAACTTGGTTATATGTGATAGTGTCGGCCCCAGGTGCTGTATTGCGGCGTCTACGAAGCGTAGTGACTATTTCAGGACTAGTGATTGGAGCTGTCAGGGAATCAGTCAGATCAGGTTGCTGTGCCATGTCAGGTGTAAATAATGGTCGCTCAGGATTACCCAAAGTGGTAATATGACGATGTGATGGATGGGAAAACAATGGAGCACTGTGAGGTGTGAAGACAGCCTCAAAGTGGTTAGCGAAGGCGACTGCTTTGTCAGAATCCGTCGTAGGAACGTTGCCATCAACAAGAATAGTATATTGGGAGCCCCGGCGTTGGTAAGTAAGACGTTTAAATAAGTGCCAGAATTTAGTGGCATTGGTTTCGTTGCGCAACTCGTTGCATGAGGTTCGCCAGTCGAGTCTTTTCCGGGCTATGAGGTACTGTTTGACCATGCGTTAGAACTGTCGATGCAGGATGAGAAAGTGTGGATCGTGAGTCCGCCTGTATTCAGTCAAAAGGGCATGTGACCGGTGAAGGGGAGTGACTGCATGAGGTGGTAAACTCGGGCGATGTGAGTGGATTGAACGTTTCGGTACTGCATGTTCGGTAGCGCCTGCAATGATTGTACTAAGAGACATGGAAACATGGTCAATGTCGTCTAAAGATGAGACTTCGGTTCGAGTAAAAGCCAGTTGCTCAGAGATATACGTTCGATATTTCTCCCAGTCGGCTTTGACGAAATTGTAGGTCGCAAAGGATGCTGGTGGTTCCTTGGGTTTGGTGCCAGGAGTTATTGTAAGCAGAACTGGGACATGATCGCTGCCAATTGAGCTAAGTACATCCACAGAAGAGTTGGGAGCAGATTGTTACTGACTATAACTACATCAGGTGTGGTGTCACTCTCAGGCCGAGTGTGGTGGGGCAGAGGAATACAAGAACTATGCGTGGTATGTAGGAAGTCCTGGAAACGCTGTTTCTGCGCCGAAGTGCGTGAGTGGTAATTAAGATCTGCAAGAACTACGTATGTTCTGAAGTTGACATCCAGGTAAGTGAGAAAGCGGTATGGCAAAGGTTGAGTAGATCGGACGTATATGGTTGCCAGAGTCAGAGTAAGGGCTGGAAAGTAGACGGTGCTGATGACGTGTTCGGAGTACTGGTCAGGATACGGTGGTATGACTTGACGACGAGTTAAGGACTGTCTGATGGCAATGGCGACTCCACATCAAGCGATGTTATTAGGAAGATCACTACGTAACAGGTGGTAGTGTGGAAAGTAGTACCGGTCAGTTGGCTTCAAAAAAGTTTCATTGAGTGCAAGACAATCAACGTTGAGTGAGGTCGTCATGGTTTCAAATAATACCCGATTAGTCTTGAGCGAGCGGATATTGGAGAAGAGCAATTTTACTATCTTATTTCTGTTCCCCGCCATCTTGATCAGGAGGTGTAGATTCAGAATGAACATGAAAATGGGAATATAGGCCGGAATAAGTGGCTGCCATATGAATATGGAAGATGTCATAAGCAGCTTTTGTTGCATGTGACAGAATGGCTTCGCGTTGAAACGGGAAAGCATTTTGTAAAACTAGAGTGATGAACTGCAAGACATTTTCAACTTTGGGAGGTGGAAGTAAGGAAGTTTGAGTGCCAGTCGAAACACTTGTATGTAGTCGGAGCGGCACGACTGTCTCTGGTTTATCTGGCAGCGGTTTCGGTTTATTTTTGCACTGATAAGAGTAAGTTGGATGGTCGCCATTACAGGTGTTGCACACAGGAGGTTGTTGAAGGAGGGTGCAGTTTTTGATTTTGTGTTGGCCTTTGCAGTGTGCACATATGGATGGAAGAGTGCATTGATTGGTCGGATGTGAGTTGTAGGTTAGACAGTTTTCGAATCGTCCAGAGAGAGGTTGTGGCGTGCGAGATGCCTCAACTCGATGGTGACAACGGTAAATAAAAACACCATTTTGGAGAAGATCATCTATGAGTGTTTGGTTGTCAGCAAGTAGTCTGACCATGTAAGTAGGACCCGTTGCATTTTTGATGCGAAGAGCACGACTGGGATGGATATCATCAGCCTTGAGTTCATCTAACAGTTCTTGTTCGGTGATGCTAGGATCAACGCCACGAATCACTACAGACAGTAAAGGGATTCGTTGAGGTGGAGGTGGTGTTTTCAAACCAGGAGATTGTAGTAACTGGACTTTTGCATTGGTGCCGAACATGGCTGGTCCGACTTTGTAGATGATATGTTGATATAGATTCGGGTTTGTAGTTTTGAGGATAATGCCATTCTGTGTTTTGATAAGTTGTTGTAAATCAAGTCGAGTGCAGTACCGGACCAGTTTCAGATAGAAAGATTTAACATTATGGAGTGCTGGATCCAGCTGCGTGAAGGGAATGGTGAGTAGCGCAGGATTTGGAGTAATACCAGTCATAGGTTGGGCAACAGAAGTGCTTGCGATAGTATGGGAATGAGATTCAACAGAAGGGGTGTTGGAAGGACTCTTGAGAGACTCAGTGTAGGATGGTTTAGAGGGAGAGCGAGAGCGTTCGCGGTCCCTAGGTGGGGAGCCATCGGAAGACTGTGAGGTGCTAGGTGGTTTTGTGCGCTTTTGTGAACGTGCCGATTCCCGACGTGATTCAATAGGTGGTCCCATCGAGGGTAATCCTTGATGTTTACCCTGGGAAGAGAAGTCCGGTGTCTTAGGCATGAGTCGTCGCAGATGACGTCCGAAAAGCCGGAGCTCTTCTTTCGTCTAGTAAGATTGAGATCACTACCAATAAATTATAAAGCAATACTCAATAACCAAAGCTAGTAATAGTATAGCTTGAGATCACTACCAATTAAGGATAAAGCAATACTCAATTAACAAAGCTAGTAATAGTATGGTTCGAGATCACTACCAATTAGGGATAAAGCAATACTCAATTAACAAAGCTGGTAATAGTATAGTATGAGATCACTACCAATTAAGGATAAAGCAATAATTAATTAACAAAGCTGGTAATAGTATAGTTTGAGATCACTACCAATTAAGGATAAAGCGATACTCTGTTCAACGAAGCTAGATGTTAGTAATGCAGTAATTATTTGGCGTGCTCGCTAACCACAAAGTAATGCTGCTTCGCCAGATTATGAGCGGACTTTCGAACCAGTTAGCAAAAACAAGAGACAAGGAATTCACCACAATGCCAAGCATGAGGTAAATGCAAAAATAAAGATTCCCTCCGAAAGATGAAAATCTTCCGTCTATCCCTTTAATAGAATGACTGCACGAGTCTCAAGAATACGTTTGCAATACTCTATCACCGTTCGTGCAGCGAGAACTATAAGTAGGGTTAGGAACATATCAGTATGTAGTAGCAGATTTTTTTTAGGTTAAGCCGATCAAAGGCTTACGCCCTTTCTTCGGGACGAGGATTATAGGTATGGGGAATTTTCTTTATTTATAGGGGAAATTGAGGGTTTAGAGCATTAGTTTATTTTATTTTATTTCATTCTTATTTGTGGGCATCTTTTTTTATTATTATTTATTTATTTATTATTTTTGTATTTTATTTTATTTTTTATTTTTTAATTTTTTATTATTTTTTTTATGAGAGATGAGGTGAAGTGCAGGTGGACGTCACAAACACGAGGGTATATGTTAGTATGGACGAGTGAATGGTTATCTTCTGCCCTGGGGCGTCACAGGGCTGATGTAGACAGATGAAGCCCGCTGCTAGCAACATTGATGGAACAGTAGTGCAAAGATGGATAAATACATGGACTAAGATGAGGTGGATGATAGATGGCAAAGTCGGCCTTTTGAGGGTCATCGTCGTCTAGAGTGTTATAGTATAGAGTGAGAAGATGTTGGAGAGGAGTGGCTTTGTGACGTGGGGGCGTATCATGTATTATGTCCTGTTGAAAGGTGTCAAGGAATATCGGATTTCCTTCTGCAATGACTTTTGTAATATGTTTAGTGCGAAGTGTTTCTAGTATGGAAATATTGTTGGAAAGTTGATTCGGCGATAGAGGTCGGCAGTCGGTGCTGGTAGTTTGATACGATAAGCAAGTCGGAGAGCATGTCTTTCGGAGATGGCGAGCCTATTATATAGTTCATCAGAGGCAGAGATCAAGCAGATATGGCCATGTGTGAGAGCAGGTCGGAGGAATACTTTATAGGTCGTGATGACGGTGTCGGTATGTAGGCCCCAGGTTGTGCTTACTAGCCGTCGGAGGAGGTTTAAGCGGTTCGTTGCCTGTGATCGAATCTTTTGTAGGTGGGGTTTCCTACTGAGTTTAGAATCAAAGATGATCCCAAGGTAGGTAACTCTTGATGATGGGCGGGTGAAAGTGCCATTTACATTAATTTGAAGAAGGGAAGGATTGCGATGGATTCGTGAGCGGCAACGAGGTGGGAGAAAAATAAGAGCTTGTGTTTTGAGAGAATTGATAGTGAGGCGCCATTTGGAACACCAGGAGGTAAAGGCGTCAATTGCCTGCTGAAGTGTTTTATTTATGGTTTGAACAGTATTAGATGTGGCAAGAAAAGCGGTATCATCTGCATATTGGTATACTGAGACATTTGGTGGGAGAGGGGGCATGTCGGCGACATATAAAATATATAGAAGAGGTGAAAGAACAGATCCCTGAGGGATCCCAGAGTGAAGAAAGATCGGATAGGAAAGGGATTGGTTGATATTAATATAAGTCATACGATTGGAAAGAAAAGAAAGTATACAGGGGATGTATTAGATAGGAAGATTGAAAGAGTGAAGTTTTGCGATGAGGCCGGCATGCCAAACTTTGTCAAAAGCCTTCTTCAGATCGAACAGTAACAGACAAGATGGTTTTGAGGTATTATAATGATTTGTTATAGCAGTGGTGAGGCGCAGAAGCTGGTCAGAAATACTAATATGTGGGCGAAAGCCGGCTTGATGTAGAGGGATGAGATTATGGTCGGAAAGATGAGTATGCAGACGGCTGACTAGAATGCGTTCAAAGATTTTGCTAAGGACTGATGTTAGTTGGATTGGTCGGTATGATGAGAGTGCAGTAGGAGGTTTGTTTGGTTTGATGAAAAGGAGAGTTTTGGAGATTTTCCATTGAGGAGGGTAAAATCCGGTGCGAAGAATGAAGTTGTAGATGGTTGCGAGAAGTGAAAAGAGGATGGGAGGAGATGAATTGATGAGTTTATAGGTAATGTGATCAAAGTCTGGGGCTGTGTTTCGTTTTGATCGGATGGCGGAGGAGATATCTTCAGGAGTTATGAGATCGTTAAGAGGAGAAGCGTTAAGTTGGTGGTGAAGATCGGGTTGAAGTTGAGGAGCGTGCGGGTTTGCGAGATGTTCCACACGGCGTGTGAGAGTTGGATGAAGTGGTTGTACGGTTGGGGTAAAAATGTCTTGAAAGAAAGAGGCGAAAGCATTTGCTTTGTCAGTATCGGTTTGAAGAGGGTTGTTATGGGAGATGATAGGGTATGAAGTATGACGGTTTTTGCCAGTTAATTGATGAAATTTTTGCCAGAATTTGGTAGGGTGCGAGGTAGTGGATAGAGTGTTGCAGGCTGAGATCTAACGTTTTCGTTTGTAGGCATCTAAGTAATTGTGGAGCATGCGATTCCAGCGACGATGATGTTCTAATGATATAGGATTACGTGTACGTTGGAAGTCACGGAAAGAGCGTCTAGAAGCTGCAACGATAGACTGATATTGTGGAGGTATTGGAGGTTTGTGCGGATGACGTGTACGAAGAGGGATGTTGTTTTGGATGGCTGTGTCAAGGGATGTGATTTGGTCCACAAGGTTATAGAGTTCTTCTTCACTAGTGGGCTCCTGTAGATTTTGCAATGAGGTTTTGAGATCGTTTTGAAAATTAGCCCAGTTCGCATGAGTATAATCAAAGAAGTGAATTGGTGGGGTTGTGTTTTGGGGTGTGGGGTGATAAGAAGATCAAGGAGTATCGGAGCATGATCGCTGCCGAAAGGTGGTAGAACTCGGAGGTTGTGAATAGTAAGAGAAAGAGTACTGATCACTATGTCGGATGAGGTATTGCTTATTGGACGTGATGGCGATGGGAGATGATGGTAGTCGACGGCTAGGATATTAGAAATGTAATTTTGAAAATGTTGTTTCTCTGTCTGTGGACGACTATGAATATTGATGTCTGCCATGATTATATAATGTCTGAACGTGTTGTCGATGTATTGAAAAAATTCGTAGGGAATAGGGTGGTCTGGTCTGATATATATGGTGCAAAGAGTAATGATTTTTATGCGAAGATTTAGTGTGACTATGGAATATTCTGGGAGATCATGTGGTTTTGGAAAGTATGAGGACAGACAGGAATAGTATGATAGGTTCCAATTGCTGTGCCACCGTTCGCTCGTTGATAAGGTCTAGGACAGTCATGGCGTTGTAATTGAAACTGAGGAATGCGGATATAATCGGTAGGTTTGAGATAAGTTTCATTTAGGGTAAAAGCCTGTACTTTTTCTTCTCGGAGAAGTTGTTCGAAAACTGCTTTGTGAGTGACAAGAGATCGAATGTTAAGGAAGAGGAAGGTGACTGCCATTGTAATTGATAACACGAGAAAGGTAGTTTGGATGGATTTTGTATTTACAGAGATGGCCATTCTGGATCTGTTTTGGTAGATGTTATAGAAAAATGAGCATGTGGACCTGTATAAGTGGCAGACAGTTGTAGGCCAAATAATTGTTGAGCGATTTGGTCGACCTGCATAAGAATGTGAGGGCGTAAGAAAGGATGGATATTTTGTAAAACGAGCGTCGTGAAGCGAAGCAAGTCTTCTACTGTTACGGGTTCTCTTAATGAGTTTGTAGGAGTTGTAGTGGAATCGGTAGTGCGGATTGGGACTGAGAGTTCAGGTTTGTCAGTTGGTGGGGCAGGTTTTTGGTGGCATTTGTAGCTGTAGGTTGGATGTTGTTGATGGCAGGTATTACAGAGAGGTGGTTTTTTAAGGTTTGGACAGTTGTTGGTTATATGGTCTTCATTACAATGTCCACAGCGGGGTGAGTTAGGACAGTTTTTTGTTAGGTGTGAGGCATATGTCTGGCATCGGTCGCAGCGTATAGGAATTGGTGTGATGTGCGAGATGGTTCAACCCTGTGGCGTCTGCGATAAATATAGGCACCATTTTGAAGCAGATCGTCTACTGTGTCTTTGGATTGTGTAAGAACTCGTACAAGATAGGTCGGGCCTGATTGACACTTGATGCGGATGCATTTATGTACTTCATAACATTCGAGTCGTAGCTCGTTTAGGATTTCTTCGTCTGAATAGGCTGGTGGAACGCCTTTTATCACTACTGAGAACATGGGCTGTCGTCTAGGTGGTTGTGGTAGCTTTTTCCTGGTTTGTGAGAGTGCTTGGATGTTTGCTTTGTCACCAAAAATGTGAAAGCCCGCTTTGTTCCGGATTGTAGAAACGAAGTTTTGGTCTGGAGATTTAATGATGATTCCGTTTTTAGTGAAGACTATTTCTGATACATTGGCTCTCGGGTAATATTTCATGAGTTGGATTAAGATATGTTTAGGGTTAGAGTATTTGGTGTCAGCATTAGTAAGAAGATAATTGAAGGTTGCTGGAGGTTTGTTTGAAACGATGTCCATAGCTTGTTCATAGAGATCACTTTCAGATGCTTGACTGAACGGAGAACTTGATCGAGGTCGAGGTTGTTTTTTCTGACTTTGCGATTGCAGTGTATCACCTGATCGTTTTTGAGAATTGGGACCCGTTCTGGGTTTAGTCCCCTTGCACTCCATCGAGTTCAGAGGGGACACACCCACGGATCGCGAAGACTGCGGAGTGGCCGAAGCCAGTGCAATATGACAAGAAAACAGCAATGATCAGACAGAATGATGTCTAAAATATGAGATGATATGATGAAAGATGTTACCCTCCAGCACTGAAAAGTACTGTCAATCCTAGAGAGAGCGTATGCGTGCTGGTCTCAAATGTGCGTGTGCTACACAATATCCTCGAAGGCTCGTTAACACTTCCCAGTTAGGCTAGGTCAAAATGCAGCTTATGACGTATGGTACGTCAAGCTGATGAGAGAGTTCCGAACACCCAGCTTTTTTTAAGGTTAACCCGATCAAAGGGTTACGCCCTTTCTTCGGTAAGAGGAAATTTAGGTATAGGGTTTTACTTTATTCATAGTTGGGCATTGAGAGTTTGAGGAGCATTAATTTATTTTATTCTTTTGTGGTCGTCATCATCATTTTTTTCTTTCAATATCGCTTTGGAGGCATCATTGGCATAAGGGAGGCATCAGTATCCATTTATTATTCACTATTGCATTAAGGAGGCCGGGCTATGGTTGTAAAATGAGAGATGAGGTGAAGTGCTGATAGACGCCACAACAAACACAGGGATATGGTTAGTGTAGACAAATGACTGGTTATCTTCTGCCCTGGGGCGTCACAGGGCTGATGATGACAGACGAAGCCCCCTGTTAACAACATTGATGAAAACACTGATGCAGAGATGGATAAATGCATGGACTAAGGTGAGGTGGACGGTATATGGCAAAATCGGCCTTGTGCGGGTCATTATCGTCTAAAGTCGTATGATAAAGAGTAAGAAGATGTTAAAGAGGTGTGGCTTGATGTTGAGGAGGGGTATCATGAATGATGTCCTGGTGAAAGGTGTCGAGGAAGAGCGGATTACCTTCGGCAATTACTTTTGTTATGTATTTTGTGCGGAGTGTTTCCAAGTGCTGTAAGATCGTGGGAAAGTTGATACGGCGATAGAGATCGGCAGTTGGTGCTGATAGTCTTATGCGATATGCAAGGCGGAGAGCATGACGTTCGGATATTGCAAGTCTAGTATATAGTGCGTCAGGGGCAGAGATCCAGCATATATGGCCATGTGTGAGAGCAGGTCGAAGGAAAACCTTATAAGTCTTAATAACAGTGTCAGTATGCAACCCCAAGTGGTACCCACTAGCCGCCGGAGGTTTAATCGATTTGTGGCCTGTGATCGGATTTTCTGTAAGTGAGGTTTCCAGCTGAGTTTTGAGTCAAAGATGATTCCGAGGTAAGTTACTTGTGATGATGGGCGTATGGAAGTGCCATTGACGTGAATATGAAGAAGAGCAGGATTGCGATAAATTCGTGATCGGCAGTGAGGTGGAAGAAAAATGATAGCCTGTGTTTTGAGGGGATTTATGGTTAGGCGCCACTTGTCACACCAGGAGGTGAAGGCATCAATTGTTTGTTGGAGTGTTCGATTTATGTGTTGAACAGTGTTGGCTGTGGTGAAAAAAGCTGTATCATCGCCATATTGATATAATGAGACATTTTGTGGGAGAGGGGGCATGTCTGCGACGTATAATATATAAAGAAGGGGTGAAAGAACAGAGCCTTGAGGAACACCACAGTGAAGAAAGATCGGATGTGAAAGTGATTGGTTGATGGTAATGTAAGTCATACGATTTGAAAGGAAAGAATGAATACATCTGATATAGGAGAAAGGAAGATGAAAAGAGTGAAGTTTTGCGATGAGGCCTGCATGCCAAACTTTGTCAAAAGCCTTTTCAAGATCGAACAATAACAGGCAGGAAGGTTTGGAGGTATTGTAATGATTAGTAATGGCAGTCGTGAGGCGTAAGAGTTGATCGGAAATACTGATGTTTGGGCGAAAACCAGCTTGATGAAGAGGAATGAGGTTTCGTTGAGAAAGATGGTTATGAAGGCGACTGATAAGAATGCGTTCAAAGATTTTGCTGAGGAGTGATGTCAATTGTATAGGACGGTATGATGAGAGTTCTGTAGGAGATTTATTGGGTTTGGTGAAAAGCAGAGTTTTTGAGATTTTCCATTGTGGTGGATAAAAGCCGGTGCGGAGAATGAAGTTGTATATGGCTGCAAGAAGTGTACATAAGACGGGAGGAGATGCTTTTATGAGTTTATAAGTGATATGATCAAAACCAGGAGCTGTGGTACGTTTCGATTTGATGGAGGAAGAGATATCTGCAGGAGTAATGGGATCATTAAGAGGTGAATCGGTGAGTTGATGGTGAATGTTGGGTTGTAGGAGGGGGGAGTGCGGATTTGCAAGGCGTTCGACACGTCGGGTGATAGTTGGATGTGGTAGTTGTACGGTAGGGGTAAATATTTCTTGGAAGAAGGCGGCAAAAGCATTTGGTTTATCAGTATCGGTTTGGAGAGGATGATGATGTGAAATGATAGGGTATGATGTATGTCGAGGTCGACCAGTTAACTGATGGAATTTTCGCCAGAATTTGGTAGGATGTGATGTAGTTGAGAGGGAGTTGTAGGTGGAGATCCAACGTTTCCTTTTATAGGCAGTAAAGTAATTATGAAGCATGCGAGTCCAACGACGAAGCTGTGCTAAGGATATAGGATTATGAGTACGTTGAAAGTCACGGAAAGAGCGGCGTGAAGCAGCAAGGATGGAGTGATATTGTGGAGGGATCGGAGGTTTGTGTGGATGACGTATACGTAGGGGTATGTTATTGTGGGTGGCTGTGTCAAGAGATGCTGTGAGTTGGTCAACAAGGTCACAGAGTTCGTGCTCTGAGGTAGGCTCTTGAAGATGTTGTATCGAATTGGTAAGATCCGCTTGGAAATTAGCCCAATTTGCATGATTATAATCAAAGTAGTGAATGGGCGGTGGTTGTGATTGAGCTGAGTGGGTGAGAATAATATCTAGTAGTATCGGAGCATGATCGCTTCCGAAAGGTGGGAGAACCCTAAGATTTTGAATATTCAGAGACGCAGAGCTGATAACTATGTCTGGGGAGGTATTGCTGATGGGGCGACAGGGCGATGGAAGATGATGAAAATCGGCGGCAAGAATATTAGAAATGTAGTTGTGAAACTGTTGTTTCTCGGCCTGCGGGCGGCAATGAATATTTATGTCTGCACTGATGATGTAATGCCTAAAAGTATTGTCAATGTATTGAAAAAACTCATATGGTATGGAGTGGCCTGGTCGAATGTAGATAGTGCATAGAGTGATGATTTTGGTGCGAAAATATAGCGTGACTATGGAATACTCGGGAAGGTTATGTGGCTTTGGAAAAGAGTGAGTGCGTACAGGAATATTGTAATATGTTCCAATTGCAGTGCCTCCATTTGCTCGTTGGTATGGTCTAGAGCAATCATGACGGTGTAGTTGAAACTGTGAAAAACGGACATGATGTGTAGGTTTGAGATAGGTTTCGTTCAGCGCAAAAGCCTGTATTTGTTTCTCCCTTAGGAGTTGTTCAAAAACTGCTTTGTGAGTGAGAAGAGATCGGATATTAAGGAAGAGCAAAGTGACTACCATGAAGATTGATAGTGTTGTAGAAGTTGTTGGGCGATGGTTGTAAATTATAGAGATGGCCATTTTGGATCTGTTTTAGTAGATGTGATGGAAAAGTGGGCGTGTGGACCGGTGTAAGTGGCAGAAAGTTGTTGGCCAAATAATTGTTGGGCTATGTGATCGACCTGCATAAGACTGTGTGGGCGTAAGAAGGGGTGGATCTTTTGAAGAATAAGAGTGGTGAAGCGGAGCAAGTCTTCAGCTGTGATGGGTTCACGTAAGGAGTTAGCAGGTGGTGTGGCGGAATAGGTGGTGCGGATGGGAACGGATAGTTCAGGTTTATCAGTTGGTGGAACAGGTTTTTGATGGCATTTATAACTATAGGTTGGGTGTTGTTGATGGCAGGTATTGCATAGAGGTGGTTTTTCAGGTTAGGACAGTTGTTAGTGGAATGGTCCTCATTGCAGTGTCCACAGCGGGGTGAGTTTGGACAGTTTTTAGTCAGATGTGAGGCATATGTTGGACATCTTTCGCAGGGGATTGGAAATGGTGGTGAAGTGCGGGATGGTTCTACTCTATGGCGTCTGCGATATATATAGGCACCATTTTGAAGCAAATCATCTACTGTTTCCTTGGATGTTGTAAGAACTCGAACGAGATAGGTGGGACCTGACTGACATTTGATGCGAATGCATTTGTGCACTTCATAACATTCGAGTCTTAATTCGTCAAGGATTTCTTCATCGGAATATGCTGGAGGAACGCCTTTTATCACCACAGAAAACATGGGTTGGCGTCGAGGCGGCGGTGGTTGCTTTTTCCTGGTTTGAGAGAGAGCTTGAATGTTAGCTTTGTCGCCAGAAATATGAAAGCCTGCTTTGTTTCTGATTGTAGTAACGAAGTTTTGATCGGGGGATTTGATAATTATTCCGTTCCTAGTGAAGATGATTTCAGATACGTTAGATCGCGGATAGTATTTCATAAGTTGAATTAGAATGTGTTTTGGATTAGAGTATTTGTTGTTGGCATTAGTGAGCAGATAATTGAAGGTGCTGGAGGTTGGTTTGAAGCGATGTCCATAGCTAGATCGTAGAGGTTACTTTCGGAGGCCTGACTGACAGGAGATCTTGATCGAGGACGAGGTTGCTTTTTCTGATTTTGTGATTGTAATGTTTCACCTGATCGTTTTTGGGAATTGGGACCCGTTCTGGGTTTGGCCCCCTTGCACTCCATCGAGTTCACAGAGGACACACACGGATCGCGAAGACTGTGGAGTGGCCGAAGCCAGTACAATATAAGAGAACAATGATCAGTCTGGTTAATGTTGAAGAGATGAGATGAGATGAGATGATATGATGAAACGGTGTACAACGATGATGATAGGTTTCACCCTCCAGCACTGAGAAGTACTGTCAATCCCAGTGCGTGCTGGTCTCTATTGTGCGTATGCAACACAACGTTCTTGAAAGCACGTTAACGAGTCTCAGCTAGGCTAGGCTTGGTACAAAATACAGCTTGTGACGTATGGTACGTCTAGCTGGTAAGAAAGTCGAACACCCATTTTTTTCCTATGCCAGCGAAAAGCCAGCAACCGTTAGAAGGTTTCGCCTTCTGTGCGGGAAGAAATAATGCAAAGAATTTATTGGGGTTCAGTTATAATTTGATGGGCTATGAGATGTTCGTAAAGTAGGAGCAGGATGTTCTATTTTATTTTCAGTAAATGGGAGTGAATTATCATTTTATTCAGGTTCTATTTTATTTAAGCATGGTAAAAAAAGTAAAAAGTTAGGAAAAGTAAATGAAAAGAGGAACATGAAGTACACTGTCACAACACAACACATACGTGAAAGTGTAACAGAGGAATGTTATGTTCTGTCCAACTTTGGACGTGATGAAGACAAACGGTGCCCTGATATAACACGAGGTTCTTATTGTGCAGAGATTGAAGGTGCTGTGTAATGAGGAACGACGGATGATGAAAAAGCTGCAACTGCGTGTAAATCCGGATGATCAGGAGGTAGGGTATAGCGGTAAAGTGCAAAGAGTAGCGACAAAGGTGAATCCTGTAATTTGCGAGGTGGATTGAACTTGATGTCTGCTTGCATTGTGGTGAGGAGTAACGGATGCCGGGACTCGAATCGGTTAGTAATATACTTCGTCCGTAAAGCTCAAGATGGAACAGAAGATGTGGAAAAGGCATAATTTCGTAAAGATCTTGAGTAGGACTAGGAAGTTTTATTCTGTAAGCTATTCGTATGGCATGTCGTTCTAGTATTTTCAATTTTTCATAATGACGCTGGAGTGCGGCTATCCATGCTGTGAATCCGTAGGTCAGGACTGGTCGTAAGAATACTTTGTAGGTGTTTAGAACAGTATTAGCGCGCGGTCCCCAAGTAGTACCCGTGAGGCGTTTGAGGAGGTTAATCCTGTTATATGCTTTCTGTATTACATTCTGAAGGTGAGGGCGCCAAGTGAGGTGGTGGTCAAAAATAATTCCCAGATACGTTACATGTTTAGCTGGATGGACCCGCATGTTATCTACTTGGATATTCAGAAGTGAAGGATTTCGATGTACCCGTGATCTGCGTTTTGGCGGGAGAAAGACTATTGCTTGTTTTATCTGGGTTGAGTTTCAGACGCCACTTCGTACACCAGGTGAGAAAGCTTTGAATTGCTGCATTAATTTCAGTACTTATACGATGAGTAGTCCGGCCTAATGTAAGAAATGCAGTATCGTCTGCATACTGAAAAATATGTGTATTTGGCGGCAATGGTGGCATATCTGCTACATATAGAAGATACAGCAAAGGTGATAAGGCAGACCCTTGTGGTACTCCAGAGAGAATAAATATCGCGAGCGAGAGAGTGTCATTAAGAGCAACATAAGCAATACGGTTGTGAAGAAAATTATAGATAAACCTGATATATGATATGGGAAGTGTCAGACGGATAAGTTTATATATGAGAGCTGCATGCCATACTTTATCGATTGCCTTTTCCAGGTCGAAGATCACTAAACAAGATGGAAATTGTGTATTAAACTGATTGGTAATAATATTAGACAGACGAAGTAACTGATCATTGATACTAAAACCGGGGCGGAAACCAGCCTGATGCAGAGGGATTATATTACGTTCTGTTAGATAAGAATGAAGGCGTCGAACAAGGATTCTTTCAAGAATTTTGCAATACACTGAAGTAAGTTGAATGGGCCGGTAAGAAGAAACAGTATTTGGTGGTTTTAGGAACATCAGTGTTTTGGAAGTCTTCCACTCACAAGGAACAAAGCCTGTCCGCAGGATAAATGTATAAATGAGAGAAAGAAGGTAAAGCAGATGATAAGGCGCTTCTTTAATATGGCGATAAGTAATCCCATCGAAACCAGGGAACACCCAGCTTTTTTTTATGCTAGCCGAAGGCTAGCATCCTTTGAGAGGGCTACACCCTCTTTTAGGAAAGGGAGTTAAGAGGACCATTGTGGAAAAGGTATGGGTGGTTGGGCTATGGGCTATTATTTATTATTATATTCTTTATTATTTAACATGTTATTGGAAGGACATTATGATCTTTGCGATCATAAACATACTTATAGGCAAACTGGAACATAAATCATTGTTATACGTGAAAACAAAATTATACATATATAATATACGAAATATAGGATACATAATATAACATATAATATAGCAAGAAATCTGAAGAACATACATGATATGGCAAGCATGAGAAATCAGACGACAAAATATAAAGTGAAAGTATTAATAAGCGACATGTAGAAGTCATGATGAAAATGAGAGATGAGATGAAGTGCACTTGACGCCACAGCACAGCACAAGAAGTGTTAGAAAGACGAATGCGGTTATCTTCTGCCTAGGGGCTGCTCTAGGCCAATTGAGACGTGGTGAACCCTGTTAGTGAAATGAAATTACTGTGCATATGATGGAAAGATATGCGGTAGATGAATATGCAAACGATAATCTTGGAGAATCTGTAGATCGAGATGGTCGGGAGGGACTGTGTAGCAATATAAAGTAAAGAGAAGGTGAAGTGGAGTATGATAGTACCGTGCAGGAGATGAGTGGAGTGCAAGATGATGCATAGTTTCAAACAATAGGGGATGGTGATGTGTGTAGCGTTGAGTAATGAATTTTAAGCGGAGAGTTTCGAGATGGTAGGTAAGAGTAGGAAATGATATTAAAGAATACAGGTCTCGAGTTGGACTCGGGAGAGAAATACGGAAGGCGATGCGGAAAGCATATCTCTCAAGAATGGCTAATTTCTGATAATGTGAGTAAGGAGCGAAAATCCAAGCTGGAAAACCGTAAGTAAGAACTGGGCGGAGGAAGGCCTTGTATGTGTTGAGAACTATGTGTGAGAGACCCCAGGTTGTGCCAGTTAGTCGTTTCAAGAGGTTGAGGCGGTTGTAAGCTTTAGTTTTCACACGGTTGAGATGTGGTTTCCATGTTAAATGATGATCGAATAGTATGCCTAAGTATGTAACGGTTCGGGTTGGAACGATGGCTGCATTATGAACATGGAGTGACAAAAGAGATGGGTTTCGGTGGACCTTGGTACGTTTACGGGGCGGTATGAAAACAATAGCTTGGGTTTTGGTGGCATTAATCTTAAGTTTCCACTTAGAACACCCAGCTTTTTTTTTAAGCTAGCCAGCGGCTAGCACCCTGTTAGAGGGTTACGCCCTCTTTTAGGGAAGGGAATTTTATGGAGCATGGGTAATGGATGTATGAAGGATGGTCTATGGGAAGGTAGATATCAACTTATCTTTATTTAGTGATCTATACATAAACATAGCACTTAAGGCTTTTGCAGCCTTAACATTTGGGTTGGTAGACATACAAAATAATACAAAGTTAACATATATTATACATAACATATAATGTAGGTAGTATAAGAAGAAACATGTAAAACACATAGAAACAGGATGATAAATCAAGAAGCGATGGTTTAGAGATAATGAGAGCTATTAGTCAGATGCAGAAGGAAATAATTTATACACTATACCAAAAAAGTAGCGATTTGTATGACGATGGAGGTGAGAGATGAGATGAGGTGCAAAACACGCCACAACACATAGGAAATGTTAAATAGACAAATGAGAGTATCTTCTTGCCTAGGGGCGGCTCTAGGCTATGATGTGAACAGGGGGAGCCCATATTAGTGAGAGGAGAATCACTGTGCAGTAGATGGAGTTATGAATGGGTGATGAAAATGAGTATGCAAATCATCGAGGAGGTTTAAGTCTGGGTGATTCGGTGGTAGTGTGTAACAATACAGGGTAAATAATAATGACAATGGCGTATGCATATATCGAGAAGGCGTGGGATGAATTGCTAAATGGTGCATGGCATCTAGAAGAAGAGGATGATGATCGTGGTAACGTTTAGTAAGATAAGTAAGTCTGAGTTTTTCGATATGGTACTGTAATGTAGGGAATAACACCCAGCTTTTTTTTTAATGCTAGCCAAGCTAGCTACCTTTTACAGGGTTACGCCCTGTTTGAGGGAAGTGCTGTGAGGAGACTGAGGTTTAAAGGTCGTGAGGTGGTCTAAGTGCTTTATTACATCTTATTCGTTGAAATGCTGGACTTAAGGAACTTTGCGTTCCTTAACATTTGGCTTGGAGAAAGAACGTTCACAGTTTACATATATTGATACAGTGATGAATACATTCCAGGAATGAAAGACATATTATATTTAAATAATCAAATTATTTCCTACTCTTCACATACATATCCATATCGATCGTATATTGAAAAACTACTAAATTATAATGCTGAAGCTAAAACAACGCATCTTCAAACATCAATGTGGTTTAAAGATACTGCAGGGCATATGGACAGTGTGGCCGATGCTAATGTAGGATTTAAACAACGTTTTCTTCTCACTGCTTTAAGTCAGTCATTTGAATTATTGGGTTATATTCATGCTGATATTTTCAATCAGGAGAAAGTTTTACTGAATGGTGTACAATTGCGTATTAAACTAATACCAGCTAAACCTACATTTTGTCTAATGGGTGACGCAGATGCTGATGGAAAAGTTGTAATTACAGATGCAACATTACTTGTGAAAAAGGTTGATGTATCACCAGCAGTTAAAATAGCACAAAATAAAGTATTACAAAATCCTAAATTTAGAATAAAATATCCTATAACAAAAGTGCAGGTGAAGACAGAAACTCTGCCACAAGGAATTATGGATAGTACACTTCCAGATCTGTTTTCAGGCATAGTGCCTAAACGTATTATTATTGGTTTTGTTACTAATACTGCTTTCAATGGTACTTATCAAACAAATCCATTCAATTTTCAACATTTTAATATGTCATTTTTTACACTGTATGTTGATGGAAATCCAATGCCCTTCAAACCTTTACAACCAGATTTTGATAATAAGCTATATGTACAAGCATATTCTACGTTATTTACAGGTTCAGGTATTTATTATTCTAATCAAGGTAATAATATTTCACTCGCTGAATATCCTAATGGTTATACTCTACTGGTGTTTGATTTAACTCCTGATTCAAGCGCAAGTGCTGCATTTCATACTAGTCCACAACGGCAAGGAAGTGTACGTTTAGAGGTTCATTTTAAAGAAGCACTGCCATCTCCTGTAACAACAATTATTTATGGTGAATTCTCTTCAGAATTAGAAATTGATTTCCAGAGAAAAATATATATTAATTAAAGAAAATGTTAAATACAATTGAGCTTTATGAAGCATTACAACAAAATTTGCCTAAAGATCATTTTATTGGTTTGTATGCTGCTGATGAGTTACCTTTGTTTATTCATACATTTCCAGCCGCCATAATTATAAATACTGATTCTAGTGATAAGCCTGGTGAACATTGGGTTGCTGTTTATATATCTAATATGTGTGTGGGAGAGTATTTCGATAGCTATGGTATACCTCCCTATATACAACATCATATAAGGTTTTTAAAACGAAACTGTCTGTATTATACATGGAATAATAGACGTATTCAAGGTGATTTATCTCAATTTTGTGGACATTAGTGTTTCCTATATTTAGCATGTTGTGCATCTGGTTATTCGTTGCACGATTTTTTAAACAAATTCTCACTCACCACTATTGATGCTAATGATATTATGCTTTATTCATTTATGAGAGTATGATGATGTTATTTTTTTTAAACTCCGCCATTGCCGGTCCCAAGCCCTGGATGAGAAAGGAGGAGGGTTGGGGGTGTTGCTACCCCCGTAAAAGAAAATAATGTTACATTAAAATAAGGGTTGGAAACGAGTACACTTCTATTCCCAGCTATGTTAAAATAGGGGTTGAAAAATATGCTCATAAAAGAGAACGAGTTCACCCCCTAAAATGGAGGTCGTAAAAGACCATAATAAGGGTGGAACAAGTCTTATGTATCTGCTGTGTGTTCGTAAAAACGAGTTCACCCCTGCTAAGTTTCGTAGTCTCTGTCTGATGTGCTCTGTAGTCTGATGCTAAGGGGTTGAAAATGGAGGTGGTTGTGTGTTACGTAGTGTTGATAGTCTCATGTTCAAATAGGGGTCATAAAAGAGAATGAATACACCCTTGTTATGTTACGTACTCTTATGTTCTGCTGTGTGTTCATAGTCTCAGTGTTAAAATAAGGGGTGGAAAATAAGCCATGCTCTTTTATTAGCTGTGCTATGTAATCTCTGCTATGTTCAAATAGGGGTTGAAAAATGTGCTCATAAAAGAGAACGAGTCTGTTCTTTTGTGTGTTCGTAGGGGTTGGAAAATATGCTCATAAAAGGGAACGAGTTCACCCCCTAAAATGGAGGTCGTAAAAGAGAACGAATACACCCCCTAAAAAGTGCTCATAAAAGGGAATAAATTCACCCCTAAAATGGAGGTCGCAAAAGACCGTGGGCTCACGGTGTACGGTGGTCATTTTCCCAGGGGCTTGTGAGTTGTTCTCTTATGAGCTAGGTTGAGCCAGATCGATCCATTTTCTACTACTGGAGAGAACTGCAAAAGCTTATGGGGTAAGCTGGTGCTCTGTCCAACTCATAACTGGGGAGGCAATGAGAGCACAAGCTTCAGCAGGTGAAACATCCTTCGTTTCTCAAAGGAAACGAAGAAACAGAAGATCAGTTATCAGTGATCTGGTTGATTTTCATAAAAAATGTTCTCAGGAGGAGAATATTCCACTAATATGAGAAGGGTGAGTATTCCACGGTGGATAAACTTCTTCTTGATATGAGGAATGAAATTAAGGAGTAAGTAACATCCTTGCGTTCCATTTTGAAGTCAATGGGTTTCCATTACTGGAATACAAACGGTGGTCGAAAGTACCTTCTTGAAAGAAACGAAATTGCAGCTTCTCGTTTAACATTTTTATGCAAAATCTGCAAGGCAAAAGAAGAGGGGCGGGAGATATTTTACCGCAATGAGACATTTGTACAAAACCACTCTCATTCCAAGGTGTGGCAAGATGAAGACGGAAGAGGTGGCTTAAACGTGCCTGTGGGAAAAGGGAAAAGAATATCAGAGTGCGATGTGGGTACGGGAAAAGGAAATTTGTGCCAGGATTTAAATTAGTTTTCCGTGGAAAACAGAGCTCGGCTGATTAATACCATGAAATGAACGCAGCTGTTTTCAAGGAATGGTTTTTAAAGTTCCTTAATAAATTACTTCAGTTAGAGGTGAAAAATGGGGTAATTGTGATGGACAACGCTAGTTACTATTCAGTAATCTTGAATAGATCGTCAACTTCGAACACAAAGAAAAGTGACATGGTTAAATGGTTATCAAGAAACAATATTCCACACGATCCGAGGCAAACGCGTGTTGAGTAGTTTAAAAATGTACAGATGTCCAAACCTCGCGTTAAGATGTACGAATTGGAAGAAATTGATTCAAGTTTAGGGCACACTGTAATTGGACTGCCTACCTATCATTGCCAGTACAATCCAATAGAGATCGATTGCAGAGAGAAAAAACACGTTTAGGCTAAACGATGTAGAAAATCTCGTAAATATTGCTTTGGACAGTGTATCTATACATCAGTGGGAAACATGTGTTTGTCACGCGGAAAAATTACAAGAAGAAGATATTCCTCTTTAATTGGTTGCTGATAGCACAATGGAAAATATAAATTTACAAGACAGCGGTACAGAGAGCGACGTTTGCGTAGAAGCAGACGGAGATGTACAAGAGGATAAAGATGAAGAACAACTTGCTGTCCCTCTGGAATAGGTAACATGTTTTCTTTCTCTCTCTCTCTTTCACTCTTTTTGTTCTGACTTACTATGTCATAAGTTTGGCAACATTGTTAGTGATTTTAAGCTGTTTGACGTTTCGGCAAGTGCGCGCTCGGGAAGCGACTCCACGAATTGTACGGAAGTTTTCCGATGCATCGGAGCTCAAGCAAAATATTTCTATGGTTGGTTTAGATCCGAAGCTTCACGACTGGGTGCGACTAGTGTAGTGATGGAAAAAATTGTAAAATAATATTGAAATGATAGAGATAGAAATTGGATCCCACATGGTCTGAATTGAAGTAACTTTTAATTTACGATTTGGAAAATACAAGCCTTCTTTATGATACTCGTCTCCCTCATTTTTACATGTCACAAACGTCCATGATAAAAAAAATGTTTGAACACGACAAAGTTAGTGATGAAATGACACATTCGACTGGGAAAAAAATCATATGTGAGCCAACCGTTAATAATCGTTATATAAGAAATGATATAGACAGAACATTAGCTAGTGGAAGAGACAATAGGGACAATTGCCCAGGCGCTCGTAGCAAGAAGAAAGATAAAGTGTTGGAAATGTGTCAACTACGCAACACTTTGAAAACGTACTGGAGCCCTAATAAATCAAAATTGTTGTCAGTTGGTAAGAAATAGATTTGTTAAAAATGTTCTTACAATCTCCGTTCGCAACCCAAAAGTTTCAATAATAGTCAAAGAAACTTTTACTTATTACTTAAAGATAGTTTGTTAATGACCATATGATATACAAGGCGTCAAGTAATGAATCATATAATGTACGCAGGAGCAAGTGTGAAGTACGTATTCGGCGGTTTCACAGTGATGGGTTTGATCAGTTAATCACGCTTTTCTACGACGTTGAGAATAAAGGTATGAAAATTGAGAGGAGTGAAGAGAAACAAGCAGGCTGCTGTTTGCGCGGGAATATTAACAGTAAAGGTAAATAAGGGGGAAAATAACATTTTCGAACTTCTTGTTGATTCTTGAAGAGTAGCTACACGGTTGGATTGTGATATGCTAGAAGTCATACTAATAATTCGTGCAATTTTGAGCTCCAACAAGTATTCCTGAGTTAGAAATGTCACAAATCATTGACTTTCGATATTATTGATGTTATTGACTTACGACGTTTTTGAAATGAGCTACTAAATTGTAAGAAATGCAGAAGTCGTATTAAACGCTTGCAGAGACATGAGTTTAGAAGTAAATGCACAAAAATGGAAAGACGTCGAACTTCGCCGGATCGTAGAACTGCAAATTGTGAATGGGTTAAAATATCAAATAATACTTTCGACACATTGGACACTTTCAAATATCTAGAATCCCGATATTAAAAAACCAAAACCATATCAACGAGAAAATTAAATGTCGATGGAAAGTAGGGAAGTCCTATTATTCAGTTCAATTTTCTTTGTACTCCCAATAACCATGCCTGTTGTCCTGTATGGTTGCGGAACATGATCGCTTACTCTGAGAAAAGAGCGCAACCTGGAAGTATTAGAGAACAAGATCCTAAAACTAATATTCCCACTGAATAGGAACGGGAATGGTGCATGGCGAGAACTTCATAACGAGGAACTGGATAATTTGTACCGTTTAACAGACTGTTAGGGTCATTAAGTCTAGTAAGCTTAGGTGGGCCAACCTTGTAGCAAGAATCGAAGAAAATACGAACGCTTTCAAAGGTTTAACTGGAAATCTAATCGGAAAATGACTATTAGGAAGACCTACTGGCAGGTGGGAAAACAACATTAATATGGATCTCGCAGAAATAGGAATACAAAGTAGAAACAGGATCCAGATGGCTGTGGACAAAGGTCAAATTAGAGGTTCTTGTGAACGTGACGTTGAACCTTCTGGTTTCATTGTCCATAGAATTATGGTTATTTAGTTAGTTGGTTTAGTTATTAATGATATAATTTCTAAATCCAGACGTAGATCTAAGAATCATATTACTTTATATGGAAAGTTCAATAAATGCAGCAACTGACCTAACAATAATGGAGGAAACCGTAACTAATAGTACTGATAGAGACAGAAATCGTATCCTAGCAGTTTTGAATTGAAGTAGCTTTCAATTTATCTAACGATTCTGTCGTAAATTTAGCTCTCGCCTACATGCATTCTTTGTTCTACTCCTCCCGCTTAATTTTTACATGCCATGGACGCCCATGACATAGAAAAAGAACTTTAAAATCTGTTTGAACTGGATAATGTTTGAGATGAAATTACAGATCTACACATGAGCCAACCTTAAGAATGCGTATAGCTATAAGAAAAGCGAAGTCGGGAGAGATACTGCACAATTTATTATCCTTTGAGTAAGATATGTTCATCATACAATCTTGAGTAGTGTAAGAGTTTGATTACGAAACAGTTAATCGAGAGAAACTAGAGGAACTAGTATCAAACGATAGTATGTTTGGTTTCCAACTGATATGGCTGCTTTTGGAAATTGAATCGGAAATAAACATGATGTCTGAAAAGTTAAAACATGTAGAAATCATTTGACATTTAAAAGAAAAATATGAAATAAATTAAGGGAATAGTGGGCGGGGTCATTGAGACTGTAGCATTTGTACAGGTCTGAGCAATGAAAGTTAAAAAGGTGGCTAGTTCTCAATACTTGTGAAGTTCTATTATTAACGAAGGTATAAAATATAAAACAACAAATAAAAAGTAACAAGAAATGGTGAAATATTTTTAAGATGATTATTATAATAATGATGAGAACACACTAGATGCTATTCACTGACTTAACAGTTACAAACATACGCGAAGATAGAAAGATAAAGCTGGGGGGCAGCAACACACACCCACATATATATATATATGTGTGTGTGTGTGATTGGCTACTATCCTGTTCAGCCGTGCATCTACAGTTTGAGGTAGAACCAAAAACACCGTAAAGGGTTTTTCTTCGGAGGTATTTTAATGCTCTCCCAGTGGGAATTTAACTTAGGACTACGTTCATCAAAAGCCTATGCGCTAGCCACTGGGCCACTTTTACAGTTACAGAGTCCATCTGTACCTAAGGTACGTGTGCTAGTCATCCAGCTAAGCTGGAGATTGCAAAAGCAACGTAAACAATCAAAATAACTACAAGCATTACCAGTACATAATTATTATCAAACACAATAGTGGATTGTTACTTTTTGATCTTATCAGAAACGTTTATCACGGATTGACAAGAGATAAGGTGTATATACATGTAAAACACAATAACTACAACATGAAGAATAACGGGAATTTTCTATTTGTTTACATAACTAATACCTTCTTTAAAAAATGGAAAATTCGTGGAGTAATTTAATTGGAATCGGGAGAAACCCACGAACGCTATGTTGTCTACCACAGACTCACTTGGCATGGAATCGAATCAGAGACCCCCTTGTACAGTGGGACACATAAATACTATTGTCTTAAGACTTTATCTTATGTAATCTATTTGAGATGATATTCCACAGGTTGCTGCGAACCCAATCTAACCTTAAACTAACGCCTGAAAGGCAAGTAGCCTCCGAAGCAGTGGCGGAGCCAAGGGACCGCCAAATGGGGCCAGTCCCCCTTGCTCAAATTCTTGGTCCCCAAGTGCCCCCCACACAGAGTGATACTGCTATAGGTCGACAAACGGAGTCGCCACAAGTTGCCTAGTTGATAGGCGAAACAGCAGAGTTACCAACTGCAGAATACCGTATGTTGCAGTAGTCTGTGTTCCGAGCAGGGTCGGATCCAGGACCGACTTCTGGGGGGGGGGCGGTGGGTTGTCATACTGTTACTTTTAAGGGCTCCAAATCAAAAGTTTTCTCTTCTGGGGTGGGGCGATCGGGGCGATCGCCTCCCCTTCTGGATCCGCATCGGGTTCCGAGTAAAAAGATTCAGCCAGCTCTTTTGTGTGTAGTACAGCAAGATCTAATTCATCGAAATCTGTGTTGTGCATGCATTGACCTCACTATCTGAACGTTCATTTTAACCTCTGTCCCTTATCTGGTTATCTTCTTTGTTTTCAACAAAGAATCCGAAAAAAAGCAAAATTAGTCAGCATTCCCATTCACTTGAATGTTGAAAGTCATATAGATGCTTGCCTACAAATAGCAAACACTACAGCAAAACATGACATTTGCGTTCAAGGAAAGAAGTCTTCGTACGCTACTTTTATAATTCGTACACTAAGTAATTAACTTTTAGTGTTGCCACGAGACCAGACGAGACGAGACTTCAGGTTGTCTCGTCTTGTCTCGTGCAAAGCATGTCTCGTCTCGAAAAAATGTCCTCGTCCCGTCTCGTGTCTCGTCTCGAGAGGTTCTGTCCCGTCTCGTCTCGTCTCGTTTTGTCTCGTCTTGTCTCGTAAAATATAGCAGCATACCAGGGGAACGAAAGTAAAATGTAGCAGGCTGCATCATGCTAATCAAGATACAACTAACAAGGGAAGAGAGGGAGATTATATATCGAAGTGGAAGATGGTTTATATACCAATCGAAAGCAATAATGACGCCTATTACAAAACTGTAATAAAAATTTTCCGAATGCATACACTATGCGAGTTATATGAATATACAGGGTGTCCAGAAAATCCATTTCCACCCCTTGAAATCGCAAACGATAAGACAGATGCCAAAAATGGAAAACACGTTTTTGATCATTATAAAAGTACAATGTATCAAAACAAACATTGTTGTCCCAGGGTCACCCGCAGAGTCCCAGGCGGGATCCAACTCACAAATTACAAAAGGTAAGGGGGTCAAGTAGTATATCGTTCGAAACTTCTTGGGAAATGAAAGAAGACGAACAAGTCCCAACTCTCTAAAATTACCCTGTGCAAAATGGCGGCCGGTCAAACTGTCAGCAAAAACGTCATTGTAGAGTCTATGGCCACCCTCCAAAGAAAGAAAAAAAACTGAAATGGTAAGACAGATGTCAAAAAAGAAAAAGATGTGTGTCATCTTTTCACAAGTACAATGATTGAAAGTAAAAATGTTTGTCCCAGGGTCCTCCACAAGGTTCCAGACGGGGTCCTACTCAAAATTTTCAAATAATAAATATGGTCAAATAAAGCTGTGGAGAAATAAAAGAACACGGAACAAGTCTCGATCCTCTAAAATTACCCTGTGTAAAATGGCGGCCGGTCAAAATGTACATTTTCATTTCGATTTTCTGAGCACGTTCACTTTTCATTTTGCAATCGGCACTTGTTTTCATTCTGAGACATTTGTACGTATTTACTCTTCCTGGTGCAAGGAATTCTTTCGTTTGAATCATTTTATAATTGATAAACCAGATAACGAGCATAAGTACCACTGTTGTGCAGTCATAAACATAAATAAGTAGAGGTAAGAGTCTTTACTTCTGATGGCTCCAACTTCTACTTATTTATGTTCGTGGAAGTACATTATATGTTAACTAGTCAGTCTATAGTCAAAGATGTCAAATGTTGTCGTTTCTTTTCTTTATGTCTTAATTTGCTTTTATTTTATTATTATTTTTCTTTATTTAGATATTATTGGGCTCAAAGAGCAGAATCTCACAGTAGGGGCATTTCCTTTCTTTCCGTTGAGTACAAGAATTAAAGTGAAAATAAACTAAAAACCCGGTTACAGAAAGAACAACTAAAATGCAAGATGTTTGCACAGTATTATCGTATAGCGTCCATACTTGTTCTTTCTGCTTTCATTTAATAACAGCTTTAAACGATGTGCTACTTGACCTCCCTTGCCATTTGAACAATTTGAACATGACCCCGCCTGGGACGTTGTGGAGGACCCTGAGACAAATATTTTTACTTCCAATCATTGTACTTTGGAAATGATCACACACATGTTTTCCTGTTTTGACATCTGCCTCACCGTTTCAGGATTTTTTGGGGGGGTGGCCATCGACTTTACAATGACGTTTTTGCTGACAGTTTGACCGGCCGCCATTTTGCACAAGGTAATTTTAGAGTATTGAGACTTGTTCCGTCTTCTTTCATTTCCCAAGAAGTTTCGAACGATATGCTACTTGACCTCCTTACCTTTTGTAATTTTTGAGTTGGACCCCGCCCAGTACACTGCGGATGGCCTTGTGACAAGAATTTTTGCTTTGATATGTTGTACTTTTAAAATGATCAAACACATGTTTTCGAGTTTTGGCATCTGTCTTATCGTTTGCGATTTCAAGGGGTGGTAACGGATTATCTGGACACTCTATATATCCATATAACTCGCATAGTGTATGCATTCGGAAAATTTTTATTACAGTTTTGTAATAGGCTTCATTATTGCTTTCGATTGGTATATAAACCATCTTCCACTTCGATATATAATCTCCCTCTCTTCCCTTGTAAGTTACAACTATTACCCAGAACACACAAGACAAGACATGTCACGGTAGCTACACCGTGAAGCCTTCCCCTCTGGTGTATGTGGTAGTCGGTTCGATCTCGGTTAGTGCCATGTGAGCTTTGTGGTGGACAAACATTGAATATGTGTGGGGACCGCGGTGGCTCAGTGGTAGAGCGATCACCTCTGGTGCTTGGGGTCTCGGGTTCGATCCCAGCCCCGCCAAGTGAACTTTGTGGTGGACAAACACCGTGTGCGTGGGTTTTCTCGGGGTTCTCCCGTTTCCTCCCACTTTCTTCATTCCACCATTTCATTCATTACTCATCATCACTGTCTCCTTTAGCCTAACCGGCATAACCGTAAGACGTAAGACTCAAAGATTTCATTTCATTTCATTTTTCGAATGTGTGTGTTTTCTCGAAGTTGTCTAGTATCCTACCACTTTCTTCATTCCACTAATTTTCCCATCATCATCCATTCGGCCAAAGTTGCCTAAAGGTCTTAAAAATAAATTCAAATAAGCTCACAAGGCAAGGACAAATAGTTTACAAGATAATATATCTCTGCTGTTAGTCGTCTGAGGCTTCTCGACCCTGGCTTCTTTTTTTTTTTTTCATTCTAAAACATTGAAATTTGTTTCACCAGTTTCAATACACGAATATAAAGTAAATTGCTCATAGGTACGTCGAAGATGAAGACATTAATGTTAAATAACGTTTACACGACAAGCAAAGTTCGATGTAAAGGTGTCATCAACCCCGACACTATCGTATACTATCAGCCCACTTGCTTTATAGTGTCTGTATATATATATATATATATATATATATATATATATATATATACAGAGAGAGAGATGGAAAGATATATAGATAAATAGAGAGAGAGATATGTATGTACACTTTGATTTCATATATTCCAGCCTTTAGGTTTCACAGTGTTAACCCATAACAATCCAAAAACTACTTTCCATTTTAGCATATATAGATTTGTTGCAGTTATTATTATTTTTTTTTAAAGCTCGGAACCAAATAATTTTATTGAGTAATGGAAAGTATTTGATTGAAATTTTATATGTTACTACACACTAAGCTCTACTTAAAGTGCCATAGTAATGGGAGCTGAACGACATATCGGACGAAAGAATGCTTGGGGCCAGTCTTCATCTCCATGGTTCAAATCTGTTCCCATAACCGCGGGCTGTGTTCTACTATGTGGTGCTTGCCCCGTTTCTGTAACAAACTCATGACAGTACACCCAGATTAGCTAATGGCTAAAAAAAAAAGTTGATTTTTGGGTGGCCATTTTGGATTAAAGTTCCTTATATTGTCGGGATCTATTTGCAATCATACAACGTACATCTTCATACCAAGCCGAGCGGTCTGCGGCGATAGACCATCGGCTTGAAGGTCCCGGGTTGAGTCCCGGAAGGGTCATGTGTATGGATTTTAACAACATTTGTTTTTTCGTACTGTCAGGGGGGAATCGTACGGGATAAAAGGATTTCAGTCTGAAAAAAATGGAGAGAATATCCTCCCCAGGATACTTTCATGGGAGTAAGGAATTAGTAAAAATATAGGATATACATTTTATAGCAAGTTTAAAAACATGTTTCTGTATCCTATTTCGTTTCTGTTAATTATATTCTTCAATGTTCGAATTTTTGATCATTCTCATGATATTTTCTGCTTTCAACGGAGTTCCATGAATATTATACCAAATGTTCTTTACACTTGTCAAGTTCGAGAGGTTTAGTGCGCCTGTAAGAAACAATTTCTGAAGATAATTCAGGTCCTAATGAATATTATTCACTAGTATTCCCCTCCTCTCGAAGCAGAGGGCAATTTCGCACTCTGGTCAGATCAAACATTTCCGCGTAACAAAACGAAGGTCCCCCTATAAAACCTATTCACCTAAAGTGTTATTGTTAGTATCATAAATTTGCTGAAAGCAAACAATTTGAAGGGTTCGTTGATAAAATCTTTGCTTCTTTTGTCGTCCGCCCGCCTTCCAAACGAAGAGGTGAATTTTACAACATGACTGCTGTATAATAAGCGAGCGATTGGTAAAATGGTAAAAGTGTGTTTTTATGTGTGTGTGTATGTGTGTGTGTGTGAGAGAGAGAGAAAGAGAGAGAGAGAAAGAGAGAGAGAGAAAGAGAGAGAGAGAAGAGAGAAGACAAAATTTTAGTTGCAAGATGACATACTTCAATTGCCGTTTTCGGTTCATATAGCAAAAAGAATACCGCCACCAGAGAATAAAGACAAGTGTAGACCTTACCCAGTTTTCAAACTGAATAGATGGTGGTGGTAGTTCGGTTTCTTGACCTTGTAAAAATCTTCCCTGTCTTTGATTTTGTTTGTCATCATTCCAGCCAGAAATGAAAAAAAGGTGAGAATTCCTCAGTTTACAGCAAGGGGAATTGAGGACAAGACATTAAGGATGATATTCCTGGAAGCTCATGTATCACGATTGTTTCATTCAATAGACAGAGGACACTTTTCTATGAAGGCTTTTCAACATGTTTTCTCACAAAGGGGATTTTCCTTTTGCAATCTATATGACCACTGGCAATTTCAATCTTGGCCATTCCCGCCATCGTTTTCATTTTCGAAACGGGACAAGTAGTCTGTCTCGTCTCGTGTCTCGTCTAAGAGGGTTCTGTCCCGTCTCGTGTCTCGTCTCGTTTACGAGACGAGACGAGACGAGACACGAGAAATGTCTCGTCTCGTGGCAACACTATTAACTTTCATTGATTATGGCGACAGAAGAAATGCATAGCATCCATTAAATAATTTGGTATTATTATTATTATTTTCAAAGAATTTTAATATCGAGCCGTCTTGTTTAATATACAGTAAAAGAAGAGAACAAAAGTTTTTATCAGATCCTATTTCAGCAATAGTCATTCTCTCTGTTGTTCGTTACCAGATCACTTGATACTGAATATTACCTACACCTAGTACTTGCTACCGATAATGATTCTCACTCTAGACTACCTTCTGTATTTTTCTCTAGTATGTTTTCTTCCTAACGCTCTTAGCCGTTGGCAACTCTGTAGAAACCTTCTGTTATGACTTAACTAGCGATACTAGCGAATTCCAAGGAAAAGGATGTCAGCATTTGGTGGACCTATATCACTAACTAAAACCTGGTGAAATGTAGTAAAAATTAGTGATTTTTAAAAATAAATCGTTCAGAACTATTTTCTTTTAATCGACTTTAACTGTACCCTAATCGCAAAAATACTACTTCTAGAGAAATTCCGAAGGTTATCAATGCCAGTGCTTCAGTCTTCTGATTACTAACCATCAGGTAAGATACCGAGATGATACAACTTGGTCGCGGTAGTAATGAGTAGTAGAAAAAAAGGGCTTCTGCGCCACTGACTCTCTACCCACTTTTTCAGTCCCGCCTGAAGCAGACAATGAATTTCCCAGTGCCGCCTGACACACTATGCCGGGGGACACAGGGGGGATATGGGAAATCGAGCACCTTGAACCGTCCACCCAGGGTGTTTCACGACCTCCATTTTAGGGGTGTATTTGTTTCCTTTTATGAGCACTTTTAGGGGGTGTACTCGTTCTCTTTTATAATCACTTTTTCAACCCCTATGAACATAGTAGTAGCACAGAACACATAACATAGCAGATAATACATAAGACTACGTATCATAATAAGGGGTGTATTAGTTCTCTTTTATGAGCACTGTTCCAACCTCTATTTTAACATAACAGAAATTACTCGCTCTCTTTTATGAGTATATATTTTCCAATCCCTATTTTAACATAGCAGAGCGTTCCACCCTGTTATGAGCAAGCTTAACAGAGATATTTTATTTATTTTATTTTTATTATTCATAAAATTTGCATAAGCAACCTAAATCTTATATTCAGATTTAATATATATATTTAATTAATTTAGTTATTTTATACACATTAGATTTCAAGCTAATAATTCTGATATTATTTTATTTTATTTTAAATTTCATTAAGTTTAGTGGCATAACAGAAAACTGCATTTTTTATATTTGTGGAAAGTTCTGTATGATTTTTGAAACTTCAGGGAGATAGAGGTTAGTGACCTTTAGAGTACCAAAGATTGCCAACCTATAGTAACTAGAAAATACTATAAACAAGATTCTTTCAATGTGTTATAACTATTATAGAAATATATTGTAAGAAAAGGAAAGAAACTCTAAAGATGGACAAAACAAAATTGGCGACAGAAAGTCGCTGAGCAATCTTTTGTTAAACTATACACACCTAGATACGAATTTTCTAATACAATACGTGAGAAATTGTTTCACTGACCGCGATTTTCAGACTTTTAATGGAATCGCTACCTCTCCGGTGGGGGTGGCTCAACGGATCTGGGTGCCTAGTCAGCGAACCTTCATCAATTCAATTTTCATATTGTTCCAAGGTTACCAGAAGTACTGATATATGAAATATATTTTTGAATATAAATTCCAACCTATAACAATTCTTGGACAGATCCGATATAGTTATATTAGTATGTAGAATCGCGTTTCTTATTGTATTTTCTTTATAGAGTAGCTATTTTGGCAGTTTGCTATTCTTTGCTTAATTTTAAACTCAGTATGTTGATTCTGGCACTCCTGGCATGCCTTGGAGTGTGATGGAGGGTAGCAGAAGACAATTGTCTACCACCAACAAGTTATTTGGTATTTTTTCTGCTTTTTAACAATGACAACTCCACCCAAGTTTATAAATGTAAAATAGGATATTTAAAAATTGGTTTTCAACTTTTGTTGCATGTCAATTGTAATTCGTTAAACGGTAATATCATTAATTATAAATGTAAACAGAAAAGGATATCGGTCACTGAGAGAGGTTGTTTACATTCGAAAAAGAAACAGTAACCGCTAGAGGGATACACGGATCAGGCCTCTCGCCAGCAACCCTTATTGTGAAAGAAAGTCCCGCTATCCTCTGACAATGAACAAAGAAAAAAAAACTTTTGCAGCCCCGCGAAGGGGGCGAGTTTTGGTAAAAGCTCGCGTTTGTGTGCGTAGAAAGCAAAAGAGAGTAAAACATAGAGTTAGCTGAAGATCGACTGTCGCCAATGTCAGACATTTTTTTTGGAGAATCTGAGAGTTGAAGTCATATCTTCATACGTACATAACTTCAGCAGTAAATAATGGAGCACAGGTTATTTGGACATCTGTTATAAAAAGATATTTATTCTGAAGAACCACATTTTATTTGGTGCTCAAATGAATAATCTTTATTGACAAATTTACAGCTGAAAGGTTTGAAAGTTAACGAATATCAGTTTAACATACCAAAAGTAAAACACTATGTTTGCATTGCTGAACTTCAATTTGACATCAGTGCAATGTTATTTATTTAAACACAAGGTATAGGCAGGCCCGTGCTGGCCCACCGGGACACCGGGACGTGTCCCGGTGCGCCCTCCAAAATACCACACTATAAATAATGGTATAAGTTTTTAGTAATAAATTCTTACAGTTTTATTGGTAAAAAACCCGTGAAAGGTGCAGTGCGCCCTTTACATTAGGCGTTCTTCCGAGACCACATCAAAGGTAAACGATTTTATTTACTCTTCTGTATAGCACAGTTGTGTACAATAAATACACACAGTTACTGTTGGCGAAGAACAAAGGAAAGATACAGTTCGCCCTTTACATAAGGCTCCCTACGAAACATCACATTATAGGTAAGTGGTTTTAGTTATCCTGTATACCAGCTTTGTTTAATAAATTCAAATACTGACTGGTAGTACAGAACCTGTGAAGAATACAAGGCGCCCTTTACATAAGATGCCCTGCGAAATATCACATTATTTTTTTATGTTATTCTTCTGTATTTCAGTTTTGTATTATAAATTCATACAGTTGCTATTGGCAGAGAACAGGTAGAGTATAAGCACTTACAGAAATAATATAAAGTTATATAGCTATAAAACGAAACAATGTGATACATCAAGAATAGTTCGGATAGTCAAACACACGATGCATTTATGTAATACCATACTGACACTAGTCTCTAATTTACGATTTTTACGGCATCGAAGCTTTCACAGTCTTATGCATCCATATATACGAGCACATTGATTGTTCCTGTGTTTTAAAGCAGTGTTCGGATAATCAGTACCTGTTGTATTTCTGAAATATAGATGCATTAGTTTCTGTAAAATGTGGTCTTCCTGTCGCCACGGCACGGCGCGTCTTCAGGTTGTGGATCGAGGAGGAGGCCTCTGGAATATACAGATGGTGATCAGAAAAATGGAAACACCTGTTTTTGGCAACACGTCAGATGTATGGGTTGGCAGTGGTGTCGTGGCGCCCGCAGCGCCGGACCGCTGGTGGTGGTGTGTTAGGTCGGTCTCCATACTACGTCAGGAGCAGTGGAACAGCAGTGTCCAGTGGCTACAGCAGACGGAGGTAGTGTAAAGTGGAAGACTTCTCAGATTTTCAAAGAGGCAAATTGTTGGTGCGCGGTTATGTGCAGTGAGTGTGACGGCAGTGACTACTGTGTTAGGTGTGTCGCGTGAGACAGTGTCGAAGGTGATGACGGCCTACAAAACACTCGGGAAAATCACATCGGGGAAGCGGAACAGTGGGCGGAAAAAATCATGAGTGACAGGTCACGCCGGGTATTAAAGCGCATTGTCACGCAGAACCGTCGTGCAACTGCGGAGCAAGTGACGGAGAAACTCAATCAACACCTCCCCCACCCTGTTTCGACAATCACAGTCCGCCGCGAATTACATGACATGAACTTACGGGGTCGTGTTACACAGGCCAAACTGCTCATTAGGAACCATAACGCTTTCGCACGCCGCAAATGGTGCCGCGACTATGCAACTTGGACCGTTGAGGACTGGAAACGTGTGATATGGTCGGATGAGTCATCCTTCACCCTATTCCCAACCACGGGCCGTGTGGAGAACGCCCAAAGAAGCTTATGATCTGCAGTGTCTCCGCCCAACTGTGAAACATGGCGGCGGTTCGGTGATGCTGTGGACCGCCATATCATGGTTTCCATTGGGTCCTGTGGTCACACTTAGCGGACGAATGACTGCCAACGATTATGTCGCAATTTTAGGAGACCACTTGCATCCTATGGTCCGGATGTTGTTCTCGGACAATGACGCCATCTCCCAGGATGATAATGCACCCATTCACACAGGTGGCGTTATTGCAGCGTGGTTTTAGGAACATCGGAATGAAGTTCTACACTTCCCTTGGCCCGCTCAATCCCCAGATCTCAACATAATTGAACATCTGTGGTTCGTCTTGGAAACACGACTCCGGCGATGATTTCCACTTTCATTCCACTCTCAACATAATAAGGTGGCCCGACACCATATTAATCTGGTAAGTTGCATTTTCGTTCAGGTGTTTCCATTTTTCTGATCACCATCTGTAGAGGTTAGCTGCGAATATACTGAGTAAACAGTCGCGGACAGACAAGGGGTGATAATACAACTTGAGAATTTTGTGTGAGGCTGACAACCTCATCCTGTAAAAAAAAAAAAAATGTTCAGATAAGTTCGCAGAATCCTCGGATCAGAACTGATAGCTTGGCAAGAATTCCGCAAAGTAAAATCGAAATAAGATTTGGAACATGAAACGTAAGAAGTATCTATACGTCAGGCGCGTTAAAATTTGTAGCAAATTAGTTTAGAAATAGAGGTTGAACCCAGTGGGATATCAGGAAGTTAGATGAGAAGGAAATTGAGGAGTCAAGTCGGGAAATTTTACGTTCTTTTACGGGGAACGAATTAAAAATTACCAACTAGAAACCTAAAGGAACAGTTCTCACTGATACAGATAGCATCTTAAATAGATGGAAAGATTTCTTTCACGATTTGCTTAACACATAGCCGAAAACTAGCACGCGTGGAGAAAGTGAAATGCATGCAGCATAACCTTATATTCCAGAACCTAACCAGACAAAAATAGAAATCGCTATTTAAAAAAAAATAAACACACATCTCCGGGTGTAGACGAAATTCTGATTGACTTAATTTTAGCTGGAGGGGAAAATTGTAGAGCAAGATACACAAACTCATTCTCATTATCTGGAACAAGGAGGAATTACCACAAGATTGAAAAGAATCAATCATTGTTCCAGTTCAGAAGAAAAGCAACGAAACATTTAATAGTTATCGAGGCATTTCTCTTCTGTCAACATCCAATAAATCCTCTTAAATATTCTATTAGCAAGATTGACTCCATACGTAAATGAAATTAGTGGAGATTATCAGAACGGATTTAGGTAAAATCGATCAACTATCGACCAGATATTTACCATTCGGCTAATACTTGAAAAGAAATGAGAGAATACAACATCCTGGCACATCAATTATTGACTTTAGATCTGGTAGGAGGGAAACATTGTACAACATGCTTACAGAATTTGCAATAATGAAAAAGGTAGATTAATTAAGATATGTTTAAATGAATCCCAAAGTAAGGTTCGAGTAGAGAAATTCTTGTTCATGAGCTTTCACGTTGAGAATGACTGAAACAGGAAGATGCGTTGTCGTCATTGTTAGTTAACTTTGTTCTGGAGAACACTATAAGGAAAATCAAAGACAGCAATCAGGACCTAGAGCTGAGTTGTATTTGCCAAGTTATGGCGTATGCTGATGATATAAATTTAATAGGGAATGATAGAACAATAGAAAGGAATGTAGAAATCTTAATTAACGCTTGTAGGGATATAGGCTTAAAAGTAAATGCAGAGAAAACTGAATAAATGGAAGTTTGTCGGGATAGTAATACTGCATTTAATTGATGCGTTAAAATACCAAATAATATTTTCTTTCGACAAAGTGGATACGTACTTTCAAATATCTAGGATCATTATTAAAAGACCAAAACCATAATCACTAAAAAAAATTGATGTCAACTAAAAGCAGGGATTTCGTGCTATTATTCGGTTAAAAATCTTTTGTTGTCGCTAATTCTGTTGAGGAATTTATAGCTCAAAATATAAAACGATAATCATGCCTGTTGTGCCGTATGGTTGCGAAACATGATTCTGAGGAAAAATCGCAGACTGAAAGTATTTGAAGACAAGATTCTTAAACCAATATTCGAACTCCAAAAGGAACGGGAATGGGGAAAGGCGGAAACTTCATAGGGAGGAACTGCATAATTTTATACCGTTTACCAAATATTGTTAGGGTCATCAAGTCTAGGAGGCTCAAATGGTCATTTTATGTAGCCAGAATGGAAGACATTAGAAACGTTTTTGAAGTTGTAACTGGAAATCCAAATAGGAAAATGACCGTTAGGAAGACCGAGGCGCAAATGGGAGGACAATATTAAAATGGTTCTCGCAGAGATTGACATATAAAATAGAAACTGGGTTCAGTTTTCTAAGGACAAAAATCAATGGAGAGCTTTTGTAAACGCGGCAATGAGCCTCCTGCGTCCATAGGCGTGCTATATTAAGTTGTTGATACATTTAGCTTCTTTTTATTTGACAGAAATGTTATTACAGGAACTAAAAAGTTTTTCTGTAGGAAAGAGGATTTCGATTCGAGGTTAGCTATTTACTTTAATACTAAAACAAATTTAGTGGTGATTTTGATATAAAATTGCACCTTTCAAAGTCTCTCTCTCTCTCTCTCTCTCTCTCTCTATATATATATATATATATATATACATAAATTCCCGTTTGTATAGGCGCCCTTTTAGTAGACTTGTTCACCGCCTTCATTAGTATCCCAGCACGGCCCTGGGTATAAGACTGAGTTAAAGATGCCAGTGTGTTTTATCAGCAGTTTCTCTGAAACTGAAACTTTATTCTCAATAGAAGACAAGATCTAAAGACAGTGACTCCCGAAGAAGAAGGATAATAGGACCTCTCCAGGAGAATCATCTGTAGTGAAGTGTGATTACAGTGACGAAAAATGAATTACCTTGTTTAAACGGTTTAGTGACAGTAAACATTTGAATTTGAGAGAAATCTCTATTATTATTTCTTTTTTATATAAAAAGAAACTAATTTAAGCAGTTATCAAGTTGATAAAGAAAATATATATCTATTGAATATCTAGTGTATATATATCTATATATTGTGTGTGGTGTTATTGTGTGTTCGTTAGTGAAATTAAAAATAAATATGTGTGCATTTTCTAGTAAGTGTGTGGAGTTTTTAATTGAATACTTAGCCGCAGGGTGAGTACAAAATAACTTGTATTTTTTAAAATTTTTATTTACCTTTCAGGCATTCCAGGATTTGTTGTGTCTGCCAGAGTTAACTAATGCAATTTGATGATAAATTCACATTATCTTAATAGTAAGATAGTATCTGACCTAAAGTCAGAACTTCAAGCAGCATTACTATCCCTAACGGGGCAATGGGGCGTTAAAATAGAACTCATGTTTACAGGAATGTAGATTCTAAATTTTATTGTAATTTGGCTCTACCGACACTAAATTATATTCTTATTTTTTATATTTATTTTGGCTAATCTAAATTTTATTAATTATTTACATTTATATATCATTTGCATATGTTGTACATTCCTGTGGTGAGAGAATGAAATGGGTATTGAAAGCACCTCCCACCTGCCTCATGCTCTTCACAACCCCTAATTGAACATAACATAAGTCTACG
Organism: Thermobia domestica; assembly: GCF_964235325.1. Taxonomy (NCBI): domain Eukaryota; kingdom Metazoa; phylum Arthropoda; class Insecta; order Zygentoma; family Lepismatidae; genus Thermobia; species Thermobia domestica. Next base: position 340,488,529 of record NC_137456.1, on the reverse strand, counting down.
TAACATAATAAGGGGGTGCATTCGTTCTCTTTTATGAGCATATTTTCCAACCCCTACTTTAAGTACGAACATAGCATCGCTCTTTCCAACTCTTATTTAAACATAGCAGTTGGCCTATATTTCCACCCCTATTTGAACATAGTCCATTTTAGGGGTGTACTCGTTCTCTTTTATGAGCATATTTTACCAAACCCCTATTTTAACATAGAGAGCGTTCCACCCCTATTTGGACCTAACATAGGACTACGTAACATAGTAGGGGGTGTATTCGTTCTCTTTTATGAGCATATTTAGAATACATAGCAGTTGGCCTATTTTTCCATCCCTAATTGAACATAACATATCAGGGGAGTACTCGTTATCTTTTACGAGCATATTTTAAAACCCCTATTTTAACTACGAAAATAGCATCGTTCTTTCCAACCCTTATTTTAACATAGCAGTTGGCCTATTTTTCCACCCCTATTTGAACATAGTCCATTTTAAGGGTGGACTCCTTCTCTTTCATGAGCTTATTTTGCAACCCCTATTTTAGCATAGCACAAATTACATAAGACCACGAAACATAGCAGGGGTGTATTCATTCCCTTTTACCAGCATTTTTTAACCCATATTTTAAGACAAAGAATACCTATGTAACATAGTAAAGGGGGTACGAACACACAACTATTTAACATAGTAGGGCTGTATTCATTCCACCCCTATTTAAACGTAGAAGAGTATGGCTTATTTTCCAACCCCTATTTTAATATAGCAGAAATTCCATAAGACTACGAGACATAGCAGGGGTGTATTCATTCCCTTTTATGAGCATTTTCTTCTACCCCTATTTTAAGACAATGAATACCTATGTAACATAGCAAAGGGGGTACGAACACACAGCTATTTAACATAGCAGGGCTGTATTCGTTCAACCCCTATTTTAACATAGCAGAAATTACATAACATTATGAACACATTCTCCACTCCACAGATTTCGTTCCCAACTCTTAATTTAACATAGCAGAAAAGACAAAAGCATGTCCACAAACTACTGACCATCGTGAACAAAGGTAAATCTCGTAACCGAAGCCACATTTAGTAATTGATCATCAAAGAGCACATGTTCCAAAAGTGTTGATCATCAAGCTCAAAGGTCAAACTCGAAAACGGATCCACATATTGAGGTGGTGTTTCCACATTTAGTAATTGGTCATCAACTACTACAAGTTCCAAAAGTACTGACCATTGAGGTCAAAGGTCAAAATACTTAAAATCTAATAACTCGGAAACGAAGCCACATATTGAGATGGTGTTTCCACATTTAGTAATTGGTCATCAACTACTGCAAGTTCGAAAAATAATGACCATCGAGGTCAAAGGTCGAAATACTTAAAACCTAATAACTCGAAAACGGAGCCACATATTGAGGTGGTGTTTTTACATTTAGTAATTGGTCATCAAGTACTACAAGTTCCAAAAATACTGGCCATCGAGGTCAAAGGTCGAAATACTTAAAACCTAATAACTCGGAAACGGAGCCACATATTGAGGTGGTGTTTCCACATTTAGTAATTGGTCATCAACTACTACAAGTTCCAAAAATAATGACCATCGAAATCAAAGGTCAAAATACTTAAAACCTAATAACTCGGAAACGGAGCCACATATTGAGGTGGTTTCCACATTGAGTAATAGGTCATCAACTACTACATGCCCCAAAAATATTGACCATCGAGGTCAAAGGTGAAATAACTCGTAAACGGAGCAACATATTGAGGTGTTGTTTCCACGTTTTGTAATAGGTCATCTGCTACTACATGTCCCAAAAGTACTGATCATCGAGGTCAAAGGTGACATAACTCGTAAACGGAGCAAAATATTGAGGTGCTATCTCCACATTAGGTCATCTAGTACTAGATGTCCCTAAAGTATTAAACATCGCGGTCAAAGGTCAAATAACTCGTAAACGGTGCCACATATTGAGGTGCTGTTTCCACATTTAGTGATAGGTGATCAAATACTACATGTTCCAAAAAGTTTTGACCATCGAGGTCAAAGGTCAAATAACTCTTAAACGGAGCAATATATTGAGGTGCCGTTTCCACATTTAGTAATAGATTGCAAACTACAGGGTGTCCGAGAAGTCCTTCCCTGATTACAGAAATTGATAACTCAGGCTAGAAATAAGATAGAAATATGAAACTGGTGTTGAATTGTTTAGAAACTATAAAAGTTTTGGTCACATCTGTACACTTCCACATGAGCACCCTTGCTAGCACGTAGCATATCTAGGCGATATTCAATTTCCATCCACACATTAGCCAACATCACTGGAGGGATCGATGCAACGACTGTGGTTATTCGTTGCTGCAGGGTTTCAAACGTCTGTGTAAAATGTCATGGATAGAGCTTTTTGGCATCTGTAATTCACGTGAGGCCCTGCGCAGCGATTTCTTAGGACTTCTCAGAAAAGACTGCCGCACAGCCTCCACCGTGTCTGCTGAGGTTCTTGGTCGACCAGACCTCGGAAGGTCAGCAACCGACCCTGTGTTCTTGAACTTCTCATACCAGGCTTTAATGCTCTTGACATCAGGTGGAGTCCAACCAATTGTTGTCTGATCGTGTCTCATGGTACCAGAGGACACACTGTGCCTTCTCCTGGTTGGTTGGCATGGCTTCTTGGGCTTCTTACTTACGTACTACAAACCTAAAACAAAAAATTGAGACTTGGTAAAACAGAACAAACCTAACACAGACAAAAACTTTTATAGTTTGTAAACAATTCAACACCAGTTTCATATTTCTATCTTATTTTTAGCCTGAGTTATCAATTTCTGTAATCAGGGAATAACTTTTCGGATACCCTGTACTACATGTCAAAGAAGTACTGACCATCGAGGTCAAAGCTCAAATATTTAAACCCGAATGACTTGTAAACGAAGCAACGTATTGAGATATTGTTTCCACATTTAGCGATAGATCATCAACTACCACATGACCGAAAAGTACCTACCATCGAGTTCAAAGTTCAAATAACTCGTAAACGAAGCCACATATTGAGATGACGTTTTCTCATTTAGTAACAGATCATCAACTACTACATGTACGAAAATATTGACTATTGAGGTCAAAAGGTCAAATAACTCGTAAACAGAGCAACGGATAAATTTGTGTTACCTATTCAATTTTGTAACAAGCAGAAAAAAGTGAAGAAGGAATAAATTTGAGGGCTTATTTACTTTTGTGTTAACGAGAAAGAAATCAAAGAAACACAATTTTAACTAGCGCAGAATTTCTGTACCTTTTTGGGCTTTTCAAATAAACGCAAAAATGAATTTGGATGGAGTATTTATTTTTCTAACAAGAAAGAAAGCAAAGATATGCCATTTTAACCAGCTGTGAATTTTATATCATCTTGTACTATTTAAACAAACGAAGGGATAAATTTAAGTTCTCTTCTATTTTGCACCAAAGAGAAATGCCCTTTTAATTACCTCAAAATGTATGTACCTTTATGTGCTAACCTAAGAAAAGCGAAGAAGGTCCATTTTATATCTTGTACTATTTAAATAAACGAAGGAATATATTTGGGTGGTCTATTCGATATAGTACCAATGAGAAATGCCATTTTTATCTAGCTCAGAATTTCTAGAGCATGTTGTATTATTTAAACAAACGAAGGTATACATTTGTACTAACCAGAAAAAGTGAAAACGGACTCAGAATTTATGTATAACCTTTGTACTGCTCAAATAAACGAACGAATATATTTGAATGTCTTACTTTTATAAAAACGAGAAATGCCAGTTTAACTAACTCAGCATTTTATACCATTTTGAAATTTTTAATAAACAAAGGAATATACTTGTACTATCCAGAAAAAACGAAAAAGGAATCCAAGATTTATGTACTTTTGTATCACTTTAATTAACGAAAGAATAAATCTAATTGTTCTACGTTTTAATCCAGGAGAAAAAAATGAACGTCCATTTTATCTAGCTGAGTATTTTATACTATTTAAATAAACAAAGGAATAAATTTGTACTAACTAGATAAAGCGAAAAAGGACCATTTTAACTGACTCAGAAGATCTATACTATTTTGTACTATTTACGAAGAGATAACTTTTGAATGGGCATTTAACTTTTGAAGCAACAAGAAGCATATTAGTTAACTCAAATTTTGTAGCATTTTATAATACTCAAATAAACGAACAAATAAATTTGGGTGATGTATTTAGTTTTGTACCAAGCTGAAAAAAGCAAAGAATTAACATTTTGTGCTAAACAAGCAAACAAAGGAATAAATTTATACTTGCCAGAAAAGGCGAAGAAGGATCATTTTAACTAACTCAGCACTTTATATCTTTTTTGTGCTATTCAAATAATCGAAAGAATAAATTTAAGTGGTCTATTTTATTTTTGTACCAATCAGAAGAAAAGGCAAAGGAGGTCTATTTTAACAGCTCAATATTTTGTATCTTTTGAGTCATTTAAAAATGAATAAATATATTGGAGTGTCCTATTTCTATTGTATCAACGAGAAAAAAAGTGAAGAAGAACCATTTTTAACTGGCTGAGAGTCTTATATCTTTTGTATCATTTGAACAAGCGAAGGGATAAATTTGTACCAAACAGAAAAAAACAAAGAAATATCATTTAACTAACTAATAATTTTTGTGCTACACAAATAAACAAAGGAATAAATTTGTACTAATCAGAAAAAGCGAAGAAAGACCATTTTAAATAGCTTAGCATGTAATACATTTTCGTACTACTGTAACAAACGAAGCAATAAATTTGAGTGGCTTATTTACTTTTGTACCAAGAAGAAATAACATTTTAACTAACTGAGAATTTTGTAACTTTTGTATTACGCAATTAAAGGAAGGAATAAATTTATACCAACCAGAAAAAATGAAGAAGGACCATTTGAACTAGCTGATTATTTTATACCATTTTGTACTCCTCAAACAAACGAAGGAGTTAATTTAAGTGATCTATTCAATTTTGTACCCATCAGAAGAAAAGCAAAGAAGGGCTATTTTAACTAGCTGAGTATTTTTGTGCTACACAAATCAACAAATGAATAAATTTGTACTAAGCAAAAAGAAGCGAAAAAGGACACAGTTTTTATGTACATTTTGTACTACTCAAATAAACGAAGGAATAAATTTGGGTGACACATTTAGTTTTGTACCTACTATGAAAAAAAGCGAAGAAAGTCCATTTCAACTAGCTCAATATTTTGTGCTACTCAGATAAACGAAAGAATAAATTTGAGTGACCTATTAAATTTGGTACCAACTAGAAATGCCATTTTAAGTAACTCACCATTTTTCCATTTTGTGCTATTTAAATAAACAAAGAAATAAGTTTGTACTCACCAGAAAAAAGCAAAGGAGGACCATTTTTAACTAACTCCGAATTTTATATCTTTTGTAGTACTCAAATAAACGAAGGAATAAGTTTCTGTGATCTATTCAGTTTTGTAGCAAGTACCATTTTGTACTAGTCAATTAAACGAAGTAATAAATTTGGGTGTCTCATTTAATTTTGTACCAACCAAGAAAAAAGCGTAGAAGGTTCATTTTAACTACCACCCAGACACCGTGTTTCCTTACCGCAAGCTTGCCTGTAGCTTTTATTTGATTTTATTTCGCTTTCGCTTATACACAAAAGCTTATTTCTGCTTAGAGCAAGCTGTAGTGCGGGCAACCCACGCTTTACTTGCGAGACGCTTTTCTTTAGATTGAAGTAAAAAGCCAGCGCGCGTTCGATTTTCAGTTGTTCTCAGAAACCACTTGACGCTGATCTCTTAACTTTCGGGGACAAGGTAGTGTCCTCGTTGTTAGCGTCTTTTTAGCGCTCGTCTTGAATAAAGGACAAAACTTAATTATTTTTTTAATTGTGCCGTCTAGTACTCTAGTCCCACGTATCTATAATGTGACTCTTTATTTCCTTATATTTCGGTAACCATGAGGCATAACGAATTGTAGTATTTATGTATAATGCATAAATGTGAACATAGATGGCAGGAGATTTGAGCCTACTTATTTCGCGAAAGAATACAGAACTGTTGCAGATATTTTAATATAAACTTCAAGTTTTACTTACAGTATAAACTTTATCTGAACGCTGTTTTTAAAGTATAAATATTTTTCTGCATTTTTATATAAAAAGGTAGAAATTTCAAGTACTCGCGGCTAATGTACCAACATATTAAATATTTATAAAAAGTAACGGCGCGTCCCGTTAAAGGCCATAATGACCATCACAATTGAACAATAAAGTTTATGTATCAACCCATATCCCAACCACGGCTTCCTGAACAGCACAATCTATTTAAAAATCTCTTCCTCTACAGAGGGCGTAACCCTCTTCGGGTAGTAGCTAGCGTCGGCTAGCTGGCAAAAAAAGCGTCCCTTGTCGAACTGACCACCTGGAATCTCTAACCAGGTAAAAAAATAGGGTATCCGTAGCTGGCGGAGAAAAATAAACAAGTCACTTAGTGTGACCATCCCCAATTGTTATTTTTATTCGCGATCTTCGTACATACGGTTGGAATACTTGCCTCTTTGAGGCTGAGGAAACAACCGTCGAATTATATTTAATACCTCCACGGAGGTTAACGCACCAAATAGATCTTTTCTGTTGACGACCTAGCTATTCCTCTTGGCTTAACGATTTATTTTGAAACTCTCGTCTTCGGAGGAAGAGACAAGCGAAATTAGTTGACGACTTAGGCATCTCTACTGGTTACCGATTACTTTTTGTGCTTCCTCTTCGGAGGAAACAGATTAACAACCCACAAACTTAGAGCATTGTTCTAAGAACAAACCATTTCAAAGGTACACTGTTACCCTCTTTTGTGGTAAGCTGGCGCCATCTCCTACTTTAAGTATAAAGATGGTCTCTCAGAAAACACCAGTGAAATCTGAGAAAAAGGCCCAATCATCCAAGATTCCTAATACCAGGGGCAAAATAATAAGATCAACATATAAACCAGAAGACTTCCTTGTGCCTTTAGGAAAAAACAAGCAAACGACCGCTCCAGCGAAGTCAAAATTGAAAACGAATACAGTTAAACAGACAAGTAATTCGCAGCCATCAGCGTCGAATAATACGGAAGACGTGGATTTCACAGTAGTGGGAACACTTAAGCGGCGTAGGTCTTCCTTGGAAAATCTCAACAACGATGAAAAACTATTTAATAGCGCTCAAGAATATCCACCTCTTCCCACTAGCAATAAGTTCGCTGTTTTATCATCCGAACAAACAGACAATAAGAGTGCCAGTAACAACACTGCGCTGAATAACAAGCCCTCCAGTTTCAAGCCCCCTCCAATTTTCATGTATGGGATTACAAACACATATACCTTTATCAAGACCTTGTCACGAGCATTGAAGGAGCCCCCTCTAGCTCAGCCCAATAAGGAGCGCATTCGGATTCAAGCGACAAACAAAGATGACTACAATTCTATCAAGGCTTATTGCGAACAAACAAAAACTGAGTATGCTACAGGCGTGGCGAAAAATGAAAGGCCTATTAAGGTAGTTGTCCGAAAACTAACTATAGACACCGACATAGACGATCTGAAGGAAGAACTATTGCGTCTCGGCTACAAACCAATAAACGTCCACCAAATGTCTCGTAAAAGCAAGACGGATGACAAGAAAATAATGATGCCACTGTTCTTGGTTGCTTTAGAACGTACTGCAGCAGTCAAAGAAATATACGCTATAAACAACTTGCTTCACTACCGGGTTCAAATTGAACCTTACAAGCCTCCCTCAGTCTTGCAATGTTACAGATGTCAACGCTTGGGGCATTCGCAAGACACCTGCCAAGCCCACCCGAGGTGTCTCAAATGTGGGCAATCACATTTTACACAGTCATGTACTAAACCAGATACATCCACACCCGCCACCTGCGCAAACTGTCAGGGAGATCACCCAGCAAATTACCGAGGCTGTCCGGTATTTAAATCCTACTCAGAAGCTCTCAAATTGCCGGTGCAACAACCGAACAAACACCCAGGTATACCTAAGAAAAATTTCCACACACGATCCTCAGAGAAAATTTCCATTCCCACTGCTGATAATATACAACCCGTGACTAATAATAATGATGTTGAATCTTCCACTTCTTCTCACACCCAACCAGTTACTGCCGTCCAACAAGAGAACTCTAACGAAGATATTGACTTAAAATCAGTTCTTTCATTTCTCAAGGGCTTACATTTCCGTAAAATACTTACACACATTAAACGTGGTATCACACGTTTTCGACAAGCTGCAGACTCAGCTTCCAAGGCTGCAGCAGTAATCGAAACAATAGCGGAAATGGTTGACGATGGCTGTTTCTAAATCCGGCGTCCTACACCACACACTTATACTTGCCACGTGGAATGCAGATGGTCTTGCGGGACAGAAACATACGCTTCTTCGCTTTCTAATAAAGCATAGAGTTGATGTCATGTTCATCCAAGAAACACATTTTACTGCTCGCATCACTTCTTGGCGCCTATCTAATTACATTGTATACAGACAGGACAGAGTGGGTAGACAGAAAGGAGGATTGCTGCTCATAATCAAAAAGTCATTACCAGTAAGGTCGCTTACAATACCACCACTACTTACCTTAGAGGCACTTGCTGTTGAGCTAATAACTTTAGGAGTTCCATTAGTACTGGTCACTGGTTATAGGTCTCCTGCCATACACTTAGAACCGACTGACTTCGATATCATCGCAAATTTAGGGCCCAAAGTTATCTTAGCTGGTGACATTAACGCAAAGCATGGAGAATGGAACTTCATTACTCCAAACACTGCTGGAGACGCTTTACATGACTATCTCCTCACGTCCAACTTTATCATCAGTGCCCCACCAGATCCAACTCATCATCCAAAATTCGGCGGACAACCCGACGTGCTTGACATTGCTCTTTGCAAAAACGTATCCTTTAGTATGCACCCATATGTCCTCTCGGACCTAGACTCAGATCACGATCCAGTCATTTTCCATGTCTTCCACCGTAGCATCGCCCACACTGCTCCTATTCTTAAACACATAGAAACTGATTGGGATTTGTTTAAACAAGAATTAAACACACTGATCGACCTAAGATATCGGCCCGCCAGCATTCAGGACATCGATCAAGCAGTTTCTCATATCACAGTAGCACTTCGTACAGCAGAGGCAGCAAGCTCCACTACTACAATCTCTCCAACGCAAGCAGGTCAATGCGACAGTCTACATCTGCAACTCTATATTCATTTAAAACGTTGGGCTAGACGTCGCTGGCAGCACACACTTCATCCAGCCTACAAGACACTGTGGAATAAACTGCGTACAAAGATCATGATGCTGACTCAGCGACAAAACCAAGAGTACTGGGAAGATACTTTTCGTAACCTCACAGTAAATGATCGCAAAATCTGGACATACTCTAAATCCTTCCAACGGGCTACTAATGCTTCCAGAGCTAGAGTCCTCCAAGGACCACAAGGACTGACTCAAGACCCTCAGTTGCAAGCAGATACTTTCGCTGACTCTCTGCAAGCACAGTTCCAGCCCAATAGAGGTCAACTCGATCCTTATTTCCACCAGCACATTAGGACTACCTTATATAGTATACGAACTCAAAACCCTACACATGGCATCAACCCAGTTACACCTCGGGAAATAGAAAAACACATCAAATGTCTACCGACAAAGACAGCATCTGGGCCTGATGGGATTCGACCTGAGATACTGAAACATCCAAAACGAAAATTACTGGTCTTTTTGGCATATTTATTTAATGCCATCTTTCAAATATGCTACTTCCCAAAGACCTGGAAGGAAGCTCGTATTATCACCATCCCTAAACCCGGAAAGAATCCGCTGCTTCCGGAAAACTATAGGCCGATAAGTCTTCTGTCACACTTAAGTAAATTATTTGAACGTGTGTTCCTCTGGAGATTGAAACAACATGTCGCCAATAGTGATCTTCTACCCTTCCATCAGTTTGGGTTTCGTGCTCAACATAGAACTACTACCAACTCGTACGAGTAGTTGATCACTTAACAGTGGCTGTCAATAGAAAACACCACAGCCTGGATGTGTCAAAAGCATTTGATAAAGTCTGGTCAGCTGGATTATTATATAAGCTATACACTCAAGGTTTTCCGGATCGCTTTCTGCATTTACTTCGTTCTTATCTCATTCGCAGAATCTTTCATGTGTCGGTTGATGGTGTAAAATCCTCGTCTAGGCCAATTAAAGCAGGTGTCCCACAAGGAGCTGTACTTTCACCGCTGTTATATAATCTCTATACAGCAGATCTTCCAACTTCACCAAACTGCTTTTTCGCAACGTATGCCGATGATACCGCCTTTTTCACAACAAGTAGTTCACTTGCACAGTGCTACATCTATATCCAACGTCAACTAGACAGATTTCAGGAATGGGCCAGGCGCTGGAGAATTAAAGTAAATGCCGACAAAAGTTGTGCTGTCATCCACAGTAGAAGACGCATCCGCGCCCCTCGAACGCCACGCATGCGAAATATTTGGGTGTGACATTAGATCAGGGGCTCACGTTCGCCCCACACATCAAAGATATAAAGCAACGAGCATTACGGAAAATCTCGGCCTTGTACCCCATTTTTCGCTGCAGTTCAATCTCTCATGAGGTCCGCGTGCACATTTTCAAGATGATAGTCCTGTCCACACTTTCTTATGCATGTCCTGCCTGGCAACATGCTTCTAATAGCCATCTTCAAACACTCGAAAGTGTGCAGACGAGAGCCGGACGCATCATCACTGGTCACGACAGATATACCCGCAACAGCCAAATTCTGGAAGATTTAGAGCTGCCTCCTGTTAGAGAAGTTCTACGGCATCTCCATCATAAGTTCTGGCATACCTTACCAAGACATGTTAATCCCGCTATAGCCACAATCGGCACCGAATGCGGTCTACGGAATGTTCATCGCACACCACGCATCTAGTATCTTTCCATAGCTCGTAATAACATTATCAGCTACTCTGCGACAGTTGCAGATGTAGACTTCCAGACATCATAAAACAATAGTAATATCCAACTAGCTATCTGCACATCTACATATATTCTTTATGCCATCTTACTCATGGAGTCAAGGGCTTCGGCCCGATACTCTTCACACAACTTCAACATTACCGTGACCGTGACCGTGACCGTGACCGTCCCTTGTCGAACTGGCCACCTGGAATCTCTAACCAGGTAAAAAAAAAATAGGGTATTCGTAGCTGGCGAAGAAAAATAACCAAGTCACTTAGTGTGTCCATCCCCATTGGTTTATTTTAGTCGCGATCTTCGTATATACGGTTGGATTACTTACCTCCTAGAGGTGAAGGAAACAACCGTCGAATTATTTTTAAACTTCCACGGAGGTTGGCACACCAAATTGATACTATCTGTTGACGACCCTGCTTTTTCTCTTGGCTAAACGATTTATTAAGCCAAGGGCTTTTCTAAACGATTCTCTTGGCTTTTCGGAGGGTATCTTATATTTGTGACATATTATTTTCACTCATCATCTCTGCTCCTATGATGGCTACGTCCAACCCAGTCATCTCGAAAAAGAAGACGAAGATACCCACGAAGAAAGTCAGCAGATCTCAATACCGGCCTGAGGACTTTCTTGTCCCACTGGGGCGGCCCACCACCTCCGGCGCTACTACCGAGCGACGACCATCTTCAACTAACCTGTCAGCGCCTGACGTTCCATCCGTTGCTCTACCGCAGGACGACAATGCTATGGATTTTACCCTGGTTACTACGCCCAAGCGACTTCGCTCGTCCTTGGAGTCCACACTGAGCCAACGACAATCATCAGACTTCCCTCCTTTACCAATGAGCAACAGATTTGAGCCTCTCTCTACTGTCACAGCTGACGAGTCTCCTGTGATCGAGCCAAGACCCAAACCCACGAAAGAGGTTAAACCACCACCTATTTACATTTACAGCATCCAAAATACTTACAACTTTACCAAAAGCCTTTGCAAGACCCTCAGAGAATCACCTCAGGTTCGGCATAACAAAGAACGTATTGTGATTCAGGTATCTTCTAGGGACGATTTCACAACTATAAAAAACTACTGCGAACAGACGAAAACTGAATACGCTACTGGCATCGCCAAAAGTGACCGACCCGTAAAGGTTGTCGTTCGCAAATTACCCATCGATACCGACGTCGCTGATCTTCAGTCTGCACTATTCACTTTAGGTTTTAAGCCGATCACGATTCATCAAATGTCTCGTCGGGGCCCCACTAGTGGAGATAGAGTCCTCATGCCACTTTTTCTGATCTCCCTCGAGAAAACTTCAAATATATAGGAGATCTACAACATATCAGGATTGCTTCATTATAAAGTTTCATTTGAGCCTTATCGGCCGCCGAGAGTTCTGCAGTGTTACCGCTGCCAACATCTTGGTCATTCACAAGACACTTGCAAAGCTCAACCTAAGTGTGTCAAGTGTGGGCAAAGTCATTTTACGAAAGCCTGTGCCAAACCAGATGCATCTACGCCAGCAACCTGTGCCAACTGCGGAGGGGACCATCCAACCAATTATCGCGGTTGTCCCGTCTTTCGCTCATACTCAGATGCTCTCAAGAAATCAACTTTTTCTGGCCGCAACTCCGGTCCTACTGTATCAACTTCACTGGACAATAAGGCACCTCGCATCGACCGACCTCCACAACCAAATCAGGATGCTCCCGCTACGTCCAGCACACCAGATAGTGCATCTACACCATCCGTTAATGATTTTAATCTCCATTCACTCCTCACATACATCAAAACCTACAACTTTGGCCGCATTATCTCTCATATCAAGAAAGGATTTACTAAACTTCGGGAAGCCACGGATCTTGGGTCCAAGGCTGCTGTCGTCATAGAGACATTTGCTGACATGATTGCTGATGGCTGCTTCTAACCAATCACTCATTCATCACACTATAACTGTTGTAACCTGGAATGCAGATGGTCTTACTGACCAGAAGCGTCTCCTAATTCGTTTTCTAGCAGAACATCAGGTCGATATCATACATATACAGGAAACTCACTTCACTGCCCAGGTTACACACTGGAGTCTGCCCAACTACCAATTATTTCACCTCGATCGAGTTCAAGGACGGAAAGGAGGATTACTGATTGCCCTGAAACGAAGTTTCAAGGCTAGACAACTCCTTTTAACCCCGTTACACACACTAGAAGCTCTTGCTATAGAAGTCTTCCTCCCCGGGATTCCTCTCATATTGGTCACCGGCTACCGTTCTCCAGCACATGACTTAGATCCTAATGATTTCGACGCCATCTCGACCTTGGGCCCCAAGATCATCTTGGCAGGGGACTTCAATGCAAAACATGGGGAGTGGCACTCCAGACGTTCCAACGAAAACGGACGAATATTACACCGGTATCTGCACACATCTCCATTCATTGCCTATGGGCCACCTGATCCAACTCACCATCCTAAAGGAGTCGGAGAACCGGATGTGTTGGACATAGTTCTAAGCAAAGATACCATCTTAGCTACACGTCCTTACGTGATCTTAGCACTGTACTCAGATCATGATCCGGTCCTTTTCAAACTTTCGCATCGTCATATCTCCCGTCCTGCACCCGCTCATATCTCCCGAACTACGAACTGGGATGTCTATAAGCAGGAATTAAACTCTTTGCTCGACATAGCCGCTCGTCCAAATTCTCCTGCGGAAATTGAATAGGCGGCCGCCCATCTCACACTTGCTCTACGTACGGCTGACTTCCTCAGCACATCAATAATTCCTGACTCGCAGTCCGATCCACACTGTGACTCTCCACTACTTCGTCTTTATATCCATCTCAAACGCTGGGCTCGAAGTACTTGGCAGCGCACTAGACATCCACTCTACAAAACACTATGTTACACCTTAAGCCGCAAAATCAAGACAATCACTAGAAGACAAACCGAGCAGTACTGGGAGACACTTTTTCGTGGGGTCACACTTAATGACACTAAAATCTGGCAGTATTCCCGCCTTTTCCAGCGCCGAGAGACTTCTCGTCAAACTCAAATACTGCATGGTCCGCATGGGGTCATACATGACGACCAAGGGCAAGCAGACCTATTTGCTGTATCTCTAGAGCGCCAGTTTACACCTAATGCGACTCCTGTCGTTCCTCACATTCGGCAGGACGTTTGGGCCACTATGCGCATGCTCCATTTTCAACCAATACTTCCCCTGCCTGAGGTCGTAACACCAAGGGAAGTTGAGCGTCAAATTTGTCACTTACCCAACAAAAAAGCACCTGGAGTTGATCAGATCCGCCCAGAACTACTGAAACATGGGACACGGAAGCTTGCTGCTTTATTTACAGGCATCCATCAGGTTTGCTACTTTCCCCGTGCTTGGAAAGAAGCGAAAGTCATTCTTCTCCCTAAACCAGGTAAAAATCCGACTCTCCCAGAAAACTATAGACCAATTAGCCTATTATCTCATGTGAGCAAACTCTTCGAACGAGTGCTTCTCGCCCGATTTCACGAGCACGTCACCACTCTAGATATACTCCCCCACCATCAATTTGGTTTTCGTGCTAACCACAGCACAACAAGCCAATTAGTGAGGGTAGTCGACCATCTGACTATCTCTTTTAATCGACGACAATATGTTGTAGGTGTATACCTTGATATCTCGAAGGCGTTTGATAAAGTGTGGTAACCAGGCCTCATTTATAAACTTCGCTTACAAGGTTTCTCTTTACCTTATCTCAAACTCCTCACTTCATACCTCTTTCATCGCTTTTTCCATGTCTCTGTGGGACAGACCAAGTCTGCTCCCAAACCAATTCAAGCTGGTGTGCCTCAAGGCGCGGTTCTTTCGCCTCTGCTTTACACCTTATACACCGCAGACTTACCCATTGTGCCACACTGTTTTCCTGCAACATACGCCGATGACACTGCTTTCTTTACGAACAGCAGCAATCTTCGTCTTTGCTACCACTACATGCAGCGCCAACTCAATGTCTTTCAACGTTGGGCTACCATCTTGCGCCTAAAAATCAACGCGGATAAGAGCGTTGCAGTCTGCTATAGCAAAAGACGCAGCAGAGCCATCCATCGTTTATACTATGACAACATTGAAGTTCCGCACCGTCTGCATGCTAAATACTTGGGAGTTATATTAGATCGAGGCCTTACTTTTGGTCTTCATATCAGGGACATTAAACACCGAGCCCTTCGAAAATATTCTGCCCTTTATACTATTCTGCGTTGCAGTGCCTTAAGTCATGAAACAAGACTCCACGTCTTTAAAATGGTAATTTTGACCACAATCACCTACGCATGTCCAGCATGGCAACATGCGGCACTGTGTCATCTGCGCACGATCGAGAGTGTGCAAACCAGGGCAGCTCGTATTATAACAGGTCATGACCGATATACGCGTAATCGTCAACTTTTAGAGGACTTAAAGATATATCCTATTCGGGACGTGTTACAACAACACCATACTCGTTTTTGGGCCAACCTCCCCCGCCACGTCAACCCCGCTATAGCAGCCATTGGCACAGCGCATACACACCGACGAAATTACAGGACGCCACGGTTGTAGCATAACTATTTACCCACACTCTCCCCCTCACTGCGACAGTTGCAGCTGAAGGTCACATGACGTCGTCGTATCTCATATTCTAACTCACCCCCACAGGTCTATTCATTTTCTTTTCTATAGCTGTCTTCGAGTCAGGGACTTTTGTACCATACTCGACACAAAACCACACTTTCACGCTAAGCTAAGCTAAGCTTTCAAGCTAAGCTAAGCTAAGCTAAGTCCCTTGTCATAACTAAACCGTAACAATTATGCTTATTTTGATGTTTTGCAGAAGCGGATGGGAGACTTGGGTGTTTTCACGGTTGCTTCAATAATTGGGAAGGCGAAGGGAAAATATATTGTAGCATAGATTTAATCAGACGTTTAAATTATACTGATTTCATACTGTTTTTATCTAAATTCGCTTAAAGCAAGCTTCCATATAACTTGTTTGGCGTGTTTTCGCTTGCAATAAGCCTAATAAAGCTTTCCATTGATGAGAATACGCTTATACTTGGCTTGCGTTTGAGATAATTTGACTTGTGTTTAACTGGTGAATACAGGCTTGCCGCAAGCCCTGCCCAGATGTAACTAACTAGCTTGCCACAAGCTTGCAGCAAGCTAATTGGCTTGCATAGTATAGCTTGCGGGAAGCTAATTGACCTTGCAAGAGCAAGTTTGTAACAACTTGCAGCAAGCTTAAATTGCTGTCTGGGCAGTAGCTCAATATTTCTGTACCATTTTGTGCTACAAAAATAAACGAAGGAATAAATTTGGGTGGCTCATTTTTTTTGTACCAATCCAAAGAAAACCACGGGGTCCATTTCAACTAGCTCAGCATTCCTAATGAAATTACACTAAAAAGGTCTTGTTAATAGCCATTTGCCTCCCATACTAGTAAGGTGCCCTATATTATATAAAAACCAACTTGAGCTCAATTGACTGTGCCTTAGGACCCTCACTAAACTAAAAATACAAATGTTAGGTAAAGCATTCGTAAAGTTGCTTAAATATCTGGAGCAACCGAAAGAATAATAGTTTTCAGAGTTGAGTAATTTAGCACTTTTTATAGATGGTGGGCAACATGGAGCTTTAAAAACTTTTCTCTTCCTTGATGAACTGATTTTTACTTTGATATAATCTCTTATTCGTCTGGTTTCCCTTCTGCCTTTTCCTTTATCAGCGCGGTGACGCAAAAATGGCCGAGCATGATGTTTCTTCTTTTTTCTTTAGTACGTCTTCATCCCTTAATAAAGCTAATTGCTTTGGAGTTTGCTCTACAGACACTACTCTTCTCTGTAACCAATGGTAGCTCTGGTTGGTTAAATCTTACGTCCAAATTTGTAGTTAATGACCGGAAAACTTTGGACTTCAGTTTCGGCGTTTGTATATTGTCAACCGATACTAAATGTAAGCTTAATTCGCTAAACGCACGCCTATTTACCATATAACTATGAGCCTTACTTAGTGACGGGAGAGGCAATCAAATTTCATTTAGCAATGCTACTTTAAAGTGGCCCTTTCTCTAGTGACACAAAATAAAAAATCTAGCACCACAACTAAATAGACCACTCAAACTTATTCTTTTGTTTATTTGAAACCCCAGAAAAGTATAACATGCTGAAAAATCCACATAGTTAAAATAGGGGTTGAAAAATGCTCATAAAAGGGAATGAATACACCCCCGTAGTCTTATGTTCTGTGCTATGTTTAGCTCTGCTATGTTCGTTATGTTAAAATAGAGGTTGGAAAATATGCCACATTCTTTTACTAATTCTGCTATGTTTAAATAGGGGTGCAACGAATACAGCCCTACTATGTTAAATAGTTGTGCGTTCGTAGTCTTATGTACCCCTTTTTGCTATATTACATTTGGAACTTGTAGTAGTTGATGACCTATTACTAAATGTGGAAACACCACCTCAATATGTGACTCCGTTTTCGAGTTATAAGGTTTTACGTATTTTGACCTTTGACCTCGATGGGCAGTATTTTTGAACATATAGTAGTTGATGAACAATTACTAAATGTGGAAACAGCACCTCAATATGTGGCTCCGTTTCCGAGTTATTAGGTTTTAAGTATTTTGACCTTTGACCTCGATGGTCATTATTTTTGGAATATATAGTAGTTGATGACCAATTACTAAATGTGCAAACACCATCTCAATATGTGGCTTCGTTTCCGAGTTATTAGGTTTTAAGTATTTCGACCTTTGACCTCGATGGTCAGTATTTTTGGAACTTGTAGTACTTGATGACCAATTACTAAATGTGGAAACACCACCTCAATATGTGGATCCGTTTTCGAGTTTGACCTTTGAGCTCGATGGTCAACACTTTTGGGACATGTGCTCTTTGATGATCAATTACTAAATGTGGCTTCGTTTACAAGTTTGACCTTTGTTCACGATGGTCAGTAGTTTGGGGACATGCTTTTGTCATTTCTACTATGTTAAATTAAGGGTTGTTAACGAAATCTGTGGGGTGGAGAATGTGTTCATAATGTTATGTAATTTCTGCTATGTTAAAATAGGGGGTTGAACGAATACAGCCCTGCTATGTTAAATAGTAGTGTGTTCGTACCCTCTTTTCTACGTTACATAGGTATTCATCGTCTTAAAATAGGGGTTGAAAAAATGCTGATAAAAGAGTGAGTACATTTTTGCTATGTTTCGTAGTCTTATGTATTCCCTGCTCTGCTATGTGTCTTATGTATTCTCTGCTAAGTTTGAATAGGATTTAGAAACGATGCTATGTTAAAATAGGGGATGGAAAATATGCTCATAAAAGAGAACAAGTCCACCCCTAAAATGCACTATGTTCAAATAGGGGTGAAAAAATATGCCAACTGCTATGTTAAAATAGGGGTTGGAAAATATGCTCATAAAAGAGAACGAGTACACCCCTGCTATGTTATGTTCAATTAGGGGTGGATTCTCTGCTATGTTAAAGTAGGAGTTGCTCATAAAAGGGAGCGAATAATTTCTGTTATTTAAAATAGGGGTTGGAAAAGTGCTCGTAAAAGAGAACGAATACACCCCCTTATTATGTTACGTAGTCTTATGTATTATCTGCTATGTTATATGTTCTATGCAATGTTAAATATAGAGCTCCTTCGTGGCTAAGCGGTTAGCATGCGCGCCTTTGGCGCGCATGACCCGGGTTCGATTCCCGGCGGGAGCTCATGTGGTTCGGATTCCACGTTAATCAATAGGTCCACGTCTCATATAGCCTCGCTGCTGAACGGGACGTAAAACTCGAAAATCAATCAATCAATCAATGCTATGTTAAATAGTGGTTATTAGCTCTGCTATGTTCATAGGGGTTGAAAAAGTGATCATAAAAGAGAACGAGTACACCCCTAAAAAGTGCTCATAAAAGGGCACAAATACACCCCTAAAATGGGGGTCGTAAAACACCGTGGGTGGACGGTTTAAGGTGCTTGATTTCCTATATCCCCCCTCTGTCCCCCGGCATAGTGTGTCAGGCGGCACTGGGAAATTCATTGTCTTCTTCAGGCGTGACTGAGAAAGTGGGTAGAGGGTCAGTGGCGCAAAAGCCCTATTTGTCTACTACTCTAATGCTATTTTATGCAAAAGTGGTAGTTAGTCCCGTGACCAGGTTGTTTCATCCCGTTTTCTAATGTTTAGTAATCAGAGAGATATGAGGAATTATGTGGGACTGGTCCATGGATATTCCACATAGTGAATTAAGTCAGTCAGTGAATACTCAAATTTTCGCATATTAATATTTGTTCTTTGTTAAAATATGAATTTCTAAGAAAATTAAGCTTTCAGCATTTCTGACAAAATTACATTGTAGGAATTATGCAGAAGAGTAAATCAGTGGTGACGAATTTTTAAAAGGATATTCTAACTAATGGCCCTCCTTCAAATCTAATCCGAAAACAAACAATATTAATTTATTATCGACTACAGGATAATAGCAGAATTTTCTAAAGATAATGTACTAAGAGGCATTTTTTTTTTGCCTACTATTGATAAAGCAATCACTGAGACGGAAAAACGCTTTGGATCACGTAGCAAAATCATTAGATAAATCACCACTCCACATCCAAAAAGTGAAAACTTCCTAAATTACAACATTGTCGAGCCTATGGACCAGCATTATGGAAGTGATCTGGAAATATTTAAATGTGAATACAAAATCCCCCCAAAACAATTAAGTCGTATGAAGACGAGAGAAACCCAAAGTTGATTTTTTATGAATTTAAATCCTTAGATCTTGTTGTAGATGTTGATAAGTTTACTGCTGTCCACAAGAATAGAAAGATCCTCTTTTAAGTAGAGGCATGAACCTATGAGTTATTTTCTTTACCTGTAAAAGTGTATTTCTCTGTTTCCACTTAAATCAACAAGCCACACTTGTTTTAAACGCAGTGATTAAATAACTACTTATATTAGAAATCAATTCTATTAATGTACCCTAGTTGTTTGAGGTAGTAGATTCTTACATTTTCACCGTAAAAGAGTAAAATCATGAACAACAAAGATGAAAACACACACACACACACACACACACATATATATATATATATATATATATATATATATATATATATATATATATATATATATATATATATATATACACTAGCGCAAATCCCGGGGGGACGAGGGGGACATGTCCCCCCCATGTTGGACCTGGGGGGAAAGTCCCCCCAATAATCTGACTTAAAAAGTGCTTTTTGGAATAAGCTAGATGATTTGTGTCCTACTGCCACAAAGGAATGTAAGATGAAATTGATTTCTCTTGGCTTTTTCATTTTTAAAAAAGAATCGTAATCTGTAGTATTTCAAACTGAACTTCGTGCTGTAGTGCCTTTAGTAGTCTCATCAATATGTATTAATTCCACTTCTGCTAGTTGGGCACAAATTGCAATAAATGACAGAGGAGGATATACCCCTCTCCTCATGCTGAAAAGTTGTCTCAATTGTAGGTACGGGCATAAATTCCGGGGAAATGGGGATGCATGTCCCCCCCAACATTGAAACTGGAGGCTCTCCCAATACTCTGATTTGAAAATTGCTTTTGGAGAAACGTGTGAGGATTTGTGCCCGACTGCCACAAAGGAAAGTGAGATGAAATTTGTTTCTCTTGGCTTTTTCATTTTTTTATGAAAATGAAGGCGTGCGACTGTGCGTGACGTAACCTGATATGAAATCTTATCTCCTTTTCTCCCCTAGGCCCTAGTACACGAAGAATATACAGACTATCCTATGTCAGTAGGACCCATCTTTTCAGTAAATGGAAATTTAATCTATTTGTAGTATCAGCCTAGGCATCTACTCATGCTTCGTAAGCTAATTAACTCTATAGTCTATGGAACCCTTCCCATAAGCTGAAGCACTGAACCAAAAGCTCTTCACTGACTTCTATCCTTAGCCAACTGGATCCAGTTTCTACTTTGTATTCCTATTTTTGCGAGATCCGTCTTAATATTGTCTTCCCATCTGCGCCTAGGTTTTCCTAATGGTCGTTTTCCGATTGGTCTTACCGCTAACACTTTGAAAGCGTTCCTACTTTCTTCCATCCTGGCTATATGTCCTGCCCACCTAAGCCTCCTAGACTTGATGACCCTAACAATGTTTGGTAGACCGTATACATTATGTAGTTTCTCGTTATGAAATTCCGCCAATCACCATTCCCGTTCCTTTTGGATCCGAATACTCGTCTCAGGATCTTGTTCTCAAATACTTTCAGTCTATCTTCTTCCTTTAGAGTAAGCGACCATATTTCGCAACCATACAAAACAACAGGTATGATTATCGTTTTATATATTCTATGCTTCAAATTCCTCGACAGAATTTGCGACAACATGAGATTTGAGCAGAATAGTAACACGAATTCCCTGCTTTTAGTCGACATTTAATTTCTTCGTGAATATAAATTTCGTCTGTTAATATTGATCCTAGATATTTGAAAGTATCCACTTTATCAAAAGAATTATTTAATATTTTAACGCATCCATAATTTACCGTATTATCGTCCCGACGCACTTCCATGTATTTAGTTTTTTCTCTGCATTTGCGTCTAAACCCATGCCTCTGCAGGCATTTAATAAGATCTGTGCATTCCTTTCTATTGTTCTCTAGTCATCCCCTATTAAATTTACATCATCAGCATATACTATAACCTGGTGAATACCACTCAATTCTAGGCCCTGGTTGCTATCTTTGATTTTCTTTATAGCGTATTCCAGCACAAAATTAAATAATAACGGCGACAACGCATCTCCTTGTTTCAGGCCATTCTCGACGTGAAAGCTCATGGCCAAAAATTTTCCTACCCGGACTTTACTTTGGGATTCATTTAAACATGGCTTAATTGATCTAATTAGCTTTTTCTGTATTCCAAATTCTGTAAGAACGTTGTACAATGTTTCTCCCCTAACCGAGTCGTAAGCCTTTCTAAAATCAATAAATAGTTGATGTACCGGGCTATTGTATTCCCGCTTCTTTTCGAGTATTTGGCGAATGGTAAATATTTGGTCGATAGGTGATCGATTTCGTCTAAATCCACACTGATAATCTACAATAATTTCATCTGCGTATGGGGTCAATCTTGCTAATAGAATGTTTGAAAGGATTTTATAGGATGTTGGCAGAAGAGAGATGCCTCGATAATTATTACAGTCAGTTTTGTCGCCTTTCTTGTGGATTGGAACAATGTTTGATTCTTTCCACTCTTGAGGCAATTCTTCCTTGTAGATAAGGAGAATGAGTTTGTGTATCTTGTTCCACAACTTTCGCCTCCAGCTAAAATTAACTCAGCCGGAATTTCGTTTACACCCCGATATTTGTGTTTCTTTATTTTCTTTATAGTGATTTCTACTTCTATTCGGTTGGGTTCTGGAATATACGTTTCTGCGGTGTGTATCTCCCTTTCTCCACGCACATTAATTTTTGCTGCGTGTTAAGAAAATCGTTAAAGAAATCTTTCTATCTTTTTAAAATGCTATCTGTATCAGTGAGAACTGATCCATCAGCTTTCTTTAATATAAGCACGGGGTTGATGCCTTTCTTAAATTCGTTGATCCCTTTATACGTGTCCCGAATGTTTTTATTTTTACTATTATCTTCAAGTTCCTAAATTTTAGCTTTCAAAAAATCGCGTTTCTTTGTTCCAAAAGTTTGGGAAGTTTTCCTCCTGATGTCTACGGAATTTTGTGGGTTATTTCATTCGGATTTTGTAGCCAACGTAATTTTGTTTGTTTTCTCTTTTCTGCTCGTTCGAACCATGGTTTGTTGCTACGTATTTCCGCGTGTCCCAATTTTTCTTTTGAGAGAGGATGCTTCGTAAGCAAAGAAAAGAATTCAATTGCTGGAATATTTTTCTCCATAATCTTAAAATTACATCTGTTAACTAAAGAGTATATGACATGCGTTAGATTTCTGTAACGATTCCTTTAATGTTATGGAGATCAAGGGGGCAGATCCTTGGAGGTCGGAGGTCCCCCCAAATGCTCACGTAGACCCCCTGTATTTTGATGAATATGTATTTTTATATGTATTTTCTCTTGTTATATGTATTGTTTTATGCATTTTTTATTAATGTCCCCCCCCCCCCACCAAAGCTAGAGAGAGATTGGTGTCCTTGATTGAGATTATCATCATTTAGCTCAAAGAGTATTGTTGCGTCATACATAATTGATATTCTTTCTTCATAGTTTTGGGGAAGTCATTATTTATACTATTATAAAACAATTTTAACGTGGGTCTTTGTGGATGCCTAATTAGAAACATACCAATTATAAATATGCATGTATTCAGATTTCAAAATGTGTTCACGGCAGTGATTTGTAATACTGATATGTACTACTACTTCATCTACATCGCCTAGTATATAATATACTCTACAACAGTTGATCAGATTCATCTACCGTAATAGGAGTTTTATCTCCCTTCTCTAGAATAAGCCTCAAATGTGCTCACCTCCCAATGTTGAAGACAACCAATGGCGAATTTAGGACTTTGTTTGGAGGGCACAAGGAAGGAAGTAGGCAATTGCCCACCTGAGTTTGAGAATTAAATATATTTTAATTTATGCATAAATTGATGTTATATTGGCCAGAATTGCAGACCGATAAATCCTATATGATACGATACAAAAATTTAGGAGTCAATCTAACCCTTTATTCTATTCATACGAGAAAAAGGAAGCATCCTCTTGGCGTTCCTAAATTCCCGGGCTAATTATTCTCCCGTTTTGATTTTCTTTAATTCAAACATTTCCTTCTTTTAAAAATAACTAAAATATATAATTTTTCCTTTGTTATAATAACTCAAGTCCTGTCATGTTGATATTCGCGCAAGTTGGTGTGGAACACCAGTTTCGCTTATCAACTCCTCTTAGTTTTGGTGTTACTGATGACGACCGACTTGAATCACAACTGACAATGGTCGATAAAGTATGATAGACAAAATGAAAGAAAGTAACGTCAAGAAAAAGAAAAGTAGAAAGAACGAAAGAAAGAACAAAAGGATGCAGTTCTTACATGTAATGAAATTAAAAAAATACAGTATTATTTCTGAAAAAATAGCATAAGAAAATGGAAAGTCAATGACATTCTTAGAAATTGTTAGAAAGATTATTGCTGTACGTGGAATGCGAAAATCTAACAAATTTATTTCGGGGAGAGCTTGAGCCTGATAGCCTCCTAAATACGCCACTGAAGACAATGCTGTTCCCTGTTTCTTCACAGCATTGTTTTCCAACTTCATAAATATTTTGAACATCGCTTATATACAGTGTTCGAAGTGGGAAAAAAAGCAGAGGCGGCATGTTTCATTATGATTTTGACTCAACATACCGGCTATTTAAATATTGACTTGATCACTGAAAAACCAGAGACGGTATGTCCTCATTACTGAAAAACCAGATTCGGTATGACATACCACCGCATACCATCTCACTTCGACCACTGTATATATATATATATATATATATATATATACATATATATATATATATATATATATATATATATATATATATGTATATATATATATCTATAATATATATATAATATGGGAACGGTCTTACCCGTCCCCCCCAATGTTGAAGACAGATTTGCGCCGATATATATATATATATATATATATATATATATATATATATATATATATATATATATTGTTACACAGTTGTGCCTCGAAGTCCTAAGCCGGACTCAAATTATGGGGCGAGACGCCCGCGCTTTTCAAATTGTGTGTGCAGTAAGGAAAAGAGAGAAAGGGAGAACGGAGTCAGTTGAGGTTCAGATTGAATTAGCAACCTGATGCCTCATTGGCACCAACCCACACGCATGTAATAATGGTATGACCCTGGCTTTGATTTACTCAGATCACAGCGCCGGGTCCCGGATGCAATATTTAGGTAATACCACGCAAGCGATAAATACATGAAAAATATTATGTATTTGGAGCTATGCGTGAAACAAAAACTGTAAAAATAATTGTAAAATAGGAATTCCTACCCCGGCGTGATAGGGAAAAATCATAGAGAAACTAGATGTCTGAGCCACTATTGAGCATGCGCGTGAAGAAGTTCTCCAAGCTCGCCGAGGCTCGTGACGTAGCGTTCGAGCGACGTCAGAAACTGGCAGAAATGCGTGGGAAGAAGCGCCTATATGAACGAGGCTTGTTCGCCGGTCCGGTTGATTCTGCAGCCTACAGTCGACGAGAGTGTGTCTTCCCTAGATACGGCCGCTCTTGTGACAGTTTGGACTCATCGTCACAATATTTTCTGTCAATTTCAATTTTTGTGTCTGAACTTTTGAGGTACCCTGTTGTTTGGACTCTAAAACCAACGGGCATTATTGGATTTAAGAACTACGTTCTGCTATGGGTGTGATATGGACTATTTTTATGTGAAAATAATACAAAAATAAAGAACTTTCTGTCTTTCTTTTTTTTTAAAAAAAGAAGAAATAAAAGAATAAAGAAGAGACATTAATTGTGAAGAAAAACTGAAAAGAAATCACTTTGAAAAGTAATAGAAATGTTTTGTATAGAGTTTTATGTATTTATACGTCAATAGTCAACTTTGTACCATTGCGCTCTTCCTCGTGGCTGGTGCCTTGCTTTCCTCGCGCCAGAAGCTAGGAAGAATTGAACGTTGCCTGAGGTGCTATTTCGCAGTACCGAAGCAATCCCATCCGTGCTTTCTGTTCTGCCACGTCAACGAGTTGCTGTATGCATGTTTGAGTGGGTGTGTTTGAAATCTAAAAGGGACTTATTCTAATTGAATTCATTGCTGTTTTTTGTGGTTTTTGCTTTTACGTCGCTTGTTACTGTTATCGAAATCTTTGGACTTTTTGAATCATTTTGATTATTCATCGTTTGGATTTATTTCCGTTTGAGAAAAATTGTTTGCTTTAATTTCTATTGAGAAGAAAGGAAAAGAAAGCCCAGCAGTTAACGTAATTGCGGTAAGTGAAGAAATATTATTTTTGTATTTCTTTCTCTCTGTCTTTCTTTTGGGTTGTTAAGTTCTCTGCTTTTAAGGTGTGGATTTTTCATAATTTGTGTTCAATATTCTGTTTGAGGTACTATTGACTTTGGTTTAGTTATTTGAGTTAATTTAGCGTCCCCATTGAGTTGCTTCAGTTACTGTTATTTTTGGTTAATTGGTTTAAAGACTGATTCAATTTAGCGTCCCCATTGAGTTGCTTCAGTAACTGTTATTTTTGGTTAATTGGTTTAAAGACTGATTCAATTTAACGTCCCCATTGAGCAGCTACAATTACTATTATTTATGGTTAATTGGTTTAAGATTGATTTAAGTTAGCATCCCCATTGAGTTGCTTCAGTTACTGTTATTTTTGGTTAATTGGTTTAAAGATTGATTCAATTTAACGTCCCCATTGAGCAGCTACAATTACTGTTATTTTTGGTTAATTGGTTTAAAGATTGATTCAATTTAACGTCCCCATTGAGTTGCTTTAGTTACTGTTATTTTTGCTTAATTGGTCTGAAAGTTAAGTTAATTTAGCGTTCCTATAGAGTTGCTTCAATTTCTAGTATTCTTGGTTAATTAGTCTCAAGGTTGATTTAATTTAGCGTCCCCATTTAGTTGCTTCAGTTTCGACTATTTTTGTTTAATTAATTGGGAGGTTAGTAGTTCTAGTTTCTCGTCTCATTTGTTTCAGTTTCAGGGTCTTTGTAATTAATTAGGTTTGAAGTTCGGTTAGTTTACTTTAGTGTCACAATTAATTCTTTTCGATTTTGAGTAATTTTCCGTTAATAGTCAATTCTGTAAAAGTTTTTTTTTATATTTAGCGTCCTTTTTAGTTCATTCAGTTTTGAGTAATTTTGTCGTAGTAATTTAGTTTGTGGATAGTTTCTTTATTTAGTGTCCCATTCGGATTTTAGTTGCTAGTACTTTTGCGACGTCAGCATTATTGTTTGAAAGTTTCTTTCATAGTTGGTTTATTGGATTATTATTAAAGTTCGGTACTCTTGGTTTATTTGATCTAGTTGAATGAAACTAGCTTTCAAATTATAAATACGGAAGAATAAATTCGATTCAGTGCTTTAACGACATTTCTTGTTGTTGGGGTTTATTTCGTATTCAATTTGGTTTTATTTAATTGTTAAATCAACCGTCTGAATTGGTTCATAGAAAATTGTTTGTTACAATTTTTAGTTCTAATTTATATTCTTGGAGCTTATATTTTATCGTTTGTTTGCAATTAATTTTCCGATTGGCGTTGGAGTAGCAAATTTCATTCCCAATTCACATGAGTTTTTTTTAATTCGAAGTTTAGCGTAGTTCCGTAAAATCTTCGGCCAAATCTGATAGTTTTCTTGGATTATCATTGTTTTCTGAAACTATTTATTGGGAGTTAACTCAGTTCTGAAATTGTCGGATTCCTTTTTTTTTCTGGAGTTTTTTTTTGAAACTTAATTATATTGCTTTAGGTTCTGTTTAGAGTCTTTCGCATATTATTGTTTGATTAATCTTTTATTGATCACGTTTCTCCTGAAAGTTCTCGATTTAGAAATAGCGTCCCAAACTAAATATTTAGGTTTAAACACCACTCACTGGAAAAAAAAAGTAAAACTCGTTGATAAATTGTAACAATCTAGTCTCCGAATTATAGCAATTAATTATTTGATTCAAATCTGTTTGGTTCATTTAATTAACTTTTGTTGAGCTTAAAAAAAATTATATCTAATTTGGTCGGTTGACTATTGGCTTACCTATAAATAATTCTTTCAATTTATAATTTGATTAATTATAGAAGTCTGTGATTGACGGTGTGACCAATTAAATCATTCTATTTAATATTAGAATTTATAATAGAGTTGTGAACTTTCTATATTTATTAATTTTTTGAAATGTTTTTATACTACGGATTGACTGAGATCTGAATCATATATAGGGTGATTAAAAAGTAATATTTGCTGTAATATTTTCTTCTGGTTTTAATGCAAACTGTTAAAGAAAATAAATTGTTAAATTGAATTTCGTTGATTTTGAATTAACATATTGCTAGTGTAATTATTTAAGATCTTAATTCTTTAATTGTTAATTCTTGACTTTAGGTAATTTACTTAAGGGATATATTTATATATTCAGAGACTGACAATTTTTCAGGAGCACGGCTGTGATTCTTAAAGCACCCCACTGTATTGTGATTTGCCGAATCGTCTTTGCTTGTAATTCTTATTACCGATTTTTTTTGTGGGATCGTTGGACGAACTAGATGGTTTTTCACTTTTAAGCGCGGGAGCGTTACAAAGATTCTTCCTAGCTTCTCACCATATTAATTTTGTCTAGCATCTCACTATTTTTGTCTTGCATCTCACCATATTATATTTGTCTTGCACCTCGCCATATTTGGTATTGGTAATTGTGGATTTGAATTCATAAATTGAGGTTGGATTGGTTGTTAGTTTCTCATTCTGTTGTTAGGTAATAAATTGTTTATGTATATGAATATTGAGAATTGTTTCAGTTTTGCTGACCACATCCATTTAAGATAGTGAGTAAAAAAAAATATATATTTGGATGAACGGAAGTTTGAATGCATATAAAGTAGTATATTTCTGAAAGCAGCTTATAGTTGAAGGTAGATCTATTTCTTCTTTGGTATAATTAGTAGTAAGTGTAGTGAGTAGTAGCCTGTATATTAAATACTGATGTCATTTATGTTTTATTATTTGATTTTTGATTATTGAATTGAATTTTTTGTGTCAATTATTACTGCCTTTTTATAACATTTAATAAAATATTGTCTTGAATTAAAATTTAAAATGTTTTCGCGAGAAGAGTCAGCTCGTATTGATAATTCAGAAGATGATCTACGATTGGTTACTATAGATCAGACTGGGCACTTGACAAATATGTCAAATGATAGTTTAGGTAGGGCTACAATGAGTCTGACACCCCCTCGAAGTCAATTTTTCCAGTTATATGATCGTGACAGAGATAATTCGAGAATTTATAGTTTAGAGGAGCCTTTTCCTCGGAACTTTAGTTGTCTTGTTCAACCTCCTACTCCAATGCCTGCGGAGATTAATCAAGTTACAAGAGAGAACTTAGGTTTTCCTACTGGTGTTAGTCAAAATTCATCATTTAGTCCAGTTATGCCTAGGCAAGTGGGGTTTCAATTTTCTGAGAACAGTTCAGAGTTGCCAAATCGTGATAGACCAACTAACAATTATCAGCGTCTTTCTGATTACTATAAGAGGGTGTCCTTAATTAAAAATTCGACTCCTATAGGCATGTTTCGGACGGGTAGGACAATGCCTCATGATCATAGATGTTTTGATAGATTGCCGAATAATTTTTCTAATAATGATAATCATGTTCAGAGTAATAATGCAGTTGTCAGTACCACTACGCATTACATAAATAAATATTCCTTTCAGAAATCTATTGAATGTTTTGAATCGAAAATAAAAGGGTTTAAAGTTATTGATGGTAGAAATAGTTTTATAGTTTTTGATATATTACTGGTAGTTAAAAAAAATATTGGAGCAATTTTCTTGCCCAATGACAGTGATCTATAGTTCTTTGTTAACACGTAGTGAATGAGATTTTCAAGTGGAGGTACAACATGCCATAAATAATAACTCTTCATGGGAGTTATTTAAATGTAAGATACTTGATAGATTTGTGTCAAATACTGTAAAACATTCTTTAGTATCAGAAAGATTATTCAGAAAACAAAAGTTGAATGAAGCGGTAGATCAGTTTGTGGAAGATGTTTATTACGCATCTCTTGTTTTGAGATTTAATTGTAGTGAATCCCAATTGATTAGTATATTGTTAGATGGAATGAATCCATCAGTTCGATATAGAATGCTTCAGAGGCATGTGCCTAAATCACTGTCTGAATTAAGAGTAATTTGTAGTGATTATTCTAAGCAGTTTAGAGAACAACTTGAATATATGAAAAAGATGGGTGCTAAATCGGGGGCATCAGTAGCAGCTGTTAATAAAGGTCAGCTTTCTTTTAGAAATAATTCGGAAAGAAACATTAGTAAATCTAAATTTAATCAAAAGGATTTGGTCGGAAATAATGTCTTGACTTCTAAACGAATTTCGTCTACGGGTCCTGAACATCGTTTTGAGTATCGGGCTATTCCCTCGCAGTCTGATGAATTGATTGCTTCTTTTGTTGATGCAATTATTAATAATGTTAAAACTCGGGTTTGTGTGGACAGTGGCTCCTCGTATAATCTAACAACAGAAAATTTTGTTAGGAAGTGTGCTCTGGAGAACTATTTGGTAGAGATTGAGCCTGAAAATATTAGAGCTCGTCTAGGAACTGAATATTTAAGCAATATGGAGATTAGTTTAACATTGAACTTATCCGGGTGGTTCGAGAATGTGAAATTCAGAGTGGTGCCAGAACTACCTTGTGATTGCTTGGTTGGTATACCCTTCTTGCGAACAACATCGTCAGTAGTTGATTATTCAAAGAATAAATTAATATTACGTAATAATAGAAAAACATTAGTTTTGCATTATGGATTGGAAGAGGCCTCGTTAACTGATACTTCTGGTCAAGTGCAATCTCGAGTCAGGCTTGGAACTCGTTCTGACCAACGTTTGAATTTTCTGAATTCTGAAGGAAGGAAAAATAATAGAATGTCTTCGTTGTTTTTTAGGATGGTTACAACTCCAGTCCTTCGTAACGATTGTGGAGTGCAGTGCGATATTGATCTATTCACTATAGAAAAACAGTTACTTGAAATAACGGTTCCTACTGATAAACAATTAAATCAGCTTCGAGAAATATTTGATAAAACTCATTCCACTTCCGGGATAGTTAATGATGCAGAACTAATTAAAGATGACGGGAAAGTTATTTCTATTGACCGAGGTTTGCAGGTGTGTGTCGATTCTGACCCCATTTTGTCATCTTTTATTGAAAGTAAACCTATCGATCTTGGAGATGTACCAAATTTACCAAGTTCTTGCCGAGTGGATCTAGGACGGATTTGTAGTGAAGTGTTTGATGATTGCTGTACGGAAGAAATTAAATTGGAGGGAGAATGTTTGGATGGAAGTACCTGCATCAAACCTAGGCGCAAGAAGAATAGAAGGAAAAAGAATAAATCAGGATTTTCTACATATCGGGATAGTCTTTGTAAGTTTGGAAATGTGAATGCAGTCCAAGCTGGAGGAGCGGCTAAAGATATCTTGTGTTCTTCTGAGAATAGTGTAAACAAGAAGAGGCACTGCAAATCTGAAAGGGGGAAGGCAGTCCATCCAGCAGGAGCAACTACAGATGATATCTTGTGTCCTTCAGATAATATGAAGAACAACAAGAATAATATTGAAAGTGACTCAGAAGTTTCAGACTTAGACATTGAACAATCTAACAAATTTTATGAACTCGTTAGGAAAAATAGCAAACTTTTCCCCCAAAATTGCCAACATAATAGTGGAGACTTGAAACCTAATTTAATCCCTTCAGCGTGTGAAAAATTTTCTGATGAAAATCGATACGCGGATAATGGCGTTCCGGAATTTGTGGACGAGCTTCGTGAGGAATTTCAAGATGTTATTTCTAATGAAATTGGGTGTTTAAAAAATTTTGAAGGAAAATTATACTTGAAAGAAATTAAACCTTTTAAAGAAAATCCGTTTCCCATACCCAAGGGTAAGGAAAAAATATTTGATAATTGTATTGATGAATTGGTTTCTCAAGGGATACTTGTCGAAGTGGACCACTCGAATTTTGGTAGTAGCTGCTTTTTGGTTAAAAATAAAAACAATACGTATAGAATAGTCGGAAATTTCTGTAAAGCAAACAACTTAATTATTGATGACGTTTATCCGTCTCCTAATTTAGAGGAGTATCTTACCAGTCTAGCTGGTAAGCGTGTGTTTAGTTCTTTAGACTGGAAAAAGGCTTATAACCAAATTCTCTTACACAAAGACTCCCGAGAAATTACGACTATTGTCACTCCTAAAGGCAGCTACCAATATACGAGGGTCCCAGTGGGAATTAAGACTGGAAGTTGTCTTTTGGCAAGAGCCATGGAGAAAATTCTGGGGGATATGAAAATCAAGGTGTAAGAGTATATTTTGATGACGTTTTAGTGGCGTCAGACAATGTTGAGGACCATAAGAAAACTTTAAAATTAGTACTTGAGAGACTTAGGGAAAATGGTGTTACTATCTCGCCAGATAAAAGTTTGTTTTTTTGTAAGAAAATTAAATACCTTGGCTTTGTGGCAGATGGCAACACCATAGAAATAGATCCTTCCAGAATAGCTGCTATTCAGAATATACCCCCTCCTAGGAATAGAAGGGGAGTAATGAAGATTTGTGGACTATTTAACTATTTTTCCAAATTTGTTAGTGGTATGCAAGAATTAATGGCTCCCATTAGTGAGTTACGTTCCATTCGGAAACCTTTCGAATGGACAGTAGAGCATCAAAAAACTTTGAATAAGTTGAAGAAAATGTTGATAGATAATGTGGTTTTAAAAACTCCTGATTTGAATAAGAAATTTTTTGTGCACTGCGACGGGTCAGGGAAAGCCATTGGAGCCTGTATTTCTCAGTATGACGACAATAATCGTCTTCTCCCAGTTGCCTTTTTTTCCAAAAAATTAACAGAAGCTGACCGACATCGTAGTATCTACGAGATAGAATTTATAAGTGTCGTAAAAGCCATCAATAGGTTCAGGCACTATCTAGTCAATGAGTTTGAAGTCTTTACTGATAACAAATCATTGACTTGGATATTAGAGAATTCAAAACGTCTATTAAAATACGGACAATTGGTAGAAACATTGTGTCAGTTCTTATTTACTGTTAAGCATATAAGTTCCCAAGACAAATTAGTTGCAGATTTCTTAACCCGTATGTATGACCCTTTTGAGTTTATTCAAGTGGATGGTCCTGTTGGACTCGCGATAATGAAAAAGAATTTGCGAATTGCTAATTCATGGTCTCTTCCACTTGTTAAAGATCCCATAGATATTTTACAACGACAAGACCCAGAATTAAGAAATCTTATCGAAAGATTAGAGTATGGAGAAGGTATCAGAAACTTTGTTCTGAATAACGGGATTTTAATGAAGAAGAGTAAGGCATTTAATTAGCCTTACAAAATTATGATTCCCAAAGACCTACAAAAAGTAATCATTAAATACTTTCACGATCATGCTTTGTCCGGAGGTCATACAGGGGCTTATAGAACATTATCTAAAATAATGAAAAGATATACGTGGGACACTATCGTAGATGATGTTAAAAATTATGTAAGAACTTGTCCACTTTGTCAGAGGATAAAGGATAATAACAAAAAGAAAATGGGTCTATTGTCATCGAAATATTCGACCAGAGTTGGAGAAAATTATATGATAGACGTTGTTGGCCCTATTCCTGTTTCTAAAGGGTTTAAATTCATTCTTATAGGTGTCGACAATGCTTCTAGGTTTGTCTTTTTAGAGAAAATGAGAACCTTAAACTCAGGGGTAATCTGTATTAAATTATTGGAAACATTCAGTAGAATTGGTTTTCCGGAAACAATTTCTACTGATAATGCTTCCGTCTTTATTTCTCAGAAATTTAAGTCTTTTCTGTTTTCTCATGGAATACAACATATTAAAATAGCTCCTTATCATGCTGAAGCTAACATTTCTGAAAGGTTCATTAAAACCCTTAAGTATTCCTTAAGAGCATATTGCTCCAGCAAACAAACAGAATGGGCTCAATTGATTCCGGAGATTCAATTTTCTTTAAATATATGTGAACATTCTGGGCTTAAATCTGTTCCTGCGGAATTGTTTTATGGACGTCCTGTATCAACTCCTTTAGAAATTCGTTGGAAGATTAATAGTCCTGATTTCACTGCTTTTGATAAATCTAAAACCTGGGATTACGCCCTTCAAAATATGGAGAAGGCTTGGAATCGAAGGAAAAAATTGCTATCTAAAATCAGAGGACCTGTAGTTGTTAAGGTTGGAGATCAAATATTGATTAGAACACATATTAAATCCTCTCTGGCTGATAAAATTTCGAAGTCTCTAAGTGACAAGTGGGAAGGTCCGTTTGTTATTAGACGATTTCTGACACCAAATACTGTACTAATTTCGAACCTGGATGATGGTAAAGATTCTTACAAACGAGTGCACGTATCAGAAGTTAAAAAGTATTTTCCACGTAGAAATGTTGAATAAAAAAAATATTCTTCAAAGAAATCTAAATGTAATTATTACAAACTTCCGTAATTCTTAGAAATTTTAGTAATACTATTAGTTTTTTGTTATAATTGGAAACTGTAATAATTAGAAATTTTTGAGAATGTTACAGTTCGAAAGAAATATTTGTTTTGTGATATAAAATTTAAAATTGTAAGGTGAGGTAGCAAGACAATTCAAAGTAAGTTTTCAAGTAATTTTTAAAGTTGATAAATTTTAAGGTGTTTCTCAGGTTTTATTGTTACAAATATTGAGAATTCTTCAATTACTATGTTGAAATTAATTTAAATGAAGATTGTATATTGGCTAGCCAAAGAAATATTCCACGTGGTTATTATTTGTCTCATGTGAATAATTTGTATAAAAAATCATATTTTAATACATCTTTATTTTATATTTTTGTTGTGAGTTTTTCAGAGAAACTGTATTTGGATCCTAGTACAAGAAAAATTCTGTTCGAATTTTTCTTTAATTCGGCCAGGGAGAATTGTGACAGTTTGGACTCATCGTCACAATATTTTCTGTCAATTTCAATTTTTGTGTCTGAACTTTTGAGGTACCCTGTTGTTTGGACTCTAAAACCAACGGGCATTATTGGATTTAAGAACTACGTTCTGCTATGGGTGTGATATGGACTATTTTTATGTGAAAATAATACAAAAATAAAGAACTTTCTGTCTTTCTTTTTTTTAAAAAAAGAAGAAATAAAAGAATAAAGAAGAGACATTAATTGTGAAGAAAAACTGAAAAGAAATCACTTTGAAAAGTAATAGAAATGTTTTGTATAGAGTTTTATGTATTTATACGTCAATAGTCAACTTTGTACCATTGCGCTCTTCCTCGTGGCTGGTGCCTTGCTTTCCTCGCGCCAGAAGCTAGGAAGAATTGAACGTTGCCTGAGGTGCTATTTCGCAGTACCGAAGCAATCCCATCCGTGCTTTCTGTTCTGCCACGTCAACGAGTTGCTGTATGCATGTTTGAGTGGGTGTGTTTGAAATCTAAAAGGGACTTATTCTAATTGAATTCATTGCTGTTTTTTGTGGTTTTTGCTTTTACGTCGCTTGTTACTGTTATCGAAATCTTTGGACTTTTTGAATCATTTTGATTATTCATCGTTTGGATTTATTTCCGTTTGAGAAAAATTGTTTGCTGTAATTTCTATTGAGAAGAAAGGAAAAGAAAGCCCAGCAGTTAACGTAATTGCGGTAAGTGAAGAAATATTATTTTTGTATTTCTTTCTCTCTGTCTTTCTTTTGGGTTGTTAAGTTCTCTGCTTTTAAGGTGTGGATTTTTCATAATTTGTGTTCAATATTCTGTTTGAGGTACTATTGACTTTGGTTTAGTTATTTGAGTTAATTTAGCGTCCCCATTGAGTTGCTTCAGTAACTGTTATTTTTGGTTAATTGGTTTAAAGACTGATTCAATTTAACGTCCCCATTGAGCAGCTACAATTACTATTATTTATGGTTAATTGGTTTAAGATTGATTTAAGTTAGCATCCCCATTGAGTTGCTTCAGTTACTGTTATTTTTGGTTAATTGGTTTAAAGATTGATTCAATTTAACGTCCCCATTGAGCAGCTACAATTACTGTTATTTTTGGTTAATTGGTTTAAAGATTGATTCAATTTAACGTCCCCATTGAGTTGCTTTAGTTACTGTTATTTTTGCTTAATTGGTCTGAAAGTTAAGTTAATTTAGCGTTCCTATAGAGTTGCTTCAATTTCTAGTATTCTTGGTTAATTAGTCTCAAGGTTGATTTAATTTAGCGTCCCCATTTAGTTGCTTCAATTTCGACTATTTTTGTTTAATTAATTGGGAGGTTAGTAGTTCTAGTTTCTCGTCTCATTTGTTTCAGTTTCAGGGTCTTTGTAATTAATTAGGTTTGAAGTTCGGTTAGTTTACTTTAGTGTCACAATTAATTCTTTTCGATTTTGAGTAATTTTCCGTTAATAGTCAATTCTGTAAAAGTTTTTTTTATATTTAGCGTCCTTTTTAGTTCATTCAGTTTTGAGTAATTTTGTCGTAGTAATTTAGTTTGTGGATAGTTTCTTTATTTAGTGTCCCATTCGGATTTTAGTTGCTAGTACTTTTGCGACGTCAGCATTATTGTTTGAAAGTTTCTTTCATAGTTGGTTTATTGGATTATTATTAAAGTTCGGTACTCTTGGTTTATTTGATCTAGTTGAATGAAACTAGCTTTCAAATTATAAATACGGAAGAATAAATTCGATTCAGTGCTTTAACGACATTTCTTGTTGTTGGGGTTTATTTCGTATTCAATTTGGTTTTATTTAATTGTTAAATCAACCGTCTGAATTGGTTCATAGAAAATTGTTTGTTACAATTTTTAGTTCTAATTTATATTCTTGGAGCTTATATTTTATCGTTTGTTTGCAATTAATTTTCCGATTGGCGTTGGAGTAGCAAATTTCATTCCCAATTCACATGAGTTTTTTTAATTCGAAGTTTAGCGTAGTTCCGTAAAATCTTCGGCCAAATCTGATAGTTTTCTTGGATTATCATTGTTTTCTGAAACTATTTATTGGGAGTTAACTCAGTTCTGAAATTGTCGGATTCCTTTTTTTTTCTGGAGTTTTTTTTGAAACTTAATTATATTGCTTTAGGTTCTGTTTAGAGTCTTTCGCATATTATTGTTTGATTAATCTTTTATTGATCACGTTTCTTCTGAAAGTTCTCGATTTAGAAATAGCGTCCCAAACTAAATATTTAGGTTTAAACACCACTCACTGGAAAAAAAAAAGTAAAACTCGTTGATAAATTGTAACAATCTAGTCTCCGAATTATAGCAATTAATTATTTGATTCAAATCTGTTTGGTTCATTTAATTAACTTTTGTTGAGCTTAAAAAAAAATTATATCTAATTTGGTCGGTTGACTATTGGCTTACCTATAAATAATTCTTTCAATTTATAATTTGATTAATTATAGAAGTCTGTGATTGACGGTGTGACCAATTAAATCATTCTATTTAATATTAGAATTTATAATAGAGTTGTGAACTTTCTATATTTATTAATTTTTTGAAATGTTGTTATACTACGGATTGACTGAGATCTGAATCATATATAGGGTGATTAAAAAGTAATATTTGCTGTAATATTTTCTTCTGGTTTTAATGCAAACTGTTAAAGAAAATAAATTGTTAAATTGAATTTCGTTGATTTTGAATTAACATATTGCTAGTGTAATTATTTAAGATCTTAATTCTTTAATTGTTAATTCTTGACTTTAGGTAATTTACTTAAGGGATATATTTATATATTCAGAGACTGACAATTTTTCAGGAGCACGGCTGTGATTCTTAAAGCACCCCACTGTATTGTGATTTGCCGAATCGTCTTTGCTTGTAATTCTTATTACCGATTTTTTTTTGTGGGATCGTTGGACGAACTAGATGGTTTTTCACTTTTAAGCGCGGGAGCGTTACACTCTGTATAAAATCAGGTATGTGATTATTTTTTCTAAGTTCCCCTTTCAACTCGGGATGAGCACCTTGAGAATGTTTAGTTACAACTATGAAGTTAGTTCAACTCGAGACCAAATCCCCTCTTCGAGAATTAACACTTTTCCCTTTGGGCCAATGCAAGTTGCGATGTACGAAGTTTCAATTTCACTATTTTTAATAAATCGCGGTTTAGCATAAAAACCTTCTAGCACCCATTGGGTAATGTAGGGGTTGTGCCCAGATACGTGATGTAGTAAGAATTTCAAGTTGTAATTCCAAGTAACCGATTTGTAAAATTCATCTGTATTCTTATTTTTATTTTTTTTTGTTTTTATAAATAAAAAGAAAAATGGAATAGTCTCTTTAATTTAGTCAAGCTATCCCTCCATATGTAGATTCAGCTCACAGTCTTCATATGTTACCTGGTTTCGATCTCCAGTACAAGCTCTACCACTGACATACGAGTCTCCCCCATTATTGGGACTGTTAGTGCACTTTCTCATCATCTTCGAACCAGTAAGCCAAAGACGTTTTCAATACCGAGGCTAAAAGGGAGTTGGACTCCGAAGCAACTTCGACATACTGGGTGGAGAGTGAAGAAGTGATCTCAATTACGATTTCACAAAAAAAAGTGTACACAATTGCTACGCCAATCTCAGAAAAACAAAACATCATAACAGTTTTATGGTGTTCGGTGTTCGCCGGGTAACTAACTGTGTGTTCTTGAATCTCTAAACAAATCTCTGGTGCTCATTCACTTTATAGGGGAACCAAAAATCTCAGTTGCGTTTTAGGGCAAATCGGGAGTTATTTTTTTTATGGAAGAGTTTTCAATAGATAAAAGTGAAACGTGTACGCGAAGTTTTCTTTTGACTAGTCATGTGGTGTATCAGTACTATGTAAAGTCATTAAAGTTCAGTGGCGTACTTGGCCTGATCGGTGTTCAGCCTATGACTCTGATATACAAGTATAATTTTTCTGCTCTAAGTAGTGCGTTTTACAAGGAGTGAAGTAGTGACGAAAAAAAAATTCTATTCTCAACTTCTCTCGCTTTAAGTTGTTATAGGTCAGCGGAATAGTTGCTAGTTTCCGCAGAGCAAAACTCAGTTTACCTCACGACGTTTTCTTGTGTAGTGATGGAAATGAAAAATCGGGACGCGAGTGTTAAGACAGAATTCAGCTTTTGTCTCATGTACTTGGAAAACCCTAAATCTGCTTATGCTTCTGCTAGCTTTGGTGGGGTCACAGTCAGTTTTATCTCTGGGCAACAGAACCTCCCGTTTTACGGGATGAAAGTTCGACTCGTTTGTCCGGCGATAAGTGGCTAATACCTTTACCACTTATTTGGGAAGGATCACAGGCAGTTTTATCTCTAGACAGCAGAACCGCCCGTTTCACGGGATGAAAGTTCGACTAGTCTGTCCGGCGATAAGTGTCTAAAATCCTTTCCCATTCAACGCTTGGGGGTCACAGGTATCTTATTCTCTTGGTTCAACAGGGCCCCCCTGCACTAGGGGTGCACGCCCGACGGTTGCCTGGGAATAACTGCCTAAAACTCACCTTTATGCAAATGCAACACCAAAAATCAAAATGCAGGTACATGATCCAATGGTTGGATGATTGTAATCCCCCTTGTGAATTAAAAAAAATAGCTTTAAACAATGGTGTTTTGTGCTTTAAAAAAAAGAGAAAAAGAAAACAAGTTAAAGAATAGAAGTAAAAAGTAAACTCCTTATAAGTGAACAAATAAGCATTATCTGTTTATAAACAGCTGTCTAGTCACTTTCCGTTTCCCGTTCTAAAAAGTAAAGCCAAATTTATAAAGAAAGGGAAGTTGAGTATTCAAGTTCAAAGGAAGCTAAATAAAGATATTGAAATAATAATAAGTATCTTAATACGTAAAAATTTGACGTAGCACTTCCGAGGGAAGTAGCTATCAGTGATTAAATTCTTACTATATTAGAGGAAATAGGTTGGTTACCCACTGCCCTGGTTTAAGAGGCCACTGACTTGCAAAACAGATTTATTCATCAAAAATGAGTTTCGCGCAGAAAATAAAAGAAAAGCTATTAGATTTAGGGCAATCCCATTGTCCTAAGACACCCACGGGCAAACACCGTTATATTTTGGATCGATGGAATAATTATTATTGTATTGAATGCAATAAAATAAAAGTCCATGGGCATTCTCCTCCTGAATTTGGCCGTTGGATAAAGAATCCATTACCAAGATACTTGGATACGTGGAGTCAGCCCAGATATCTTGAACAAACGACCGCTAGCCCGCAAACTCAAGACGCTCCGGCGAGTGGCTGCGATCTAACGCCGCTGGCCGCGTCTAGTCCTATCCCGACTAGAAATGATATAGAAATACAAAGTGCTGGTTCAAGTGAAGAACAGACGCCAGCTCCCAGGACGATATATGTAAATTCAGATACTGAAGAGAACCCACCGGGGGTAGATCCGAAAACTCTAGTGAATGAAGTAAATTTAAAAGATGAACTAGAAATAGCAGAGCTAATAACTGCAGGTCAGGAATGCCCTCAAGCAACAATTGAGATAGAAACAACAGCAGGTGTAATACCTGATGTCCCCTCGAACCAAAGACCCTTTGATAATAAGTTAGCTGATAAGGAAAATAGATTAAGTAACTTAGTGTTAAGTTCAGGGAATAAAGATATTGGTGTCT
Source organism: Thermobia domestica (assembly GCF_964235325.1). Lineage (NCBI taxonomy): Eukaryota > Metazoa > Arthropoda > Insecta > Zygentoma > Lepismatidae > Thermobia > Thermobia domestica. Next base: position 340,448,090 of record NC_137456.1, on the reverse strand, counting down.
CGAAAGAACCAGATAGCCCAGTAGCGCTATATTTTCCTATTAAATACGAGCTGTCAGATCCCACAACGCCGTTAGAAATGCAAAGACCGAACTTTCAATCTTTTTATGCTGGTAGTAGTGATGAAACAGTTTATGCTGAGATCGGCCCTAGAACTATGTATGCTAACTTAAATACTGAATCACGAATCTCAATGAGTAAAAAGCCAATTTATGAAAATATTGGTCTCGAACCCCAGACTTCAACAAATAAAGAGCCAATTTTTGCAAATATAGGAACCGAAACAAGGGAAACAAAAATTAAGAACCCTGACGAGAATAACAAAAATGAATTGCGCTCTCTGTCACAACCTAACGATAAAGCATTAATAGACCAGATTAGGCATTCATTACAAAAGGAACTGTCCCCGGCAGTAGGAAACTTAATTCGACCCTTAACTAGACAACTTCGGAACAAGAAAATACAGGTCACAGTTGTTCGTCTCCAAGGTGACGACGAAGAGAAATTAGGTATTTTATTTCAAGCTGACCCCTCAGCCCCCTTTGAAGATTTATTACCTGAGGAAAATGTAGTTGGAAATTTTGACATGGAAATACAGACCGACGTTTTCCAAAAGAAAGACGTTAGCGTTCAGACCGAATACAAGTTTCCTAAAATGATCCGGATTGACACAGATCGTGAACTTAAGGTTATTCGGACAGCCGCTACTCAAACCAACCCTGTCATGTTTGAAGATAGCCTTACCCTCCAAGAGAAACTGCAATATTTGGACAGTATAGATAACATACTCAGTGTAGTTAGTAAAGTTAGGTGGTCAAACGGAGACATTAGTAGTGCAGAATCAGATGGGGGTGAATCGTTGAAAGATGATTGGTTAGGTTACGAACTACAGAAATTACAAAACAAAGAAATAGCGCAGTTACAAGACGACAACCCGGAGTCTCCTCCTGCGTCATCGCTGGAGGATGAGTCAAAACCCTCGTGGAACTCCGAAGAAGAACTCCGATATGACCATCGGGATCCTCCCACTTTTTCTACTCCCCGAGCAGCGAACCAAGACCCTCCCACAGAGGATGCAGACCAGAGAACTGACCTCGTCGCCCCTGCTCCAGTTGAGAGGAGGGTAGGCGAAGAGAAGAAAAGTGATGATGTTCTTCCCTCAGTTTGCTCCGACCACCAGAAGCAAATTGAGAAAGAAGAAGAAGAAGATAACGATTCCTGGTCTGAGAGTAGAATAAACGAAAACATCGGTAAAATATTTGATTACGCGGAATTTGGTGCGGCAGTAATTTGTTTAAATGAGGTAGAGAATAGAGACGATCCCTCAACCTCTCCAGCCCAAAGTGAATATAACAAACTAACTGATAGCGTTAAGAATAGTGGTTTACAACCTTCAGCTAGTGCTAGTTCTAAAGTTAGTTCCTATAATGAAACGGGTGAATCACCTGCGACCAAAGAAATGAAAAAGTACCAACAAGAGGAAAAGCTAGATCCTTTACAGATAGTGTTTGTTTCGCCACCTAGTAGCGTAATTACACCCACGACCCCAGTGGAGAAATTAGAGTTTAGCGAAGGGAAAAAGACAGAAAAATCAGTACTTAGCGAACAAGATAGATCTTATACATCAGAATTTAGTGCAGAACAAACCTCCGAGTTAGAAAATAGAAGCGTAAGTGATACCGACTATAGGTCCGTCTTTGAAAATTCCAATACCTCGGCTTTTTAGACAGGTCCTTAGATTTGAAAGATGAGCCCGTTTCACATTCATCAAGTGAAGATAGGCCTTCTGACGAGCAAAAACCAAATTTTTCGCCCTTTTTAAAAGTAGATCCTGAGGATAAGCCTCATATAAATTTAAAATCTGAGCAAGAAGTTAAAACCAGTCCGGCTACCGAACCATCTATACCATATAGTTTTGTGAAACCTAAATTTACAGATACAGTTAGGACAGACCAAGTTAGCAACCCTCCTCCCGAGGGTGACACTCAAAGTTCTACTATTGGCGCTAAATCACAAGCCTTTAAGATTTATCCAAATGTTGAAATTCCCTCCTTCTCTGGTAATAGACATGAGTGTGTGGAACTTTTCCTGCAAGAATATGAATTAATGGCTAGCATATACGAATGGTCAACCCTAGGGATAGTAAATTACCTTCCGTACTGTCTGAAAGGGGAAGCTCTCTCCTTCTATTTTGTAGACCTAGCAAACCTGTTACCTTTAAACTATAACGAGATGAAGGAAAAACTTATAAAGGCTTTCCCTAGTATTGAGTATACTGCAAAATTAGAATACGACGTTGATACCAGAAAACAACAACCCAATGAAAGTACTTTAGCGTTCATTTATAAGTTAATAAAGGATTTGAAATTTTTACGAGGTTGGGTTAATGAAAGTGAATTGATGAGTAAACTTAGAATGAGTTTGTTGCCATATATCCTAGATAAGCTGATGCTTGAAGTAGCTGATTGCGATAATCTCGAACAGTGTCTACAATATCTTAGAAAATTTCACACAGCACAAAGATTAGTTAGTCAGAGAATTAGCCATGACGTAATATGGGAAAATGACCGCTTGGACTGGTCATGCATTAAAGAACAACACCAACCGGGATTTGTACAGGTTAGTTCTTGTTACTCAGACGAAGTAGTAGCAGAACCGGGTTACAAAATGTATAGGAACACTCACCAAAATACCTATGGATTTGGCCATGGGCAGGCACAGCTTTGTACAGTCAAGATAAAAATAGGAGACCGCTGGGCGCAAGCTCTTGTAGACACTGGCTCGGAAATTTCGCTGGCTTCGAAAACCCTCTTACCCCCAAGATTTCCACTAACGGAAAGACTGAAGGGTTATGTTAAGCTTCGTGGCGTAGGTGCTCAGCCCACAGATTACATTCCTGTGGTGAGAATAGCTTGTTGTTTCAAGGATCACTTGAAAACAACCAAACGAAGGTTCCTAGACGTAGCTATAGTTGCCCCACAGTTTTGTGCCTATGACGTTATTTTGAGGGTAGATTTTTTGCACAAGTATGTCACAACCATTCATTCCAAATACTTGGAACTAGCAGATAAAGACAAAAATCATGTTGAAGACCTATGGTTTACAATCCCAAAAAGTACATATGGGTATCGTCGAGGTGTGATTCATACTTTAGACTTAAAGCATTTTAAACGATACCCACCATCAGTAGGGAAAAGATCGTTTAGCGATTCCCAATCAATACAGAACGATTATGCTAGACAAACGGCTTTCTCTATCCCCCCTCATAGAAACAAACCAATTTATAGGAAACGGAACCTCCCACTTAAGAGTAAGGATCCGTCTCCAAAATTGGTCACCGGAAATCATGTAAGTCCCGTTGTTAGTGTGCCTGATAAGAGACAAAAACTCCATACGGAAGAACTTACATCTCGCGTATTCGTGTATTCCAGGGAAACTACAAAATTTCCCTCGGAACCTACGAATAAAACGAATAGAAAAGTCGATAGACGTAGAAAGGCAAGACGTAAACGAACCAAGCAAAGCAAGGTGTCTTCCAGTGCTCCTGAGCTGAAACTTACCAATTCGCCTGACTTAGAAAAAGAGGAAAAGACTCTATGCAGTCTTGACCCTCAACCAGGCACTAGTGGAATTTTGGTAGCTAGTTCTACAGATAGTTCGGATACAGAGATTATTCCTAGAAAGAAAAAGAAAGCGTTTTATGCGACCAGGAATAGCAAAACGAACCAACATTCTTTAAAGCCATCTCTGGCCTCACAGGTGCCTTATGAGCCTGTAGAGGACCAATCAAATAGAGGACAGTTAGAAATACTAGAAAAACAATTGATAACGCAAGGAAGTGGAAATGATCCAGCAACTCTCCCTGACCTAGAGAGTCCCGCTACGGATCATAGTAAGAAAAAGGTCGTGCCAGACCCCTTGGGGTTAAGCGACAAACTTTTTGATATCTATCCGGACACTACCTCCAAAGTACACCTTCCAACAAATGTCCGCGTGCCGTCCAAGGCTTCGTATGACATAGAAATTAACGCACCAACCGGGAACGTGCATATTTGGGAATTCTTACCCTCCAAAGGAATTCGATATTGGCACTCCTTTTTGATCCCAAGAGGTCCAGTTTTTACTGACAATGGAAATATTACTCTGACTATTTTTAATAGCTCAGATCGAACCAGATCTTTGTCTAAAAACCTTTATTTAGGGAAACTTGTTCCCCACGTCGAGTCTTTAAATGATGAAACGGACAATGACGTACAGGCCGTTAATCAGATCATACACCTTACTAACAAAGATGAAACAGACGACGTGGAAGTCCCTGGACAACCCCAGAAAGTCCCCCAAACAAAGCAAGAATTAGCTCAAGTTCTAAATATTGGTCCAAACTTAAAACCAGAAGAAAGAGACCAATTACTGGACTTATTGATGGAATTTAGGGATGTTGTGGCCTGGGACAAGTCCCGTCTGACTGCGGCCACCGATAAATTTATGTGCCCCTTAGAGGTCATCACCGATATTCCTGTTTCTCACCCTCCATATAGAGAAACACCAAAACAAAGAGAGATAGTCGCAAAAGAGATCCAGAAACTGTTAGACAGCAATATTATCCGGGAAAGTCAGAGCCCATATTCGGCACCAATTGTGATAGTACCTAAAAAAGATGGCTCCCCGCGTATATGTGTCGACTTCAGAAAACTGAATGTGATATTAAGGCCCAATTATACGCCAGTGCCGCGCATAGATGAGATACTAGCGTTTCTGAATGGTACCAAATACATAAATACTTTGGACATGCAAAGTGGATATAATCAATTATTAATCCGTCCGTGTGATATAGAGAAGACTGCATTCATCTGCAGCCGTGGAAAATTCGAATTTTTGAGACTACCATTCGGCCTAAGCACGGCCCCGGCCCTTTTTCAAAATATGATGAATGTTATATTTGGCGACATTATGTGGAAGTATGTAATCTGTTATTTAGACGATTAGGTTTGTCCTAGTCCTTCTTTCCCAGCTTTAATAGAAAGAACGAGAATTATTTTATCTCGACTCCGGGAGGCCAACTTAAAACTCAACCCTAAGAAATGTTACTTTGGTTACGAAAAAGCCTCTGTGCTTGGTCACATCGTCGGTAGACGAGGAATTTGTGTAGATCCCGCAAAAACGGAAGCTATATCAAAGGTGACATACCCTACTACAGTCAAAGAAATACGTAGTTTTATTGGACTTTGTTCATTTTACAGAGCTTTTGTCCAAGGAGTTTATTCTATTGCAAAACCACTGATTTCGTTGACTAAAAAGAACGCCAAATTCGAATTTGGAGAAACCGAGAAACAAGCATGGGATACCTTGAAATCTTGTCTTATCTCTGCTCCGGTCCTTGCCCACTTTGACCCAAATCAGAACGCCATAGTCTATTCGGATGCCTGTCGAGACGGAATAAGGGGATACGTTGCCCAGATTAAAGAAGATAACAAAGAACATCCAATAGCCTATTTTTCGAAATCTTTGTCTCCAGCGGAGCTCAACTACTCCACGGTTGAGCTTGAAGCGCTAGGAGTTACTAAGACGATTTTGCATTTCCACTTTCTATTGGCAGACCGTCCCTTTATTGTGCGGACCGATGCTCACGGCATATGTTACCACAGAAATAATAAGATGCTAAATTCTCGTTTCATGCGCTGGGCCATCCGTTTGCAACCCTATCAATTTACGATTGAACACATCAAAGGCCGCAATAACGTGACCGACGATTTTTTGTCAAGATGTCCGCTAAAGGATGTCCGCTCGAAATTTGGTCAAGAAGAAGATTGTGCAGACGTGTGCAACCTAGTGTTATGTCCCAAAATAGATATCAAAACAATGCAAAAAGAGGACGATAAAATTAGAGAACTAATACAAAAGAAGAAAGATAACCCCACTGATCGTGCTCTAAAACCCTATGTTGTAGTTGACGATGTTTTATATCGAGTCATGAACAAAGATAAGAAACTAGTGATACCGGAAAAGGCTATCCCCGACTTATTACAAGAGGCCCATTCGTCTCCGCTGTGTGGAGGCCGTACGGGATTTTCTCGCACTCACTCTAAAGTGAACGAACGTTACTATTTTCCGAACATGGGGAAAATAGTTAAGGAGTACGTGCGCTCTTGTGACGAATGTCAGAGGGTGAACATCCCTCGAGAAAAGAAACAAGGTTTTCTTCATCCCTTACCTGTAAAAGAGGAATTGTTTTCCCGTTGGAGTTTGGATATTTTTGGCCCGCTACATAGTAGCGCAGGCTACAACTATATCCTGGTTATGATAGAATATCTTAGCCATTTCGCAATATTAGTACCGCTACGAAATATTAAAGCCCCGACAGTGGCTAGAGCCATGTTGGAAGAGTTAATCACGCGCTTTGGCTCCCCTAAAGAGGTATTGACGGATAGAGGAACAAATTTTCTCTCAGCGACAATGGCCGAACTAAATGACTTATTTGACATTAAACATGTTCGAACTGCAGCATTTAAACCGTCAACAAACGGGCTATGCGAGCAATTTAACTCTGTCATTGCAAATTTCCTAACTAAGTACACGGCTAAACAACCTACTAAGTGGGCGGAATATGTCCGCTTGTGCGCATATGCTTATAATATATCAACCTCCCCTATTAGGAAATACTCCCCATATGAGATTGTCTTTGGTCAAAAGGCAAGATTTCCCACTCAGTTGGATACCCAGTATCAATTCACAAAAATACAGGAACATCAAAAACAATTAAAGTTAATCCGTAAGTTAGCCCAGCAGGCTATGACGCATGCACAGCAGCAGACTAAATTACGAGTTGATCGCACTAGACAACCTATTAAGCTAAAAGTTGGTGATTTAGTATTGTGTAGAGATTATCTACCTAAGAAGGATATTTCTCCTAAGTTGACACCCAAGTTTATGGGACCGTATTACTTAAGGAGTATTTCTCCCACAAATGCTTGTAAAATTGAATTAGTAGCAAACCCTATCCACACTCAGATTGTAACTATTGAAAGATTAAAGAAGTATTTCCCCCGAGACAACTCACGCGAGCTGGAAGATTCTAGCGATAGTGAGGACGATGAATGTTAAACGTGACGTACAAGTTGACCATGAGGCCTCGCCGCCTCAAATTAGGCGAAAGAAAAAGGGGAAAAACTTGGCGTATATTCATTAGTGAGTGTGTAGAATCTCTCATACATCACATAGACCTCTCAAAAGTGGAGTACGTGTAATCAAATATGACCTTTGACATACCGGAACAAGTACATACATGACTATAGATAGAGCTTAAAAGTATACATTGTGAAATTGTGAAAAAACAAAGACTATTTGGTATACTCTTCAACAGTCAGAAAAAAAAGTTACTTCCTGGGATCCATTCCCCCTCTCCCTTCGATGCTGTAAAAGGCATTAGATACCCATGGCCTACTGTGGATAATAGGCACTCATCTTAGTCGGCGGCGCTACAATTGATTTGAGGAGCAACTAAGTCATCTTTAGAATCCGGGCCCTCCCATAACTACCATACCAAGGAAAAGTTAGACGCGTCACAGAAAAGGCAATGTCGAGTTGATACATATATGAATGGTTTGCCAACATATTGAGGCGAATATTTTGTTTTTCCTTTGTGTGAATGTTGCCGGCAACGAATGAGTTACCCTTCTTCTTCTACTATAAGACTCCCAATATGCTGCCAAACACAGAGAACCTATAAGGAAAATAAGTGTTGACATAGCTGAAAAGTAAAATATTATTAGTAGCTACTAACATTAATAGGGACACGTGTCTTTTATTGTATACTCAACTGCGATTTTAAATATACGTCGTGCAAATGCAAGCTCCTCAATCACAGTACAGGATTCCATCCGTTGCCGCCGCCTGATTATTTCTTTTCTCTCTTTCGAGAAACTCGCCGCTCTCCCTCTTCGTGTCTAGGACTGCATTAACCTGGAAATTAAAGCAAAGTCAGTATTGCTCGTTTTAGGTTGATCCGTTACTAACTTATGCCTACTTATGATACACGCGTTGTTTCCATGTCGCTTTCTTTTGACCCGGGTTATCTACCTGTGAAAAAAAGGGGAGCGTAATTCCCCCCATCGGATATTTACATAGGCTACTCCACACAATGCCTACCCCGTTTGTTTTTTCTTGAGCTGTTAGTATTTTTTATTTTTTTTTCCGCGTAGTTCGGGCGGGAAGCATATTGGTTATTTTAAAAAAAATAAAATAGAAAACGAAATAAGGAGAAATACGCCTTAGTCTCGGACAGGTTGTTTTCTGCTGCTGCTGTGGACTCCATATCCATATATATATGTGAAATTTTCCTGCGACCCCTTCTGGGTGAACACAAGTGACCTTATACTGCTGTAAAAATGGCCAATCTCTTAGCAAGGACCAATCTATTGGCAAACTACGGCAATGTACTAGCATACTGCGCATATTGTACATAATGCATTTACAGTTATATATGTATCGGCCATTCATTGGTTTTTAAAGAATGTAAATAGCTACCTGTGTACTATACTTCGCTACATTTAGTCAGTAAGATTACACTACCTTTAGTTATGTTCAGTTCATGTTGAATTATGATCAAGTATTATCAGTTAAGATCATTAAAGCTGATGCTCATTCTAGAATAATGTTTTCAAGTACAAGGGCATTAATAATATTAATCAAATACTAGATAGTATCATATTGTATCATTATTTCATTGTGGCAAGATAAACTTAGGTTAGTGTTAAGGCTACCATATGTATTTCGTAAGTATATTGGGGGTAGATCGAGCCCCCCCCATTGTAACTCTATAATACTTGATTCTATTACTATCGCCATGTTATGTAAATTAACGGTTACAAAAATGACATCGTTGTGAGCTATAGTGCCCTCTCAGATGTTGTTCTACCACTACACCACTATACTCGTGTTTTTCAATCATCCCTGGGTAACTGCCTTCATACAAGTTAAAATCTTGGCTTGATTTGATTAAAAGGCACACAACGCTGATAATATACCGCAGAATGGTATTAAACCACGCTATCACTGGTAATAATAATAATAATAATCCTAATCCTAATAATAATAATAATAATAATAATAATAATAATAATAAAACATTGGAAGAGAATCATTACGTGTATACCATGTCGCAATGAGGTTCAATAATCGAATGAAAGAATCTTTCATAAATTACAGGACCCATATTAAGAATACTCGAGCTCTGTCAGTTTTTTTTAATGAATCTGGTATAAACTAACTTAATTCTATTCAGAATAAAACTTATGATTATACCCGTCACAAGATTTAAAACTACAAGTCATGAGACTTTCAAAATTTGTTGGCCCCCTCCATAAGTGGCCCTGGTTAATAGGTGGTAAACACTGCTTCACAACAGCGCATGGCGCACACGAACTTTAGGATATAAATATAAGAACGTGACGTTAAATATCCTTTCAAGTGTAATAAGTTAAAAGTCAAAATAAACAAATAAATGTGGTACTCTTTCAAACTTAAAAAGTTAATCGAACATCATTTGGTTTGATGCAAATTCTTACAATGTTCGCGGATACTTCCTCAAAACCCGCCTCTCATTCAGCGTTAAAACTAAAAGCAAATCACCTCTTATCGGGTGACGGAAGTGAGTCCAGCTGCTAACAAGGACTCAGGATGTTATTGCGTGTAGCTTCTATACACACCAACATTTGTAACGGGAAATAGATAAATAAAGCAAAAATAGGGAAATGACATCACAACGAAATGAATAATAATAATAATATTGCCCCATAAATCATCACGATTGGGATACACCATAGTTTCTGCTAAGCAATTGGTTCTTAACGATCCCTGGTTCGATCCCCCGATGGATCATTTCTTTTATCCTAAATCTAAATTATCGCTCCGCACGAGCTCAAGTTATATTCGAATTGGTTATGTGAAAGTAGGTTAGAATCAAATACTTTCAATAGACACTTAGTTTATCACATATCATCACTATCTACACTAGGGGTCCCGAGTTCGAGACCCGGAATACCATTGTAAATTAATATAGTTGTAAAAATGATCTCAATTTCCGGTGATTATTGGCATTTACGCAAGTGTATCCAGCTTTGAAAGGAAACGGATAAGTCGGAGATCGAGTCCCGACTCACGCACTTTTTGTATGAGTGACACGTACACAACATCGTTTTTTGTTTTTTCTTAGGGAATCACTTACTAAATTCACAGATACTGCAAAACGCACTTTTTATAATCACTGTTTAACTACGACTTTGGCCATTATCTTTCATTGTGGCTTTCACTTATTGTAGTGATAATGAAAATCGGTATAGGATACTCCCAGGATACGAACCTCGATTTCGTTGCACACCAGAGTTCAGCATTAGACTATGTTAACACTCACTAGTAAAACGAATTGGTAACTTGACGTGAAGAAATTGAAAACGCATGCTTCAAAAATGATACACTAACAATTCAGGGAGATAGTACTTACCACGTAACAGAAGACCTCCCCTCATTGTCTTTGGAGACGTAAGTCTTCCCTTCTCCTCCCTTTGCGTTCTTCGAGCAAAAGATGATACGTATACTCCAACACGCTGAAAAAAATGAACCACAAAGTTAAGATCTTATTTAAACTCGTTGGTTATCATACTTAATAATTAGCACAGTGCAATAATTAGCATCATACTTAATATTTAGAAATTAGATAAAGGTAACTATTTAAATCCAGCCCCGCCTTAACTGCCAAGTTCGTCAAATTTCGACTAATAAGTATTGGGGACACTACACTCCACTTCAGGTCCCCGTGTCCAACCTATAATACTATGTGTGTGTGTGAGAATTTTTCGTTCCAGGTTTGTCCTTTCAGAAGCCTAACAGCAGAACCTGCCCAGGTGAGAGAAGTGAAAGGACCTGCGCATTGGAAATAACTGAGTATTCATGTTCCTTTTTAATATAATGAACAAATCACAATGTGCCCAAGATAAGACTGCCTCCTCTGACGGCCTCATTTGTCAATAATTAACTTTATAGAACTCAAAAGCTTACAATATTATTTCAAGACATCTATAACAATGGAGACAACATATTATCAAGGATTTAGTGAGACACTATTTGTAAAAAGAAAAAAAAAGGAACTTCAGCATACAATTAAAAAAATGCACGTTAACTGAAAATTACTCAAGTGCTGGATTGCCCTATTGTGAGATAGTCTTATCTTGAACACTATGGGTACATAAGTTGTAATAAAGCGTAAAAACTAGAAAAAGGAGTTCAGTGATGAAATACTACATGTTTCAAATTTATATCAGTCTGATATAATTGAAAATTTTCAGTAAAGTGTAAAAAGTGTAATAAAGTGTGAAACTAGAAATGAATTTCAATTATGAAACAATTATGAAAATCTGTATCAGTTTGCTTGAGATTATTTTTAATTTTTAATTAAATCGATTGTCGGAAATTTTGAAGATACTTTGTAACTAATTCATCTAACTAGCTTAATTGCAAAGGTATAAAGAAAGCTAATCAAATCTTGTTGAATCTAAACTCTGCTTAATAGTTCTATGATTATTTAACTGAGTTACTTAAAGCATTGCATCAACTTGTTAAGTGTTATCTTGGTTAAAATTTTATTTAAGAAAAAAAAGGTAGATAATATTAACATTTCAAGGTATAAAAGATCGTATACAACAAACTTCTGTACACATGCATAGCAATTCAAACGAGTGACCACTGCTATCCTCTAATTTAGAAAAACAATGCAACTATACTTATCTGACAATGTTAAGATGCCCCTGGTCTGAAGCCAGCGTCTGTAACAGCATACTAGATGTGTTCTCTCAGTTACGATGCAAAAACCCCCCTTTTCCCCTCTCTCCGAACAGTCGTCAGCTGAGCTGATAATTTACAAGCCACTTATCATTATACCAAGCTGTATAATTAGCTAACTTCCGCCTCGCTGACACAAATTCAAACTTCTCTTAACACGCTATTCCTCAGCCAGACTACATCTGAAAACAAAATATATGGCAAATGTATGTCAATATGGTAATTACGTCCTGACGTTTTTCTAATGAATAAAGTATTGTCCATCTTGTAAAGCACCTTGGAATTACTCACCAGCTGATTCATCACCCATTAATCATGGCAGTAAATGAGAAGTATATTGTGATATTTCACTTTCCTCCCTCATTATTATTCCACTCACAAAGAAACAAACCAAGTTTGGAAATCAATCATCTTGTGAAGAACTTGTTTCTACCAGGATGTTATCTTTCTCTTCACATCTTTACCGCTCAAACACAAGAGGCATCCTAATAGTAATGTGTGGTCAGCGCACATACACTTATTTCCAGACTTCTGATTTAATTTGTTCATAGTACAAAATTGATTCTTAATCTCCTGGTGATATTAATACAATCACATACATTAGCTAAGCCTAGACATTATCTAGACAAGTAACTATGCCTAGACCCTGCCGATGTGTGGTCAGCACACTCAGCATAGTTGAAAAAAAAATTTTCCTTATTCGATTCTCATTTTCAGATAGCTTCAATATTGGTAACCTTCGCAGGTTCCATCGATCACTATACTTTTCTTAAAATTAATGTGTGGTCAGCCCCGTTTAGAAAAAATAATAATGAACAATCAACACTTACAAGAAAGGTACTCTGCATAAGCCAAGGTTATTATGTAACGCATTAATGATAATGTAAGCTAATAGTCTCTTCGATTGCAGATCTATATCCATTGCCTTCCCAGTGTGATGTCTAGAGTAAGGCCCCCCCCCCTCACCGACCTGGTATCTAAAGGTACCCAAGGATCCAGATCGCAGCCTGTCGGCCCTATCCAGGGCTGACCCAGAGGGACGATATGGTAATCGATTACTGGTATTGATCGTTCCATCACTGTTTATTATTGGACAACCGTTATCTAAAATCTGAACTTCCATCCAGAAACAGAGCCTTCTCTGTGCCACAAAATTTATAAACTCCTGCAGTGATAAGGAAAACTCGTTTATCTACAGACAGACTCCTATTTACTTACATCAGTCATGGATTACAGGTGAAAAACTCTTCTCGTACCAGGAAAAACAAGGAAAATTTGGACGAGTAATAATAATCAACGTAAAAGTAATAAAAACTCTTTCAAATTAGTGTTGTGATAAATCATAAGAAGATTGTAAGCAACGTCAAGAGACTTTAAAACTTTCTCAACATATGAAGTAATTCAATGTCATTGTAATAACCACGATCTAATCTACCAAAAGCCATGGAACGTTACTGTCTGAATATAGAAATTTTATTCCTATTGTTTGGTCAAGTAAAAGCACAACATGTAAAGAAGCCTATATGTGAGTATGGTAATTGAGTTCCCACATTCTCATTCCACCATGTTAAAGACCGTCATTTTTGGAACCCCCTGTATATTTATCTTTTCGCAAACACCGAAGCGAAAAAGACAAGGAAGTAAATTATTAAATTATCCATTGCACATTGTAATCAACTGTTGCTCAACAACAGGTTACCGTGACGTCTCCATATAGAATTATTCTCCGCATAACTAAATCACTTACACAATGTATTTAAGATTAAAAAAAAACAGAAAAGTTCACCACAACGGAAATCGAGGCCTGTTATCAGTCAAGGCTAGTGGAATTAAAAGAAAGAACGGAACATACTTCCGGTGTGTTTAAAAACATATCAACCATAGCTTATGTTGTGGTTAACTTTTGTGTTTAAAATCTATCTTATAAAACAACAAGAACCACCAACATGATGAAACATGATGTAACTTTACTTCGTAAATTTCCTTTGTAACCACAAAGAAATCCCTCTCGATTTCGTTTTGTATTTAAAAAAAAGAAAAATACGAATGCTAATACCAATACCACTTTTAATAATACTAAGAATAGAAATACTAACAATACTAACCTATAAACCCCCCCCCCAAACATCCCCCTAATTATAAAAGAAACTTATACAGTCCCCTGCAACACATGTACTCTGGTATGGTAAAGGTAAATGCATCCCTAATTATTAAAAACACTGGTATCTGTTAATACCATAGGCCATTAGGGCATAAACTAACACACTAACCATAGGGTCAGTCCATCAACTATTCAGTCTCCCCCTTACTGACAGAACCTCTCATGAAGTCAAAAAAAATTTAGAGTTGATATATGTAATCCTTAGGTGCGCTAAAATGCGCTACTCGGTTGTAATGCCTGTATATTGTCAGTATATGTAAATGTCAATGTGTCTAGTGTAATGCATACCACACAGGATGAGAGAAACCAAATCGAGGTCGAAATAGCAAACAGACTGAGTAGAAGTTTAAAAAAAAAACATGTACATACTGTGATCACTTGTATACAACAGAGCTATACAGTAAGTTTGTAATATATTACACCTATTGCAACCAATGTAGAGAGCTATAGCTAATATTGTGAGATTTATTCTTTCATAACCTTAGAATGAGTTTTAATATAACATGTTTATAGACGCACTTGGAAATACTTATTAAGCATTGTGTATTAATCGTTAGTCGCTCATTATTCAAGTTGCACTATACACGCGATTTAAGCATTTAGGATGCAATCGTTTTTATATTACAGGAATTATATTACAGGATATGTAACATGTTAATCAAATACTACTCAAGTTATATTTTTCCTGATATGCCATAATTATTCAATATTTACTTGATTCTGGATTTCTAGGAAAGTAGAGTATCGCCTATGCGTTATGAGTCATAAATGGAACATTGAAACAACATAAGGAATTTGTTCACAAACTGTAAGGCACAACCCCGCAATATTTTAAGAACTAAGGCAAACACAATAGAGTGTACTATTCTATATCATTATGTGTCTCCCATTTAGCTTGTACTATAAAAAAAAACTGTTTCGTACATTTTATTATCATCTCAGCCAAATTTTAAAGCGCTTCACGCTACTTTTGTTTGAGTGTGTTTAATGTTGATTTGATTTCATTTTTTAGTTGAATAACCTTAATAGCCTGAGACAATCACATCTAATACACATGACTAGAATTGTACTCAGTACAGTAAATATAATTGTACTTAGCAAGTCAGTAAACTCACAAAATCTTAATTTTTTCTATGATACTAGAAGTTGTACTCATAATCGGTTCAAGGTCATGCTTAATAATATGGTTAGGAATTGTTAAAAAAAATCTATCATTGTGAATTCACATGAAACCTTTTGATAATTATCAGCTAGAAGGATTCCATGATTGTAAGGTTTCATCCTACAGATTTCAAATCATAAAGCTCCGGACTAAACATGGTAATACTAAACATGGTTATTTACTCTACTATTTTGTTAGTGGAATTGAGTACATTTAAACGTACTATAGTAAGACACATGAAATCTTACAATCCCGCTCTATTGCAGTTTATTCGTTCATAATCTCCAAACTCCTCAAGAAAGTTTCGTTTTAGTTTCCTAGCGCCTTACGTAAGGCCCGTTCTATATTAACCCTTTAACTACCAGCAACTTGCCTTGGACAACCGTTTCTGTAGTTGGATATAAATGTCAGAAAGATAACTGTCGACATTTTTTTGTTATTTTTTTACCGAGGTCGGCGGATAACTGTTACACAGTTGTGCCTCGAAGTCCTAAGCCGGACTCAAATTATGGGGCGAGACGCCCGCGCTTTTCAAATTGTGTGTGCAGTAAGGAAAAGAGAGAAAGGGAGAACGGAGTCAGTTGAGGTTCAGATTGAATTAGCAACCTGATGCCTCATTGACACCAACCCACACGCATGTAATAGTGGTATGACCCTGGCTTTGATTTACTCAGATCACAGCGCCGGGTCCCGGATGCAATATTTAGGTAATACCACGCAAGCGATAAATACATGAAAAATATTATGTATTTGGAGCTATGCGTGAAACAAAAACTGTAAAAATAATGGTAAAATAGGAATTCCAACCCCGGCGTGATAGGGAAAAATCATAGAGAAACTAGATGTCTGAGCCACTATTGAGCATGCGCGTGAAGAAGTTCTCCAAGCTCGCCGAGGCTCGTGACGTAGCGTTCGAGCGACGTCAGAAACTGGCAGAAATGCGCGGGAAGAAGCGCCTATATAAACGAGGCTTGTTCGCCGGTCCGGTTGATTCTGCAGCCTACAGTCGACGAGAGTGTGTCTTCCCTAGATACGGCCGCTCTGTATAAAATCAGGTATGTGATTATTTTTTCTAAGTTCCCCCTTCAACTCGGGATGAGCACCTTGAGAATGTTTAGTTACAACTATGAAGTTAGTTCAACTCGAGACCAAATCCCCTCTTCGAGAATTAACACTTTTCCCTTTGGGCCAATGCAAGTTGCGATGTACGAAGTTTCAATTTCACTATTTTTAATAAATCGCGGTTTAGCATAAAAACCTTCTAGCACCCACTGGGTAATGTAGGGGTTGTGCCCAGATACGTGATGTAGTAAGAATTTCAAGTTGTAATTCCAAGTAACCGATTTGTAAAATTCATCTGTATTCTTATTTTTATTTTTTTTGTTTTTATAAATAAAAAGAAAAATGGAATAGTCTCTTTAATTTAGTCAAGCTATCCCTCCATATGTAGATTCAGCTCACAGTCTTCATATGTTACCTGGTCTCGATCTCCAGTACAAGCTCTACCACTGACATACGAGTCTCCCCCATTATTGGGACTGTTAGTGCACTTTCTCATCATCTTCGAACCAGTAAGCCAAAGACGTTTTCAATACCGAGGCTAAAAGGGAGTTGGACTCCGAAGCAACTTCGACATACTGGGTGGAGAGTGAAGAAGTGATCTCAATTACGATTTCACAAAAGAAAGTGTACGCAATTGCTACGCCAATCTCAGAAAAACAAAACATCATAACAATATATATATATATATATATATATATATATATATATATATATATATATATATATATATATATATATATATATATATATGGTAACTTCGGCAAATGACGCCAGCCGGGTAATAACGCCATTTAAAGCTTTCCACAATGCTAGTATAAACGCGTGGTTCGTAAGGTGACCGCTTATGAGTGTATGATAAACAGTGATGCCTATTGTCTTTGTAAGCACAAAGAGTAGAGGCAAGCCAGGCGTCAGTAAAGAGAAACCGGTGAACAAATGTTGACGTGACAGCCGCGGAGCAGAGGAAACAGCTCGCAAATTTTTAGTATTTGAAACGAGGTAGGCGAATTGTTTGGGTAAAAGTGAGTTTTTACTATTACTAAAGGTATGCGTTGATAGGGCCGTATTTGCATAATATTATGATATAGATAAAATATGCAGGACCACTATTCTTAGTATAGAAATAATGACCAAAACAAAGTCTATTGTTTCTGGAAATAACGCCTCTATCGCGTCTGGAAATAACGCCACTCCATCTAATCGCTAATCGAAACTAATACTAGTGTTAAAAGTTTGCATTTCTTTGTCGTAGTTGTAGAGCCGGAAAAGTCTAGTTTTATGCTTTCATGGCAAGACACTCGAATGTCGTGTGCAGAAAGGCGGAGAATTTGAGCTATGCCAATCTAATGCGTTTCAAAAGAACTACGTGAACGAATTGTACACGATATTGGGAAATACACTTGATGCTATGAATCTTTAGTCACAATCCTGAACTTATTTGCAATGCAGATTAAATGCAGGACTATAATTAACATACAACAGTAGCCTAACAATATTGGCACATAAAGGGAGCAAGCGAGTATTTAATGCCACACATGGCGAAAAAGGTGAAACTGTGAGTGTTAGTGCTTGCACTAATGTATCAGGTTCAAATTAGATCCCTCCGATGGTGTTATACGAGAGAAAGTATTAAAAAAATAGTTTAGTGATGATCTTCCTCCAGATAACACTTATGCAATGACACCTAAAGGCTGTGTTACAAAGGGAGAATTCCGTACATTTCTGGAACATTTCAACAGACATCGGATCCCTGGCCGAGCGCTCCTTATTGTAGACTGCCATCGCAATCATCTTGATATTACCATTTTAAATGCTGCTGAAGCCATGTATATTAAACTGCTGTGCTTGCCTGCACATTGCACCCATTAACTTGAACCACTCGACAAAAGCTTCTTCAAATTCGTTAAAACTGTAACTGCTCTGAAACAGTTGACAGTTATCGACGAACGCATCCCGGAATAACACTTGGGAAGCTACTGTTTCCAAAACTGTTTTCACAGCCATGATTCCGTTCAGCAACACCTCAGACCACAATTTTGGGCTTCAGCGCTACAGGGCATCCTTTTAACAAAAATGCTATACCCGATATCGCTTTTTCTCCAAATGATGTCTCAGAGCAACAGCAACCTCCACCAACACCTCAAAAACACATAACCAGCCTTCATCTCTCCTTCAACACCACCGAGTGCCCACTCCATCCACGATCTTCTGCCTACAGCTAAAATAACTAGGAGCAAGTCTCATCCCAGGGGGATTTCTCTTACTGCCAGACTAGTTGGTAACACTAGACCTATTTGCAAGATCTGGCTCTTTAACTTCTTCCGACACGAAGAAACAAGCATCCTCTGGAAATACAAAGGCTGGAAATATGCTCCATGTAAACTTTGGAGGATATTACAATCTCAGGGGTCTCAAAACGTGGATTCAATGTATTATGAGTAGGGGTGGGATGGGGATTCTGCGCCACCTCATCATCCCCAATAGCTTCTAGCACACACCCCAATAACTTTTAACCAATTCTAATAATTCTAATCTACCCCCTAATAATTTCTAGCGCAATTCTTCTCTCCCAAATAACTTCTATCACATATCAAATAACTTTTATCTCACTCTTAATAACTTCTATCACATTCTATCATTAAATCTAGTTACAAAAAATCACTAAATCGGGTTAAAACCGGTTTTGACTTCAAAAATCATTAAATCAGGTTATAACCGCTTTTGACTTCAAAAATCACTAAATCTGGTTCACAAAATCACTAAATGTGGTTCAAAAAATCACTAAATCTAGTTACAAAAAGTCACTAAATCTGGTTACAAAAATCACTAAATCTGGTTATAACCGGTTTTGACTTCAAAAATCACTAAATTTGGTTACAAAAACAAAAAATTACTAAATCTAGTTGTAAAAAATCACTAAATCTGGTTATAACCGGTTTTGACTTCAAAAAGTCACTAAATCTGCTTATAAATGTCACTAAATCTAGTTACAAAAAATCACTAAATCTGGCTACAAAAATCACTAAATCTAGTAAATTAAAAATACAAAAACACTTTTATGCTTTTACCATAAAAGTTATCTAAATTCTACATATTTACATAATAGTTATAAATTAGTATATTGATAGTTACAAATTAGTATGTTGATAGTGAAATCTTCTATTAACTTCATTCTCTATTGTAAATAATGATTTCTTAAACTCAGTCCATTGATCATAATTTAATCTGAATAAACATCCATTAATTTCAAATATTACTTGTGTTAGATCTTGTACATCTTTTACAATTACATTGAATGAATTGGTAAGAATAAATTTCTTTGAGGTTCCATACTAACAACTCACTTTTTTATAAGATTGTTTTAATTTACATCAATTTTGTTATTTTCTGGATTCATTTCTAATTTAAAACTGATGTATTTTATAACCATTATCTAAATCTTCCAAACTATCATACTTAATAAACAGCTTATATTTTTTTCATGTCTTTCAACACCTGCTCTGTTTCATCATTATATCTTTGTGGTAATAACGTCTTATATCTTCCATCTAAATGTACTAAAACTCGCTGACCATAACGTTGTGTTTGAATCAATTTCCATAATGTTACCTCATACGATTTACGTTTTTCTAACTCATTTGTGTGAAGGAATCTCAACACTTTAAAGTCGTTTTTCTTATTCAAATAATTAGTCATAGCATATTTGTTATAAGAAAAATGTTCGTTCTATATAAATTTCACAAAACCACTTATAAGTTGAAATTTACATACAGAATTCAACAGTTGGATAATTATCTTTGAAACCAGTATATTTGATTTTTAATCCATCTTTAACAATTTCATCAATCATCTTATCTGCTAAGCGTTTTACAAATCCAGGTGGAAGAAAGAACTTAAACTCTTCACATTCAACTAAAATGCTTTTCCCAAACTTAGTTTTAATCCTTTCCATTTTCACAATCTTATATTCTATATCTAATTCTAATTCTCTTAATCCAATAGCTTGTTTTTGTTCAAGACTTCCAAGCTTATTTAAAAGTTCAATGTGACTCGCCATCGTATTTATTATATAGAAAATCAGCAATCACTCTTCAATTTCCATCTTCAACAAAACTTTTTTAATCATATATGCTAACTTTAGATATCATCCATTTATGGGTGATTTTTAAAATTAGCATATATGGAAAACCTCCATAAAAATCATAAAAAATACATTTAACACTATCTAAAACTCTTCTATTACTTTCTCATTCTTAGGGTCGTATGTAAAGTTCTTTTCTGCAATTAAATTGCATAACATATCGTATTAGCAGCCACAGCTTCTGCAAAGTCTACTACAATCTTTATATTTATTCTCTCATTTACTGATACATTTTCCTTTTACTACAATTAATTACATACATTGGTCTGTTATTTATAAACTCTTCAGGATCAAAGTACATTTCAGTATTAGCACATGTTATTCTCTTAAATGCAGTATAATCTTCATAAATTTTAAAATAATCCTTGTTAGAAATATCTAAATTTCTTGATACTTTTGGAAATACCTCATTCCTTCCATTCTTAAGATATATATTCTTTACCTTACAATGATCAAACTTACTTACATCTGCTGCTTGTTTACCACTTCTATCAGTTTGGAACATTAAAACTACGAAATCAGGCATATTAAATTGTCTAGAATTAAATTGAGTAGTAACATCAAACTCCAAAAAAGAAACTACAACACTCTTCTGAACACATTGATAAGTATGGAATGAAAACATGATTTTAGGTTCTTTAAGAATATTCAACTTCATCTTGCTTTCATAATTAGGCTCGTATTCTACTATTGGCATTCTTATCTCCATACTCTTTATTGTTATTTTTCCATCATGAGGTGTTTGTGCACTTACTCCAGTACCAGCCCACTTATACAAAACATTATTAATATTATTAGCGTTTGTAAATGTTATCCTTAATCCCCCTTTCCACATAACCTCTTTATAATCACTTAAGAATCCAGGTATCAGCCTTAATGGAAACAAAACACTAATTTTTTTTCTTAAGCCTAGTTTATCATCTGTTTCAAAACCAGCTTGTTTATAGTATAATGCTTCAGGTTTAGATATTTTTAAAGTTCCAATTACTGTAGATGTTATTCCTGGTAATTTAATCTTATCAATAACAACTCCATGCTTTCTAATTTGTATTTGTGAGAAAAAGAATGGGAAAAAATTATTTACAAGCTTTATTGTGTCATTAGCACCATATGTTCCTCCAGCTTCTGCATCTACAACTTCAAATTCCATATGACAATCTGAGCTGTGAGGGTGAATACATCCATCTCCCATATCAAAATCAAACTCAATATCTTTATTAGCTTCATTCAAATTATTATATGTTCTTGTGTTAGGTTTAAAACTCTGTAACTCATAACTCTCAATACTATCCATTTACTATAAAAAATCTTAAATCTACATTTTTATAAAATATACCCATAAAAGATTTAAACATAATAATATTTACTAATAAAACATAATAAAACGTATATCCGCATCCTAACTTTAGCATTCATAGCAGTACCAACTCCAAAAGCAGCTAGTCTTTCACCAATTGACGCATCACTACTAAATACCTTTTTCTATGCTTTAGTTTCTAATTCCTTATCTGCAATATGTCTTCACTCTGCATCTTTATTGTCTCTATAATATATATCGTGTTCTTTACAAGCCTCATCTAATGGGTTTATTCCTTTACAAGACATTAAAATCATTACAAGACATACATATAAAGAAAGATGATATTGAGGTTTTAAAAGGTGAATATATGGAAGAATTTAAAAAGACCAATAATAATATTGCTATTCTATTTAAAGCAAAAGTTCCTATTTCAGAATTTACTCTATATAAGTCAGAAATATCATCCCTATTAAATACACTTACAACAAAAGATTTACAAACGATGAAAAAGGATAGTTTTAATTTAATTATGCAAAAAGAAACTATAAAGTTATTATGTCGATTGAGAACTAGAAATGTTCCAGATCCAATTTTCAGAATATTTAATATTTCTAGTGGTTATAAGTTTCTCTACAATGAAAAAATAATGCATATGGAATTAAGTTTGGATAGATAATTTCTAAATATATTTTTGAACGATACTTTAGTGGTAAATTTTCCTTTAAATATTAAAAAGGGTGATATAATTATGTTTCAAGGACAAAAAAGTTCAGCTATGGAAGAAGGACAATTATTACAAGTTGTTATGTATATAGAAAGAGAACCTTAATGATTTTCTTTTAATAAATAATGATGTATTGTGTTAAGTGTAAGAAATCACGGGTGCAATGAAAGGTACCATTAGAGTAGAACAAACAAAGAATGGGAGATATGTTAAGGAAGGTATATGTGTTGTATGTGGTACTAATAAATCCCAATTCGTTAAAAAGCCTGATTGACTAGAAGAAGGTAAAGGTATTAGAGAAAACATTATAGAAGAAATTCATAAACCAGAAAGGAAAAACTATCCTAGACTAAGTGTTGTGATTAAAGGTATTGATGATCTTTGGCAAGCTGATCTTGTAGAAATGGATAGTGGAGTACTTAAAGGTATTTCCAAAATCAATAAAGGGTATAAGTATCTACTAACAATAATAGACGTGTTCTCGAAATATGCATTTGCTGTTCCTGTTAAAGACAAGAGTGGGAAGAATGTTATAGAAGCATTTGAATCAGTGTTAAAAGTAAGAAAACCCAACAATTTACAAACAGATCAAGGGAGAGAGTTTTACAATAAAGAATTTGAAGATTTGGTGAGAAAAAGCAATATTAATCATTACTCAACCTATAGTGCTAAAAAAAGCTTCTGTTGTTGAAAGTTTTAACAAAACACTTAAACAAAATATGTGGAAGAAATTTACTGTTCAATGTAATTATAAGTGGTTAAAAATATTGCAAGGTTTGGTTGATGAATATAACAACAAAGTACATAGAACGATTGGTGTGAAACCTGTAGAAGTGAATAAGAAAAATGAGCATGTGATATTGAAAAAAGTATATAAGAAAGAATATAAGTCTGTTAAGTTAAAGTATAAGATTGGTGATTATGTTCGTATAAGTAAAATTAAAGGTTTGTTTGAGAAAGGTTATACACCAAATTGGTCAGCAGAAGTGTTTGTTATTAATGAGGTTATACCATCTAATCCACCAACATATAAAATTAAAGATTTAAACAATGAAGAAATTAGAGGAAGATTTTAAGAACCAGAATTATTAAAAACTAAATATGAGGATGAGTATTTGGTGGAAAAAACATTGAGAAAGAAAGGCAATAAAGTGTTTGTTAAATGATTAGGGTTTGATGATTCACATAATAGTTGGATAGATAAGACTAATGTAATATAAATGTTATATTTTATGGTTTAGTAATTCACATAATAATTAAATAAATAAATAAAAGTAATATAATATTATAAATGGTATATTTTATGGTATAATAATTCACATAATAATTAAATAATATAATATTATAAATGTTATATTTTATGGTTAGGGTTTAATAATTCACATAATAGTTTGATAGATAAGGAAAATGTTGCAGTGTAAATTTAATGTGTTTAACTTTTATGAATATTTTCATAAAAGATAATAAAGTGTTTCTTAACTGGTTAGGGTTTAATAATTCACATAATAGTTAAATAAAAGTAATATAATATTATAAATTTTATATTTTATAGTTATTCCATAAAAGATACTTAGGATAAGAAGGTGAGTGATGAATATGAATGTAATAGTGATGATTATGATGAGCAAGATTATGAAAATGATTTTGTTTTTATCATATTAATAGTGACTTTGATGGGGTGATCCCATTAAAGTTGTATACTAAGACAACACACTAATATAAGTAAACAATGACAGGGGTGTACAAATATTAGCAGTTGTCTTAAGAAAATGAGTATGCTAATGTTGGTATATATAACATGAAAAAAATATTATGAAAATGATCTAAATATTTGGTGAAGATAAAAAAACGATAGGTGTTTTTCATATAATAAGATGAGCATATATAATTAATTTTACTGGTGAGGAGATGAGGGAGATGTCGATTACAAAACTAAAACTAATATGTAAAGTTTAAAAAATCCGTGACTATAGTTCCTTAAATAAGAGTGAATTAATCAAAAAAATCGAACAATATTAAATGAACCAGATGAATTGAAAGTTATATACACAATGAAAGTTGATGAACTAAAAAAAACATTGTAAAAATAAGAGGATAAAAGGTTATTAGAGATTAAGAAGGGATGAACTTATTGATCTTATTAAACAACATGAAGATGAACAAAACAGATCAGAAATTAGAAACATGTTTCCATTTAAACAAGATGTTTCTGAAGAATCGAAACCACAACGAATACCAATTAATGTAGAAACAAAGGAAACAGCAATACAGAAACGATTACAAACTATCACAATTGAAAACATAGGAGGATATAAAGATCCGGTGAAGTTTTTAAATATAAGTGGGAAAGTTATTATTAACAAAATCAAGGAAGAATTAAAGCACCACCCACTTAAAGTCAACCTTGTATTCATTTGTGATTATATTAAAGATAAAGAAGTACAAGAATGCAATTTTAAAAGTATGAATGAAAGGATATTACAATCAAGTGACCTAGATGAATATATAATCCATGCTAAACAAAAACTATGTAGAGAGATGGAGGAATTTCAAGGTTGAGGATCAGGATGGTCATTACATCAAATTAAACATTTAGAAATCAGACTAAATAAATATGTACCATTGAGAGCTTCTTCCTATATTGACCTTCCTAAACCAATTAAAGATAAGAAAGCAGTAGTTAATGTTCAAAATAAAGGTAATAAATGTTTCTTGTATTCTATTGCAAGTTATTTAAAACCTATAGACCACCAATCACATCCTCAACGACCTTCACATTATACAGAAATTGTGGATGAATTACAAAAGAAATATTGTAATAGTATTGAATTTCCCGTACAGTTAAAAGATATAGTAAAGTTTTAAAAGAGAAGTAACATATCCATTAACTTGTATAGCTATGATGATGAATATAATATATACCCACTTCAAATCACAAAAGACAAGCAGGACAAACACGTCAATTTATTATATGTGAAAGATGAAAATAACGATCACTTTTGCTGGATAAAGGATCTATCGAGATTAATAAGAAGTCAAGTAACAAAGCATAAGGAGAAATTGTACTTCTGTGATAGGTGTTTAACAAGACCTTTTAGAAATGAGATATAATTACAAGAACATGAGCTATATTGCAAGGAGCATGAATCTGTTAGAATTGAACTTCCAAAACCGTATGACAATCAAATACAGTTCCAAAATTATAATAGATCATTGAGAGTACCATTTGCGATATATGCCGATTTTGAATGTTTGTTATGTAAAATGGAAGTAGAGCATAATTGTTCTAAAACTGTGAAGTATCAAAAGCAATTACCAATGAGTTTCTGTTATTATGTTAAATATTCAAATGGTGTGTATAAAAGTCCTGTTAGTTATATTGGTTTAGATGCTGCAAAGGTGTTTGTGGAGAAGTTAAAACAAGAAGCAATAGAAATAAAGAAAACATATAACAAAAAAGTGGAAATGAATGACCTAAAGATGAGAACGAGATATATAGTAATTCCAATAGTTGTCATATATGTGAGAGAAACTTGAATGATTTACCACCAGCAGTTGAAAAACAAATAAATATGTTAAAGAAGAAAATACAATTCACTAAAGATAATGATAGCATGATTGAAAAGTTAGAAGAATGGAAACATGTATTAGGAAAATGTTTGAAGGAGATAAATAAAAATAAAGCAAAAGTAAGAGATCGTGATCATTTAACTGGAAAGTTTAGAGGTGCAGCTCACAGTTATTGTAACTTAAGCTATCGAAATCCTAATTTTATTCCAGTATTTATTCACAACTTAAGTGGTTATGATACTCACCTGTTTGTTAAAGAACTTGCTTATGATAAGAATGAAATAAAACTAATTGTATTAATATTAGCTGTAATATTAGAAATAATAGATGTATTAATATTAGCTGATGTATTTGAAAGTTTTAGATATATGTGTTTAAAATCATATGGTTTAGATCCTGCTTGGTATTTCACTGCTCCTGGTTTATCGTGGGATTCAATGTTAAAGATGACTAAGATCAAACTAGAAATGTTAACTGACTATGACAAAATATTAATGATAGAAAAAGGTATAAGAGGTGGAATTTCACAATGTAGTAAGAGATATGTAAAAGCAAATAATAAGTATATGAAAAATTATAACAAAGACGAACCTTCAAAGCATTTAGCTTATCTAGATGCAAATAATTTATATGGATCGGCTATGAGTCAGTACATGCCTTACAAAGACTTTAAATGGGTTCAACCTTACATAAACATAATAAATATTGCAGATGACTCAGAAACTGGCTACATATTAGAAGTTGATTTAGAATATCCAAAATACTTACATGATAAACATACAGATCTACCATTAGCTCCAGAAAATATGTGTCTACCAGGATCGAAACATTCAAAATTATTAACAACGTTTTACAATAAAGAAAGATATGTTATTCACTATAGAAACTTAAAACTATATATGTCACTTGGGATGATATTAAAGAAAATTCACAGAGTATTGGAGTTCAAGCAATCAAACTGGTTAAAGGAATATATAGATCTAAATACAAATATAAGAACAAGAGCTAAGAATGATTTCGAGAAAGATTTTTACAAGTTAATGAACAATAGCGTATTTGGTAAAACAATGGAAAACATTAGAAAGAGACCATCTATTACCTTAGAATGTGATCCAATGAGGGTGGAAAAGTTAATAGCGAAACCGAACTTTGATTACAGAACAATATTTACTGAAAATTTATGCGCGATACATATGAAAAAAGAGAAATTGACCTTCCACAAACCAATATCTGTTGGTATGAGTGTGCTAGATTTGTCAAAACTATTAATGTATGACTTCCATTGCAACATTATGAAACCTAAATACGATATCGATATAGACTTGTTACATGAATACTTATGTTACATGGATAGTTTTATATATGAAATTGATACAGATGACTTCTACAAAGACTTAAAGGAAATGGTTGATCTATTTGATACAAGTGAATATGGAAAGGATAATCAATATGGAATACCACTAGTAAACAAAAAAGTATTAGGAAAGATGAAGGATGAAAAGAATGGTAAAATAATGTCAGAGTTTATTGGGTTAATATCAAAGACGTGTGCCTTTAGAGTTGAAGATAAAGAGAAGAAAAAGCAAAAGGAATAACGAAATGTGTAGTAGCAAAAGAGTTACAATTTAATGATTATAAGCGAAGCGTATTCAATGATACGAAAACATACAAAAATATAAATCTAATTCGAAGTTGTAAGCATGATGTGTATACCATAGCTGTAAATAAGTTAGCATTAGATTCAAGTGATGACAAAAGATATATACTAGAGAGTGGTGAAAGTACATTAGCTTGGGGGCATTATAAGATATAGTTAGAATGTATTTATGTGTAGTTTAGTTTTAGGTCATATTTAATTAACTTTTATGTGTACTGTAGTTGATAGGTGTCAGTGAGTAATTATGTATAGTTTAGTTTTAAGTGAAATTTAATTAACTTTTATGTGTGGTATAGTTGAGATGTGTTAGTGAGTAATTATGTGTAGTTTAGTTTTAGGTAAAATTTATATTTTTACATCATAAATGTTTTGCAATTTTATCCTGAGACATAGGTAACCAGTAATACACGAAAATAATTGCTTTGTAGTCTAGTATTTATATCCTGTTTACATTTCCTTAATACATTCTTAAATAGTGAAGACGTTTGATTTTTTATAATTTTATCCTTAGACATAGACAACCAGTAACGCGTTAGAAAAAAATTATAAGAAAATAGAAACCATTTACCTTTTGAGTTTTTAAAATCGATGAATATTTGATGGTTATAACAAAATTAAAGATTCGGGAATTTTTTACGGGTTTATTTTTCAACTTTCGGGAAAATATTATTCTTTAAAAAAATCTTAGAATTGTGTACTGATTATGAGAGTATTTTTATTTTTCAAAACTGACAGAAATTGGCAGAGTTATTAAAATTCAAAATCGTATCCTTAAAGATAGACAACCATTTATGCACGAGAAAAATCACATCTTTAATTCTATTATGAGGCCCGTTTGTAGTTTCAAAATATATCTATAAATAAGGATAATATTAAGCATTTTCCATTTGCCCCTGAAAATTCAACGGTTATGCAATCCCGCAATACTTGCCCCTAAATTATGTAACCTGCAATACACATATGGACTATTCAAAAATGCAACCAGATTGCTAAAATATTCAATAGGAACCAAGATATTGATAATCTTACTACTACTATATTTTGAATTTTCCGGCTAGAAGAAACAAAGAAAAGTATCCTTGCTACACTAGCGCATGCATGTGGCACGTTTTGGAACTAAATACTGACTGTCGACAAGGATGCTAACGGCGAAGATGCATTCGCTTGAAAACTGATCGTTACGAGAGGAAAGTTGAGCGAAAAATATAGCGCCCGAGCTATGCTAAGCCGTTAAATCAATGTTAAGTATATGGGAGGCGAAGAATATGCCGCTTTTACTTCGCTGTTAATCATTCTTTCTCTGTTTATATTGCATAAACCTCTCTGTCTTTCAGAGCTGATAAGTTGTGTTGGGTTGTATTAATACAGGCGGCAAAATGCTAAATTCGTTATTTTTTATCCGATTTTGATAATTCAAACGACATTTAAAAGAGTATGTATGAAAGTTTAAAATGCAATTATTCATTCTTGTTAAATGTTGTTAGATTTAGTGATTTTTTGTTTTTCTACTTAGATTTAGTGATTTTTTGTTTTTCTACTTAGATTTAGTAATTTTTTATTTTCGTTACTAGATTTAGTGATTTTTGTAACCAGATTTAGTGATTTTTTTAACTAGACTTATTGACTTTTATAACCAGATTTAGTGATTTTTTGAAGTCAACACCGTTTAGAACAAGATTTAGTGATTTTTTATAACTAGATTTAGTGATTTTTTATAACTAGATTTAGTGATTTTTTATTTTTGTAACCAAATTTAGTGATTTCTGAAGTCAAAACCGGTTATAACCAGATTTAGTGATTTTTGTAACCAGATTTAGTGATTTTTGTAACTGGATTTAGTGTTTTATTGAACCAGATTTAGTGATTTTTTGAACCACATTTAGTGATTTTTGAAGTCAAAATCGGTTATAACCTGATTTAATGATTTTTGAAGTCAAAACCGGTTATAACCAGATTTAGTGATTTTTTTGTAACTACATTTAATGATAGAATGTGATAGAAGTTACTAGGAATGAGATAAAAGTTATTTGATATGTGATAGAAGTTATTTGGGAGAGAGGAATTGCGCTAGCAATTATTAGGGGGTAGATTAGAATTATTAGAATTGGTTAAAAGTTATTGGGGGGTGTGCTAGAAGTTATTGAGGATGATGAGGTGGCGCAGAATCCCCATCCCACCCCTACTATTATGGTTTCGCGACTTCTGTGATTCTGACAGCATTGTTAAATGTGGCTTCTGAAATTTTGTGACGCTGGTTGTGCATTGTTGTCTGCCTCCGACGAGTAGTGCTCCATATGACTGCAGCTGCTATGTTAAGAGGTTCGTAATCATCAGAAGAGTTACCGGTTAACATATACGATGACTATGAGTTTTGTGTACCAGCAAAGCAGGTAGCACATTGCCAAGAACATTGTTTAGTTGTGTTCAAAATGTATTTCATTACGATTCCAACACCTTTCCGTTGTTGTAAAGTAAGTGGCGTTATTTGTCGACACGTCTGGTAATAGCGCAATCTCATACTCACTCCGATTCTCAGTGTGTTGTGGTCGACGTTGTATGTGTAGGATCTTTGTTTTCTCATTTCATTATAGCGGAGGGTTCACTCCATCTTCCATGTAATGTGCACAGTTCTAGATATAAGAGCACTTGAACACCAGAACAATATGTTGAATTGGTGGCGTTATTTTCCGAAGTTAGCCTACATATATGGCTCATTATGTTTTTCTGTTGGCGCGAAATTGCCTTTATCCTCATTGGTTCCCTCCGACCAATGAGAGAGAAGAAAAGGGCGTTTCCTTTCACTTTCTCGTGTATATAAGATCTGCTGTCACCTCTCTTTTCTCAGTGTTTGTGTCTGATGAAAAGGACGTTAGGTCCTTGAAACTGTAACACATTGTAATTATAATTTTTAATATATTTCATTCTGCTCTGGTCAGAACTGTATTTTATTTGTTACTCTTCAAAAGTGTTGTTTTAAAAGAGTAATTCAGTGTTGCCAAGCGTAGCGGAATTCCACTAAACGTAGGGGCTTTTGGTTGCCCTGGCGAGAAATTGGCGACGGACGAAATATATGGAAAATGTAGCTACTTTTGACAACCTATCTTAATACTTCGAATTTTCCGACATAGCTTGAAAGAAGGTAAGAAATTAGGCTATTACAAAACATTTATATTAGGTTAGAAAACATGTGACAAAATTTAATCAATTTGGGCTTTTTGCAGAGTTGTTCTGACGCTTGATTAGTGCCATACTAAAGAGATCGACTAACATATTTCCTGCAATAATCAGACCTTTAGTATGACGCTAATCACACGTCAAAACGACTCTGCATAAGGCCAAACCTATCTTCTGCATTTAATGCTGGTCCAGCCTAAATCAGACTATTGTTTTGAGGAAAGAGGGTTCACTTGTTGTAAGGTATAAGTACTATTGAGACGAAAGTATACCATTTTTTATGAAGTTAAATAGTATTTTATAGTAGCTTCTTGGGGAGAGAAATTAAAAACAAAGTAGCATTAAACGAAAAAATATCTTTTTTGAAAATAATTGTAATGAAACATTTTATAAATTTTATATTTGATACATGTATCGACATTATTTGCACGCTAATCTTTGTTTCATTTATGTCAATTGACATTATTGTAATTATTCTTACATTATAATTTAGAAGTTATTGTACGCAATAAGAATAAAACATATGTGTCCCTCTTCTTTCATTTCTTCTATTTTTAGAAGAAAAAGATGTTTACAATTACAACTGATGTTACATAATGTTAATATGTTAGTATAAAATGAAATGAAATATTTGAGTTTTACGTCCCTCGATTATGCCAGTTAGGCTAAAGGAGACGATGATTATGAGAAATAAGTAAAATGGTGGAATGAAGAAGGTGGAAGAAAACGGGAGAGTCCCAGAATACCCACAAGCACGGTGTTTGTCCACCCCAAGGTCCACACGGCTCGAGCTGAGATCGAACCAGGGACCGAGCTGAACGATCCACCACTGAGCTACCGCGTCCCCTTAATATGTTAATAAACAAAATTATAATAAAGGAACGACAGGTATTGACTGTGACTTTTACTTCAATAATATTAACTCAAATAAGACTGAAGTTCATTTTTTCAATTCATGAAATTTAGTGAAGTACTAAATCAGGGCTTTCCGTTTATAATTTAGTCCTATTATTAATTTGTGAAATATTTTGCACTTTTGTTAACTGCGTTTTTTTTTACCATTTATGTTTAATTTTATAATGCAGTGAAAAATAGCGGAATTTCAGTAAGGGTAGCGGAACGTGGCGGAATTTTGGCGGCCCAGTAGTAACTTCTCGAGTTAGGCACCTGGCAACACTGGAGTAATTATTCTGTAATTTTTAAATATGTGATTGCATGTGTGATTGCAAGTAAAAATTGCTTCTATGAACGTTCTTGTAAGCCATTTCATTACACATGCACCATAAAATAAAATGGAAGTATCAAGCATAGTTGCAAGTTCGTATTAAATTTGTAGCCGTAATGGCTGGTGAAGCATCTGTTAAGTTGGAATTTTTGTACAAAGAAGAAATTGATTATGGTTTTCCTCAGGAAGATCCACTCGAAGGGAAAGGATGGACATACGAAATGATAACTGACAGCAAAGAATTAATATTATCTTCTACCGAAGGGGAGCAAACAAGAGAGAAAGATGTAGCTATGTATTCTTCGGATGTCAAATTAAACATTGGTATGATGAAATCTGAATTTGCAGTAAAAGACCCTGCCTTTGAAAATAATATAGAAACACTAAGAAAAGTAGAGGTTGAAGAGACTTGCGCTTCTTACTGTGATGACTACAAACAATTAACTACAAGTAGTTCAAATCCAGTTGGGACAGAAAGGTAATGTTAAATTTTATATACAATAACTGGTTCAGATTG
This sequence comes from Thermobia domestica, assembly GCF_964235325.1. Lineage (NCBI taxonomy): Eukaryota > Metazoa > Arthropoda > Insecta > Zygentoma > Lepismatidae > Thermobia > Thermobia domestica. The sequence goes on along the minus strand of NC_137456.1, from coordinate 340,415,567 downwards.
ATAATAGAGTTACATGGGTACGAAATTTTATAGTTGTAAGGAATACTTTTCGAGAAATAGTTACGGGAGGTAGGCCTATGTCTAACGAAAATTAATAATCAACAGTTTGGAAGTTGCGCGGCACACATAGACTAGTTGTACCCAGAAACACAATTGAGTGCACCCAACTTAATGAAGGAATCATTACCTAAATTTGAATACACATTTCAAACCAATTCTTGTAGATATTTTTGATATGGGTACTTTGCGATAGTGTTCCATATATAGAGGCTTGTTTTAAAAAAAAACCTCCGTGGCTGAATGGGATGAGAAAATTTCCGAAATACTACCGTGATTTATATATATATATATATATATATATATATATATATATATATATATATACCGGACCAAACGTATAGATGTTTGTAACTTTATCCCCAAGTTATTTCGAATACGTCACTTATCCGAAGGTCTTCCAAAGTCATTAATAAAACATGAGTCTAACTAAAAAAAGATGGATATTTATTAAAAACCTATACATAAATTCATTGCATATTTTACTTCATTTGCTGAAAGTCGGCTGTTTTTATTTTCAAAATCATTTTTGAGGGACGGAGTTACACTCACCATATATTTTCACATCAGCATTTTAGTGTACGTATACAATAAGAATTATTATGTAAAAGACACGAATCAAATTGTGCTGGCTTGCCAATAGAAAGAAGTAACGCTGTGTAGGCCTAAGTCAGGGCAGGACTGTAGCATGTTGGCCGGAGAAGGAGCGAAGTGTTGCGTAGGGAACAGGCGTGTCACAAAAGGTCAATATACATGTAAACAAGCATAGGACAAAACACTATATGGCATAAAGTGTATTGTTTTTCATGCTGAATTGTGTATTTGTACGCTAGTAAAGATGTTATATGAAACATTCCAATATGTTGTCATTGCTTACATATTTGTGTTCCAATATAATACACTACTAACGTAAATTTTGCAATTATCTTGATCCTTTAAGTCTCGGATATTTCTCTATTACCGCGACAAATACATTTATACTTCATTTCATTTACAATGGTTAATAGCTTCTTTGTGTGTGAATCCGCGCATAACAGGTTCGATCTTGATTAATTTAATTTTATGAAGGTAGGTATCTTAGAAGTAAGAACACAAGATATTTACGATATCTATGTACTAGTCTATTAAAATATTATTTCGAATTGGGTCAAGATATTACTTTGGCTCGGGCAGTGACTTCAATCGGTTCTTATGGGTTCAGTCACTTCCTGAAACTGTTTTTGCCTCAGTCAGTTCTTGGAACTGTTTGTGCCTTTGGAGCTTTCACGTGGTATATACTTTTCACACGCAAATTCACTAACCGTTTGGGTACATTGGTACCTCGCGTTTGCAGAATTAACGTCTTAGTTTTACTTTCACAACACTTTCTCTAAATTAATTACATTAATGAATTTCATATAGTCCACGTATCTATGACTTCATTACACAAAGTCACGCATATATATACGAAATACGATTTGCATATCTTACCTACACATTACATATATTAATACTTAGAAGTAAAATAAGACATTGTTTAATAATAATAATAAAGAATTTTATTGTCGTTAAGCTATACATAGCAATAGACAACGTCAAAATGCGATACAATATTGATACGTAAGTATAAATAAATAATGATATATAACTAAATTAATGATGAAATGACATTACAAAATAAATTACAATAACAATATACATTTTAAATACAAGCTCAACACGAGATTACAAAATACGTTACACTTCTATTGAACAATTAAAATACTCCTGTAATGAATAAAAGGGCGTTGCAACTAACCAATTGTATAACTTACTTTTAAATCTATTCATATGTTCATCTTTTAGTGATGCAGGCAACTTGTTATACAGTTTTATTCCAACTGTTTCATAACTGTTCAATGATTTGGACAATCGATGATATGGGACATTTATGAATTTACTGCTTCTAGTATTATACGAGTGGATGTCTTGCCTGAGTTGTAAATTTTGGTGATTACTTTTTATATACAGGAGTACTGTGTAAATGTATAGATTGATTATTGTCATAATTTTAAGATTGATAAACAAAGGTCTGCAATGAGCTAATTTGTCTACGTTTAAAATAATTCTGATGGCCTTTTTCTGTATTAAAAGAATGCTATTTACATGATAATTGTTACCCCAAAATAATATACCATACAAAATTATACTTTGAAAAAAAGCAAAGTAAGCCGATCTGACATAGTTATGAGGAACATGATTTTTTAGTTGTTTTAGCAGATATATTACTCTTGAGAGTCTTCCAGAAATATAATTAATATGCTGTTCCCACGATAACTTGTTGTCAATATATATACCTAGGAACTTCACACATGTTGAGTTATTCTCAGCAGGCACTTCTTTTAGACTAAAAGTCATATGTTGAGTTTTATTCTCGTTAAGTAAAAAACCATTAGCCTTAAACCAAATCACAACCTGATCCCAAGTATTTTCAGTTATAGAATTAAGTCTACTAAGATCAGGACTAGTATTTAGGAAGGTCGTATCGTCAGCATATAGTATAGAGTAAGCAGATAAAACGTAAGGTAGATCATTTATCATTAGTAAAAATAGAAGTGGCCCAAGTACTGAACCTTGTAGTACTCCGTATTTAACTGATGCAATACCAGATTTATTGTTATTTACAAAAACAATTTGTTTACGGTTTTCTAAGTAAGACTTGAATAATCTAAAACTTAAACCCTTGATACCGTAGTACTCTAATTTTTTAAGGAGAATTGTGTGTTCAACACAATCAAAGGCCTTGCTTAAATCACAAAATCTTGCCTGAACAAAATCCTTGTTTTCAAACCCTCTAATAACCCTCTTTACCAACGAATCAATCGCTCCAACAGTAGATCTACCCTTTACAAAACCAAATTGTGAATCACTAATTAGGTTATACTTATCAAGATAATCACATAACTGCATATGTATCACAGTTTCAAGAATTTTTGAGAAGACTGGTACCAGAGAAATCGGTCGATAACTAGATGGACAATTCTCGGGTCCCTTTTTATATACAGGCACAACTCGTGATAATTTTAAAACTTCGGGGAAGATTCCCTGTGTTAGACATTGGTTAATGCAATGTGTAAGCGGCAGAACAATACAATCAATAACTTTTTTTAATTAGATTACTCGACAATCCATAAACATCAACACTGTTTGAACACTTAAAGTTATTTACAATGTTGAGAACTACTTGGGGAGATATATTTCTGAATACAAAACTATCGTGTATAGGATTTACAGATTGTTCCATTAGATTGACTGCTGTTACATCAGGTTTGTCAATATTATTGTGTACTTCATCTACAGAATTTACGAAATAATTACTAAAATCTTCTGGATTGGGGTAAAGACAGTCCTGATTACTCTTAACTATAGAATTAATTACATTCCAAGCTTGTTTACACTTATTAACAGACGATTCGAATTTTGCCGAAGTATACTGCTTTCTCGCTTCATTAACAGCTTGCTTATATGTATTCCTAGCTTTCAGATAGACTGACCTAGTTACATCATTTTTCTCTCTCCTATATTTGTTTAAATGTAACATCACCTCACATTTCATTGAGTAAAGTTGAGGGGTATACCACGTGGAATTATTTTCTTTATGTGGCTTTTTAAGTAGGCTCCGATTAACTTTACAAATTCTTTGTGGGATGAAGATGTCAAAGTTATAGAGAAACAAATTCAAGAAGCGTTCAAACAGTGCATTAGAGTCATTGTAATTCGACAGCAATTGAAACCAATTCATGTTGCAGAGTGAACTCTTAAACTCAGATATTTTACCCTCAGTGATTGGCCTAGAGACAACTCTTTTACATTCTGTGGACAAGATATCAACCTCCTTACTTAATAGTGCGTTATCCAATTTTACCCATACACAATCATGATCAGAAAAAGGAAATATTGATACATCACAACGAATTTGACATAAATTGAAATTTATAAATATGTTATCAAGACAAGCTAGACCTCTTGTTGGCTTCATATTTGTAATACCATAATTAAATTGCCTTAACAAATTTTTTAATTCAGCTACACTGTTCTTTGTTGTTGTTACGTCAATATCAGAGTTTAGATCACCACCTATGACTATCTTAAAATTTCTAAAACTAGGCCTACCCAATAAGTTTAGCAGTTCCTCGAGCCTATCTAGAAAGGCTATTGAATTACCGTTTGGGGATCTGTATAGTGATACGAAAACCAACTTAAGACAATTAATAATGATACCTGTGGCTTCGAAATCGATTTCAGTACATAGAAAGTCAAGGTCTAATTTCTTACACTTAAGTGAGAGCTTGTCTCTTACAAAAATAGCTACCCCACCGTGACCACGGTGATTCCTACAGAAACTATTAACAAGTACATAGTCATCTAATTTATTAAACACAACTTCATCCTCTTTGCACCAATGTTCACTTAAACCTAAGACATCTAAATTATTCTCATTCCCAAAGTCATTTAAAACTACATGTTTATTATTGATCCCTTGAACATTTAAATATCCCACTTTAAAATCAATAGCGTGACTTTGTTTTACATTATCCTGTTGTGCTATAACCGCTTGCACATTTTTGGCTAAGTCTGCATCATTAAACTCTTTTGATCTAAAAAATTAGCATGAGCTAGAGGTATTGCATTACCTGAGGTAGTAGACTGTGAGATTATGAGCTGGACAAATTTATTACACATAAGGTGCTTCCCATTGCTGTTTAAATGTAGCCCATGTCTTGTGAAATGTGACCTATCTAGCGACTGCAAATCAACGTACTTTACATTTGGGAAAAACTTACATACCTTTGCTATTTTACGATTGGTACAATTCAGTAGTATATTTACACATGAACTCTCTACCAGATCATGTCTGTATGGAATTCCCACTACAAACACATTAGTCTTTGTTAACGTACACAGCACCTCGTACAAGTTTCGCACTGCCCCCTGACCCTCATTCCTTGCCACATCATTTCCTCCCGCAATCACAATTAATGTATCTTTCATGGTCATGTTTTTGGAAAGCAATACACAATCTTTCAACACTTCGCTGGTTCCGGCCCCAGGCTTCGTAATGCAGCTCACATCATAACTTGACTGTAGTTTTTCTTGTAGTAGGTTAGCTATATTTCTAGCATGACCATCTCCAAGAATTAAAACGCGTCGTTTGTCACTTAATTGCAATTTACTCGGAGTTACTTCTTTTTTTACCTCGGAGTTTTGTTTCACTTCTTGGGCGACGTTCTTTTGTTTCTTTTCACTTTTCTTCCCTATGTGTAAACGATTATGCTTTTGAGATGAAAATTTCCCTTGCACATTGACCGTTGTTTTTCTTGAGTGTGCAAGGGTTCTTCTTCCTTGTTCTTCCTTGCACTTGAATTTTCTACTACTTTACTGTATAGAACATCAAACTTATTGTTCACTGGTACAGAATATAACGTTGTAGATAGATCTCCTTCATTCAGCGTATTACCTTTTTCAAATACTATGTTTTCTGCTCCCCTTTTGTTATGTCGTACCTGTGTCTTATCGTGTCCAGCAGTATCCTGTACTACAGAGTCAATTTGTATACTTACTTCGTTAAGTTTCTTTTTTAACTCCGTGTTTTCAACTTTCAGAGATTGCACATCACACTTTAAAGCACATAGTTCTTCATATAACACACTTAGTATTTCAGGTGTGTTACATTTGCATTCAACACTTTCCAATACACATTGATTGCCACTTGTCACTGTTGAACTGGAATTTAGCATTTTTCTTGACGTTGCTCTTGTGATAATTGTATTTTTGTTTCTATTTTTAATTTCACATGGTTTACATACCTTTTGAGCACTATTTGCTTCGGTTTTGTCACAAATATCACACTTAATTTTATTCTCTACACGGGAAGCCTCAAAACTTTTACCTACCAGTGCCGCCATCTTGCTATATGTTTATGCTATATGCTCCGTTTATACACGGAGCAAACTCAAATATGTCTAACATTTCTTCTCTTGTTACATTTGTGGTAGATATGAGGGTAACTATATACTGGAGGGCTCGACGTTTTTACGTATGAGTACACTTGAATACCTACGAGCTTTTATTTTAGATATATATTTACTATTCTTACAATTCACTTACTCTTAGTATATGTACCTGCATTTATTAGTATTTTTATAAACTATATAACTAGTACTTTCTAGGAAATTGAAAAACTTATAATAGCAAAAAAGTGTTTCAAATTCGATACTAGTCATGGATTTTGCTGACCATAAGCTAACAGTCTTTTATCAGATCTTTGAAAAGATGCTCACAACCCATGGTACTTTGGAGAATACTTCTGGTGTAACCTCTCTTGACACAGAAAACACATTTTTCTTGTATAAGATTTGCACACTACTCATCGTTCTTGTGATGCATCTGCAATGTAATGCGTGTCAGAGTTTCGAGCGTCGATAGGGATATACGATCTAGGAACTGGCCTAATTAATGTCATGTTTCCAATGCGAAGAAGACACATGGTAACTTCCCTCAAAAACTAGATGTGTGAGTTCATTGTTCGAATTAAATTCGCAATGCAATTTCCAAGAAGAATCAACTGCTAAAATGAGCGCATTATTGAAAAGATTCCACCACCGTTTCTTGGATCTGAGTTTGGGTCTGTATGATGCAAGACGACGATCCGTAACGTCAACTCCTCCCATTCCTTCATTGTACTTTTCAATAACGAATAGTCGACTGATTAGAACCTTTATTTTATGAACACTAGAGTATCTCCTCACTGATTCTACTGGCAAGTTTGTAAAACAGTTTGAACCAACAGTTACAACCGCACTCTAATTCAACCTTACAAAGCACACATTACCATCTCTTTTGACGTCAAGCTTTCCTTTTTCGTCCTTAGCAAGTTTTTCTGTGGAGTCAGAGGACACTGTTGAACACGATTATCTCTTACTGGTTTGTTGCTCGATTGCCTTTTCCTTCTAATTCTAAAAGAACATCATAAGATGTGAAGAAATTATAGAAAAAGACTTCGTGCTGGGCATTATTTTCTATGATTGATGTGAGACTACGAATAACTCGTTCGTAATGGGATATCCTCAGTAACGTTATCAGTACTATTGTCTTTTACACCATAGAGGTCCACTGCATATGGATAACCGTCTGAAGATCATAAAAACCATAATTTGTAACCAAAACGGAGTGGTTTTCTTCTAATAAACAGTTTGCAGATGTGATGCCAATAGTATGGAACCATGCTTTCATCAATGCTCAGAGATTGGTGAAAGATATCAAACTACTGCAAGTTCTTCTGTAGTTCATCGTATATAGGTCTTATTTTCCCAAATTTGTCACCCCTTGGTAAGTTAGAATTGTCAACAATATGGTAATGTTTTTTGTTCGAAACGGGCTCTTGGCTTTACGGATGACACATTCGGTATGCTAAGGTCGTCTGCTGTACTCCAATAAGACTTCTCAGAAGGAGAATATGATACCCACTGAGAAGTAATAAACCAAAAAAATTGTAGTAACTGTTCATATGATACTTTTATGTGTGGAGCTCATTTCTGCTGTGCGTACAAATTACACATTTGAACAAGGTGTTCAGTGTATGATGGAGGCAAGATCTTGAAGAAAATATCTATCGGAGAACTACCGTCAAGTTGAGGATGAGAAACCACAAGTTTTTCTGGTGAACAAGAAATGGGATTGAGGCTAATTTTCGCAACATTTTTGCATTTAGGCATACACTGTTTCCCTTCCATTTTTAGATGATCAAGTTTATGGTATATTTTCGAGTTCATTTGGTAATAGATGTCATTATTCACTGCCTCTATCAACTCACCCCATACGTCCTTACGCATAACAGGAACTAATTCGTCTTCATTTATGTGCTCCTCGTTTGAAATGTCATCTGTTCAATCTGGAGGGAGAATGTAAACACCCGTTTCCTCATTATCAGAAACACACAAAGTGTCGAACGTGCCTACTATTTCATCCAGCGTAAAAATTTACCTTGCCATTTCGCGATTTTATACAACAAATATTCAAACTAACTCGCTACGTACCAATGTTCCCAAATGAGAACATTAAAATATTTCATTTGCGCAATAAGAAACGATGGCCTCAGACGCACATTCTCACCCTAATAAAAAGCACAAACATTAAACTCTCAACTGTCTACAGAAAGTCTTGCCAACTTCTATATTACGTCGTAAGCACGCAGTAATACAACCTCTTGTAAAAAGCACGAAAACATCAATTGTAAAAAGATCGATTGAAATTATTTAATATACATTTTTGTGAAATTAAGGCAAATAAAACAATTAACAATTCTTTCATTTATAATACCACTCAATGTTGGGCCAGAAATATAGAAAATATACAACGCTAGAACACAGAAAATTTCCTGCTTCCAAAAGGGCACAATGGTACCTAAACGGTTAACGAAAAAGTAACCTAGCTACGAACGAATCAGCTGAGCGTTCGAAGGGAGTTAGAAGCCGCGCAGGTGTAATTTCATTGCACTTTTGCCACCATGATAATACCACACAGCGTTACGTCATGATCGGTTGGAGCGACTGGAATGCAATTCCTAAAATGCTCCGGGAACCGGGTAAGAGAAATCGTTTGCACTGTCCGGGTCAAAGTAAAAGCTTGCCCGAATTTTTTGTATATTGTCTATAATTCTGTGAATTTTACAGTGAATCTGTAAAAAATGAGTGCTTGCGTGTTGATTCCTCTGGTGTAGAAATTTACAGAGTAGAGTTCGATACTTGAAAGTAGTTGTATCAAAAACATCATAGTTTTTAAGAAATCGTAGCTTTTATATAAATATTTGGTTGTAAACTTTAACTGGAGAGAAGGAAACATCAACGAAGTAAGGTTTGTTCAAAATTTACACACACTCCCACTTATATATATATATATATATATATATATATAACAAATCAATCACGTGTCAAACATGGAACTCGGTTCGTAGTCTGATTTCAATCAATGAGTTGAAATATACATGTAACTTACAAACCAAGAGAAAAGTACTATATAGGTGAGAGAACCCCTAGGGTTTGGAATGGAGGAAGATATGAGAACAATCGAAAAGGGCTGCTGTCAGTATCTAATCAATTGTCTTTGCGGTCACTAAACTAATCGGTGATAGATTCAGTAACTAAACCGGAACTAAGTCAAGAACAATCTCAATTTGCACATTGATATTTATTTTGCTCATTCATAATAATAATAAATATAATAATATTTATTATTGTTATTATTAATAGTAAATTGTAATTGTAGCGAATGAGGCACGGATAACGCAAAAATATTACTCTTCTGTATTTATTTTCTGTCAGTATCTTTAAAATTATTTTCATGCAACTGCTGGTCTTTCAACTGGAAATGATGAAATAGAAGTTAATGCCGTTCACAATAATAATTTTTAGCTAACCAAGTGCAATATGAATTCTTTATTTTAAATTAGTTTCTGAACAAAGCACACAAGAAATATAATTCAAAATGTATATTGATAATCATACTCGTTGAGTATTTGAGGAAATCACAACATGCAATCTTTTTTACTGATATGAAGAACAAACCTAAGAAATACTCTTCTTCTTTAATATTGAGAATGACGCCATTGATCCGTAATGTTTCGAAACCCGTCTCAAGGAGGAAAAGCTAGGAAATAGTTCGTAACATATCTAGGTCAATATTTACACTCCTATAGATTCTAGAAAAGATATTAGCCCATTACATTGGTCTAACAAAATTGACGTGATTTCAAATTGTATCCTATATTAAAAGAGAATATCCGCCATGAATCGTTCAAAATTCAAGGCGTGTATCTAATAGAACTATTGGTAATTTTTTCATGCCTCATACCTATGTATTCTTATACTTTTCCAAATTCTAAAAAGAAAAACAACTCAATTTTTTTCATTGTTGAAATTTCAATATGATTATTTAAAACGAAACACTTCCATGATAGTTTTTTCATATTAGCGTAAATAACAGGTCAAAATTTAGAATAAATGGAAAATAGAAGAAGAAAAGATTTTCGTTGCTGGTATCTGATAACATTTTTACATTAGATTGCATAAAATTATAAAAAATATTTTTTTTTCTTTCTTTTTTTTTTTTTTTTTTTTTTACTCAGGCAGTAGATACAAGAAAATTTCAAATTATATCATTTGCATTGAGAAACAGAAAATCTACCATTACAAATTCGAAGTTCGATAACATTTGAAATAGAATGATTGGTAACGTTTTCTGGACTTGTAGTTTTTAAACGGAACGATTCAACTTCAAAGTGCGAAATGTATGATTTTTTATCTTTTAATTTTTATGAGATATGTGTAGTAAATTTCGAGCTTTATCTTTCCGGATGTGAGAAAAATGTTAGAATGTACCTAGCTACAAGTTACAAAGAGAGTTTAGTTCGTTCTATTTCAAACACATTCGGGCTTAGAAAATCTTGTTTGCACCTTTTTGGAAACTATCGTCAAAGTATATATTTGGCATGACGCTAACTCTACTGGCAAGCTTTAAAAACATTTTGGATCGTTGTATACAATCTTGTTGCAAGGTTGGGCATCTAAAGTGCTGCTTTTCGGCTTGTAACTGCGAATGGGTAAAATAGAGATTCTGTCATTTTTTCGATGAGTGACATAAATTGATATCATTTTTGGGAATTTAGGAAACATAAAAGATCTCTAGTACAAGCCACGAAAAATTTCCCAACCGCTCTATTTCAAGTATATTTTGAGATTCAACCATCTTCTGTATTGCATTTTTTTTTCTTCTAACTTCAGAAAATTGAACCTAAGGTCAGTCTTTCTTACTAGATGAATAAAATAAATTATGTATTGTTGTTTTTATAGATTTTGGACGTGAGAATGACCCTAGATACAAAACAACCATTCTTTTTATCTTTTTCGTTTGAAAAGTCTCTTGACATTATGCAGATTATTCTCGCCACTGTAGCTTGAAACTAAATGTACTTTCGGCCTTATTTTACTTTTATTATACGAGTGAAATAAATATTTTTGTAATCTCTTAGCAGTGAAAGAATCACTCTGCATTTTGTAGAAATGTTTCTTGTATGCTTTAGTAGAAAATATATTGCAAAATCAAGGATTTTTTTTTCATTTCTTAATATGGTTTCGAATCTGAAATTCGAAAATTGTTCCTTCTGGTTTCCAATCTGACATAATACCACCTCTAATTTTTTGAACTGTATATAGAAGTCTTTTTGGTAAGTAATATTACATAATGTCTATAAAACCAAAGCAGCTTTTGAGACTTTTAAGGTGTTACATGCATAAGATTAATATATTTAAGTTTAATAGAAAATTTTAATATATCGAGAAGCGAATGTTTGTGCATGATTCATCGTCTTAGCACAACATTCAAGGCTATTCAAATTATTTATTTATTTATTTAGCAATCACCAAATACAGCTCAGAGGCCATTTTATAGTGGATACCTAAAACAACAATAAAAATCAAAAGGAATAGGGCAGATGTGGGCCAGGGCCTATTTAGTTGGTACTATCCTGGTATTTGCCTAGTAGGACAGAGGGAGACTGGAAAACACCAGTCAGGATGGTCGGCAACGGGAATGGAACCCAAGACCTCCCGAATGCGAAGGAAACGCTCTACTACTTGCGCTATTTCGCTCAGTTCTCCCGAAACGGAAAGTAGTTCAAATTTACTATGACGTCCGGTTCATGACTGATTCTCCTAGAAGATAAACGGTCAATGCTTTCAAGATGATTTTATTATAAGTATTTCAGTGTCCTAAGAGTAGGTCCCATTTCCTCCGTTAACCCTGTTTTCAAAGCGAACTTTTATCAGTTTAGTCATTTTGATTGTAGCCTTTATTGCCACAGAAGGTAGCTGTAACACACAACGAGAAGCGATTGTTTGTAAACGATTCAGTATCTATATATAACATACGTATCATGACTGTCTATTATTCTGGCAAAACCGGATTTTGTTCAAATTCACTATTACTTCCGCTTCTTACATTTTCTGCTAACTCCTATTCAAACCGGAGCGATTGAAACCGAGTATGATGCGTTTCGGTTTAAATATTTGTCACCATAGAACGGGAATGATAACAGATATTGACAAACTTTTTTTTTTTTTTTTTTTTACATTCAATGGACGGTCTAAAGAGGACACTACACGAGCAACAATCTAGCAAATTCGGAAGTGTTTGAAATTTAATAATATAATTCGTTTCTACACTGACTTCTATCTACAAAAGACGGTAAGGGGTATCTAGATATACTTTGTTACAATCGGTTCAGTTCCCAAATGTAGGTACCATCTTCTCCGTTAAGCCTTTATTCCGACCGCTAGTTTTTTAAATGACCATTTCCAGTTTCAACATTATAGCTTCTGAACAAAGACAGACAAGCGTGTGTATGTGGATTTTTCTTAGTTCTTTTTTGTTCATTCCAATATTTCATTCCTTTCTCATCATTCCTTTGTCCTTTAGACTAGCCGACATACCCGTGAGACGTGGAACTAAAGAATTCATTTAGTTTAATTTTGAATGAAAACGGGTCAATGGTTGAACATTCACCTGTGATACACCTGGGCAGTGCTGCAATCTTAGTTCGCGCCAATCGGACTTTGTGGTAGACAAACACCGTGTAAGTAGGTTTCCTTGAGGTTCTTCTATTTTCTTCGTTTCAATATTTCATTCATTTCTCATAATCTTTGTCCCATTTTGCCTGTTTGGCATATGCGTGTGACATAAGACTTAGATTTCATTTTCGTATCAAAACGAAAACGGTAGCAGGTAGGGTAACGCGGGTCTCTGAAAACAATTCGGCGTTTAATTGCAACATATGATTACGAGAAACATTTGTGCAGAGGATTCAGCTTCGCAACACAATGTATAAGGACTATCCTCAACATTCTTAAAGTGAGGACGCACTGGCTCAGTAGTAGAGCGTTCGCTATTGGTGCATGGGTCCTTGTTTCGAACGCAAGTGCTGCCAAGTGAACTTTGTGTTGGACAAACACCGTGTGCGTGGGTTATGTCGGGCTTATCCCCCCATCCCGCTACTATCATTCCACAATTTCACTTCTTATCATCATTGTCTCCTTTAGCCTAGCCGGTGGAAACGATGACCATAAAACTCAAAGAATTTTAAAGTGGCAAGTTGATCACATTTACAATTACGTCCAATTTCAGAACTGATTTTCTTATAGCAAAAGCGCTAAAAACTATTAACTTGCGGTTTCTTGCAATCGATTTGGCATTTAAAGAACATGTTCAATTCCTGCGTTGAGATTCTATTCGAACAAGAAGTGATTAGAAATAACGATGTGTGGTTTCAACACTTATCGCCACACAACAAACACTAATAGATAGGGAGAAGTATTTCCTTCAAACGGTTCAACGTGACTATTTACAGCACTATACGAGAAACGGAAATCTTAGATTTACTATTGCGGTTTAAACACTGACTTCCGTAGAGCTAAAACGCTAAAAAAATATGGATGTGTTCTTCGACTCGCCTTTGCTGGTCGAGAAAACATTACTTTCCGTTAAAGCTCTATTCAAACCATAGGTGTTTAAAATTACCATTTTCCAGTTTCAACTTTTATCGACGTAAAACGAAAATTGTAACAAATAGCGTGTAATTATTTTATTTAAAAAGATTTCAGCCATTTCCAGCGTCTCAGAACAAGTTAGCATAACTATCGACAGCACTGTTCCAAAACAGAAATTGTTTCAAGCTTACAATTATTACCAGTTTCATTAAAACAATAAAACATATCGATATGAGTGTTTTTTAATTCATTTGTTTGACAAGAATTGTTTTTTTTACGTTAATTCTAAGATGAAACCGGAAGAGGTTGAAGTTGTCCATTTCTGGTTTCAAAGGTTATCATAATAAAACCCAAATGATAATAGATGTCGACAAATTATATTTGGAAAGGATATAAGTTCTGTTCCTTATATAAAACCTCACAACCTGCAGCAGCGCATCGAAACCGGAAGTGGTTGAATTTATTAATACTTCTGTTATCAGATTTTCGTACAGAAAAACTCGAGAAGATGTAGAGGGATGTTTTTGAGAACTTTTCAGCGTCTCAAGTGTAGCTTGTATCTCATCCCTCCACCCTCTATTCAAATTGGAAGTGCTTCAAATTAACGATAGTTTTCAAGATTTATTTGGACAGAATTAATAGCGTAAAAAAAAATTACCCCTTCTTTACATGGAATCAGTGTCCAAGGAACAAACACTATTTTTGACCTTGTTCTCTATCGCAACCAGTATTTACAGATGTATTACATCCAGTCTGAATATTGAATTCGCTTAGTTTGGAAGTCTTAGTTTCACAATTTAAATCTATATTCACTTGTTTAACTTGGGTATTGGTACTGATGATTCGTGTAATATATGTCACTTGGTTGGCTCCTAGTCATAGATGAAAAAATTCGAGTAGTGTAACAGATTTGTGGCAGACGTGCGAATTATTAATGAAGATGTAGCTGCTTCACCCTTTTTTCCTCCAGTGCCACCAGTTATTGTTATTTTAACTACTATCCAAAAGTAAAGCAACGATATTTAATTCGTCGTTAAGACAATGATATATGTGTTACCCACGCCACGTTCTTACCATTTCGACATTTACTTTGTATATCTCACACATTCGCTAACATCCTATCACTTATTCAATCAATTAAAAGCATTTCACGAACTCGTTTAACTTGATCATTTGTAGTTCTCTTACTGTAACCAAAATATTTCGGTGAGATTCTTAAACAGCTGTTAATTTCCTCATTTTCATATGTACGCGATACTTTGTCCGCTTCTATCATTTTGCTAAGTATCTTATAAATAAAAGCTAAATCTATTGGGCTCTATGCAGAATCGTTCTGACGTGTCATTAGAGTCATGCTGAAGGGTTCGACGGCCCCTAGTATGACGGTAATCATACGTCAGAACTTCTCTGCATTAGCTTCCGGTAACGCACCGGACTTACAAGTGTAAGGTCGTGAGTTCGATTCTAATTTGGGTCACATTTTTTGGTATGCAATGATATATTCGTTAATACATGTGTAATTATATCAGTAAACTTCCGTCCCGTTCAATGAATTTTATTCATGTGTATGTTACAAAAGTTTACTAGCTTGTATAATTCTAAATCAAAATACCAGTGGTGTGTTGTAGAAGAAATTTCCTTTGGATGTATAATAATTTATGTAAGTGATAGTTATTGATGTAATCATGGAGATAAATGTAGATATTTGTATAGACCTGTCACACAGCTACAGTTATATTTTTAACATATGGCCTGTAAACATTACTTGCAATCGAGTAGAAAGAAAATTCTGTCTGTTGAACAGATTCACAAGATATCTCAACTGTAAATAATGCACATGCAATACTATGTTGAAAGAGCGATCATTTACCCAACCAACTCGCCTTTAATTAAGCTGAATAACATTACATTGTGAAATATATTGTATTATATAGATGAGTAATAACATCAGGAAAGAAGACCTACGAAATTTCAAAACAAAATTTGAGTAAGTTACTTAACGTTATGTGAAGTAAATGAAGTTCACGTCGCTAAATGTATAGTCGATGTCTATAAAAGAAAGATATCACATATATTTACAAAAGTAATGCAAACAAAATGTCTAAGCTAATAGTTTCATTTTGCGACAGAAATATGCATGGGAATTGTGATATTCTTCTGAAAGTATAAAACTATGTAGGCGGGTTTGTAGGTCAGAAGCAACAAGAGAGTATTATACAACAGGAGCCTATTAAAGTTCGTGATAGGAATCCAGGGTAGCTTGGTTTAATCGTGGATTATATCCAGTAGAGGTGTTTTTTTTTCTGACGCCATGAGCCTACGGGACCACTTAATCACAGGGTGTCTGTGTTTTGTATATTACCGTATGTATACTTAAGTTTAACGATGAAGAGTATATTGCTTTTTTTCAGTTTTCACATATGCAGGTAAAATTACACAGCAAAAATTACTATCAAATCTTCTATTGGAACTCGGGTCTGTTGGAAATATTTAACTCTTTAGGTCTTCATTCATAATTTCGTGAACGTATACACAATAAATTCTTTGTAGCCAGCGAAACGAACACCTCATAGCGATGGTGACACCTTTAATAACTAACTAACTAACTCTATGGCCTATGGAACCCGGAGGTTCAATGCCGCGTTCACAAAAGCTCTCCTCTGACTTCTATCCTTAGCCAATTGGATCCAGTTTCTACTTTGTATTCCAATCTCTGCGAGATCCATCTTAATATTGTCCTCCCATCTGCGCCTAGGTCTTCCTAATGGTCGTTTTCCGATTGGTCTTCCAGTCAAGACTGAAAGCGTTTCTACTTTCTTCCATTCTAGCTACATGACCCGCCCACCTAAGCCTTCTAGACTTGACGACCCTAACAATGTTGTGTAAACCATATAACTTATGTAGTTCCACATTATGAAGTTTCCGCCATTCCCCATTCCCGTTCCTCTTGGGTCCGAATATTCGTCTCAGGATCTTGTTCTCAAATGCTTTCAGTCTATGTTCTTCCCTCAGAGTAAGTGACCATGTCTCGCAGCCATACAGAACAACAGGCATGATTATCGTTTTGTATATTTTAAGCTTCAAATTCCTCGACAGAATTCGCGACGACAAGAGATTTTGAACCGAATAGTAACACGAATTCCCCGCTTTTAGTCGACATTTAATTTCTTCGTGAATATGATTTTCCTCTGTTAATATTGATCCTAGATATTTGAAACTATGCACTTTATCAAAAGTATTATTTAATATTTTAACGCATCCATAATATGCTGTATTCCGGTCCCGACGCACTTCCATGTATTTAGTTTTCTCTGCATTTACTTCTAAACCCATGTCCCTGCAAGTGTTTAATAAAATCTCTGCATTTCTTTCTATTGTTCTCCTATCATCCTCTATTAAATTTATATCATCAGCATATGCCATAACCTGGTGAATACCGTTCAACGCTAGGCCCTGGTTGCTATCTTTGATTTTTCTTATAGCGTATTCCAGAACGAAGTTAAATAATAATGGCGACAACGCATCTCCTTGTTTCAGGCCATTCTCGACGTGAAAGCTCGTGGAGAAAAATTTTCCTACCCGGACTTTACTTTGGGATTCATTTAAACATATCTTAATTAATCTAATTAGCTTTCTCGGTATTCCAAGTTCTGTAAGAACGTTGTATAATGTTTCCCTCCTAACCGAGTCGTACGCCTTTCTAAAATCAATAAATAGTTCATGAACTGGGGTATTGTATTCCCACTTTTTTTCGAGTATTTGGCGAATGGTAAATATTTGATCGATAGTTGATCGATTTCGTCTAAATCCGCACTGATAATCTCCAATAATTTCATCTGCGTATGGGGTCAGTTATTACGGTCCAGCATTACGCTGCCCGGTACCCACCCTCCTTAACCGGCCACCGCGGAGAACTCTCTGTTCTTTGCCCCCGAATAATATAGCTTTACACTATTTTATTTAGAGGTTCAGAAAGTTCGTCCCCGCGACAATCGTTCAAGGAAGGCACGATACACCTTACCGTAATGGTCCAGAATCTGACGGAACCACCTGGGCGAAGACCTTAGGCGCGTTATGAAAAATAGATGAGAACATCACTCACTTTCATAGATTACTTACAAGTGACATAACAACCATAATCTTACTTCGTCATGCGATTTAGTAGAGAAAACAAACAAATCTAAACATTAGAGTGCCATTTATTCAATAATTAAACATACCTGTAACACATTGATTATTTTGGATATATTGCCCCAATTACGTAGCAAGTTCGTAGAAACGTTTTGATATCGTTTACATGAACAGTTCTAATTCGTCGTGGCGCCTGTTACTGTAATCACATTTTGGTAGACACACAACGAATCCGGAATAATCTTCTTGTAAAGATTGTCCTTTCTTCCGATTTTAAGAGTTTATGTAACAGTCTTTCCTGGCTGACGTAATAACAGCATTATGGTGCAACTACTGTTGAAGGAAGTATGTTATTCAAATATTTTTACTTTGGTCGGCAATCATGTGTCCATTACCTTCGAGTGCCACTTGCGAAGTCCTTTGTTTCATTTGTAATCTCGATCACGCCCCCTTGTCGTTATAAAATATTACTTGGGGCTGATTTACTTTGACAACGACTTACGTAACACTCACGAAAAATACTGGTTTCTGCATTATTATTCTCACTGTTGATTTATGGAGCTTTACAGAAAGCTTTAGTTTTTCTAACACATAACATAATTTAAATCATTGAGACGCTAACTGGCGTCGACATAAAACTAAGATCAGTGAAAATTGCCGAGTCATATTTCACACACACACTTATATTAAAAATCAACTATAGCATCACAAACTCTCATTTCTTTCCTTTTCCTTTTCTTCTATCCTGTCTTTTAGCACCAGCAGGCGGCAGCACAATCAATGACAAGCATATACCACACAAAACGTACCAATTCAGATGAACGTCACATAATGCACTAACGCAGAATTAGCATTTAAGCGAAAAATATATTAAGCAAAATTTTGGTACAGTTACACAGTCTTGCTAACAGAATATTTGAAAGGATTTTATAGGATGTTGACAGAAGAGAAATGCCTCGATAATTATTACAGTCAGTTTGTCGCCTTTCTTGTGAATTGGAACAATGATTGATTCTTTCCATTCCTGTGGCAATTGTTCCTTGTTCCAGATAAGGAGAATGAGTTTGTGTATCTTGTTCCACAATTTCTCGCCACCAGCTAAAATTAACTCAGCCGGAATTTCATCTACACCCGGAGATTTGTGTTTCTTTAATTTCTTTATAGCGGTTTTTACTTCTATTCGGTTGGGTTCTGGAATATACTGTTCTGCGGTGTGTATCACCTTTTCTTCACGCACACTAGTTTTTGGTTGCGTGTTAAGCAAATCGTGAAAGAAATCTTTCCATCTATTTAAGATGCTATCCGTGTCAGTGAGAACTGTACCGTCAGATTTCTTTAATATATAAGCACGAGGTTGATAGCCTTTTTAAAATTCGTTGGTTCCCTTATACATGTCCCTGATGTTTTTATTTTTACTATTATCTTCAAGTTCCTTAATTTTAGCTTTCAGAAAATCGCGTTTCTTTGTTCTAAAAGTTTTGGAAGTTTCCCGCCTGATATTTGCGAAATTTTGTGTAGTTATTTCATTAGGATTTTGTAGCCAGCCTAATTTTGCCTGTTTTCCCTTCTCTGCTAGTTTAATGCATTCCTGGTCGAACCATGGTTTGTTCCTACTTATTTCCGCGTGTCCCAATTTTTCTTTTGCTGAAATTTTAATGCTATCTCTAATTTCAATCCAGGTATCCTCAACGCTAGTGCACTCCGAATCTTCTAAAGCCGAGAATCTATTCGAAACTTCAATCTGGTATTTCTCTCTTACCTGGCTTTCTTCTAATTTCTTTAAATTGAATCTCCCCGTTTTCGGGCAATGAATATTACCTTTATTCAACGATAACCTCTCTCGTATTATCGCTACTACCAGGTAGTGGTCAGTGTCACAATCAGCCCCTCTAAACGACCGGACATCAATTATGCTAGATTGCCTTCTTCTATCTACTAAAACGTGATCAATTTGGTTGTGTGTTTTTCCGTCTGGTGATGTCCAAGTGTATTTATAAACGTCGCGATGTGGGAATTTTGTACTCTTCATGATTAGGTCTTTGGATGTTGCAAAGTTCACGAGTCTAACACCGTTGTCATTACTTTCTTTATGCAGACTTTCGTTCCCTATAATCGGTTTGAAAATATCCTCTCGTCCTACCTTCGCATTGAAATCCCCTAATAGAATTTTTATATGGTATCGCGGGAGTTGGTTAAATATCCGCTCCACTTCTTCGTAAAAACTGTCTTTTATATCGTCATCCTTATCTTCAGTTGGGGCATGTACATTTAAAACAATAATATCACACCACCGTCCCTTAAGAGTAATAAAAGAAAGTCTATCAGTAACAAATTCAACCCGTTTAATTGCTGGTAATATACGTTTATGAACGAAAAACCGTGTTCCTAACCGGTTATTTTTATTTCCTTCCCCGTAAAAGAACGTAAAATTTCCGGAATTCTGAGATCCATTTCCTTCCCACCTAACTTCTTCAACTCCTACTAAGTCCATCCTGTATTTCTCTAACTCACTCGTTACGGATTTTAACGCGCCTGCTCTATAAAGACTCCTAATATTCCATGTTCCAAATCTCATGTCCATTTTCTTTTGCTGAGGTCGTGCCAAGTTATCAGTCCTTGTCCGAGGCTTTTGTGAATATTTCTGAACAAGTGCTTTTTTTTTACAGGATGAGGTTGTTAGCCCTACCCAAACCCCCAAGCTGGAGGACCACTCCTAGTCGGCTGTCCGCGACTGCTTATTCGGTATATTCGCAGCTAACCTCTATATTTAGAGGCCTTCTCCTCGATCCGCAACCTGAGGACGCGCCATGCCGTGGTGACAGGAACCCACGTTACACGGGGTGACACCTCTACAACAGTATATCAAACATACCAATGCTTAACTTCAACTTTTGAATTCCACAGATTGTTCAATATATACAGCCAGGGTAACTTATTGTACACTGGCTCAGGATCGTTGCATTTTCACAATCTTACTTTTGGCTGGATTGAAATATTGACCAGTTTCAAGACGAATTCTACAAAGAAAAAGAAACTTAAACTAAGAAATTATAAGTGTAATATGTATGTATTGAAGCTTTCCTGGCGACTTATTGTGAACAGGTCTTCTTGGGCTAGCAGCTAGGTGAATTCTGTTATATCTTGCGATGTTTCGAGGGCTGACATCGTCCTCACCTTCAGGCGAATATTATGGTGCAATGGCGTGTATGGAATATATATACTCATGTATGTATGATTGGACTCTTCTGATGGGTTTTTTGAAATGGCGGCTTCTGATTGGTGCTTGAAATGGCGGGATATGATTGGTGTTCACGTTTTACTCAGTTTGAATCCTGTGTCTCTGTTAAGGTTCGTTTTTTCTTGTATGATTGCAACGGCTTCTTTTATCCTCCTCTCCCAAACTCTTGAGCATCAGGTTGCAATCTGCCTCCCATACACCGGCAACACTTTTGGAAAGCTCAGCAGACTATTAGCCAGGTACAACATCAGGACAATACACCAGCAAAAATAAAAAACTTAATACGATCAACCAAAGACGACCTGGGCCTCTGAACTCCTGGAGTTTACCGCATTCCATGTGAATGTGGTAAGTTATATATTGGACAAACAGGACGAACCATTGAAGCCAGATGCAAAGAACACAACATTTACATCGACTAAACCAACGAGAAAAATCCGAACTGTCTGAACATAGCATCATCCAGCAACACAAGATTTTGTTCACAGATGCCGAAATAATAGCAAAATGCTCAAGAGTTTGGGACAGGAGGATAAAAGAAGCCGTTGCAATCATACAAGAAAAAACGAACCTTAACAGAGACACAGGTTTCCAACTGAGTGAAACATGGACACCAATCATATCCCGCCATTTCAAGCACCAATCAGAAGCCGCCATTTCAACCACTAATCAGAAGAGTCCAATCATACATACATGAGTATATATATTCCATACACTCCATTGCACCATCATATTCACCTGAAGATGAGGACGATGTCAGCCTTTGAAACGTCGCAAGATATAACAGTATTCACCTGGCTGCTAGCCCGAGAAGACCTGTTCACAAGTGTAATGTGTATTTTCTTCGGAATGCGTTGGTGAAGCCTCGAAATAAGATATTTTTTAAATTTTTATTTTAAATGTGTTGTTCTTTTCTAGTTTCGGCCTTTTAAATATTTATATAGGTTAAGTGTTAATCACAACATTAAGAATATTGTATCATAATTTTCAATCCCTCTGTCGCGTAAAAAAGGTTATACCATGTATAAACCATTAAAACTAAGTAGATGTACTGAAGAAAAATTTTCCACAAGGTGTTCTCCCTTGAATACTTTTGTGTATTAGCTCGCGAACAAAACCTGTAATTTGAACTAGATTTACTTAGGAAGAAATTGTGATTCTGTGACACATTTTGCCAGTTCACATAACTAAACGGGAAATTGCGTTATTTAGATGCAAAAAGATGAAAAATTTTTGTTGCCTGATTTTTTTTTTCTAAATTTTGTGCCAGGAGACGACCTGCAGTTTTAGACGTTTCGCATGTTAGAATACCGAAACTAGTCTACATGTAGTGTTTAAGATGTATGGGTTCACAGCTGAATAATTTTTCATGACATTGATATGGAAATGTAGGTATCCTAATTTACTTCTTTTATATATGCTGGCAAAGATGTGATCACTAAACTGCATCAGATGATGTGTAATGGATATCTGTGCAATACATCTTATTAGGAGGGCAGATTGGAAAGCAACGCGCAATATTTTTTCCCAAAAAGATTTAATATACCAAAACCAAACAAATCACAAATAAAGTTTCGTATTTGATCAACTTTTCTACAGTCACCACCTTTTTCAATACGTTTCTATCAGCGTGGTACCGGTTTGAGGATGCCCTGTTCGTGAAAGTCCGTTATGGTTGAGTATAGAAATGTGCGGACCGCTGTTTTCACTTCCGCATCTGTCGCAAAATTTTGACCGGTGAGAAATTTCTTCATGAGAACATAGAATTGTGAAAATGTGAGACGAAAGAGACTCGTGGACTGGCAGTAATGATGAAGTTTGACGTTGTCACCATTATTGTGGCGGCTTTTGTAACGCAGAGAACGACTCAACATTAACCAAAGTTTTATTTTAGGCTGCAGCATTTACAGTGGGCCTGTGTTTAACAAATGTCCCAATAAAGCAACAAACGTCCCAGAACACTGTCACAAGCACTTTTCTCGCAAATTGAATCACGTTTAGTTTTTGTCGTGTTGGAAACCAGTGTTTCCACTTCATAAAGACCTGCTTGGTCTCGGACGTCTAATAGTATGCCCAAGACGTATCACCATTGACGATTGCATACAGATGGCATAACGCGTTAGGTGATCCAAGCATGTCATCATTCGCTGAACTTCGTGGTTATCTGTCAGAATCTTAAGCACCTAGCGAGCACCAACTTTACGGAATATCAATGTGTCCTGCGCAAGGTCGTACACTACAGCATAGTAAATGTTGAATTTCTGCAATAAGGTTCGCAGGTGCACACGATGATCACCAGGAATTGCTGGCTGGATAGCGCTGATAATCTGCGGTGTTGAAGCTGTTACCGGGTGCCTGGAGCTTGGCGGAATGCACAATAACTGGAAACATTGCAACAGTCCATATAATCGTCTCCATATACGGTACGCATATTACAGTAATTTTCTCTTGGTGTATGCTCTTTAATTCATTGAAAACTAATCATTACTGGCTTCTCTTCACATTGGGGGACAGTAACAGGACGCCATATTTCTTTCGCAGTTCAACTTTTGTGTCGTTAGAGCTACATAGGAAAACAAAGAAATCTCTGTAGCGCAAATTTCAAACTCTCTCGTCATGCAATTTCACCATTCCAGCTGGAATACATGGGGAGAAAGCATTATTGTGGTTTACAATGCACCCTCGAATTTAAATCATATGGTAATTTTATGTATTTAGGAAACAACGGGAATTTCCCGTTTTCATTCCTTAAAGCCAATAACACTTGCCCACTGGTTTTCAGTAAAGATTGTAATAACGAGACCCGACAATAACGTAAGAAGAATGTCTTTTTTTAGCTGATGCTGGCAACCCTGGAAACTTAAACCGCCACTACAAACGGGGTGAGGGTGTTTGTTCTAAGTAGTTAATATCAGACGCACATTTTCTCTATTTATGTTCAGTTCATCCGCAATAATTTTCACGGTTAAACGTGTATCCTGTCAGAGAAGTTACCCCTCTCACTGTGAGCTCTCTTCCATCCATATTGTGAGTCGGCCACTACGATGGTTATCTTCGATTTCTGTTCTGTCTTCCGCAAACATTTTGTACCAACAATACACCTCTGGCATTGATAACGGTTTATTTCCAAAGGCCTGCTGAATCTTCCGGTACGTTACCGAGGCAGTCTAACCAAGTTTCATACAGAAGGCGATTACGTTGCACTGGTCAATATTACGTGCTTTTGTTGTGACGGGTGCAACACACGATTGCCCTCTTTAACTTCTAACTTCACAATGAAAAATACTTCGTGCGTGCCACGTGCTGTGCTATTGGAGCAGGTCAAAGGCCACACGCTGGCGACGGTTTCGCACTGCAGCGTTGACAGCAGAAGCTGAAACAATTTTCTTATTACTTTATTGTCGGACTTCGTATATTGTAATTTTCACCTTCGGAACGTAATCCACTTGTCAGATTCTCAGTTTTAGCGTACAATTTGAAGTTTTTCTCTTACTCATAGAACACTGATTCTAATGATAGTAACGTAGAAAGACAATAAAAAGCAACAAAAGGGGGAGACAGAGTGCTCACCTGGGTAAAGTATACTTTCAAGGTATTCACATGTTTCCTGAAATTATAGCAGAAAATTTGTATCTCAACTGTAAGTACTGATAAATATTATGTTGAATGTTTCTCTTCTCCCTCTTAAATATAGCATTTTCCAATACACCTGTGCATTCAACCGTTTATTTTAAACTATAAGCTTATGCTAATTTCCCTTCTTTGACAAGAGAGACACATGAGATGATAATTTTTGACGTATATTTCTTGATCCTCCTTCTCTCCTTAAAATACAAATTTGAATTAAAGTTACATGATAAAAACTCAGGTGAAGTTAGGTACTCAACAAAATAGCTAACTTATTTTTAATAGTAGAGCTGCCTTTCTTTTATAATTAAATGTATACCATGTTTCTTTCATTTTCTTAATATTCAGGGCGTAGTATTCTCAAAGTTCTTATTTAAGAAGAGTGCTTTTTTCACTTAGATGTATATCAATAGACTTAAAGATTATATAACGGTTTAAAACTTCATATCTCAGAGCATTCAAATGATATTAGAAGCACTAGTAAAGATTAGCATACTGCTTGAAATCACGTATTTTGTATAAAATTTTAAAAATGGTTATAGTCTTGTTTTCTTTCTTTGTCATAATACGAACAGTTTTGGTAGTTGTAATTGCAAAAATCTCTGGCAATTAATAAATGTTATACCACAAAAATTAATGATAGAGTACACAAGTACTGTCAGTGAGAGCCTGCCACCATTTTCCCCTGTTATAATCAGATGTTCATTCTATAGTGTAACGTGATAGTATGCATTTGGGTTAAATCCGATAACTAATAGATAAATGTAGATACGATTTGAGATATTAAACATCCTTTGCTTTGCATAGTAGAAATGATACTGAAACACCTCAATAGTTCTCTTCAAGTAATATCTACTATGTTTTATGTAATATTAGAATAGTATTATAAATCAGTTTATCGGGGGAAAGTGCAAAACTTCGTATCTCCACTTTTTATGGAATTTTAGATTTGGTTGCATTCAATTTCCCACATCTGATTCTACGTGCGTGTGAAAGCTCCTAATCGACATCCCGGTAAAGAAAAACGTGAAAAAACTAACTTTTAAAACCTCGTATCGCATATAAGATAGTGTAAACAGATTTATTGCTCTCCTGAAAGTTTGGTTTTGGTGAGTTATGAATTTTAGCACTTTCGCCATTCTAATACATGATTACCTTGAAAAGCTTCACGATAAAAATGCAATATTTTGTTGCTGTATTTTAGATGCAAACTTCTGCATTTCTTTGTTGTTTTTTGTTCCATATAGTTTACCTAGATTTCCACTCCCTATTTTACTGAATTTGTTACAGGATCCATACAAATGAAAAACCTCACACATGCAAAGAGTGTGGAAACAAATTTGGTCAATGTTCAAGTTTAGCTAAACACATGTCGACACATACCAATGAAAAACCACACACATGCCAAGAGTGTGGAAACAAATTTAATCACAGTTGTGATCTAGCTAGACACATATTAATTCATACAGGTGCAAAACCTCACACATGCAAAGAGTGTGGTGCCAAATATCGTCAGCGTTCAAATTTAGCTAGACACATGTTAACACATACAAATGAGAAACCTCACACATGCAAAGAGTGTGGTGCCAAATTTCGTCAGCGTTCAAATTTAGCTAGACACATGTTAACACATACAAATGAGAAACCTCACACATGCAAAGAGTGTGGAAACAAATTTAGTCGACGTTCACATTTAGCTACACACACGTTAATCCATACAGGAGAAAAACCTCACATATGCCAAGACTGTGGTACGAAATTTAAAAGACGTTCTAATTTAGCTAGACATATTAATACATACAGGTGCAAAACCTCACACATGCAAAGAGTGTGGTAGGAAATTTAGTCAGCGGTCACATTTAGCTACACACACGTTAATCCATACCGGAGAAAAACCTCACATATGCCAAGGCTGTGGAACGAAATTTAAAAGACGTTCGTATTTAGCTAGACACATGTTAATCCATACAGGTGAAACTCCTCACACATGCCAAAAATGTGGTCTAAAATTTAATGATCGTTCACATTTAACAGCGCACATGCTAATACATACAAGTTAAAAATCTCACATATGCTAGACACAAGTTAAAAGATACAGGTACATAACCTCATAAATGGGAAAAGCGTGGAAACAAATTTTGTCAGCGTTCAAATTTAGTTGCACACATGTAAGTTCCTACAGGTGAAAAACCTTACACATGCTAACAGTGTAGGAATAAATTTATTCGACGTTCACATTGATCTCCACACATGTTAATACATAGAGGTATGAAAGTTTCACATGTGCGAAGAGTCGAAAGTAATTTAGTGAACGATCAAAGTTGGTTAAACATACATTGATACATGCGTTTGAAAAACATTACTTACGCCAGGGGTGTGGAGATTTTTTCGACGTTCAAATTTGACTAAACATTTCTTGATACACAGTTAAGAATCCTCATAAACGGCAAGACTGTCAGTAGTGGTTTCGTCAAACTGCATTTGTTTATATATACGTTAATACACATAGGTGAAATTTCTCTACAATACCAAGAATTTGAAGTTGATTTTGAGATTAACGTCCCGTTCGGCAGCGAGACTATGTGCACTTTCTTATAAGCGTGGTATCCAAACTACGAGCTACAGCCGGGAATCGAACCCGGGATTCCCAACCAAAGGTGCGTACGGTAACCGCTTAGCCATGAAGGAGCTCCCATGCCAATAGTATGGGATACGATTTGTGCAAAATTAATATTCGTCAGAAGACGTAATTAACACAGGAAAAAGAGCTCAGTGTTTGAAAAGAGATTTAGTTTATGTTCAATTTTGACAAAGCATATGTTAGCACACACTTATGAGAGAGTTGATATATCGAAAAAAGAAAGTGGAGAAGAAATATTTTGGAAAAGATCAAACACTGCAAAAGATATTAAAACATGAAGGTTATAAAGCTCACAGGTGCCATTAGTTTATAAAATTTTCTCGCAAATTCAATTTTTGTAAAACACCCACACAGCACAGGCACGTCCGAATATGATCTAGGAGTTTAGGTGATTCGGGTCGTCTGAATGTAGGATGGACCAACATGTTACGTGCAAACTGCGTCTATGAGAAAGTAAACATCCTTTGATACTTGACCATGAACATATAGTGTATCTTAACACAACACTAAGAGCATGTCCACTGAACGTTTGTATAGATCTTAATAGTACCCCATGCAAGGTCCATTACATATCCGCTTTTTGGAGAGCCAGAGGGTCAGTGAGGGACATTGCGGACGTAAGTAGATGTTCCGTATATGTCATCAAGACATCGATGTGTACGTTTATGGACGTTCATTTGTCATGGATGTGAACCTTAAAAGAGGGAAATCTTTTGTCGAAAATTTTGCAGTAAACCTTCAGGAATTCGAATGTGTGCCCAGTATACACCAGATACGTACCTGTATAAAAGTGCAATGTATGTCGTGTGGGTGTCAGTAACTGAGTTTTATGAACGTACACAGACGTCCAGTATTCTGCCGTAGATGTAAAACGCAGGTAAAACGAACGTTTAGTGTACATCCACTGGACGTTCCTAAGTATGTAGAGGCACGTCCACTGGACGATTCATATGTATATCGAGTGCCGTTTCATAAGTATATAGAAAGACGTCCACTAGATGTTAGACGATCTCTGTGTGTGCGACTGTGGATGTGAACAGGCGTCGAATGTCCAAATTAAAGGCAGCTCATAAGGGAAATCTTATTGGTAAAAATATAGTTTTCTCGCGTGGAACTCATCCATTAGACGTATATTCTAATACAACAATATACAACATTAATTTAGTAGAAGAGGTTGCTTTTCTTTCCTTCGTTCCAGGTAAGAAACCTCTTGATTTTACCGAAATGCTTTCTCTTAAGAGACGCCTCTAATTTTGGCTCTATGCTTCGTCTGTAGCGGTAAAACACAGCTCGTCATACCAACGTACCTGTGAAAACGAAATTGACCAAATCAAAACATTGAAGCCTACAACAAAAACTATATAAAAAGTGGATACCAAGCGAGCAAACTTCTAGAAACATTGTAAAATGTACTTCAGCAATCAGGTCTTTGACTTTTACGCAGATATAATATTTGTATTACATTAACTCTGGAATACATTAAGTAACTAAACGACTGTTAAGAATTAATCAACTACACTTTAAAAATCTTCCACAAACAAAGAGAAAAGTATATACGGTCTTGGTTTGGCTTTACTCTTCAAGATAATACCTCTCCCAAATAACTTCTATCACATATCAAATAACTTTTATCTCACTCTTAATAACTTCTATCACATTCTATCATTAAATCTAGTTACAAAAAATCACTAAATCGGGTTATAACCGGTTTTGACTTCAAAAATCATTAAATCAGGTTATAACCGCTTTTGACTTCAAAAATCACTAAATCTGGTTCACAAAATCACTAAATCTGGTTCAAAAAATCACTAAATCTAGTTACAAAAAATCACTAAATCTGGTTACAAAATCACTAAATCTGGTTATAACCGGTTTTGACTTCAAAAATCACTAAATTTGGTCACACAAACAAAAAAACACTAAACCTAGTTGTAAAAATCACTAAATCTTGTTATAACCGGTTTTGACTTCAAAAAGTCACTAAATCTGCTTATAAAAAGTCACTAAATCTAGTTACAAAAAATCACTAAATGTGGCTACAAAAAATCGCTAAATCTAGTAAATTAAAAATACAAAAACACTTTTATGATTTTACCATAAAAGTTTTCTAAATTCTACATAATTACATAATAGTTATAAATTAGTATATTGATAGTTACAAATTAGTATATTGATAGTGAAATCTTCTATTAACTTCATTCTCTATTGTGAATAATGATTTCTTAAACTCAGTCCATTGATCATAATTTATAATGAATAAACATCCATTAATTTCAAATATTACTTGTGTTTGATCTTGTACATCTTTTACAATTACATTGAATGAATTAGTAAGAATAAATTTCTTTGAGGTTCCATACTAACAACTCACTTTTTTATAAGATTGTTTTTATTTACATCAATTTTGTTATTTTTTGGATTCATTTCTAATGTAAAACTGATGTATTTTATAACCATTATCTAAATCTTTCAAACTATCATACTTAATAAACAGCTTATATTTTTTCATGTCTTTCAACACCTGCTGTGTTTCATCATTATATCTTTGTGGTAATAACGTCTTATATCTTCCATCTAAATGTACTAAAACTCGCTGACCATAACGTTGTGTTTGAATCAATTTCCATAATGTTACCTCATACGATTTACGTTTTTCTAACTCATTTGTGTGAAAGACTCTCAACACTTTAACGTCGTTTTTCTTATTCAAATAATTAGTCATGGCATATTTGTTATAAGGAAAATGTTCGTTCTATATAAATTTCACAAAACCACTTATAAGTTGAAATTTACATACAGAATTCAACAGTTGGATAATTATCTTTGAAACCAGTATATTTGATTTTTAATCCATCTTTAACAATTTCATCAATCATCTTATCTGCTAAGCGTTTTACAAATCCAGGTGGAAGAAAGAACTTAAACTCTTCACATTCAATTAAAATGCTTTTTCCAAACTTAGTTTTAATCCTTTCCATTTTCACAATCTTATATTCTATATCTAATTCTATTTCTCTTAATCCAATAACTTGTTTTTGTTCAAGACTTCCAAGCTTATTTAAAAGTTCAATGTGACTCGCCATCGTATTTATTATATAGAAAATCAGCAATCACTCTTCAATTTCCATCTTCAACAAAACTTTTTTAATCATATATGCTAACTTTAGAAATCATCCATTTATGGGTGATTTCTAAAATTAGCATATATGGAAAACCTCCATAAAAATCATAAAAAATACATTTAACACTATCTAAAACTCTTCTATTACTTTCTCATTCTTAGGGTCGTATGTAAAGTTCTTTTCTGCAATTAAATTGCATAACATATCGTATTAGCAGCCACAGCTTCTGCAAAGTCTACTACAATCTTTATATTTTTCACTCATTTACTGATACATTTTCCTTTTACTACAATTAATTACATACATTGGTCTGTTATTTATAAACTCTTCAGGATCAAAGTACATTTCAGTATTACCACATGTTATTCTCTTAAATGCAGTATAATCTTCATAAATTTTAAAATAATCCTTGTTAGAAATATCTAAATTTCTTGATACTTTCGGAAATACCTCTTTCCTTCCATTCTTAAGATATATATTCTTTACCTTACAATGATCAAACTTACTTACATCTGCTGCTTGTTTACCACTTCTATCAGTTTGGAACATTAAAACTACGAAATCAGGCATATTAAATTGTCTAGAATTAAATTGAGTAGTAACATCAAACTCCAAAAAAGAAACTACAACACTCTTCTGAACACATTGATAAGTATGGAATGAAAACATGATTTTAGGTTCTTTAAGAATATTCAACTTCATCTTGCTTTCATAATTAGGCTCGTATTCTACTATTGGCATTCTTATCTCCATACTCTTTATTGTTATTTTTCCATCATGAGGTGTTTGTGCACTTACTCCAGTACCAGCCCACTTATACAAAACATTATTAATATTATTAGCGTTTGTAAATGTTATTCTTAATCCCCCTTTCCACATAACCTCTTTATAATCACTTAAGAATCCAGGTATCAGCCTTAATGGAAACAAAACACTAATTTTTTTTTCTTAAGCCTAGTTTATCACCTGTTTCAAAACCAGCTTGTTTATAGTATAATGCTTCAGGTTTAGATATTTTTAAAGTTCCAATTACTGTAGATGTTATTCCTGGTAATTCAATCTTATCAATAACAACTCCATGCTTTCTAATTTGTATTTGTGAGAAAAAGAATGGGAAAAAATTATTTACAAGCTTTATTGTGTCATTAGCACCATATGTTCCTCCAGCTTCTGCATCTACAACTTCAAATTCCATATGACTGAGCTGTGAGGGTGAATACATCCATCTCCCATATCAAAATCAAACTCAATATCTTTATTAGCTTCATTCAAATTATTATATGTTCTTGTGTTAGGTTTAAAACTCTGTAACTCATAACTCTCAATACTATCCACTTATTATAAAAAAATCTTAAATCTACACTTTTATAAAATATACCCATAAAAGATTTAAACATAATAATATTTACTAATAAAACATAACAAAACGTATATCCGCATCCTAACTTTAGCATTCATAGCAGTACCAACTCCAAAAGCAGCTAATCTTTCACCAATTGACGCATCACTACTAAATACCTTTTTCTATGCTTTAGTTTCTAATTCCTTATTTGCAATATGTCTTGACTCTGCATCTTTATTGTCCCTATAATATATATCGTGTTCTTTACAAGCCACTGGACGATTCATATGTATATCGAGTGCCGTTTCATAAGTATATAGAAAGACGTCCACTAGACGTTAGACAATCTCTGTGTGTGCGACTATGGATGTGAACAGGCGTCGAATGTCCAAATTAAATTCAGCTCGTAAGGGAAATCTTATTGGTAAAAATATAGTTTTCTCGCGTCGAACTCATCCATTAGACTTATATTCTAATACAACAATATACAACATTAATTTAGTAGAAGAGGTTGCTTTTCTTTCCTTAGTTCCAGGTAAGAAACCTCTTGATTTTACCGAAATGCTTTCTCTTAAGAGACGCCTCTAAGTTTGGCTACATGCGTCGTCTGTACCGGTAAAACACAGCTCGTCATACCAACGTACCTGTGAAAACAAAATTGACCAAATCAAAACATTGAAACCTACAATAAAAACTATTACAAAGTGGATACCAATCGAGCAAACTTCTAGAAACATTGTAAAATGTACTTCAGCAATCAGGTCTTTGACTTTTACGCAGATATAATATTTGTATTACATTAACTCTGGAATACATTAAGTAACTAAACGACTGTTAAGAATTAACCAACTACACTTTAAAAATCTTCCACAAACAAAGAGAAAAGTATATACGGTCTTGGTTTGGCTTTACTCTTCAAGATAATATCTACTACAAAACAAAGAATTAAACACTAGTTAAACGCGCCCATAATACGTGTAATTCTTCTCCACGTGCAGGCAAAGCTTGATAGTATAATTATGAATACATGCATTCCATGTAATTAAATTGTAATAGACAGGAGTGACTGTATTTACGTGATTGACTGTACAAAATTGACTTCAATTTTGGTTATTATGTCCACTTGCCTCACAATTTTTGACTTACAAATGAACCTTTTTTTTTGTCTAAAATATCTTTGAAGTCAAAAGTATAGTAAACATATTTAAACATCAAAAATGTCCTCGATAGGGTGTTTTTTTTAATTTTTAACTGGCTGTCTTCACCAACGAAACTGAAATTAAAAAATCATATATTAAGACGTCAATAATGTCATTAATCCCTCCACATTCAGTTACACATACACATTCATCAATATAGTTATAAATGAAATTAAAGAGGTAATTGGCATGAAGAAGAAGACACAACACATACAGCATACATATGCCTAAATACGTCCAGCGGAGATTCACTGTACGTGTACAGTGCCTTAACCAGGGTTTTGGGACACCCAAGAACGTACCCCCTTACGATGGCTTAGTTTTTATTTACCGAGTACATCATCTTTTCGAGAGATTCATAACTTTGCCAAACAATCATATATAAAATTTAAGAGCATTTAGTTGCTCTGGTAGTCATTAATAAAATACTTTAGTCTGTATTTTCAACTTTAAAAATTGAATCTTCTATTTTGAGTGAGCTGTGTAACGTGCTAATTCTTCCTATATTTCCATGCCCAAACCTAATGCTAGGCTCCATATTTGCGGAAAAAAAGTAAATTATTACGTAAAGAATTTGTCGGGTACATTACGAAGATAAGCATATCATACCTTCCTTTTCTATGACAGAGGAGCTACTAAGATGCTCCCTAAGAAATCTATGGAAATTGCCAAGAGTTCTAAAATATCTACGGACAGAAACGAGTTTTATTCAATGATTCATTTAATTTCTTTTCAGTAAGTGCAAGCAAATGTTTCAGGGGCGTCATTTGGGCAGGACATGAGGGTGTAATTCCCCCTCTCTTGAGCTTCATAAATACGTGTTTTTTGATCAAATGTACAGTAATACACTAATAAAAAGTGAAAATCTTATGTCGCCTTAGAATCTCTTCCCCCCCCCCCCCCCGAATAAAGTCTCAAAGACACTGGTTTTAACAACAAACCTATAGAGTTACGATAGCACATTGTTAAAGAGCTTAAATTTGGTTTCAAGAGTCGAAGGTTTGATCTCAAGCCATATGACTTCCTGGGTGACATTAAGAGAGAGAGAGGGATTCAAGTATGGAGACAGAGAGGGATGATTTGTATACACAGATTTAGAATTGGGGAAAAAATGATCGGACAGCATTCGTATTATGACGAAAATTCTGATTTTGTGAAAGATAAGAAGTGAAGTTTTCGAAGTGCGAGGATCATATTAGGCAGTTGTCGAATTAATGTGGAGAACTCTTTTTAGAGCATCAGATGATTACGAAAGGAGAGAAAGATCTTCAGAACTGAAGAATTAAGATTTTAAGAAATCTGGTTTCGGCGACGGGTTTCGAACCACGAACCTAGTGGTTATCGAACCATGACTTTATCCATTCTGCTACGGAGGATTCTATTACTCGTTCACATATGTTTCCCTTAGCTGCGTTGAAAGCTACTTTAAGAGGATATTCCAAAAGTTGACTCCGTAGACGCGCCGTTCAGTTAGGACGTAAACCTCTTGTAACTTAATTACAATGTGCAAAATGAACTTCCTCTTCTTCAGGACTCTTTTTAAAGCTTTAAAATGTGTTACTATTGTTTTAAGTAAGTGACATTTGATAGAACCATCTGATAAAGTAGTGCCAAGCACTGTGCGTCATTGTCTGTTAGGTGAATGGTTAATGTAAGTTACTCCTACGTGGATGGTCCGAGCTTCCAATCAAGACCATTCTTATTGATTATTTTATTTGAGCTACGCTCATACTGTATAAACCACAAGTTCAAGTTTGAAGTAATGTAGTCACAGCTAGTTTAATTCGAAATAATTTTCCAATATTATAATTGTTACTAAATTTACATGGCATCCTCACTGTTTGTAGCCCTGCATAAAATGCAAAATTGTTTTAAAAGTATATTTTACTTTCAAGTATTATTGATTTTTTTAAATTGTCCTTCAAATTTATTTTATAATTATTTTCTATTTCTTAATTATAACATATTTTCTATTTATATTGTATTCTATGTTACACGTTTATTATTTACTTTTATGTCTTACCTTTGAAGAGGAGCTTTTGACAATTCAGAGCAGCAGGGACATACACAGGATGCAGGCCTTTGCAATCAAGAGCTTTTGCACCCACGAAATCACTATTTTTTGTTTGTATATGTTGGTGATAGCAGGTGAAAAATTTTATAGATGGTGATAGCAGGGGCGGATCCAGGGGAGTGTTTTTGGGGTGATCGCATTCCCCAGAATAGGGAACATTTTATATTTTTTTATTTTAAAAATAAAACATATCCTAACTATTTTTCATCTTTGTATTATAAACGTAAATTAAAACCTAAAGTAGATAGGCCTTACTTTCTTAAGAAATTAATTCTACAGAAGAGCTCTTTCTCATTTTCTATTTTTTCTTTTCTTTCTTTCTTTCTTTCTTTGTAATCCGCTCTTACCTTGATTTGACTTCGAACGACCGCCCCTCTCAAACAATCATCCTGGATCCGCCCCTGGATGATAGACATTTTAATAAAGTATGCCCTCAATCGCTGAAATAAATTCCTGTCAAGCTTTCGATCGCTGAAATAAATTTCTGTCCACGGCCCTGCAAAACAGTGACGATTTTAGGGAATGATCAGTTAGTAATGCCTCCCTGGAGCAACGACACTTGCCCAGAAGTCATATCTCCGATAATTCAGAATGTGATTTGTGCATTATCACTTTTCACTCTCAGTGTCTTGAAACGCACCAAAAAGGAACTGTTCTGAAGTATTTACTGGTTCTCCCTGTGACCCCATTTCAATATGGACAACCTTGGACATATACACATCTGAAATATCACCTTTTATATCAGTGATCTCGAAAACTATCCACTCGACACAAATATAGGATATTTTCGATTCTTTATTCCTGTCACCCTCCCATTGTCAACTAGAAGCCAACCAAGGCTTATTTTGGACTTACGCAGCATCCACAGTGTCACTTTTCATCTTTGCATATGAATTCGACAATAATTTCGTTCGTATTTGACTACTTTTACATGTCACCTTCACCTCTTGGTAGGGATCTTTTCAGTATCTCGCCCCCACAACTATGGAGAAATTTCAACCAACTAAGTATAATTATAAATTATCATCTGAAACACAACAGTATGGGTGATCTTTTTTCGCAGAGGAATTCGTTAACTACTGTTTCAATATCAATGTATTGGCTTTTTTTGCTGTCCATGCTGAAGATTGCCAAAGGGCTAAACTTCATCTGCACTATTGTGTAATGAATATAGGTTTTAGTGGTTTCATTTACTGAATACTCGCTTAACCAGGGTTTTGGGACACCCAAAAACGTACCCCCTTACGATGGCTTAGTTTTTATTTACCGAGTACATCATCTTTTCGAGAGATTCGTAAGTTTTCCAAACAATCATATATAAAATTTAAGAGCATTTAGTTGCTCTGGTAGTCATTAATAAAATACTTTCCTCTGTATTTTCAACTTTAAAAATTGAATCTTCTATTTTGAGTGAGCTGTATAATGTGCTAATTCTTCCTATATTTCCATGCCCAAACCTACTGCTGGGCTCCATATTTGCGGAAAAAAAGTAAATTATTACGTAAAGAATTTGTCGGGTACATTACGAAGATAAGCATATCATACCGTCCTTTTCTATGACAGAGGACACAGTAAATAATCTGAGACATTTTTCAACGAACAGTTACATTGAAATCAATGTACAATATTTTCTGTCTCCTTATCAGAGACAAACATCGGCTGAACATTATGTTGTAAAAGCAGTCACAACATTGGAGCTAGATGTAAATTAGAAATAGTTTTTCATTAAGGCTCGGATTTCTATTAGGTCATATCTTCATCCTGTTATCCTTTTATATGTATAATTAAATATAAACATTTTTCTGATTGTTGTCATAAAACGTTTTTTTTTGGCTATATATATGTGAATATTATTTGAACCATATTTTGGCGTGAGGTCATGTGGGCTTGAAGTGATACAAAGGCTTATTTTTCATCATATTTTAGACGGGTTTCATTTTTGTTTAAATAGATATGTCATCATTAGGAATGAGGAGACGGTCATTCAGCTTTTGTATCATAATGTCAATAATATGCTGTGATCTATTCTTCAGAGCTTACAGATATTCATTCAGGCCAAAATAACTACGAAAATGTCTTAACAAATGATTATTCTTAGAAATATATTTGTTAAAAATTGAAGTTTAAATAAATTTTCAGTAAAAAATAATTTACTTCGTGTGTATTTGAGCACGTTTTAAGGCATAGTTTGTATTTTTTTCGGTCATAAAACATGCATATTTCTAACTTTTTTGGTCATAATGATTCGAACCCTAGTTGCTCTATATCTCCGATTATGATTGGTAACCTATATCAGTTGATTGCTGAGGACAGGATTCCATCTTTGTTCCTTATGTAGGTGATTATTCAACAAAATATAAAAAGCTGGTCTAAGAGAAACAAACACCTTTTCAGATATCCTGGATGCGGACCTACGTACTCCAAAAGTAGCTATTTCAAACATATCGTATATTGCTTCCTACCATTTGCAAATATTAAAAAGAAAAACTTAATTTAAGGGTAGTTTACACTCTCTTATGATCTAGATATAAGGAGATAAGTTAATTTTTGCATGAATTCTATACTTTGCCTGTAGCTTTACTGTCTGACCACGGAATTTTATCAGATAACTTTTATTCTCTATTGACATCTGAGAGCATATTTTATACTTCGTGAATAGCATTCTGCTTGTAAGATTTGAAAATCCCTTGTCTACCTAGGTAGAGATTAAGCATGCAATTAATATTATAATCTTCAAAAAAATCGAAAACTTTAATCGCCTTGGGAAAATCATCGATTTTCTATTATTTTACCTAGTAAATGATCAGAAATGAATTTTTATCTATAAAAAAAAACAGAAACAAGAATTTTCAATGTAAAAATAATAGCACAATTTTTATATCTAGACATGATAAGTACTATTAATATGCTTTTGATTGCTGCATGTTGTACATGTGTTGTTCATCATCAGAACTAATTAGAGAGATACAAATAACTCAGCAGATTATCTATTCCAGTGATCCTGTAAAAGTAGTTCCATGGGAGTATATTTTTGTGTGAATTCTGACTCAACCTGAAACCAAGTTTAGAACATTGTTGCTGTTAAAATAACCATAATTCCCTTCTTATCAAGTCTTCAGGTCTGAAACTGTTCTTTTTTTCCTAAGTAGCACTTAAACTTTCTCAGCACCTAAATTCTTGATTTCCTGAGAAAAATCAAGCCAGGAGCCATTCGTACCAAGTACGAAAACATGTTAACAAATCGTCAAGAAGGTTTGCATTAAGCTTTCTCTCTCTCTCACCCGACACCCCATATGAATATATATATGTATCAAAGAGAGAGACAAAAACTTAACTATGCCCTGCTTTTAACCAAATCCAAGCTATGCGCTTGTACGTTTATGTACCTCTTAGTTGGTCCGTTCTGTTATGGATTTACAAATGGGTCCGTTGCGACGTTAATTGTCCTCCAAATAAGTCTGTGTAGGTCCGTGGATGTAACCTGGACACTGCGGTAGCATGTGGGTATTAGGACCATTTTGTGGGAAAAATAAATGTTTAGCGAATATTGATCATGTATTAAGCATACTACGTCAGTTATTACCAACGGAATGTTCCCTGACATCACACATTGCTTCTCGGTTTTTAATGAATACCTCTCAGATCAAAGAAAAGGCAACATAGATGGCGAAGATTGTGGTAGTTTCACTGATAAACTGCTCGTGCGACTAACGAAACAACTAACCTTGTTTTTTTCAGTACCATTTACTTCGTTTCCATCTATCTCATCATGTTCTCTTCAGTATCATAATACCATAAAAGCAAGACACAGACGACTGAAATTACTATACTAGGATATTCGCTAGATATCTTCTTCAACGGATCATTTAAGCTCCTGCAGATGAGTCCTTGTTTCTGCTATAACCTGAAGATGTTAGCAGAATGAATACCAAAGGAATCGTCCATTGAACACGACAGGATTCCTATTCCTGGTTGGTTACGACTGTCGATTTATGTAAAAATAAACAAATAAATGAACACTAATAAATACCGTAAAGAGGATCATGGAATATTTTTCAATATGGAAACCGGATCTTTTCTTCCGGCTTGAGTATAGAGATTAGTGTTGATATGCGATATAATCTTCGAGCACTTCATGAATTACACAAAAGCCCTAATAGCTGCATTATACAGACATTAACGTTAAAACGAAAACTTTTATTTCCCCCCCCCCCTTCGGTTTTATTAAAAAGATAGAGTCGAGATAGAACATTCTTGAAATACTTGATTACACAAAACTGCTTTTCGATATCTTTTACCGTTTTTGATCTAGCCATACCGATAGTTATCAACACTAAAAATAAGAAGTGTTTTCCTTTTCACCACTTGCGGTTTGATTAGGAGTATAACAGAGAGGATGATAAATAGCCCAACAACACTAAATTGATCCCCAAAACAACTCCTTCCTGCATCTTTGCTTTATGATGTAGATTAAACTGGAACCGAAGTTTCAGATAATTTCTAGCACTGGAGTTCCAGCGAATTTCTCGCACTGTGGATTGCAACATGAAGAAAATAACGATACTCGCAAAATTTGTGGATTGCAATATGAAAAGCAAAACGTAGTAAGCATAAATTCTATGTAGATATCGTTGATTAAAACACTCATTCCGTAACGATTTTGCGTTGACGCTGAGAAAATTTGTGGTAAACTTCAACTGGAATTCGGTATATCTCGGGATCATGACAGCATAGCGACTTGGTATTTACCTTGAAATTCGCGCTATACACCTGTTATCGCAAAGTAAAACGTAAATTTTGCTATGTGTTGATACAAAGCCACACGAATGTGGGTAGAATAAAAAACACGGAAACCCACAGTCATGATGACTGGTCTGAGAAACATTATACGTTTTTCGACCGAGTTGAATTCCAACGGGCGAACACACTTGAGGAAACGTTAAACCACAGAAGTTCATCGACAATATTGGCAAATATAAGAGTGATGAATTCAAGCTTAAACATAGGCAAACCCAGAGGGAAACTAAGAAATTTTCCCCGTCCCTTCTAGCGGAAAACGTACAATCATGGGGAAGTTCGTGTCTCTTTACTAAAGTAACATATCTAAATAGCAATGTAACAACATTTTTAACCGCATCGCACAGTGGAGTATTTCTGTGAAAGTCCTGACCATATAATATTTTTTTAGTATTTTAAAGTGGAAATCATTGCTGTTGAATTTCGACTTATTTCATATTGATAAATACATTGAATAAAACTTATATGCACAAACATATGTATTTATTAGAAAAAAGTACATACAAGTTTACATATTTGTACAGACCGCGGCATAAAATTTGTTACAAAAATTCTAAGTCCAAATGAATAACAAACTCTTGCCCAGTTTTCTTACGCATTCCCGCAATACATTTATCAATCGATTAGTTGCTTCTAGTATTTATTCCAACTCCTCCCCGTCCTCCACCTCTCCTTGTCTAAA
Source organism: Thermobia domestica (assembly GCF_964235325.1). Lineage (NCBI taxonomy): Eukaryota > Metazoa > Arthropoda > Insecta > Zygentoma > Lepismatidae > Thermobia > Thermobia domestica. The sequence continues at coordinate 340,375,101 of NC_137456.1, read as the reverse complement.
GCTGTGTGTGTGACGTAGTACACTCTTTCCATTCAGCTGAAAAAGAAACAGGAATCAAGTTTACAACGTTATAGCTTTAAAACAGTCTTTTCCATTCGTTTGTTCTGAAATATTTTTAAGAGCCTAAATTAAAGGAAAGTGACACAATCTTCCCAGAGCTTCATAAATATCTTTAGTTTCATTCTTTTCTTTCTTTAAAGAGTGCAAGCTAGTAAGATGCTCCCTAAGAAATCTATGGAAATTGCCAAGAGCTCTAAAATATCTACGGACAGAAACGAGTTTTATTCAATGATTCATTTAATTTCTTTTCAGTAAGTGCAAGCAAATGTTTCAGGGGCGTCATTTAGGCAGGACAGGAGGGTGTAAATCCCCCTCTCTTGAGCTTCATAAATACGTATTTTCTGATCAAGTGTACAGTAATACACTAATAAAAAGTGAAAATCTTATGTCGCCGGAGAATCTCTTTCTCCCCCCCCCTTCCGAATAAAGTCTAAAAGACACTGGTTTTAAAAACAAACCTATAGAGTTACGATAGCACATTGCTAAAGATCTTAAATTTGGTTTCAAGAGTCGAAGGTTTGATCTCAAGCCATATGACTTCCTGGGTGACATTGAGAGAGAGAGAGGGATTCAAGTATGGAGACAAAGAGGGATGATTTGTATACACAGATTTAGAATTGGGGAAAAAATGATCGGACAGCATTCGTATTATGACGAAAATTCTGATTTTGTGAAAGATAAGAAGGGAAGTTTTCGAAGTGCGAGGATCATATTAGGCAGTTGTCGAATTAATGTGGAGAACTCTTTTTAGAACATCAGATGATTACGAAAAAAGAGAAAGATCTTCAGAACTGAGGAATTAAGATTTTAAAAAATCTGGTTTCGGCGACGGGTTTCGAACCACGAACCTTGTGGTCATCGAACCATGACTTTATCCATTCTACTACGGAGGATTCTATTACTCGTTCACATACGTTTCCCTTAGCTGCGTTGAAAGCTACCTTAAGGGGATATTCCAAAAGTTGTCTTGGTAGATGCGCCGTTCAGTTAGGACGTAAACCTCTTGTAACTTAATTACAATGTGCAAAATGAACTTCCTCTTCTTCAGGAAACTTTTTAAAACTTTAAAATTTGTTACTATTGTTTTAAGTAAGTGACATTTGATAGAACCATCTGATAAAGTAGTGCCAAGCCCTGTGCGTCATTGTCTGTTGGGTGAATGGTTAATGTAAGTTACTTTTACATGGATGGTCCGAGCTTAAAATCAAGACCATTCTTATTGATTATTTTATTTGAGCTACGCTCATACTGTATATTCCACAAGTTCAAGTTTGAAGTAATGTAGTCACAGCTAGTTTAATTCGAAATAATTTTCCAATATTATATTTGTTACTAAATTTACATTGTATCCTCACTGTTTGTAGCCCTGCATAAAATGCAAAATTGTTTTAAAAATATATTTTACTTTCAAGTATTATTGATTTTTTTAAATTGTCCTCCAAATTTATTTTATAATTATTTTCTATTTCTTAATTATAACATATTTTCTATTTATATTGTATTCTATGTTACACGTTTATTATTTACTTTTATGTCTTACCTTTGAAGAGGAGCTTTGGCAATTCAGAGCAGCAGGGACATACACAGAATACAGGCCTTTGCAATCAAGAGCTTTTGCCCCCACGAAATCACTACTTTTTTGTTTGTATATATATATATATATATATATATATATATATATATATATATATATATATATAATTTTATAGATGGTGATAGCAGGGGCGGATCCAGGGGAGTGTGTTTGGGGTGATCGCATTCCCCAGAATAGGGAACATTTTATATTTTTTATTTTAAAAATGAAACATATCCTAACTATTTTTCATCTTTGTATTATAAACGTAAATTAAAACCTAAAGTAGATAGGCCTTACTTACTTAAGAAAGTTAATTCTACAGAAGAGGTCTTTTTCATTTTCTATTTTTTCTTTTCTTTCTTTCTTTCTTTTTTCTTTTCTTTATTTGCAATCCGCTCTTACCTTGATTTGACTTCGAACGACAGCCCCTCCCAAACAATCATCCTGGATCCGCCCCTGGATGATAGACATTTTAATAAAGTATGCCCTCAATCGCTGAAATAAATTCCTGTCAAGCTTTCGATCGCAGAAATAAATTTCTGTCTACGGCCCTGCAAAACAGTGACGATTTTAGGGAATGATCAGTTAGTAATGCCTCCCTGGAGCAACGACACTTGCCCAGAAGTCATATCTCCGATAAATCAGAATGTGATTTGTGCATTATCACTTTTCACTCTCAGTGTCTTGAAACGCACCAAAAAGGAACTGTTCTGAAGTATTTACTGGTTCTGCCTATGACCCCATTTCAATATGGCCAACCTTGGACATATACACATCTGAAATATCACTTTTTATGTCAGTGACCCCGAAAACTATCCATTCGACACAAATATAGGATATTTTCGATTTTTTATTCCTGTCACCCTCCCATTGTCAACTAGAAGCCAACCAAGGCTTATTTAGGACTTACGCAGCATCCACAGTGTCACTTTTTATCTTTGCATATGAATTCGACACTAATTTCGTTCGTATTTGACTACTTTTACATGTCACCTTCACCTCTTTGTAGGGATTTTTTCAGTATCTCGCCCCCACAACTATGGAGAAATTTCAACCAACTAAGTATATTTATAAATTATCATCTGAAACACAACAGTATGGGTGATCTTTTTCGCAGAGGAATTCGTTAACTACTGTTTCAATATCAATGTATTGTTTTTTTTTTCTGTCCGTGCTGAAGATTGCCAAAGGGCTAAACTTCATCTGCACTATTGTGTAGTGAATATAGGTTTTAGTGGTTTAGTTTACTGAATACTCGCTTAGAGGTTCCTCGCGTCACAGAAAAAGTGATATACAGTTATAAAAGAAAAATGAAATATCTAATATTTACGTCCCACGGTTATGCCGACTATGCTAATGGAGAGAGTAATGGTGAGAAATAAATGAAATTGTTTAATGAAAAAAGTGGGAGGAAACGGGAGAAACCCGAGGACACTCATGTCCATAATAAAGTTCATTCGGCGTGAGCTGGGATCGAACCAGGGACCCCATGCATCATAGGTAAAGTTATAATAGAATATGCGTCTAAACAAATACGAGACACTACTATCAATGAGAGTTATATAAGATTAGATCTTTAGTTATTTCATTCTAAGTTAAAATTTCAATCAAACTTGTTCTTCATTACTGTTCGAAAACTTAAAGTTGTTGCTGCAAGGACGTGATAAATCTTTTCAGTAGACGTCGCAGTCCCCTCCACAGCTTCTTTTTCATGTAAGGCTAAAGTAGTCTCATTTTACAGATCGAGGAAAAATAGTGGAATTACGAATTTTCAATGGGCCCCGTTTTACTCTGGGCTCACTCAACGCACTGCCGTTAGTTACGTCACTGTTCAGGATGCATAATGCAGCTTCTGCTTTTAGGAATACTTTCTAAGGCAGTACGAGTTTTTTTTAACTGCTGTGTGAATTAAGTTGTATTTCCTAGAAGTGTCGGTTAAAGGAAACTAAAGATCCTACACTCAAACACAAATAATCTGTTTCGAAACTCTAATGGAAAACGAAACGAATCGTCCTAAACATGTTACGCTTTTGAAGAGAAAAAGAGCAAAGCAGTAGTTGCAAATACGCTTAATGGTGTTTCTTGGATACAAATTTATAACTTACACAAGTCATGATTACGTCATGGTTTGATAGATGAAGGGTTAGTAAGAGGAATACTTACGGTGGTGATCGTGAAGCAGGTAGAGAATTAATTGTGGTCGAAATTAGTTTCAAATATGAGATTATAATTACATATTTTGTCTTTAACTTATTACGTATCAATTTTTATATCAAATTTTTCAGTCTTTATTTAATCCATCCTCCGGTGTGATACAATGAACAATTGCAGAGCGACGTCAGTCGGACGAAAGTACTATATTTCATTGTTACTCTAATATACCTAGGTATTTGTTCATATATTTATAAATTGTTTACTAAGTAAAAACTTATGGCGGTCCACTTTATGTGTCATATAATAGACGGTACGAAGGCGGACATAGCAGAAGGCGTATTGCAAATATTCCTGGTGATAAAAAGTAGGGATCTTCTTCACTAGATTCGAACCACTGTTACAGGCGGTTTTGGTTTACATAGCAAGCATAATACCACTCGGCCACCAAGTCTCGCACGTTAGCCTCTTTATTAATGCAGAACATACTGAGACACTTACATTCACTGGTGTCGCGTAATGTATTTCATAAAATTTTGTTAATAAGTGGGTCGAATTAGGTAGCCCTCGAGAGGGCTGATGGTGTTGTGGGCGAGCATTTATTAATAGTGTGTATAGTCCCCTTGGGACTCGATTACAGCTGCCATACGCCGTGGCATTGAATCTACCATTCGAGAGATATAGCGTTGGGTGCAACAGATCGACCACGCATCTTCAACACGCTCCCCAAGATCATTAGATGTTCGTGGAGGATTGTTCGACCAGCTTTCCCGCAATGTTCTTGCAACAGAGGCCCACATATTTTCAATAGGGTTCAGATCTGCTCCATGAGGAACCCAGTCAACTATTTCGACATCAGGGTGCCTCTGCAACAATGTATGAACCACATTTCAATTATGTATCGAGCTATTGTCCTGTTGCAAATATAATATGCCGTCACCTACATGAGCTTTTATTTCCGGGAGCGTTTCATCCAGATGTTCCACATACTTGTGGGCGTTTAGGCGACCAGGAATCCTGTAGATTTCTCCGAAATTTGCAGCCTTGCATATCCATGCCCAACAGTGGACAGTTACATGTCTCATTCGACCAGAACGGGAAGCGTATTCAGAGGCATACCTTTTTCAAGGGAGGCGGTAAACACGCTTCGGCCCGAAGTTACTGCTTCCGTCTGTGAAAACGACCTCGTCCCACACACGTGCAATATTTAACTGTGCAAACGCCAGACGGTCAACCATGTGGTCTTCTGTTAGTCGCTCCTTAACAGCTGCCCTGTATGATCTCAAACCAAAGGATTTGAGTCTACGACGGACAGTCGTAACATCGCCTGGGAAATTGGTTTCCTCTCGTAACTGTCGGGCAGACATGAAAGGGTGCTCACGGCATTGGGTAATTACACTCTGGTCTTCTTCGGCAGAGGAAACTTTGTCACCCACTTCCTCTTTTACGTCTTACATCTCCTGTTTCCTCATATCTCCTCCACCATATCCGTGCTGTAGCACGGTTAACGCCATATCTCACACCTGCCTCGCTATAGCTCATGCCCGCATGCTCAATTAAAGCAATCACGCTGCTTTTAACAGAAGCTTCGTAGTGAGCCATTTTCACACCAGAAGCAAAATGATAGCTTTGCTTAGGTGTTTGAACGGAACGTGCTTCATGTGACGTCACGTAACAAGGCGGAGTTTCCTCTCGTTGCTGCAGACGATATCGTACGCCCTCTACTGGGTGTTTCGTGACGGAAAAGGTGCTTTTAAGCAGTTCATGGCGACCGCTTTGAAATCAAATGTAAAGTATGAGAATTAAATATGTCATATCTGTAGTTTGGTGTAGAAACAAAACAAAATTGGAAACCAAAGGTTTAAGAACAACTCAGATTATTAATATAAAACAAGTCAAAGATTATTAACTTGTATTATCATACAAGAAATGCGAGAATTTTGAAACAAAGAAAAATAACTTAGAAATTTGCAACTGAAGACAAAAAAAAACTAACTTAAACACACTAAAGGGTATGAGTAGGGGGATTAATGGGGACGTCAGCAATGAGGCTATATGTCCCCGTCTCGATTAACGCGAGAGATGGATTTTACCATTTAACTTTGACGGAATAACGTAGAGGATGGAGAGGAGGGGGAAGATACATAACAGCTATAAATATAAAAATAAAAGTGACAATGTTCGGTGGTGAATAACTCTTGAACTACCCGATCGTCCTCAATCACATTTTGAACATAGATGAAATTCGAACCTGGGAAGCTTTTTGTTATTTCATTTTAATATTAGAACTTGCGGAAGTTGAGGGGAGGGTAAATATATGAAAATGAATAAAACTTAATAACTCTTGAACAATCCGACTGATCCCAATCAATCAAACATTCAATATAGATAAGGTTCGTACCTGGGATGTTTTCATTTTTTGCCTTAACTGCACAATGTAGGGGAGGGGAAGGGGAGACTATGTAAAAAAACTAAAAATAAAAATGCTGTCTTGGTGACTTCATCACGATTAAACCACCGAACTGATCGTAATCAAATTATCAACATAGATAAGGTTCGGACCTGGGACGGGTTTTATTATATCCCTTTGATGGTAGAACGTAGGGAAGGAGGAGGGGAGGGGAGATATCTATAAAAATGAATAAAACTTAACAACTCTTGAACCACCTGACCGATCTCGATCTAATTTTCAACATAGACGACGTTCGGGCCTAGAAACTTTTGTTTTAATATTTTCACTTCGACGGTAGAACGTAGGAGAGGATAAGAGAAGGGGAGATTAATATATAAAAATAAATAGAACAACTCTTGAACCATCCAACAGATTTCAATCAAATTTTCAACGTACATGACATTCGGACCTGGGATAAGTTTTGTCATACCGTGCCCCCAACATGGAGAGGGGAGAGGGATACATAAAATCATCGAGAATGACCAATATCAAAGGGTGCTTTAGTAATAGTAAAACCATAACATATTACTATTTTCCTTTAATTTAGCCCAGCGAAATCGGGGTGCGACTTAAATTCGAGGACGTCTTAAGTTCGAGTAGTTATCGAGAAATAATTAAAGATATTAACGTGTTATTGAATTACTTTGCTAATAATAATAATAATAACTATTATTATTATTATTATTATTAGTATTATTATTGAAGATTTGATAATTCAAATATTGAAAGATCAAAATATTCAAAATCCTTAAGACAATTAAACGTGTGTCATCGCCGACTAATGATCACCAAAAATTCTAAATTTAAACAAAATATTCACACATGGTTCCGACTTGAGACCCTCCAGATTATTAGCTGGCGCCTTGAGCACAGATCCACGCTCTATATGCGCTAAATGGTATGTTTTAGTATGTTTAAATTAGATTTCCTTGCCTCCAGTTACAAAATTCTAAGTTAGTATTTTTCGTTCTTTCAAAATTTCTTTCGATTTTTTTTAATCATATAAGTCCATAATTATTGGCATAGTTTATATTAATAACGTGGTTGTTTTTAAACCTTTCGTTCGCTATTTGGTTTCTTCTCCACACCAAACTACAGATATGGTTCGTTTAATTCTCATACTTGTCATTTGGTTTCAAAGCAGTCACCATTATACGAAGATGGCGTTTGGTGTAGTTGTCGTGTAGTAGTGGCTCCGTTTAAAGCGCTGGAAAAAGAATTTAAAAGTATCTGATAAGTTGCAAAATGTAGTGTTACAGTTGCGTGAATATATCGTGCACAGTGTGAGTTTAGAATTTCCTCATTTTATGTAGAATAATGATAGTTATTTACGTTATTTCCTAAGTACTTTGCTCTATCGAGAAAGATTTTGTTTACAATCTACTCTCCCGGATGTACGAAGCATGAATCAGTGTTGGAAACTCTACATTTATGTACAGTGACGTTAGTTCAACTTTTGGTATTTTAAGTGAGCGGAACTGAGCAACTGTATCTTTAATTCAAAAATTATTGAGCAATGATATAAAATATAGTTATTGATAGTAAAAGAAGTATCAGCGTGAATCTCACGTGGATATTTCGATTAGTTAATTTTTTATTATAAACATTGTAGTGATCAAAAGGAGACTGAATTAATTTACTCCTTATTGGAAATAGGTGTAATTTTACTGTGAAATCTACTTCTACCGGTGCCAGCGTTGGCAATATCTGTTTTTTCCGTCTTCAGAAATACATAATGGCGATTTGTGGTAAGTGTTCCAAGTCTATATCTAGGCAAGATACTAATTTAAAGATACAATGTGGGGAATGCAAGAATCTCTTTCATGGGATTTGTGTTAATATGAAGGAGGATGATGTTAAATTTCTGAAAGTCAGTGACCAAATTTGGCGTTGTGAAGATTGTAGTAGAGTGCGACGAAAATCATTGGTTAGTGATAATCCACCTGAAGTGAGTGAACAAATCCCTACTTTAACTCAAATGTATCAGTTATTACTAAGCATTAAAAATGAAATAGACGATATTAAGGGTACCAATAAAAAACTTGAAGAAGAGTTAGGCAAATCTTTAAATTCAGTATACGAAAAGTTAGACGAAAACTTCAACCTCATAAGAAATCAAACTGAAGAACTGAATAAATGCAAGTACGACATTGATGTTCTGAAAAACGAAAATTTACTGTTAAAGAAACAAATAGATAAATTAAGAGTTGAAGTAGACGAAATAGACCAATACAATAGGAGAAACAGTTGAAATTCATGGGGTTCCCCTCCTACCTAACGAAGATGTTAATGACATAGTCAAAAAGGTTGGTGGTGCACTTAATATTGATATAACCGAGAATATGATCGATGTTTGTCATAGATTAAAAAAATCACCTAATCAGCCAAATCCAGGTATCATCCTAAAATTTGTTAAGCGTTCTGACAGGGATAGGTTTATTAAACAAAGGAAGGTCAAAAGAAATTTATCCTGTAAAGATCTCGGTTTATCTATTGGAGGTCCTGTCTATATTAACCATAGTCTTACATTGCATAGGCGAATAGTCTTTAGTGAAGCAAGAAAAGTTAAGAGAGAAAAAAATTACGACTACTTGTGGATAGACTATGCTGGTAATATCCGACTAAAGAAGAAAGCTGATGATACTTTTGTATATACACTTAACACAGTTGAGGAAGTAAGACATCTGACATAGATACATGAGTGAAAGCAATAGTTTGATACATTTAAATTATCAGAATGTTAGAGGTATACGTAGTAAACTTACAGAACTATATACAAATATTGCAGCTTCAAGCTTTGACATAATATTACTAACTGAAACTTGGCTGTGTGAGGGTATATACAATGGTGAATTTATTGACCAAAGGTATAATGTTTATCGGTGTGATAGGACTCACAAAAATGGTGGTGGTGTTCTCATAGCAATTTTAAGAGATTATTCTGTATCTGAGGTATCCATAACAGTGAATTGTATTGAAGTTCTTTGTCTAAAAGTTACAATATCTAGAAGAAATTTTTATATAGTATTGGTATACTTTCCACCGAAGAGTCAAGTAAGAACCTATAATGATTTCTTTCAAAAATTAGAGGAAATTGATGACATATATGATCAAAGTTTGCTTGTTGTTGGTGATTTTAATATATCATCAATTACGGACGCTGATTACTGCAGGGTGGGTCTGTTTGTAATATGTTGGCGAACTTCATTTCTTTACATAATTTAACATCGCATAATTTAATAAGAAATATGTACGGGAAAACTTTGGACTTGGTTTTGTCTAATTTTGGAGATGATATTAATCTAACTAGAAATGTATTCCCATTATTAACAGAAGATAATCATTATCCATCTCTTAATTTTAATATTAATCTTGGAAATTTCACACCAAGCATAAAACATAACTCAAGTACTTTGTTTAATTTTAGTAAGGCCAATTTTTATAACCTTTATAAACAACTTGACCTACAAGATTGGATGCATATATATAATACAAATGATGTTGATAAAGCTGTCAATTATTTTTACGATGTTCTGAATAGTATTATTGAAAGAAATGTGCCAAAAAAGAAAATATCTAAGAAATATCAATATCCATATTGGTTTACATCAGAAATTATTAACACATTGAAAGAAAAGTATTATTACAGGAAACACATAAAAACCTCCGACTATAATTTAAATAAATTTAAGGAATTGCGTAGAAAATCAAAAACGTTGATTAAGAGGGCGTATGCTTTATATATAAATCAGTCGGAAATGGCATTGAAGGATAATCCTAAAAATTTTTGGAATTATATCAAAAATAAGAAGAATCAAAATTTAGAAATAAATCATATGACTTTCAAAGGTAAAGTAATTACAACAGATGTGGATATAGCTTACAACTTTGCTCAATATTTCAAAAGTGTTTATTCTCCTCATCCTTCTGATTACGATATTATCCCCCATACCAAGTCAATCATACCGTATTGTCTGACGGTGAATTCCATTTCTGAATGTGAACTTAAAGAGGCTATTAAAAAGTTAAAATCTTCTAAATCAAGTGGGCCCGATCTATTGCCAACTTATTTATTAAAAGGATGTGGAGAACTTTTAATAAAACCATTAAGTTACATTTATAACCTGATATTAACAACTTCAATATTTCCAGAAATCTGGAAGATTAGTAAAATCCGTCCAATACTTAAGAAAGGAGATGCCAAGAGTATTGAAAATTATAGACCAATATCTCTAATTTCCACAGTAGCTAAAATATTTGAGCATATTCTTTATAATAGAATATTTCATCATGTTAAACCTTACATATCTAATTTTCAACCTGGATTTTATCCACGGAGATCGACCGTTACCAATTTATTTCTATTTATACAGTCTATTGCGGATTCCCTTAATAATGGTTTTTCTGTGGATGTAATTTATACAGATTTTGCGAAGGCCTTTGATAAGCTAGATCATGCTGTATTACTTGCAAAATTATCTAATTATGGCTTTTCAAAGCAACTACTATCATTAATTTCTTCCTACTTAAATGGTCGAAAACAATATGTTGTGTATAACAATCACAGTTCTCCATTGTTTTATGTTAATTCGGGTATACCACAAGGCTCTAATCTTGGACCTCTCTTCTTTCTACTATTTGTTAATGATTTACCATCTGTACTTAAACATTCACACTGTTTATTATATGCGGATGACATGAAATTGTACAAGGAAATAAGAGAACTTGACGATGTTCTAAAACTTCAGAGTGATTTGAATAACTGCTATTTATGAAGTGTTGAAAATAATTACATTTTAATATAAATGTAATGTAATCACATTTTCTAAAAATAGAAACCCTGTACATTACAATTATACCCTAACAAACACTATTCTTAATAGAGTTCAGGAAGTAAATGATTTGGGTGTCATTGTAAATACTAAATTATGTTTTATCGCTCATATAGAAAAGGTTGTCAATGAAGCTTTCAAATCTCTAGGTTTTGTGATAAGAAGTACTAGAGATTTTAATAATCCATGTCATTATTATGCTATTCAATTTTCTAGTACGAAGCAAACTTGAGTATGCAAGTATAGTTTGGACTCCGTATTATAAGCAGTACATTCCAAAAATTGAACGGATTCAGAATAAGTTTCTGAGATACTTATATTACGAAACCTATAGAGTAAACTCTTATAAAAATAAAATATCGTATGCAACTCTTCTAAGTTTATTTGATGTTGGAACATTATCTGCTAGACGAAGGTATTTTCAACTAATATTTCTTTTTAAGTTAGTAAATGGAATTGTTAATAGTCCTGAGTGTCTGCATTTATTAAATTTGAATATTACACATAACTATTTGAGGACAAGATTACCATTTATTTGTAAAAGATCCAAAACCATTGCACATTTGAATACACCTTTGATAAGTATGTGTAGATTATTTAACAGTTTAATACAAAATAACATTGAATTTGATTTTGCTATGCCATGTGTTGCCTACATAAGATCGCTTATAAAAATGTTACCACGTTTAGATTATTTATAGTATTGATATTTCTATATCTACTTATTATGTAAGCCAATTTAATTGTAATATGATTATAATGTAAGTCTTCAATATTTGAACAATTCTTCTATTGTTACTATTTTGAATTTGCTTAGTAACAATATTGTATATATTAAAAATTGCTCTGATAAGTTGGTTTATGGATTTTGTTACGCTCCTTTACTAAAAGATGGCTTTATAAATCTACTTTAGAAGTATTTCACTGATCCTGTGTTCATAAAAATTATTTTATCAGTCTTCTAATTGCCATTATATGTTCTGATGTTTTCTTGTGGATATTTTTATTTTTTTTCTTTTTTTTTTATTTTTTCTTCTATTGTTCATTTGTGGATGTAATATTAATTTTGTAAGCCTGTTGTAACTGGGATAAAATCCTGTAATAGGCAGCAATAATAAATAAATAAATAAATAAATAAATAATCTGATAAAGCAATTTTGTTAACCACGATTCATGAGTTTTGTAACAAAACACGTCAAGAAATGAGTTAAATGAAGGCGGCAAGAGTTTATATCAAAGTTGAGTATTGTGAGCTAGTGACAAGCATGTAATAACGTCTCGTATTTGAAAATAATGTTAGCTACTTTTAATTCACTAACGTATTAGATTTAATTCAAGCTTAAAGAATTGGAATGAACAAACTCAGTGTAGCTTAAAGAAACAAAACGTAAGAAGAACGGACGAGATTCGAATCCTGGACCACCAGTACAAAAATCCTGTTAACTAACCCCTCACCTAACAAGCCATCAACTTCTATAAGTTTTAAATTTGCAAGCAAATGATATCATTATACGTTTGTGCAATCAATGTTTTGCTGTTTTCCTCTTCAAGAACGTAACATGTTTACGACGATTCGTTTCGTTTTCCATTAGAGCTTCTAGAGAGATGATTTGTGTTTGAGTATAGGATCTTTTGTTCCCTTTAACCGACAGTTCTAGCAAATACAACTCAATTGAAACAGCTGTAAAAAAAACTAGTACTGTCTTAGAAAGTATTCCTAAAAGGGAGAAACTCCATCGTGCACCCTGAACAGTGACGGAGTGCATTGATCGAGGCCAACAGCAAAATTGGGTCCATTGAAGATTCGTAACTCCACTTTGAAGGGTTTTAATTAATTTTACACTTTTTCCTCAATGTCTAAAATGTAACTACTTAGCCTTAGATGAAAAGGAAGTTGTGAAGGAGCTACAGAATGTGAAGTCTACCGAAAAGATTTATCACGTCCTTGCAGCAAATATTTCCAGCAAAAGGGAATAAGTCTATCAGACCTAAGTTTTCAGAAACGCTAAAAAACCTTCCCGAGGCGTATTTGTATTTGTTTTAACACGTGTATAACTGATTAATTGTATCAAAAGAACTGACAAACTCTAAGACAAGAAGAAGAATCTTGTATTGTAGCACTGCAATTGGTGAGAAAAGCTTAAGAGTGGAAAAAAATATTTTTATCTACTTATTCCCTTTTTTCAATCAGTGGTTCAATTATGAGCCTATATTTTTGAGGTGTTAAAAATAATAATAAGAAGAAGAAAACTTATTAACTGGTAGGTTTCGCTGGACTCTTAATTGTGTATATGGAATAATGGAACTTGGGGTTATACAGAGGATTTTGGATGTCTGTTGGCGATCAATTAAACTTTACCCTAGTAGGGAACACTGGTTGGTCCGTATTTCGAACAGTAATGAAGATCAAGATTGATTGATATTTCAACTTAGAATGAAATAAATAAAAATCTAATCTTAAACAACTCTCATTGATAGTAGTGTTCCGTATTTGTTTAGACGCCTATTCTTTTATAACTTTACCTATGGTGTATAGAGTTGTTGGTTAGATCCCAACTCGCGCTGAATGAACTTTATTATGGACAAACACCGTGTGCATAACTTTTCTCGGGTTTCTCCAGTTTCCTCCCACTTTCTTAATTAAACGATGTCATTCGTTTCTCACCATCACTATCTCCATTAGCGTAGTCGGCATAACGTGGGACGTAAAACTTAAATATTTCGTTTCCTTTTTCTTTTATAACTATATATCACTTTTCCTGTGACAAGAGCATCATTTAAGCGAGTATTCAGTAAATTAAACCACTATATTCATAGCACAATAGTACAGAATGAAGTTTAGCTCTTATGGTAATCTCCAGCATGCAGAGCAAAAAAGCCAATACATTGATATTGAAACAGTAGTTAACGAATTCCTCTGCGAAAAAAGATCACCCATACTGTTGTGTTTCAGATGATAATTTATAATTATACTTAGTTGGTTGAAATTTCTCCATAGTTGTGGGGAAGAGATACTGAAAAAATCCCTACCAAGAGGTGAAGGTGACATTTAAAAGTAGTCAAATACGAACGAAATTATTGTCGAATTCATACGCAAAGATGAAAAGTGACACTGTGGATGCTGCGTAAGTCCAAAATAAGCCTTGGTTGGCTTCTAGTTGACAATGGGAGGGTGACAGGAATAAAGAATCGAAAATATCCTATATTTGTGTCGAATGGATAGTTTTCGGGATCACTGACATAAAAGGTGATATTTCAGATGTGTATATGTCCATAGTTGTCCATATTGAAATGGGGTCATAGGGAGAACCAGTAAATACTTCAGAACAGTTCCTTTTTGGTGCGTTTCAAGACACTGAGAGTGAAAAGTGATAATGCACAAATCACATTCTGATTTATCGGAGATATGACTTCTGGGCAAGTGTCGTTGCTCCAGGGAGGCAATACTAACTGATCACTCCCTAAAATCGTCACTGTTTTGCAGGGCCGTAGACAGAAATTTATTTCTGCGATCGAAAGCTTGACAGGAATTTATTTCAGCGATTGAGGGCATATTGTACTAAAATGTCTATCATCCAGGGGCGGATCCAGGATGATAGTTTGGGAGGGGCGGTCGTTCGAAGTCAAATCAAGGTAAGAGCGGATTGCAAAAAAAAGAAAAGAAAAAAGAAAGAAAGAAAGAAAAGAAAAAATAGAAAATGAGAAAGAGCTCTTCTGTAGAATTAATTTTTTTAAGAAAGTAAAAACTTGAAAGTAAAATATACTTTTAAAACAATTTTGCATTTATGTAGGGCTACAAACAGTGAGGATTGCCATGTAAATTTAGTAACAAATATAATATTGGAAAATTATTTCGAATTAAACTAGCTGTGACTACATTACTTCAAACTTGAACTTGTGGAATATACAGTATGAGCGTAGCTCAAATAAAATAATCAATAAGAATGGTCTTGATTGGAAGCTCGGACCATCCACGTAGGAGTAACTTACATTAACCATTCACCTAACAATGACGCACAGGGCTTGGCACTACTTTATCAGATGGTTCTATCAAATGTCACTTACTTAAAACAATAGTAACAAATTTTAAAGCTTTAAAAAGTTTCCTGAAGAAGAGGAAGTTCATTTTGCACATTGTAATTAAGTTACAAGAGGTTTACATCCTAACTGAACGGCGCATCTACCGAGACAACTTTTGGAATATCCCCTTAAGGTAGCTTTCAACGCAGCTAAGGGAAACGTATGTGAACGAGTAATAGAATCCTCCGTAGTAGAATGGATAAAGTCATGGTTCGATGACCACAAGGTTCGTGGTTCGAAACCCGTCGCCGAAACCAGATTTTTTAAAATCTTAATTCCTCAGTTCTGAAGATCTTTCTCTTTTTTCGTAATCATCTGATGTTCTAAAAAGAGTTCTCCACATTAATTCGACAACTGCCTAATATGATCCTCGCACTTCGAAAACTTCCCTTCTTATCTTTCACAAAATCAGAATTTTCGTCATAATACGAATGCTGTCCGATCATTTTTTCCCCAATTCTAAATCTGTGTATACAAATCATCCCTCTCTGTCTCCATACTTGAATCTCTCTCTCCTCTCTCTCTCTCTCTCTCTCTCTCTCTCTCTCTCTCTCTCTCTCTCTCAATGTCACCCAGTAAGTCATATGGCTTGAGACCAAACCTTCGACTCTTGAAATCATATTTAAGCTCTTTAGCAATGTGCTATCGTAACTCTATAGGTTTGTTGTTAAAACCAGTGTCTTTTAGACTTTATTCGGGGGGGGGGGGAGAAGAGATTCTCCGGCGACATAAAATTTTCACTTTTTTATTAGTGTATTACTATACATTTGATCAAAAAATACGTATTTATGAAGCTCAAGAGAGGGGGATTTACACCCTCCTGTCCTGCCCAAATGACGCCCCTTAAACATTTGCCTGCACTTACTGAAAAGAAATTAAATGAATCATTGAATAAAACTCGTTTCTGTCCGTAGATATTTTAGAGCTCTTGGCAATTTCCATAGATTTTTTTGGGAGCATCTTACTAGTTTGCACTCTTTAAACAAAGAGAAGAATGAAACTGAACATATTTATGAAGCTCTGGGAAGATTGTGTGACTTTCCTTTAATTTAGGCTCTTAAAGATATTTCAGAACAAACGAATGGAAAAGACTGTTTTAAAGCTATAACGTTGTAAACTTGATTCCTGTTTCTTTTTCAGCTGAATTGAAAGAGTGTACTACGTCACACACACTGCTTTAGACAAGGAGAGGTGAAGGACGGGGAGGAGTTGGAATAAATACTAGAAGCAACTAATCGATTGATAAATGTATTGCGGGAATGCATAAGAAAACTGGGCAAGAGTTTGTTATTCATTTGGACTTAGAATTTTGTAACAAATTTTCTGCCGCGGACTGTACAATATTGTCATATGAGGCGCGTAAGCCTAATGGCCTGCTTTCGATCCCTAGAACGTGAACTCTGCGAAGGGATGTGCAAACATTAGTAAAGATGGAGGAAGTTGGAAATGACCGTTTCGAGAAAATAATTTATTGGTCATGTTAACCTGGTTAAAGTAGGCGTCTGGCCAGCTGAAGCAGAGAACTGGCTTCAGCGCTGAGGAAAGCATTTACAAATAGGTAAATAAACAATCATGTTCTTGTCTAACAAAATGGTTACAAACAAGAAATTTAAAAGAAACAAAAATATATAAAACATATAATTTGAAAAGTGTATAAAATGTGTAATATGAAAAACATCCTTGGCGAAGCATTTCTATAGCTAATAAGCTGGCTGGATTTTCTTAGTTTGCCGCCAGATGGAACTGTGGCGCTGGTGTAGCTTGTTTGGAACGCTCCCTCCACTCCCTCATACCATCAACTTTTGTGGCTTTCCTCCAGATCCACCTTCTCTGTTCTGCTTTGGAGTCCCCTTGTTCTCTCTCTTCCACTATTCTTACCCAAGGTTAATCCAGGAGGTAGAATATATAAGGAGTCTAGAGAGGACATAGATAAGTTCCGGTTAGCAGAAAACCGTGGACTATCGAACTGATCGGATGCGTTAGAAGCAGTCTCCTATATATCAAGATATGGAGGGGCTTAATCTTTTGCTGAGACTCGCTGTAGCACGTAGAGTTCGACTTCAAGTAAGTAAGATGCACCACCCTTCACACAGCAGAGGTTAGTCCAACACACTACTCTTTCCTTTCGAGTTTTATTCCAATCGACTCTGTCTCTTTTTGCTATTTTTCTCTTTTACTACTTTTCCCTCATTCCTGAATTTGAACAATAAGTTGAAGGAATAAGAGAAAGCGTGGACACATTCTTAAACTCGATTCTTTGGAACATAATGTTCATTTTACTCGGACCTCACTCTCTCTCGCACTCACAGTGGCAGTTGGCCCTCGCCCTCGTTCACCCTCTCCGTCGCAAAGGAAATTGTAAATCATTCTCGCGCACATTCATCCTCGTGGTGACAGCTCTCACCCTCGTTATTTTTGTCCTCATTCTGGAAACTCGTCCTCGCGAAGGGAGTTGTCCATCACCCTCACCTCGTAGTGGAAGTTGGCCCTCGCTCTGGAGATGGGAATTGTCCATCGCCCTCGCTTGCCCTCACCCTTGTGCTTGAAATTGGCCCTCGCAGTGAAAGTTAGCTCTCGACCTCGTTCAAACTCGTCTTCATGAGGATTGTTGTCCATCGCCCTCGCATTCCTACTGGAAATTTCTCCTCGCCCTCGTTAACCCTCATCCTCGCGTAGGAAGCTGTTCTTCGCCCTCGCCCACATATAATTGAGGGCGAGGTTAGTTTAGGGTAAGAAAGCCGTAGCGAGGATCAGATCCTCAATTGACCAGCATATTTCCTGAATTATTTCTTTAAAATACCTCCTAAACAAAGAAAATTATACATTCCATAGTATAACTTACTCCGGATTACCTAAAATGGAACAAATCATTGACCACTCGAGGCTTAATATTAACATGAATATGTTCAGTAAAATTTGAATAGAGTTTCCTTTAAACCTTTCGGTTCAAAACTTGTGTTCCCCACGAGACGAGCCGACACTAGAAATAAGAAAAATGAAGTGAATGTATGAGTTTTACGTCCCACGGTTATGGGAGTTAGGTTAAGTATAGGCGGTGATGAAGACAAATTAATAAAATGATGGAATGAAGCAAGTGTGAGTAAACGGGAGAACCCCAAGAAAACCCCTGAGCACTGTATTTGCCCACCACAAAGTCCACACGTCGCGAACTGGGATCGAACCAGAAACTCCAAGCACCGGAGTTGAAAGCTCTACCACCGAACCACAGCGGCCCGTACGAGAAATAAGATTTATTGTTTCGTCTTGTAAATTTTATAGAAGTCTCGTCCCGTCTCAATTCTTGGAACTTTCTTTATTGTCCCGATTGTCGACAATTCACTTCTCCTCTCGTTCTGTAAATTTACGTAAAATATCTATTCCCTTATCTAGATGTTCTAAGAATCTGTCTGCGTCACTAGAAATGTAAGAAGTTTGTATCTAATAACATTTAAACCATATTTATTGTCGGTATATACTGTGTAATGATTAGTATATCTTTGAACGTTCATAAAGCTCTTCAGTGTGATCGCAAATCACTTTTATCAATTTATAGGTTTTATATACGGATTATTTAGCAAAATATATATATATATATATATATATATATATATATATATATATATATATATATATATAGTGTTTGGGACCTAAGACTCGGGTGAACTACTGTTGCTCACGAGATTCGAAAAAAAAAATTCGTCTTGTCTCATAGTGCAAATTAAAAGAGTAATAATGGTGATGAGGTTTAAAAAGTGTCGTTTTATTATGTTTCTTTTTTGAACTATTAGCGTATAATGTAATATATAAGTTTTTCGTAAAAGATTGAGTTAGTTATTTGCACGAAACTAGTTGGGTGAATTTTGTTTGCAATTCCAGCAATAACACCCTTTGTAATATGCGGTATATATTTCTTATTTGCAAAAATAATTGGCCCATTTTTTAATGTTTGTTTTGTGTGTAGAAAATATTTTCTATTTTAGCTAAGCTGATGAGGAAGACACCTCTACTAAATTCAAAGAAATCTTTGCGTCATCACAGGACGAAATGTCGTTTGCCCCTCTACTTAGTGTCCATATTGCGGCGGCTTTAGATCATCGGAGAAACCTTTCTCTGCCCCCAAAGAGTTCGTCGTGAATCCAGCTCAGGATTCCAGTCCAAGATTGCCTTATAGCTGCAGATAAAATCTTTTCTTCGGGTACTGTAAATTGAAGGTTGACGACCTTTCCAAAGAATACGTATTGGTTGGTTAGTAGGTAATATTGTCTGTTGTCTAATAATAATACCGTATTTACTCGCGTAATTTTCGCACTTTTTTAGAGGAAAAAATTTGTTTTGAAACAAGGGTGCGTAAATTAGACGGGGAAAAAATTAGCCACATCAGTGAACATCATCTAATTTTTCTCCTAGTCAAAATAACACGAAAATACGGGTACACATTTTCTTTGTAGCTAGAATTGACAACAAACAACTAATTCTAAATTTGTAGAAAAATAACATTAAAAAATTGATTAAGAAGCCGTGTGGTTTCTTACAAATCACTGTCAAATCCTCGCGTGCGCAAATTACGCGAGGAAAATAAAATGTACAGAAAATGCTCTTCAAAATTGGGATGTGAAAATTATGCGAGGGCGAAAATCACGCGCGTATTTACGGTAATAATAATAACATGTGTCCGAACGAACTTTATACTACTGCATAACAACTATTTAAGAAATTATCATATTTAATGTGTTTTTAGCATTACAATATATCTTCAAACAATTAAAAGTAGAGGCTGTTCCTGAGGGAACTCATATAGTTACAAATTTAAACCTTTCTAGCTTCAAAGTAACGGGTAAGAAGGTACTATAATGGAATTAGAAGATGCAGGGCCCGACTGGGAACACTATTCCGGGAGCACAGCTTTCCAACTAATTTGCAAATACACTATATTGCATATACTAGAGTGCCCCAGGGTGTGTGAGTGTGTGTGTACTTTGAACATATAAAACTTTGTTTTGTGTGGAACAACATATTACTTGTTTCCAGAAACAACATAAACTATTCATCTAATAATTAAGCGCGAGACGAACTGAGGGAACTGAACCCGAGCGCGAGCCCAGTTGAAAAAACTGAGTCCGAGCCCGAGCAAGCCCAGTGCAAAATGGCAATCTATGATCAAAACTCATTCAATCAAGTCTTTTTCCATCTAATCTACAACATTCTGATGGTTCTCTCACTGCTTGTGTTCGTTCAGATATCAGCGCTCTTAAGATTATGTCATTTACTGCTGAATGACGTGAGTCACTGTCTGTCCATCAGTAATCTTTAAACGTGAGAGTGTAGACACTTTTTAACTAAAAAAGTCTTTAGATAGGCAGGGCAACAATGAGGCACACTCACTTCTAAACGTAGCGCTATTTCTATTAGGAAACTTTCATGGCAAACATGTAAATATTATATTCATTTGCATTATTATTTTTAATAATTATGTAGAAGCACACAAGAGAAATTCTCCACTGCAATTAAGAGAAAGAAAGAATACGACTATTCTATAATCTTACTGTGACATCAATTATCATAAAGCGGACATAGCAGATGTTATTTTAAATATTATATTCTTCTAAAAAGTGGTCAAACTGCAAATTCAAAATAGTTGTTGTTAAGAAGGCTTGTCCGTCTCCCTCGCTTGCCTTCGTTCTCGCGAAGGAAATTGTTCCTCTCCCTCGCGCAACCCACGCCCTCGTTCACTCGCCTTCGCGCACCCTCACCCTTCCAGTAACAATTGACCCTCGCCCTTGCGAAAGGAATTGTCCATCGCCCTCGCGCTGAAGACGCGTCCTCGCCCTGGCATCGCCCCCACTCGCCCTCGTATTGGATATTTTCCCTAGCCCTTGCGCATCCTCGCTGCCGAAACTTCTCACCCTCGTCTTCGCGAATGAAGTTATCCATCGCCCTCGCCCTCGTGTTGGAAATATCTCCTCACTCTTGCGTACATTCAACCTCGCTTCATTGTGGGTGAGAGAGCTTGAGGATGAGGATGCCCTTGAGAGGGCCACCCTCGCGATGGTGAAAATCTCTGGAATAGTGTATCGGGCAAAAATATAGACGTTAATCTTAACAATTTATGTAATCACGACACATATAAGAAATTAATGTCTCACATAGTTATGTTTCCTCTCTTGTACTCATCTTGTATATCTATTCTAATATTGTAATAAACTCTATTATGTCTCATTGAACTTCTCCTAGGGGGATATTATGATAATACGATTAGAGACAACAAACAACTGAGCTAGGACTTCGATATGTATTATCTATGAGCTTCACTTCATACCAGCGAATCAAAGAGGATAGGAGTATCTGGGTTAAATGCGGGGTGTTAACTCATTACAGCCCCGTTTGGAAGGAAGGAGAGAGAGAGAGAACGAATTCCAAATCCGTACAAAGCAAAGCTCTATAATGAAAATTGTCCTAAATGGAATAGTGTGTGCTTCTTGCCACGAACACACACTATGTGGTTCGTATCACGCCTCTCAAACACGTTGGAGCCCTCAAACAGTTACTGATCGGCTGCCGGATTAAAACCGGTGGACCGCGTCATCTTCAGTCACCAAGTCACCACACGTTCGTAAAGGTTGATGGAGTTTCGCCAGGTATGAATGGTGAACTCTACACAGTAACTATACACCCCAACAACCCCAACTGTAATAGTTGGTGTCAACCGCCGGTGGTACTGACGTTTTACTTTTACACTCGTTATGTCGTTTGCCCAGGCTTGTGCATTGGTGAGACCAGTGCTACAATGTACCAGAGGTACAGTTTCATTTTTATTTTTATATGTAAAAATACACACTTGATTTCAGCATTTAAGTATTACTACCGTTTTGTGTTTTTCTTACAAGTAAATCATGAAAATAATTACTTTCGTTGGTGTCGTAGTATACCTGCTAAATAGTATGTAGTCAGTGAACAGTGATGTATAATACCGGGATAGTGCTCAACCTACAAATACAGATATGAAAACGATTATAATACGTAAGTAGTTTTGAATGTAATTTCTCAATCGTTTCCTTATCTTGAGCATAGTATTAACGCACCATTATTCTCTTCGAGCTCTATTATGTGACGTTCGCTAATAATCCTCGATTAGATCAGAGCCTATGTTAATTTCGTGTTGCGTCAAAGTGAAACATCCTCTCTTTTAAGTATAAGACAGCAAAAAATATTGTATAACGGAAGTGAACAGATTACACGAAGTAAATTGAATTTTATTTTATCTATATTATCCAAATGATAATACAGCAATAAACTTAATACTCGTTCTAGAAAAATAGACAGGAGAAGGAAACGTAAATATCCTCTTAAAGCAGGACAAGATTTCTTTATTTTTAATCTTCTTGTATGTCACTTCCTGATGAAGTAATCTTCGCGAATTAAATTATTTCTGCTGTATGCATGTTTTTACAATAGGATCTAGGTTAATTCATGGCGTTGCTACGGATATATGTTGAGCCACTAATGAAATAAAACGAATAATTGAACACTAGAACCATGAGTTTCCCGCAGTAAATAAAAACGCTGGCGCGAAGTAGGGAAATCACATTACCCAGCTGGCGATGGAAAACCTTATTATATATGAGATTCATATGGCAATGTTTATTGTTTATATAGTGATAAAGTTCAAGGAAAAATATACGCTATTCCTCAATTTAGTTGATGGCAACATAGTAATGCGCCGAACTATATTGATACGTAGGATAGAACCTTGTATTTAGATCCTCCCACTCCGACTTCTGACGTGCAAGAACCACCTGAGATCGGTTGTGAAACAACCCGTTTAGCAGTTTGTAGTCCTGCAGGACCTGCGCTTAATCCTGCACAAGAAAACTAGAAACCGATTCCATTACTTCGAACTTTGGTTCTTGAATCGGAAATAGAGAAATGCCGTCTGGAATGAATGCTAGGGAGCTGAGAAACAAAAATAATTTACAAGAGGAATTAGAGGTAGCAGAATGGTGGCTGGTCAGGTAGATACGAGGACCACTATAGAGTTATAATCTACCCCAGGCGTTTTTCCTATTATAGAGTCGAACCAGTTCGTCAGAAAGGAATAGACAACGAAATTTTATAAAATAAATCTCCGAAAACTGAAAATGGCTCTAGGAAAGAAGCCTTCCTCTATTTGCGTGAACCTGACAGTCCGGAAACAATTTACTTCCAAGTAAAATACGAGCCATCTGAGATTCCATCTCAACCTGCGTTAGAACAGTTTGACTAGGAAACTCATAATGCTATTATTAGAAACTAACTTAGCGGCGCCGATATAAGCATTAAACATGACTTGGTTGATACGGGTATCGAACCCAGAGCCTCCAAATAGCAACTACTAAGTGCATACAAAGAAAATTATCCGTACTACTCAAATATTAGTCAGGACGACGAAATAGTAAAACGACTTAGGACATAATTACAAACTGACTTATCGCCAGTGATAGGAGCCTTAGCACAACCACTGATTACAGGAAAGAAAAATAACGTACAAACCACCATGGTTCGTTGCATGGACAAGGGTGTAGAAATATTATGGGTACTTTTTCAGGCAGATCCAATCATTCCTAGCGAGTACTTATCACTATAGATCATGTAATAGGGAATATCGACATCGAGGTTAAAACTGAATATCCCATGCGGGGAACGGACCGTAGTGTTCAAACCGACTTAAAATCCCATAAATGATTAGCATCGAGACTAATCCGGATCTCAAAGCGTTATGTAGGGTTTCTACTCAAACCAAGCCCGCAAGCTTTCCGCTGGAAGAAAAAATGTCGCACCTAGAAGGCAAAGATAATTTGCTTAGTGTAGTTAGGCGAGTTAGATGTTCAGATGGAATCGTTAGTAATTCCGAATCCGACGATGATGATACTGTAAAGGAAGCGTGGCTGAAATATAAGTTGAACCGATTACAAGCTGAAGACGAGTCTCTCTCCGAGTTGGAATTAAAGCATTCCCACTGAAGTAACCCAGAGTTAAATCCCACCTTATTGAGTAACGAAGTAGCGCTGTTTACTCCGTTGAGTTCAGAAGATGACCTTACCTATTCTAATTGGGACACCTTACTAGCATCCATGCCCCAGTGAACAGCTCGAGACCTCATTCCTAGTAAACTAACGAAGAAGATGATGACGTCAACCTTGATATTGAAGCAAGACCTTCAGTGGAAGAGGATAAAGAAAATGAAGATATTTTTCCCATCCACCCTTCTAACCAGATAGAGGAAGAAATAGGAGCGGATAACAACGACTCGTGGTCGTAATCTAGAGCTTTAAAATATGTCGAAAAGATACCGGTATTTGAGTATGCGGAATACGGACCTTCCATAGTGTGTTTACAGGAGATAAAAAAACAAAATCTTCTTCACCTCCTTTACAACCAAGTATAGTTCAGGAAAAGAGTGTCAGACCTAGTAGTAGTTTATTATGTACAGCCTAGTAGTAGTTTATTATGTACGAGCTCGAAACATAGTAAAAGTTAATCACCGACCATTAAAGAAATGAAAAGGTACAGGAAAGTGGTCAGTATATCGCGCTAAAATAGTTTGTTTCTCCACCTATAGTGCGAGCTCTCCCACTACTAGTGGGCCCAACATGTTAGAAAATGCAGAAATGAGGCCGGATCAAAGTACAGAGTCACAGGGTAAGGATTTAGGTAGGTTAGATTCGACGAAAACCTCGATGGAGGTCGACCCCCCCCCCCACAGGACATAAATAACTGAATTTTCTTCGTATGAAAGCTATTGAAAGGAAATGACCAGCAGTCAAAGGTCAGATTCAATTCAGGATACTAGTTCAAAACAAAACGATAACATTACTACTAAACCTGAAACATAATTTAAGACTAGTCCGTTTACAGAACCTTCGTCTCAACCTAGCTTAGAGAAACCTCAGATTCCAAATTTACAGTTAGAAGAAAATTGGCCATCTCCATCACCCGCAGGTGGTCCGCACGCCCTATTATTTTTACTCAATCTCGAGCATATCGTATTTACCCGGACGTAAAAATCCCGTTATTTTCAGTTGGTAAATATGAGGCTGTAAAGAATTTTCTTTCTTCCTACGAAATGACGGTACGCGCATACGATTTGACACCCCAGGAAATGGCGGATTATTTCCCTATTTGCTTAAATGGCCGGGCAACCGCTTGGTAGATTGTGGAAAACAGCAAATCAGCCTACGTTGAACTATGCAGAGCTAAGAGGTAAGGTACAATTTGTTTCCCGGTCTATCCTTATCGCGCTAATCTTGAATATGACTTAGAACATAGACCAAAAAAGTAGGCGAAGATATCATACCTTATTTTACAGGTTAGGAAAAGATTTTAAATACTTGTGTAGAAGTACAGATATGTCGGAAGTGTTGCATAGGCTCAGAGATTTTACTACCACAGATTTTACACCAACGAATGCTTAATGTCGAAGACATAGATAAGTTAGAGCAATGCATAGATTACCTGCGAAAATATGAAATCGCGAAAGAAACTGGTGGACATATTTGCAAACTAGTCCTGGCGTCATCCGAAAAAATGATCGTGTAGACTGATCCTTGCTTGAAACTACTGTGCAATCTGAATCTGTTTCAGTTTGCTATTACTCTTCGAATTATGCATTGAATAAAAGTGATCGGAAGTCCTACCAGAATAATTACTCTAATGACTATGAGCTGGGCGCTGGCCGAGGTAAACTCAGTACAGTTAAAATAAAAATAGGAGACCGCTGGACGTCACATCTAATTGACAAGGGGACAACCATTTCATTCCTATCTAGTGAATGCCTATCACTTAGGTTCCCAGTGTTGATTCGATTGAAAGGTTACGTACGAATACAAGTAGTAGGCTCCCAGCTTTCAGAATACCTACCGGTGGTCATAACGGCATGCTACATAAAAGACCACTTAAAAACCACTAGTCGAAAGTACATTGTTGTAGTATGCTACCGCTATTCACCCTAAATATTTACCTCTCGCGGATAGTGATGGGAACTAAGTAGAATATCGCTGGATCAAATTCCTCAGGGTCTTCGAAATTTCCGTAAGAACATGGTTTATAATCTAGATTTATCACACGTTGAAAGATATACAAGAACAAAACAAGTGAGAGCTTCCCAGACACAGAGATTTTGTGAACAATTGCGGGAAGGAAAAAGCTAACCACATATATCATACAACTATCCCAGTAATCCTCCTGCTCAAATTCGGAACTTTAGAAACCAGATTTTTACTAAAAAGAAACAAAACTTCTCCAAGTTGGGGGACGCCATTTAAAGCTTTCACAAGAAAAAAGGAGCAAAATGTCCGCCCTACGATTATTATGTCAGGAGTATTTGTACGCTTAAGGGAACCGCCTAAAATTTCTTTTCCGAAGCCTATAATTATCTTAAAGAGACCGTTTCAAACGAAAGAAAGAGTAAATGTTTCAGACTCAACGAAGGGAATATTAACTGCAGTACTCATGAACTGGATATTGGCAGCTCAATTGCCGTGGTAGAAAATGTTTCTTACTCCGTTAACCGTAGAAGAAAAACCAACAAGCCTGTCTCTTCAAAACTAGGGAGGAAGAAATATTCTCCTAGAATCGCCATTGCCAACAGTTCGATAGAATCATCTACCGAGAGCTATCAGACTTGCTCAATAGGTACGAATGATCAAATGTGTGAAACATATTCTAATGAGAAGGCACCTCTAAACGGCAACTTATAGGAAGCTAAATTTCTAGAAACCTCTTCGTCAGAGGTCTCTTCGCATAGTCCCTTCAAAAAGGGCTCTCAAGAAACGATCGTTGGTCTAAGTGATGAGGGGGTAAAACTTTACACCAACAGCGTTTTCAAGATACAATTACCAACCAACCTGCGTGTCCCAGCCAACGCATGCTAAGGAGAAATTACGTAAAACTCTGAATTTTGGACCGAACTTAGAATCCCATGAGAAAGACCAATTATTGGACATGCTTATGGAATTCCGAGATGTCGCCTGCGACAAACCATGTCTCTCGGCGACAACAGACA
The DNA here is from genome assembly GCF_964235325.1 of Thermobia domestica. NCBI lineage: Eukaryota > Metazoa > Arthropoda > Insecta > Zygentoma > Lepismatidae > Thermobia > Thermobia domestica. The sequence continues at coordinate 340,347,913 of NC_137456.1, read as the reverse complement.
AATTCATGTGCCCGCCCCTAGAGATAACTAAAAATATTCCTGTTTTTCAGTCTCCTTATATTGGGAAACTCCCGAAAAGAGAGAAATAATCTGGGTAGAGGTGCAGAAAATACTGGATAGAACATTATACGAAGGAGCCGGAGCACATACTCCAGCTCCGTCGTTGTAGTTCCTGAAAAAACAATACGTATCGCTTCAGTATCGGTTATCGAAAAATTATCTATATTCTGAAACCAAATATTTACTCGATACCGCGTATAGACGAGATTCTAACGTTCCTCAGTGGTACACAATGTATTACTACGTTGGACCGTTAATCGAAATACCACCAAATGCCCATAAAACCTACCGACAGAGAAAACTGCCTTTGTCTGTAGCAGTAGTAAGCTTGAATTTTTCTCCCGTTTGTCCTGGCTCCAGCGCCACCTCTTTTACAAAATATGATGGATGTGATCCTTTAGGATGTAAAATGGAAATATTTAATGGTCTACTTGAATGGTGTCATTTGTCCTAATCCGTCCTCTCCAGGTTTGTCAGAAAGGACAGGGGCTATCCTAACCCGGCTCAATGAAGTTAATCTCAAGCCCAGTCCTAAGAAGTGTTTCTTATGAAGAGGTATATGTTCTCGGTCACATTGCTGGAAAAGCGAGGCGTTCGTGTAGGCCCTGCTAAACGTGAGGCTATTTTGAAGGTGCCCCATCCGACAACCTAACTGAGGTTAGAAGTTTTATAGGACTTTGTTCGTGCGATGTTTTAAGTGCCGTCGATATCAAACTTTCAAATCAGGGGACAATATATTATACAGGGTGGTAGGTAACTCCACCAACAAACTTTGGGAGACGATTCCTTATGCGAAATGAAAGAAAAAAGTTCTAATAAACATGGGTGAAAAAACGTCTCCTTTCACAGTTATGAACTACCGAAAATTCGAAATATCACAATTCAAAACATCCTGGCTTAGAAACTATAGAGCCTATCCCAAGCGGTTTAAGGAATTACACAGGTATATAGACAATGAATTTATCTATGTAGTAGTATTTATCTATATAGTACGATTTTACATAATTATAAAATAAATAATAAACCTTGTGAAACCACTTGCTAAGCGTTTTTCTATTTTCAATTTTTTAAATCGACGAATTTTACACAAAAAAGAGTTTCTTTCTTATTTTTGCTTCTGCAAATTCCTTTATCACATCAGAGATATCCAATTCATGAGCTCATTTTCGCTCAATATCTGTAGTCAGCATGGCCACACCCCACAGGCGTTCTTGGGTCATAATGTTTTTGAGATATTTATTGGTTAATTTTAACTTAGAGAATACTTGCTTAGCAGTTGCAACTGTAACAGAAAAAGTTATATATAAACAAAGCACAATCATCAGATTTGGAATTGCTGATCTGAGGTCAGATTTATTAATAAAATGAAGCATCTCTTCGTGGGTTGAAAGATTTGAGTCTGTCTTGAAAAGTATCTAAAAGTCAACATTTCTCGTGGAAAGTCTCTGGATAAATTGTATGCATACAGAAGCACAAAGTCATATGACTGCTTGGTGATCTCTTCTTCAACAGTGGTTCGTAACATTGACGGGCATAAGTACGAAAATCTTTCACAAAGTTCTCTCATTCTTTGAAGCGTACCCTTATGTTTACTATTACGGAGTCGAGAATAAGCAATAGTACTTGGATCACGAATTCTTTGACAGGGTCAGTAAATCGCGTACCTTGTGCCAATTCATCAGAAAATATTTTCGGCACTGGCTTCCTTTTTTTAAAACTTATCTGAAAAATCAAACTTGTGCGCACAAGCACTGACTTCCTCTAATACTTGAGGCACATTCTTTCTAAGATTTTACACCACTATACAACATTGTTTTAAGTTATCGTTGACACTGACAAGCCCTACTGGGGCTCTGCAGATTTTTTTTTTCTTTGACGCAACATTAATGCTTCTTAGAACGTTTTCCTAAAACACAAGCATTACCATAAAAACGAACTTTTCCATTTTTTGTTTATAACGAACGGCTTCTGCCCGTTCTTTTTCTGTTCCAGTAAGGCACACGACGTTAAAATATTTCATAACGTCATACCTTTTTTATAGTGTGAATACGGCATTATGACTCCAATCCCAGCGTGTTTGAGAGTTTCTTCTGTGTCGTTTCATTTTCCGGAGATGTATCTTTTTGAATAGTCTTGTAAAGCCTTCCAACGTTTCCCGCTGTTACCAAAGAAGTTACACATATCTTGTAGAGTGGCAAAGAAATTAAAAGCTTCTGTGTTAACTTTTGCAGCATCTGATAACAGGAGGTTCAGATAATGTGCTGTTCAGTGAACGTATATGGCATTCTTGACATGTTTTTGAATCCACGTTTGCAAGCCAGAAAATAACTTCTCATTGGTGCTGCTACATCATAGTCTTCCTCTGTGCACTTCCTGATGTCAATCTCATTTTCTAATGAGACTTTTATTATTAAATCTGCATAATTTTCTGCACAGTGTTCGTCCATATCATAAAATTCAAGCAAGCTTTCTACAATTTCGAACTGTGGCAAATGAAAAAAAGATGTTTATCTGATGCCTTCCCAAGGCATCTAATCCTGGCTTATATTTTACATTTTATTACAGTGATATTAGAAAATACGCTCAAAAATTTATTTTGGGGTATTGTCTAGTCGTACCCTGACGTTGGTAGCCCGGGGAGTTGCCAGGTTTTCCCGTCACTTGGTGTTTGTGCTTGGTTCTGTATAGCCGCATTATCTGGCACTTGTGCTGTGACTCTTAATCGTGGCAACACTTTTTAACTCATTTTATCTCAGATCTTATAGGTCATAGAATTTGTCATAATTGTTGAAAGCCTGTTGCGTAACGGAATTTTATTTAAAGTTAGTAAAATCAGTACACGTAATATAGGACTGACATCGTGTTAATACAGGAAAATAAATTTCTTAATCGCACAGTGCTATAACCTCGACGAGTTTAAAGTAATGGCAGTAATTTGATATGCAAATGTAAGAGACTACGAGCGAAGTGAGCAGGAATTTTTATTCTTGCCATGTTCGGATATGAAGACAGCGGAAAACACCTGGCTCCATTTATATAATTTGCTTCCTTTTTTAATTAAATACCTGGTGCGCTGCCTAATATACCGAAACGGCCTGCGCCCGTAGGCAATGCCTACCCTGCCTACTCTATTGCTACGCCACTACTATTGGTGTGGAATGGACTATTTTATGTGAAATTATTATGAAAGTAGAAAACTTATTTTTTCTAAAAAAAAGAAACAAAAGAATAGAAAACTGACATTAAATGTGAAGAAAGAGAGAAAAGAAATCACATTTAAAAGTAATTTAGTTGTTTTGTAACGAGTATTATGTACTTTTACGTCAACAGTCAACTTTTGCACCCTTGCACTCTTCTTCGTGGCTGATGCCTTGTTTTATTCGCGCCAGAAGCTTGGAAAAATTGAGTGTTGCCTTGAAGTGCTGTTTGATAGCACTGAAGCCATCCCAACCATGCTGTCTGTCTGTTACGTCAACGAGTTACTATATGCAAGTACAAGCGGGTGTGTGTTAAATCTATCAGGGATTCTTTCTAATTGAATTCATTTTCATTTTATGGATTTTCGTAATTCTATCGCTTGGATCTGTGCTGAATGTCTTTTGACTTTCTAAAACTTTTGGATTATTCATAGTGTGAGTCTGTTTCTGTTTGAAAATGTTAAGGCAGCTAGCTAAATTTCTGATCGTTGAGAAGAGACGTAGACAAGGGCCAGCAGTTGAAGTGTTTGCGGTAAGTAGAGAAATATTATATTTAGTATTTCCCTCTAATTTTTTTTATCGTAAGGGGGGGTTGTTGTATTCTCCGATATTAAGGTCAGGAATTTTTTCTGTTTGCTTTTGAATTAACCAATTAGAGGATAAATTGCTCTTGTTTAATTAGTTTGCTAATTTCAGTTTATGTTCCTCTTTGGTTTTTAAAATTAGTACTATTTCAGGTTTGTCAAAGGGTTCTTTTGTACTAATTTAGCGTCCCACTTACATTACCTCAATTTCGAGTATTTTTGGTTAGTTTCGTTTGAAGACTTTCTCTTCAGTTTAACGTCCCACTCAAGTTGTTTCAGTTTCTAGTATTTTTGCGTGATTGGTTTATTTAGCTTAGCGTCCGAATTAAGTTTTTTCAGTTGGCACTATTTTGTTTATATGATTTGAAAAAGAAAATTGCATAAGTTTAGCGTCCCCCTTAAGTTGTTTTAGTTTCTAGTCTTTCTGTGTGATTGGTTTGAAAGTTTGGGGGCGCGGTGGCTCAGTGGTAGAGGGTTCACCTCCGGTGTTTGGGTTCCTTGGTTCGATCCCAGCTCGTGCCGTATGGACTTTGTGGTGGACAAACACCGTGCTCGTGGGTTTTCTCGGAGTTCTCCAGTTTCCTCCCACTTTCTTCAGTCCACCATTTCTTTCATTTTTCATCATCACAGTCTCGTACAGCCTAACCGGCATCATTGTGAGACGTAAAACTCAATTTCATTTTTGGTTTGAAGGCTGGTTGCTTTAGTTTAGGGTCCCACTTAAGTTGTTTCAGTTTCTAGTATTTTTGCGTAATTAATTTGGCTTAGCGTCCCATTTAAGTTGTTTCAGTTTCAAGTAATCGTGCGTAAATAGTTATGTTTCTTAACGGTTACGTTTATTTTAGCTTAACACCTTTTTTTTAGTTCTTACAGTTTCGAGTACTTTTGCGATGTTAGTTCGATTTCTTGAAGATTTAATATGTTTTGGTTTAGCGTCCATCGTGAATTGTCAGAGTTTCGAGTACTTTTACAACATTAGTTTAATTGTTTGAATGTTTATTTCGCTTTAGTTTAGTGTTCCAGTTTATTATTCAACTTCGGTGCTCTTTGCTCATTTGGTTTGGTTGACTGAAGTTTATTTTACTCATTTAAATTACTGAAGGTTGAAGTTTACCCAGAGCATTAGCGTCATTATTGGTTATTGGTGGTTATTTGGCATTCCAATTTGATTATTATTAATTATTGTTAAATCAACCTCGTGAATTGGTCCATTAAAGTTTGTTTGTTGGAATTTATAGTCCCTGTTGGCTTGATTTGAATTCATATTTTTGATTTGATTTGATATTTTGTTTCAGTTTAGTGTCCATATAAGGAATTTTATTGCTCTTGGCCTACATAAGTTAGTTGGTTTGAAATTTAGCATATTTTGTATAAATTTCGACCGGAGGTTTAATAGCTTCCCAGAATTATTCCTGTTCAGTGAAACTATTTGTTAGTAGTTAGCATCAATTTTGTATTTTTTGAATCCTGCATTTGTCAGTTTTCTGGGATTAATTTTTTTCCTTGGACCTAATTAAATGGCTTTAGTTTGTGTTTATAATCTTTTGTGGATTATTATTTAATTAGTTTGAGTTCATGATTTGGAAACTAGCGTGCCAATCAAATCTTTGAGAGTGTTAAACGCCACTCACTTAATTTGGCTTGCGTAAAATTAGTATTTACAAAAAGAGTCGTTGATTAAAAGTAATAATTTAGATGACCGTTTAATGTGATTAAATATGACCAGTTTTTGAGCTCGTCCTATATTGTTTTTGTTGATTGGAAAATGAATTAGCAAATCTTTAAATTAAGCTATTTGATTTGGGATAAAAAAGAAAAGATAATCTGATTTTATCTCTTGATTATTGGCTTACTGATCATTATAACATTTCAAATTGAAGTTTGTTCAGTCGTAGAGGTTTCTGATTGACAGTGTGAGCATCTAAATTATTCTAATTTGCATTAAAGAAATTGATAGTTTCTGGTGAGACTAGTAATTATTAATTATCAGAACTGTTATTCAATGAATTGAATGGGAGAGGAGCAAGCTAGGGATACTTAAAGCACCCCACTGTATTGTGATTGACCGAATTTACGGATGCGTACGAGACAAAAATTGTGGCTGTATCGTCTCGAGATTGAGCTATAAAAGTGATCTCTCGACTCGAAAAATGTATTTCTCTATTGGAAGAGCCGTGTCTCGACTCGAATTTTGTCAGGAAAATCCTGTCTCGACTCGTCTCGTGCGCATCCCTGGCCGAATTGTCCTTTCTAGTAGCTTGTAACTCCGCATTTTTTTTCTGAGATTGTTGGACGAATTAGATGGTTTCTCACTATTAGAGCGGGAGAGTTACAAAGATTCCTCCAACCTTCTCATCATAAAATTTTTGTCTAGCATTTCACCACATTTGTCTTGCGTCTCACTATATAATATTTGTCTTGCACCTCGCCATTTTTTGGCATTGGATATCGTTGATGTGAATTTATAAATTGAGCTTGGATTGTTTCAATTAGGTTGTTATTCGGTTATTAAGTAATTGTTTGTGTCTTTATTAATATTGAGAATTGTTTTGATCTCTGAACTACGTCAGTTTAGGATAGTCTGTCTGTAAAATAAAAACCTAAAGTAAATTTTGTATGAATGGAAGTTTGAATTTAAATCAAGTTGTGTATTTCTGATAGCAGCTTATATTTGAGGGTCGATCTTTTCCTTTCATTAGTTATTGGTAGTTAGCGTATAGTGTAGTAGCTTGTTTGTTATATATATATTAATGTTAATTAAGTGTTACGATAATTTAGTTCTTGATTTTGAAGTGATATTTCTTTTGTGTAAAGATTTACTGCTGTTCTTTATTTTTTGTAACATTTGATCAACTTTTGTGACCTGAAATCAAATTGAAAATGTCTTTACGACAAGATTCAGCTCGTATTGATATTTCAGAAGATGATAATCTACAATTTGTTACTATAGATCAGACAGGGCACATGACAAATGATAGTTTAAATAGGGCAATTATTAACCTGACCCCTCCTCGAATTCACATTTCCCAGTTTTATGATCGCGTAGAAGATAATTCGAGAATTTATAGTTTAGAAAAACCTTTTCCTAGGAACTTTAGTTGTCTTGCTCAACCTCCAACACCAATTCCAGCGGAGACTAGTCAATTAACTAGAGATATCTTAGGTTTTGGAACAGGTATTAGTCAAAAATGCTCTTTTAGTCCTATTATCCATAGGCAAGTTGAATTTCAGTTTTTAGAGAATAGTTCAGAATTGCCAACTCGCAATAAGCCAACGAACAATTATTAGTGCTTTTCTGATTATTATAAGAGAAATTCTTTAGTTAAAAATTCGACTCTTATAGTCATGTTTCGGACGGTAGGCATTTGCCACATGATCATAGATATTTTGATAGATTGCCGAATAATTTTGCAATTTATGATAATTATGCTCAGGGTATTAATGCAGTTTTTATGTACAACTCGGCATTATATTAGTAAATATTCTTTCCAGAAATTTTTTGAATGTTTTGAATAAAAAATTAAAGGGTTTAAAGTAATTGATGGCAGAAACAGTTTTTTTTTCAGTTTTTGATGTGCTACTGATAATTGAATAAATAGTGGAGCAATTTTCTTGTCCAATGACAGTAGTCTATAGTGCATTGTTAACACGTAGTGAAGGAGATTTTCAAGTGGAAGTACAATATGGCGTAAATAGTAACTCTTCATGGGATTTATTTAAATCTAAAATACTTGATAGATTTGCGTCAAATACAGTAAAACATTCCTTAGTAGCTGAAAGATTACTCAGGAAACAATAGTTAAATGAAGCGGTGGATCAGGTTGTTGAAGATTTATTATGATCTCTTGTTTTGAGATTTTATTGTAGTGATTCCCAACTTATTGACATCTTATACCATTCACCTGGTTGAAGCGTTTCAGCAGTTGTATCAGGTGAATGCTGAGAATATCAGGAAGGCTCAAAGTCAGTACTATCAGTCCGTGGCGGATCTAGAAGGTAAAAGGTTGGGGGGGGGCAGTCAAAACTCATACTATGATAGTTATATTATGAGATTATTATAAATTTTCAAAAAAAACTATGTAAACAATAGCTTCAATTGTTATTGTAACTCAGAAAACTAGGGGGCCCTAGGCTCCGAGCAAGATCCGCCACTGCTATTAGTTGTATAACTCTACATCCATCTCCAAGGCCAAGCATGCAGCCGAAATATTAAAAAAAAAAAAAAAAAAAACATTCGAAAACATTGCGGTGGTAATCCATTGAAATCTGAGTTTACATTCATGAATATTTTTCCAATGGTTGTACCCACAGCTGCAAAAGAAGAAACTTAATTGTGACGAGAAAGGATAAACTGCTTAGAATGAGTTTCTGAACAGCTTCCTACGTGAAGACACAGCAACGACGTCACACTGGAATCCACTAAAGAATTAAGCTTATATCATTCAATACAACCTGTAAAATGCGGTGACTGTGAAAACAGATTTATGCCAAGCTTCACGGAACGACTACAATTAATCAGTTATTTTAATAATTCTTTTGAATTATTTTTTCCTCCATCATTTTCGCCCCTGTTTATTTTTCCTCCATCTTTGCATATATTTCTCCCCTTGATGCGAACGAATGTCTTGTTCTATGCTGTTTCTATTCTGTGTGTGTGAAACTACCTTATTTTTGGATTGGATTTTTATGGAAAAATGGTAAAAAAAAACAAGGACAGAAATGAAACTGATGCACGAAAAACACACATTAGGAACAATTTTACTTACACCATAATAAAAGTACCAGATTATAATAAAATAAATATCGCTGTTCAGAGAACTCTGGAGAAATAACCGCTTGAGAGCATGCAACCAAGCTTGGTAGGAGCACATTCGGACACATGCAGAAGGGATTGGTGTAGAAAAGAAAATTAGTTATAATTTTCGCCATGAGAGGTAATTGTGGCACTGTACTTCGCCAATTAACTGCGGCACGGAAGAAAAACGACACTAGTGATGGTAAAAGATAATAAGGGCTGTAATTACCCCTCCTGTGGGTCTCGTGGCATTGATTACCAATGCTATTAATACCCCGTGGTCAATGGCGAATTTACGGGAAGGGGCCTTTTGAATTGAAGCGCCCCTTTAAAATTTTTGTATATCTTTGAAAAAAACGAATTTAAATGTTAGTCTCTCCTATGGTCCCTAAAATGCAAGCTCCCTCCAAAAATCCAGGAAGAGGTGTGAAATCTCGCCTCCAGATGTGATTTTCTTCAGTGTTAAGTACTCTGGTTATGGGATGGAAGACAAATGATATTGATATTCATTGAAAGAAAGGTCGTAATTATGCCCCCCGTGCGATGCGTGGCATTGATTTTTACTCCTATTAATAACCCCGTGGTGAAGTGATGTTATGAGCGATGATGATGTGGGATCCTGCCCAAAGGGAGGTCTTTCATATGAAGGTCCTTGAGCAATGAAAATGCATGGTGACTAGTACCTTATGAGATGATGGCGTTCTACGAATGGAACCTACAGGGTAACATGGGATCCGAGTCATGTGTGTCTTTACCGGAAATCGAACCCAGGACCCTTTGAACACAAGAGAGAGAGTGTGGGAAGAAAAAAGAAGAAAACATCGGATAATTATCAATTCACTTCTGGCACACAGTGAACCTCAAACTTGTATCACTGAGACATATGTAGGCGTGATCAAGCGCCTGGAGAGATAATTACAGTCTTTCTTATCACTTAGCATCACTAATGTAGTTTTTTTCATGTTGCATTTACAAGGCGTTGTACAGCGCCAAAATTATCTCTGGTGGCGAAAATTGGAACTAATTTTGTTTTCTACACCAATCGCTTCTGCATGTTCTCAAATATGTTTGTACCAAGTTTGGTTGCAATCTGTCGAGTGGTTACGTCCAGAGTTCTCGGAACAGCGATACTTATTTTATTATAACCTCTTAAATACGCAACAAGAAAACAGTTTAGACTAAAATTTCAGTCAAAACATCACAAGATATTTTTAGAATATTCATTTCAGATTCAGAACTTTATATTGCTAGGAAGCGCTCGAAAAAAGTAAACGTTACACAAAAATCTAGCTTCGAAAGATGCAGTATTTGTACAAAGAGCAGTATTTGTAAGCGGAACCCTTTCGCCCAGTGTTCGAAAGGAACCAAAAGACAAAGTGGGAAAATGTGACGACATTGGTTTCTGAACTCAGGACATGAAATTGTTGGGAAATGCGTAAAAAATAATCTAAAATCGTACGAAAATCGAGCAAGAGCCACAACTTGCTATACCTGTTGTTCTCAAATAAATGACATTAGTAAACTTACGTTGTGTGAACTGATATCTTCCTACGTTCCATTGATTAATGCTCATAGTTATTCTTTCTGTGGCAAATAAAACAGCAGGACTAGAAATAATGTCTTTTTAATGACAATTTAACACGGCCTGTCCGGTTGCAATGATGTGAATAGACTTTGGGAGAAATGGCTAAAGTTCAGCTCAAATATAGAAGAGACCATGTAGATTTCAAATTTTCCTAAACTGGATGGAATATAGTAAAAAAAAAAAAAACTCGAAACATGAACATTAATGTCAATTGAAAATGAATGACAAAAATGAAGTCGTCACCTACCTCATAGACTATACTAAGGAGAGGCTAATTGAAAGGTTATTTCCAAGGCATAATGAAGAGCTTATAAACAATGTATATCGCGTAAGGTAAATATGGAAAGAGAATTCTCAAAAGTCAAGTTCTTTCAGTAAAATCAATAATATTGAGAAAACAATGGCGGATCCAGGACAGACTTCTGGGGGGCTGGTGGTGGGTTCTAATACTGCCAGTTAGAACTAGTTTTAAGAGTTCCAAATCTCGGATGGGTTTTGTTTATATACAAAATAGGAAACAGTTCCTTCTTCTGGGGGGGACAATTGCTCCCCCTCCTGTAAGAAAATATAATGGATTTTCTGAGAATTACCCAGGACGCCCCACGCGGAGGTTACGTGCTTGAAATATCCCACGTCTGGATTTGGAACCCTCAGACTCTATTTAGCACGCAACGTGAATTTTGACGGGATCATTTGGCGTAGTCTATATGGCAAATCGAATGGGCTCTTGTGAACATATTGTTGATTTAACGTGGTTCATAACAGAAGGGTTGGGAATCATTGAAATGACTACAACCAACACTCCTTCCAAAAAATTACCAATTTCGGATTAAATATGTTTATATTTTAATGAAGTGAATTTACTGGTCTCATTTTTTTTTTTTTAACAAGAGTTTCATTCCCATCCAATGGATGGGCGGGCCGTAGAAGGCAACACCTTCTCTGTGGCCAGAGATATTTTCAACTTTTGGAAGTAGATGACATGGAGAATGATTTCAGGCTATAGAATAATGTGGATTGAAGTAAGGAACTAATAGCAAATCAAGTTGACGAGGATCTGTAAGAGGTGGCTATTGTGTTAAAATGTTTCTTGGGTACATGTGCAGAGGTTATGAGCAATATATATGTGGATTTCGTTGGTAGATACGGCGGTCAGGATTATACTGATCTATGGCTTCGGTGTATTCGTATATTGCTAACAGATGATCCAGTGGTGGGTAGGCATAGCGCGGTACAGCAGGAACTTGGTCTAACAGCTCATGGACAATGGGATGTGCCAACTGTATTCGTGTCGCTATGTAGCGTTGGCGTAGATGGTAGAGGTGTGGCAAAATAGTTGGAAATTGCGCACGACGATATATTTCAGCAGTGGGAGTATCGAAAGCGAGAGAGTAGGCCAGACGTAAGGCATATCTTTCGAGAACTTTCAGACGTTCATAGTAAGTTGGTGCTGCTGATAACCAGGCAAGATGTCCATACGTGAGAGCTGGGCGTACGAAGACTTTATATGTTAGCAGTAGAAGTTGTGTATTAAGACCCCACGTGGTGCCTTTAAGGTTTCGTAAAAGGTTTAAACGGCGCCGGATATTAGCTTCCAATTGTTTTAGATGAGGCTTCCAAGTAAGATGTTTATCAAATATTACTCCCAGATATTTGAGACTGTTTTGAATTGGGATTGGAGAGTCAAAAAGGGTTAAATGTAGACGTTCCGGATTGCGACTGTTGCAGTATTTATTGCGTTTGAGCCCAAAGAGAGTCATTTGAGTCTTAGTGGAATTCAGCTTTAGCTTCCATTTCAGGCACCATGTAACTAGTTTGTCCAAAGCTGGTTGTAGGAGTTGATTAATGCGATCCACTGAAGATCCCAATGCGACATAAGCGGTATCATCAGCAAATTGTAAGGCATATAGTGGGGGCTGAGGTTGAGGCATGTCGGCTACATAAAGAATATATAATAGAGGAGATAAAACAGATCCTTGGGGCACACCGGCGCGGAGTTGAAAGATGCGTGACTTTGCACTGTTGATCTGAACGAAAGCCTGGCGCTGATGTAGAAAATTTGCTATTAATCGGACATAGCTGTGAGGAAGCAGACGTTTGAGTTTGTAAATTAACCCCTCATGCCAAACAGTATCAAACGCTCTTTCAATATCAAAGGAGATCAAAACAGATGGTAAACGCTTATTAAAATGGTTGACAAGTAGTGTAGAAAGTTTGAGTAATTGATCAGCAGTGCTATAGAGTGGACGGAAACCAGCTTGAATAGTTGGTAGTTTGTTCGTGATTTGTAGATAGTGATGTAGCCGTTTTACCAGAAGACGTTCTAGGGTCTTGCTAAAAACGTTAGTAAGGCTAATGGGTCTGTAAGATGACACAGCAGTTGGATCTTTGCGAGGTTTTAGAAAGACCACAATTTTAGCAAGTTTCCATGTAGTTGGAAAATAGCCTGTAGATAAAATAGTTGTATACAAAGAAGCAAGTAAGACTAGAAACGCCACAGGTGCCTTAAGCAGTTGACGATACGTAATTGAGTCTGCCCCCGGAGCTGTGTTGCGACGGCATTTAAGAACAGCTGTAATATCATCTGATGTTATTGGAGCAGTGAGCTGATTTGTGGGATCAAGGTGGTAGTTGAAATCAGGTTGAAATGATGGCTGCACTAGAGAACCAGCGTGTGAGATATGGGTATCTGTAGGACAAGTGAACAACGGTGTAGTGTGTGGAGTGAAGACTCCCTCAAGATATGTAGCGAAAGCAGTTGCCTTTTCTTCATCCGTCGTTGGTACTTGGTCAGCACATATGATGGGGTATTGTGGGCCCTGTTTCTGGAATGTGAGACGTTTAAAGGTATTCCAGAATTTAGTAGGATTTGTTTCTTGGCGCAAAGCATTACAGGAGGCACGCCAGTCTAGTCGTTTGCGGGCTACTATGTAGCTCTGTACCGTTCGTTGAAATTGACGATGGAGAAGAAGAAATCGGCGGTCATGTGTGCGACGAAACTCTGTTAAATACTCGTGTGAGCGCCGGAGAAGATCGAGGGCGCGTGCTGGTAAACGAGGTCTAGATGATTTGGTGGTACATTTAGGAACTGCGTAATCCGTAGCGTGAGAGACTATGTCAGTCAGAGTATGTGAGAGTGTTTCAATAGATGCAACTGTTGTGAGAGTAGGTGCAGTAGCCGGCAGATTTTCGGTAATATAAGTGCTGTACTGATCCCACCGAGCTTTGCTAAAGTTATATCTGGGTGTGCGTGGTGATGCAGATGCAGTGGATATCAGACGTGGAGTTATAGAGAGAAGTATTGGGAGATGATCACTACCTATGGAACCAAGGACATCTATAGTAGTAAGTGGTAACAGATTATTGGAAATGATTGCCACGTCGGGACTAGTGTCGCTTTCCGGACGAGTAGGATGCGGCAGCTGCAGTAAAGAACTATGGGTAGTTTGGAGGAAATCATGAAAGCGTTGTTTCTGAACTGCTGTACGAGAATGGTAGTTGATGTCTGCTAAGAAGATGTATGTTTTAAAGTTGAGATCTAAGTATGTCAGAAAACGATACGGAAGTGGCTGTGTAGATCGAACATAGGTGGTAGCGATGGTAATAGTAGTAGCTGGAAAATAGAGCGTCTGTATGACGTGTTCGGGATATTGCCCGGGAGAAGGTGGTATGATATGGCGCCGTGGAATAGAATGCTTAACGGCTATTGCTGCACCACCACGTGCGATGTTTTGTGGCAGATCAGAGCGTATGAGATGATAACGTGGAAGATAGAAGCGGTCAGATCGTTTTAGAAAGGTTTCATTAAGAAGGATGCTATCTGCATTGTGCTGAGTTGCTAAAGTTTCTAGGAGAACTCGGTTGGTAGGTAGCGAACGAATATTGCAGAATAGCAATGTAATAGTCGTCCTTCTCTGACCTGTACTATTCATGATGGGTGTCTGTATGAAAATGGAAGTAGGTTGAGAGTCCGGAATATGTAGCTGCCATGTGGAGCTGGAAGATATCGAAGGCGGCCTTAGTTGCATGATTTAGTATAGCCTCACGCTGGAAGGGAAAGGCATTTTGAAGAACGATAGTGATGAACTTCAAAATACTTTCCACAGTAGGTGGTGGTAAGTAAGATGTTTGTGTGGTCGCTGTGGTACTAGTCGGACGTGATGAGACATGAACGCGTAAAGGTACAACAGTCTCGGGCTTATCTGGAAGTGGTTTAGGTTTGCCCTTACACTTGTAGGAGTAAGTTGGATGTTCCCCGTCACAAGTGTTGCATCTGGAGGGTTCGTTGAGCTTAGGACACTCCTTTATTTTATGATCTCCTTTGCAGTGGGAGCAGACGGAAGGATTTGTGCACTTGTTCGTTGGATGCGCATTATAAGTTAGGCAATTTTCACACCGTAGTGAGAGAGGCGGGGGTGTGCGTGAAGGCTCGACCCGATGGTGGCAACGGTAGATGTAGACACCGTTATTTAGAAGATCGTCTACCAGTGCTGGATCATCTGTTAGTAGTCTGACCATATATGTAGGGCCATTAGCATTTTTAATACGGAGAGCTCTAGTAGGTTGAATCCCATCTTGCTTTAGTTCCTCTAGTATGTCTTGTTCGGTATAAGTAGGATCAACTCCACGGATAACTACAGAGAGTAATGGAGTACGCCGAGGCGGAGGTGGTGTTTTGATATGAGGAGTTTTAAGGAGTTGAATTTTCGTGTTAACGCCAAACATTGCTGGTCCCACTTTATAGATTAGATGCTTATAAAGATCGGGGTTCTTTGTTTTTAGGATGATTCCGTTAGAGGTCTTGTTTAATTGATGGAGGTCCAGTCTAGAACAGTATCGTATTAGTTTTTGATAAAATTTTTTGATGTCCATGAGCTCAGCAGGAAGATTAGTAAATAGAATTGTAAAAATGAGAGTAGGAACAATGTCCATAGTAGCTTCGGAAGTAGATGGCGTAGATTCAAGTTGGATGCTGGCTGTACTGGTTCTAGGAGGACTGCGCAAAGCATCAGTGTATCTAAGCTTTTTAGGTGAGCGTGAACGGTCTCTGTTTGGTTCGCGAGTTGGTGAGAGGCTAGAGGTAGAAGAGTGAGATGCTGAACGTGCACGCGCCCGTGGGCGGTCTATTGGTGGACCCATAACAGTTGGCGGTAGTTTATGCCTTTCAACTCGACGGTCCGGCGGATCAGAACCCGGCATGAGTGAAACTACTTAAGTACTGCCTTGTCAAAAGTTGAAGATAAAGCGATAAACAGTACACAACTGATTTCCAGTAGCTCCGCCTCCGAAGAGGAGAGAATAAATCGAAAAGCCAAAAGAAATAGCCAAGGTCGTCAACTTAGAATCAATTTCGTCTGTTTACCTCCGTGGAGGATTATAATCAATTCGACGGTTGTTTTCTCAACCTCAAAGAGGCAAGTAATCCAACCGTATATGAGAAGATCGCGACTAAAATAAATCAGTAGGGATGGAATACCTAAGTGACTTGATTATTTTTCTTCGCCAGCTACGAATACCCTATTTTTTTTACCTGGTTAGAGATTCCAGGTGGCCAGTTCCACTGGTCTCATTCCCCCTACATTTTCTTACGTAACCTGTAGTTAATTATAATTATTGCGGAACTTGAAATGAACAATACAAACTATTTGAAGATTTATCATTACGTCTAAAATGCCTGACTTTTCTTGGTAAAATAAATATTTCCTTTTATACTTATTGCAATTTCGGTCCCATCAATTTTGTTGTTGAAAATTCGTAGGATCATTGAAGATTGTCTTTGTGCTGCCATCTAGGGGACACACGTTAACTACTATATAAACGAATGTTTTGATTTGTATTTATAGGGAGAAAGTCTCTCTCTCACAATGTAACTCGTTGGATTATCTTAGTTTTATTTAATGAGGCTTTACACTATATGACGGTTGGGTGGTTCTTAGGTATATGGGAAAAATAAATTTTCGAATTTCTTCCGCCACACCCTTATTTCTTTTCCTCTGACAATAAAATATCATACAGAAAATTTCACAAAAATCCATCAACGTTAACTCGTGCCGCAAAGTAGTTGATTTCTGTAAAAAAAAAATCCATTTGAATTTCAATGGCACTCTATTAACTATTTGACAATAAATGTATAATAATTATCACAAATGTAAATAGGACAATATAAATCTTTCCTCTGTAATTCAGAATTGACTGGGTTTCAAATACAGTCGGTTGGTTATCAGGCAACAAGTTACAAGCATCATGATCATCGTCCATATATATAGTACTTATGGTAATGCACAGTGTTATGATCCACTGTGGAAAAGATATTTGGATCTGTTTCTCATGCCACTTGCTTCGTTAGTAAAATTTACATGAGTTACAAATCAATCAGCTAATAAATACAAGTAAATATGATAATGGCTGAAATTCAAAAAAATGGACAAAAAAAGTATTTGAATTGTAGATCGCCTTAGTGATAACTTTTACTTTTTACGCAAGGTATCTTTTCCACATCCTGCAAACAAGTTTCTATAGTCTCTCACCACTTGCAAAATGAATTCTTTCTGTTCTTCATTTTTAGTTAGAACTGCATTGTGATCTTCCA
Organism: Thermobia domestica; assembly: GCF_964235325.1. Taxonomy (NCBI): domain Eukaryota; kingdom Metazoa; phylum Arthropoda; class Insecta; order Zygentoma; family Lepismatidae; genus Thermobia; species Thermobia domestica. The sequence continues at coordinate 340,331,103 of NC_137456.1, read as the reverse complement.
TTAGCTTTCCGCTGCGTCATTTGTAACACGCAACTTAACTACTTTTTTCCCCGGAAAGAAATTCATCATTTGTCGACCAACAAACTGGATCATGGTCTAGAAAACCTGTAGAAATCCGAAACCTTTCAAAGAACTTCTTTGTGTTTCCTATCACAAAAACAGCAATTTCTTTTTCTTCAATATCATCTATTTTAATAGCGTACAGTTCAAATCGCTTCATCGTTTCATATGAACTGTCACTATTTTTAAATTTTTCTGCTATTTTCTATTTTGTTGATTATTGATATTCTCGTCAAAAAATGAAAGTGCTCACACTCCTCTGAGAGGTAGCAAAGATGTTAGGAAAACTTCAATAAAGCCACTCTCGAGACGTCAGAGTTTGAGTTTGTACGTTTGAAGGCTCTTCAAAAATTGTAAATCTTGATGTGGTGAATGAGATGCACTGGAACAAGTAAACCAAGCTTTTACATACAACATAAACGAAGCTTTTTAGAACAGGAAAAGTGCACACTTGACGCAGTCCTCCTCCTTCAAGCTCATTTAATTTAAACTGACTACTAAAGAGAAATATTTTCAAACATCATAATGCTTTTCCCATCCGCCTTGCCTGATGTATAGCTCCAGGGAAACGGAAAGAAATACCTCCAGGAGACGTACTTCCTAGAAAAATTACTGTAAGCTCCAAAAGTTATCTGTAATCTTCTCTGCAATGCTTCTCCGCATTTCCAAATTTTGAACAGCAAAAACTAGCGTATGTTTCTTCATATTTGAAAGAATTGAATTAACACTTCGATCAGAAATTCATGTAACAAAATTGTTGTGTTGAATTCTCGGCCACTCTTTCTGGAAACGCTTAAAAATTGGCACCTCCGGACCGGAAGAAACTGAAACACATTCTTCAAATACACACTTTAATATCAATTCAAAAATGTGATGCCTACATGGAAGATATAAAAGATCTTTTTCCAATTTCTGCTCAAGAAAAATACAAGCTCTATTGATACGCACAGTATTGGAAGAAGTAGTATCCCAATGCCTCTGCTGTTGCGATTAATATGTGCATGGAGCTCTATCAACCAATTTATGGCGATCAAAAGCCGCAACGAGTCGTGGAGTAATAAAACGTACTTTCCCTTTCTTCTCGAATGTCCTGTCACTACCTCATCAGAATCTACTCCTTCCATCGGAATTGTATTTTCTGTTTGGTATACATCTTAATCTTCACCACTTGAATTGATAATCGACTATTCAGATGTTTCGCTCACTTCACAAGTGGTCCTTTTTGCCTTTGAGATATAAGGAATTCCTTGTCCTCCCCTGAATTTGTATTAAGTCTAAAGCATTTGCATGCGCTGTATCAAATAAATCGTGTATCATATTTAAGAAATATGCCTTGTCTCCTCTTTCCTTCACTATTTCCTACTTGATTTTTGAAACCGATATCACATTTCGTACAATCCATGAGTTTATCGATACTATGATGACCTTGATCGGTATTCTTGCTTTAGACCAAAACATTTCTGTTTCACGAATTGCTAACCGAGCATTCTCTCTTAAAGGTAATTTCACATTTGAATGTTATAAAAGAATGCACCAAGTACTAGTGTGTTGGATAGTAACTTACAACCCAACATCTGTTCACTCATATTACCAACCAGGTAAATACCACTTCGATAACTGATTTCACTAGACACTGAACACATAATGATCACTTTGTTCATTTAATCACATGTGATGATACAAGACCCACAACGAAACTTCAATTCCCTTAAAATAACAATCATATCAAAAGATCACATTTTTATAGTGCTAGCCAAAGGTTAGCTTCCTTTTAGAGGGTTACACCCTCTCTTAGGTGATAGAAATGAAGGAATGGCTATCTATATAGAAGTAAGGCATAGATGGGCTAAGGGTTGTTTATTAATTCATTTATGTTATTATTTCAGGACAAGGACATTATGATCTTTTCAATCATAATCATATGTGAATGGTAGGGATGTTTGAAAACATAAGAACATAACAGTAACATAATATAAATATAAGTATATTCAAAATGAAATAAGGAAATGATAAAGCAAAAGATGAGAACATTATAAGCCTAAGATTTAATAGGAGATTGATGATATAAATAGATAAAGAATGAAGTTACAATACATATACATGGTTATTGATTAAGTGATCTTGGGATGTTAGACTGCCAACGAAATACAATTTACAATGGGAGTGACAGATGAGGCGATGTGCGATACACGAGACAACACAGGGTACATTAGTAAAACAAATGCGGGTTATCTTCTGCCTAGGGGCTGCTCTAGGCTGATGAAGATACGGGGAGCCCTGTTAGAAACAAAAGGTGTTACTGTGCAGTGAAAGATGGAAAGATGTAAGGTAGATGAGCATGAAGTTGGAAGTCTTCGACCAGAAACAAATCCGGATGGTCAGGTGGCAGAGTATAGCAGTATAAGGTGAAAAGCAGACATAGCGGGGAATGAGCGTAGCAAGGACGGACAGAATGGAGTTCATGATAGCGCATAGTATCCATGAGTAAAATATGTTGAGTACTATATTGCGCTGTGATGAATTTCTGCCTAAGAGATTCAATATGGTGTGTAATGCTTGGAAAGGTGATAAGGTCGTAGAGTGCTCGGGTTGGACTGGAGAGTTGTATGCGGTGTGCGATTCGGAATACATGTCGTTCTAGTATGCGAAGTTTTTTCATAAAAGGTGGGCGGAGCGGAAAGCCAGGCAGGAAAACCGTAGGTAAGGACGAAGCGCATAAATGCCTTGTACGTATTGAGAACTGTAGCTGGTTTGAGGAGCCAGGTAGTGCCGGTAAGACGCTTGAGAAGGTTTAAGCGTTGGTAGGCTTTGGCAGCGACCTTCTGGAGATATGGTTTCCATGTGAGATGCTGGTCATAGATGATGCCAAGATAGGTAACGGTGCGAGTGGGAATGAAAGTGGATGTGGAGAGAGAACAAAGATGGGTTTCGGTGGACTTTGGAGCGTTTGCGTGGCGGAATGAAAGTGATGGCTTGTGTTTTGGTTGGATTTATAGAGAGACTCCACTTAGTGCACCAGCGAATAAAACGATTAATAGCTTCTTGCAGGTCCTGATTAATCTTACGAATAGTCATTCCTAAGGCCAGCAAAGCAGTTTCATCAGCATATTGAAAAAGATATATGTCAGGAGGAAGCGGAGGAAAATCTGCTACAAAAAGGATGTACAAAAGCGGTGAAAGAGCTGAACCCTTAGGTACTCCTCACAAAAGAAAAATGGGATGAGACAACTGACCGTTACTGGAGACGTACGAGGGCGACCAACCAGAAAGTGATAGATGAAACGGATATAGGCAACGGGAAATTTGAGTTGAATGAGCTTGTGAAGAAGTGCCAGGTGCCAAACTTGGTCAAAGGCTTTTTTCGAGGTCAAATAACAGAAGGCAAGAGGGTTTGATGGAATTATAATGTGAGGTGATGAGATTGGTGAGGCGAAGAGGCTGATCGTTGATGTAATATGAAGGTCGGAGTTCTGCTTGGTGAATGGGAAGAATGTGTTTAGTTTCGAGATATGGATGTTATCGTCTAACGATAATGCGTTCCAGTACTATACTAAAAGTGGATGTCAACTGAATAGGACTTTAAGATGGATCAGTAGGAGGCTTGTTAGGTTTCAAAAACATGAGTGTTTTGGAAGTTTTCCAGTCTGTCGGAAAAAAGCCGGTCGAAGAATGAATGTGTAGATGACTGCAAGCAGATTGAGAAGTAGCAGTGGACCCGCTTTAATGTGGCGATATTTAATATTATCAAAGCCTGGAGCAGAATTTCTTTTGCGATTGACAACAGCCATGATTTCATCTGTAGTAATAGATGTGGTAAGAGAATGATGTGGAAGTGAATGATTGACGTCAGGCTGTAATTGAGGAGATGCGAGATTTCGGCTATTTCTTGGATGCGGATTGATGTGAGTGGAGGGTGCGGCAGGTGTAAAGATATCTTGCAAGTAGTCTGCAAAGGTGTTAGCTTTCTCCGGATCAGTTTGAAGTGGGACATTATTATGAAGAAGAGAATAAGAAGGCTTGGTGTATTTGCCACATAGAGCATGAAATCTTATCCAGAATTTGGTTGGGTGGCTGGTTTCGTTGAGATTGTTGCAGATCTTAACCAATTTCCTCAATTTGTACGCTTTGATGTAATTGTGATCCGTGGCCTGTAGTTGAGTGTGATGATGGAGTGTTTCAGGGTTCCTAGTACGCAGAGGATCACGATATAACTGACGTGAGTGGCAAATTATTGATAAATATTGCGGTGGAAGATGTGGTTTATAGGTAGTAGAGTAAGTAGTTGGAATAGACAGTTCAGAGGCAGACTGAGAGTCGAGTTAATGGTAGTGATGCTGTCGTACAATTGCACTTCTGTAGCAGGTGGTGTGTGATGTTGTAAAGACTGATAGATGTAGTCGCGATATTTGTGCCAATCAGCTTTATCGTTTTGGCCGTGGAGACGGTAGATTAGTGGATTAAGTGCCCTGGGTGTGACGATACGTCAGCTTAATAGGTGCGTGATCGCTGCCAAGCAGTGATAGGACTTGAACGGTGCAGTGGGAATGAAGAGTGTTGGAAGTGATGACTATACCGGGAGTTGTCCGAGAAACAGGGCGAGATCTGGATGGTAAAGTGTAAATGATGCCTGTTGTAGTTGAAGCGACAAATTGTGTGAACCTCGTGCGTTCGTTATCTGTACGACTATGAAGATTGATGTCTGCCATGACGACGTAGTGCTTGTACGTGTTGGAGATATCCTGAAGAAAACAGAGTGGAATCGGTTTTCCTGGTCTGATATAAATGGTAATGAGTGTGATGGTTATATTCGGAAAATACAATGTTGTCATGACATGCTCAGGAATATTTAGAATCGGGCTAGAATGGCGTTTGAAAGGTAGGGTGTGATAAAAGCCAATAGCTGTCCCACCGTTGGCTCGCTGAGCGAGAAGAGTGGAGTCATGGCGAAGGATGATATAACGTGCGATGTGGCCAGTATCCGATCATTTGAAAAAGGTTTCATTGAGTAGGAATGCAGTAACTTTTTCTTCTAACAGAAGCGTTTCGAAGAGAAGTTTGGTTTTGAAAGAGAATCGGATATTAAGAAATAGAAACACTAAAGGCATGACGAGGTGCTGTAATAGTTGGCTTTTAAGAATAAGATGGAAGGTTTGACATATGAAAATGGGTATCGTTATTAGAATAGGTAACAGTGAAAGAGACCTGGAAGATGATACGGACAGCGTGAATGATTTATTGGAGGTTGTGTGGACGGATAGAAGGGTGAATATTTTGCAAGGCAAGTGTGGTAAAAGCGAGAAGTTTATCTATAGTAACGGGAATTGAATCAATGGGGAAATCAGTGTTGGTAGACGAATCATGAGTTCGGAGGGGAGCTACTAATTCAGGACGAGTAGTTTCGGGTTGAGGTTTTGTTTTGCACTTGTAACTATAGGTAGGATGTTGGTCGTTGCACGTATCACAACGGGGTGGGAGTTCTAAATTTGGACACGTACATGTAGGGTGAGTGCCTGTGCAGTAGCCGCATATAGCTGTGTTGCGACAGTTGCCAGTGGTAACCTAATTATATGCTTGGCACCTTTCGCAGCGAAGTAGAAGTGACGGTGATTGCCGAGGAGGTTCCACACGATGACGTCTTTTATAGATCAGAGCACCGTGCGCAAGCATGATGTAAATTGTAGCTTAGAAAGGTGTTAGAACGCGCATCATATAAGTGGCTCCCTGATTGTTTCGGATGCGAAGTACTTTGGTGATGGTAATGCTCTCCAATTTCAATTCTTCGGAAAATTCTTCGTCCGTGTATGTGGGATCAATATCCCTGATAACAACGGAGAGAAGAGGAGGCATTTTCGGAGGTGGTGGTTGTTTAAGGCGAGAGGAACTGAGTGTGTCGATCTTAGCGTTCTTTCCAAGGATTTCAAAAGAAGCCTAGTTGCGGATGGTAATAGCGAAGTGTAGATCTGTGGATTTAAGGATTATACCGTTGCGGGATTTAACGACTTGAGTAAGATTGATACTTGGAAGGTATTTACAAAGTTGAAGAACTACGTACTTGACATTGTCGTATTTGGGATCAAAGTTCTGGAGAAGAAAACAATGAAGCTATGGTCCTGGTGGGTTGATTTGGTGATGGTTCGGATGTTGAAATGACGATGAAGAATGAGCAATTCCGGCGGCCATGTCAACTGAAGTTGTTTGGCTTAGATGCTGTTTCTTTGCTGGCGGTGAGTTTACTAAAAGCTCGGCATAGCTCTCGGAATGAATTGGCGATCGCGATCGACTGGAGGCGTTCGAGACGGTGGAGGCAATGGAGCGTTCAGAAGCTCTTCGGTGTTGGGTGCCATCCTTTCGCTTTTCCACCTTCGTGGCATGAGCCGGTGGGGAGAGGAAGACTTGAGGTATTCCGCCATGCCGACCATCCATCGAAGCACCAGTGATCTGATGTGGATCCGCCATGAAGAGCAGGAAGCGGGCCGAAGCCCCTAGATTGAAGAACGAACGAGATGCAGTGTGGGATGATTATGAAAGTTGATGAAGGTAAGGTGAGCAGTTTGGATAGCCACCAAGATTGGAACAGTTGTTTGGACAAACCCATAGCACTACACACCCTTGGCTTGATTAGTCTGGAGAGTTGTGCTCAAAGGAATGACAGAAAAAAGCCCGGGATGAGGAACGGGAAGGATCTCTCAAAAATCGCTATAGCCAAGCAATTGCGGTTATCGCTAACAAAATTTCTAGCGACCGAAAGTATATTTCAAAAAAAGATCACAAATACAAAATGCAAGAACGCAAATACATGTTACAAATAGTCTAAAATTATTTTATTTACAATAACAGTTGTAATTAAATACAAAGGATAAAAGGTTTAGTTGTAAATAATCCCAAAAAATAATTTTTTGACATTTATTTATTATTTCCAATTTAATTTTGTTCATAAATCTGCTCCAAATTGCACAAAGAATTTAAATCTGTGAATGTATTGCCATCTATTGAGCAACAAAGGAAACTACTGTTCTAAATCCTATTCCTATAAAGAATAAAATGTCTTTGCGGCACCATTTATCGTAATCATAACGAACTCAAATTTACAGAGAACATTTTACTCATTAAAAGGAAAAGGATTAAGGGGTGCGGTCTCAGATATATACAACTTGAGATATAACGACCATCCTACAATGACAGTGGTTGCCAACCTTTTTTCGCTGACGACACGCTACTGAATGCTTACAACATCGCGGAAAGACTTTTTGATTTTTTAAAATTAATGGCAATATAAAATATAATAATCGAACCCTTAATGTTTTTATAAAGCACGGGGACAATCCCACTGGGGTCACAACGGACGTGTACCCCCTAAGATTTGTAAAACGGTTTCGTCATCCCTAATACTTCAAGTATCTTAGGCAGTGTTCGAAATGAAAAAAAAAAGCAGAGGCGATATGTTTTATTACAATTTTCACTCGACATACCGGTTATCTAAATGTTGAAATACATTGTACTTCTATTTATATAATGATTTAAACCACGAAGGGGCCACGGTGGCTCAGTGGTAGAGCGTTCACCTCTGGTGTTTGGGGTCCTGGGTTCGATCCCAGCCCCCGCCAAGTGAACTTTGTGGTGGACAAACACCGTGTGCGTGGGTTTTCTCGGGGTTATCCCGTTTCCTCTCACTTTCTTCATTATACCATTTCATTCATTACTCATCATCACCGTCTCCTTTAGCCTAACCGGCATAACCCTGGTACGTAAAACCAAGATTTCATTTCATTTCATTTTTAAAACCATGAAAGAGCTTTTCCGTAGTTATTGCGAAATTGAGCATGGATGGTCTTTGCTCCACCGACCCCAATTTTCTGAGAAAAGTAAAAAAATGTTCCGTTATGTTGTATTATAGAGAATTACACATGAAAATGCGCAAAGCCGAGTTTTTGTATCAACAATTTTTAAACATTTTTGTGGGAGAACTCTCGGTCAACCACTTAACTGAGGGTATTCCAGACCCCCGGCAAGTTCGCTCCCCTCCATAGCAGACAATCCCTAATTCCGCTCATGCTCACATTTTCAGATTGTATTTCAGCCATGTATGTTCTTTAAATTTTGACACATATTATGCTTTAGTAGGATAATTTTGAAATTCAGCAAAATTTGTGTCATGAAGATTAACTTTCTGATAAATGAGTTTATTGGAGATGGATGTAAGGAACGAAAATCTTCTCCACATTGAAAACAATTTAACTTCCATTAACTAACAATATCAGATCCAATTAAAACCAAACATCACAAAGATCTAAATGTTATTGATACAATCATGAACACAGATAATGACTGCACACGTACTCACAGTGATATCCAAGTATTTGAAAGACGCAAAAACACTTTTTGAAAATGAAAACAACAAATTTTTTTGATTGAATGAACTACATTATTTTTCTCGGAAATACCGGACTCAGTTAGGTATTTCTTTATCATAGTAGGCACAAAAGAAATCCCGACCAGAACTAGCTATACCGTGTGTGCAACACGTGCATTTGTACGGGGCAGCAAAATCTGTCATAACTATATTATTTAAATATATATTTTTCTTGGAAGCAGACTTCATGATGATGGTAGTTAAATTTACTAAGCTGACCTATTTGAGTACTGCATTAATAAGTCATCTTTAGGTCGATTGAAGCTCGATATTGAATTTTATAAAAAGGATAACTATCTTTCCTCTTTAGGTGTGTTTGCTAATCTTTCACTAACATAATATTTTATTACGATATTGTATTTGTAGTGTTTATACCTTTCAGAGCTTTTATAACTTACCACAGAAATCCGAGATCGTTGACAAAGGTCCCAAAAGAAAAACACTTGTTGCACATTCCCAAAAGTTCGAAAAATGCAATCACATTTGCCGAAGTGTACTCAAGTATCTTAACGCCACAAGAGACAAATGTCTGAGAGTAGCAAATCAAAATTCAAATCAACAGAACACGAAAACGCACAAAGAGGCCGAATGTGTATAAAGTTAGAAACACAGAAAAAAGAAAATACACTATAAACACTAGTAACTGACACCCTGCAGCTCATCTCCAAACATGTTATGTCCTGAAATCTGGTTTCAAACTTGTCCTTAAGGCTAAGCAGCAAACTGCGGTAATGAGTCAAGTGAAGAAGTTTACCGGACTTTTGTAAGGTGCCTAAGCTGGGAAAGTGAACCAACCAACACACGCAAGAATGTCAGCCTCCGTTGTGGTGCCCTTCATAAGTACTATATGCAACAGTTCCTCTCTAATCTCCAGATCACTATGTACACTACGAATAAAGATAGCAAGCTGCGCATTATCTGTAACATCCGAACTTTCGTCGAGCGCCAGGGAAAATGCAATAAACGTTTTCGAAAGTTCCGATAGCTGGCTCAAAACATGATATGCAAGATGTTCTATGCTTCGCGTAATAGTCTGTCGGGAAAGTGGAACCGATTCCAACTGCTGTATTCGAGATGGACAAAAGTTTTCTGCTGATATTACTGTAGGCTCCTTTATTAGGTGTCCGTCTGTGAAAGGGCGCAACAATCTCGCAATACGCAATGCAATTTTGTAACTCACCCGCACAGAGGCTTCACATGTTCTCTCCCCGTCTTCCTTTTCCGATGCGGCCTTATTCTCTTTCAACTTCTTCAATTCTTCTTTACGAAGATGTTCTTCAATTCCCCCGTATTGCTCCAAATGATAAATATTGTACTGACGTTGAAGGTTGAACTTTCTAAATCCATGTAATGTTTTAAAGCACTCTAAACATTTGGCTACACCGTCTTCTTCGACAAAGAGATAATCCTCTTCCCACTGCGTGTTGAACTTAAGTGTAGGTGTAGGGCAGCGTCGTTTCGCCATCTTACCGCTTTCAACTCTTTACAACGACTGTGCTCCATACTGGTCTCTATAAGCAGATGTACACAGGGGAAGTTAGTGGCTAGATAACTAACGTATTATGTATGCGGGTGCCAAAACTGGAAGCACGGATGATAGTAGGCTGAGCATAAGTGGCACTAGTCGCTGTCTGCTTACACTAGTAAAGCTGTTTCTTCATGTACTTAATCTTTACTGTTGTTGCTACTACTACTGCTACTACTACTACTACTATTACTAATAATAATAATAATAATAATAATAATAATAATAATAATAATAATAATAATAATAATAATGCTTATTCTTATTCTTATTCTTATTATTAGTATTATTCGGACCAAAGAGGGATGAAAATGGAGATTGGAGGAAATTCATAACGAGGAATTGCATAGTTTATACCGCTCACCTAACATTGTTAGGGTCATTAAGTGTAGAAGGCTCAGGTGGGCAGGCCCTGTAGCCAGAATGGAAGAAATTAGAAACGCTTTCATAATTTTAACCGAAAACCCAATTGGAAGAAGACCACTAGGAAGACCTCGGCGTAGATGGGAAGACAATATTAAGATGGATCTTGCAAAAATAAGAGTACAGAGTAGAAACTGGATCCAGTTGGCTAAGGACAGAAGTTAGTGGAAATATTTTATAAACGCGGCATTGAACGTTCGGGTTCCATAGGCCATAGAGTTAGTTATCATTATCTAAAAGAAATGTTCAAATGTTGTTAAGAGACAATTACACAGAAGAACTGAGTTCCGACCAAACAATATTTTGCCGGAAGGAAATTCCAGTGCAGTTCAGCCCACTTTAAGCGTTATCCGTGCAACCCACGTTTCATGTTCAAGACATTGGGAATAATTGTTCGTATCATTCAGTTGGAACGTTTCCTTCCGAGTTTACGCTGTTACAGTAGGCCTACAACATTGTGGCTTTCAAAATCAGTCAGTAACTATCGAAGAAAGACAAGCGTGTAGCTTCAGTCGTTGATATGATTTAACATTCTTTTTCACTTTTAACAGGCCACCGGCAAGCAACCAGCCAGGGACAATATATTTTTCATTATTAAAAAGACACCCCTTGTTAAAATAAACACACTAATGGTAGTCACTAATGGTCGCTCTTAAAAATGGAAAATCTCTTTGGCTTTCTTAATATTTTGTTTGATTCTTTGCGATCAAAGTAACTTTAAAAGTGGAGTAAGAAATACTATTCTTCCTATTAATAGTGTAATAGTTACTTCTAATCTCCACAAACAACCCCTTGTAAAGTCTATTCGTACACACATACATGCATAAGCTAATTTTCTGTAGATAATACTTAGATAATTACAAACAGTGCTACAGTATTTTCTTTTTCGTATCAACAGATTATCTCTTTTCCTAAAGAGCGAAACGACATAATATAACAAACCCACACTCGTATTAAGAACTTGATAATATATATATTGAAAACTGGTTTTCCATTGGGCACACGAGCAAATTTTTATAAATGTAAGCGATGGTTTGATTCCACCATATTCTTCTTTAACGAAAGGAAAGAAAAAAGAAGAAAAGTAACGTACATAGTTCATCATTTGATTGCTGTTACAAGTTTGTGTTGTCTATAGGTAACGGTTACCACATTGTAAAAGACACTTTACACTAAATGGCAATCAGTTACCATACATACTTTTTTTATTTGGTAAGCTAGTGATTGCCGCCAAAATTGACAACACTTCCGCTTATCTGAGGACGGAAGCCGAAGATGCACGAAGTACGAACAACGGCATTTGCATGTAGAATGCTCGTGAGCGTTCACGAGGAGAGTTTCCACTATCTGCTCGCCGTGGCCAGGGCTGGTTTAGACGTTCTTGAGATAAATTTTAAAAGCGAGCAAAAATTACTCGTACCCATTTCGTACTTCAAGAGCGGAATTTTTTTAAGAAATGCAGTACGTATTCAATCAATTTTAATTAAGAGCTTATATTCAGTAACATACATATCCGAGAGAAAATCCTCACATTCAACATTTTATGTTTATAAGATTGTTAATGAGAATATGGCGAAAGTTTCCGTTTCTTCTCATTTATGAGCAGTATAGTTTTATTGAATTTCACACCTCCAACTCAGGCCCATTATCAGAATACTAAGACTAGGGAGGGCGAGATTATGTTTGGGGAATGAGTTCACCATACATTGCTCAGTTATACTTGAGTTCACAATGCATTCCTAGTTTCTTAGTACATATTCGTTACTTACAAAAAAAAAAAAAAAACTAATAACTTGGCCATCTTCTTATCTTGGCCGCATTTTTCTTGGATCTGTGAGCTCCCTCGTGGCTAAGCGGTTAGCGTACGCGCCTTTGGCGTGGGAGACCTAGGTTCGATTCTCGGCGGGAGTTCATGTGGTTCGGATTCCACGTTAATAAGTAGGTCCTCGTCTCATATAGCCTCGCTGCTGAAAGGGACGCTAAAATAAAATCAACTCAACTCAACTCAACTCTTGGATCTGTATTTTCTCATAAGCCGAATATTACTTATTACTCACTCTAAATTATCCATATGGTTATCCTCATATCATTTCTCTTCAATATGCATTTTCTCACAAGACAAGTATCAATTATTATCCTTTCTAAATTTGCCACTCTGTTAACCTGGCATAATTTTTATTGAACCTACAATTTATCATAAGACAAACATTAGTTGTTCTTCTCTTTAATTTAGCCTTCAGTTTATCTTGTTCTAATTTTTATTGATTGTCTATTTTCTCATAATTCAAGCATTTATTATTATTATCTCTTAATTAATCACTTGCTTATCTTGACATTATTTTCGTTGACTCTGTACTTTCTCGAAAGACAAGCATTTTTTCGTTAAACAAGCAGTAGTTGTTGGCCTCTCTACAAATTGTCATTTGCTTATCTTGGCCTCTTATTTCTTGAATTTGCATCTTCTCATATGGCAATTATCAGTTATTACTCTCTCTTGATTGGTCATATGCTTTATCCTGGAATCATTTCCTCTCAATCTGTATTTTCTCATTAGACGAGCTGTAATTATTACTCGCTTGAAATTTCCTATCTCCTTATTTTGATCTCATTTTTCACGTATCTCCGTTTTCCCATAAGAGAAGCATTAGTTATTACTCTCTCCAGACTTTTCACTTGCTTAGCTTGACCTTGTTCTTCCTCAGTCTCTATTTTCTCATAAGACAAGCATAAATTATTCTTCTCTGTAAGTTGGCCATCAATTCATCTCAGAAATCCATCACATTGAAGAAACGTTTGTTGTATCAAGTTAATGATAAGTTTACTGTGTATATTTTCCACGCTAAATATCACATTGCTGTTATTTCTCCTAACTATTTCATGTGCTGTATTTGTAAATTGAATGGAAACTGAGATTATGCACTATCACGATTAGTCGTCACTGACAGAAGAACCTTTTGACAAAAGGATGAAGAGGGATTCAATTAGTTATTATATTTCTTTATTCTACCTTTTAGGGGAAACCAAAACATAATCGGTCTCTTTGTTCAAGATTAAAGCTAACCATGTCAAGCAACTTTACCTGAAGGGCTTATTAATAACTTGTCGATAGGTAGTTGAACTTTCTACTGTTCTTAACCCTACAATGGATGTTTTTTTTTTTATTTTCTGTGATAAATAGTTTTGATAGAGAAAACAAAAATGAGTAACTGAAATACCGGGAGGCTTAATAGTGAAAACTGTGAAACTACAACTAGCTCCGAACGTTCCCAATCTTTTTCAACACGAATTAGCAAGTAAATACCGTTATGTAAAAAAACACAGATTATTTACCACTATGACTTATATCTGTCCCGATATGCATTGTAGGGTTAAGTTAGACTGGTATTCAGGAACAAATAAAAAATGTACGTATATTAAATACACTATAGTATTTTCATTATTACTGTATATTGTTTTATGATTTGAAAGTAACTGCCGTGCTATTGGTCATTGTTAAAACATGACTGTGAAGGACCTTGGAAGTCCTGGTCTAAAATAAACTGATTACACTTATTTTCTAAAAAGTTGACTTCAGTCTAATTTTGAATTCTTTTGGATGGAACCGATGGTAGCCAACATTTACAGGTTTCACTGTATTTTGAAAGGTACTTTTCCTTAATGAGCTACGTAGAAACTAAAGCATTTGAAATGCATTGAACAATTACTTTAATATGATTTTAATAGCTTCCCAAAGTTTTAAATTGATTACAAAACTCATGCATAATTCTATTCAGTAAATATAAAGAATCCCTGCCAGCAGAACTCAAAACCATTTAAAACTTTTAATAATAATAATAATGATAATAATAATAATAATAATAATAATAATAATAATAATAATAATAATAATAATAATAATAATAATAGTAATAATAATAAAGAATCCCCAGAGAAACCAGAATAGCACAATAAATGAAATGCTATTTCTGACAAAATGCCTGAAAATCTTAAAAAAGAAATGAATAAATCTAAGGACAGAAACTACATACATTCATGCAGACATGTAACAAGCATTAGGAACCTGTAAATGTAAATTTAACGTATCCATTAAATACAGCGTGTACTTCAAAAGAGGGAACAGAAAATTAGTGAAAAATGATACCGACTATTTGGTGGAAGTAGTTGATGAGCTATCGGGTATGACGTTAGTACTTCGAAACTTTCATTTGAGAGGGTATAGTATCATAAGGTCTCCTGAAGAAAGTATGATACTAGAACAGTGGTTTTCAAATTTGTTACTGCGACCCACACTAAATAAATAAGTATTTTGTGGTCCTGTTGAAATATGCATTAACATCCTTTCTCAGTAACTGTATCATATGAAATTATACGCATGCGCAAAGAGGGTTAAAGTGTTTGCATAGAAAGGTAGCACAAAGATAACACTACTTCCGACGAAGTGCGCTTCTCCGTTACTCACTCTCTTTCCATCCTAAACCAACATCTCTACTGACTGAAGAGTAAGTAGTTACTCAAAGCCCGGCCCTGTTGTACAGTTACCTCATTAACAAACGCTTCCAATTTTCATTTTCTGAATAGTACTTCACAACATATGTCTCTCCACCAAAATAAGATTTTCATAATTAAAAGGTATAACTTCTCGCGACCCACCAATGGGTCGCGACCCATCTTCTGAGAAACACTGTACTAGAGTATAGTAAGAAGGGCATATTATCCTACAGTATTTATTGACTTTTACTGCTTGAAACATTCTTATATACATTTCATGATGTGTGATATACAACAAATGTAGCATTATACACAATTAATCTTGGCATAACTCGCTACAAGAGCTCCTTCGTGGCTAAGCGGTTATAATACGCGCATTTGGCCCCGGGAGAATGCTAGAGACCCGGGTTCGATTTCAGGAGGGAGCTCGCATGGTTCGGGTTCCACGTTAATCAGTAGGTCCCGTCTCGTATAGCCTCGCTGTTGAAAGGAACATTAAACTCAAAATGAACTCAATTCGCTTTTATCTAAAAGTTCTCATAACAATGTTATCGCAATGTTTTGTATATTGTGGCCAGTGAACTGTAAATTAACGTCAATTCTTTTAATATTCAATTTGCATATCCGTACAGGGGATTTAACATGATTGCATTTTAGAATAAACTGCCAACGTTGATCATTCGGTCAATCCAGCATCTCAACTCTAGGAGTTTACTCGAAATATTGATATCACCAACACGTTCGTTGGGTTCGACATAGCATTATGTAAAGGGCATACGTATAATAGCCGGTCAAGGACTTGCACACCGGTTAGCCCCTAATTAGTGAAATCCTGGGTTCGCAAACCCTGTGCGTATAAGTAGTAAACGGGCATACCAAGGATTTAATTAGTAGTGCAACTGTCTGCATTCATTTGCTGGAGACCAACGACAACTTTTAAGGATTCTCGTAGCAGCTACAAAATTACGTCGTGTTCCCCTCACAATGCTAATCTCCCATGTGTATACGCTGATGGTGTGAAAAAAGTGTTCTTAGTAAAATCCTAATAATAATCTTTCATTCATCCATATACACGATACAAAGGGCTATAATATATAAAATGTGAAGTGTAATTTTGTTGTGGAAATAGTTAAGTGTTCAGTGTTTAGTGTGGCGATTGTTTTTTCTCCTACACTTTTTTAAAATAGTGTTTTAATAAAATAGTGTTATTTTATTTAATGTGTTTTTTTTACATGTACGAATGATATTTGTATGAGCTGTGGTCTGAGCGATCATCTGAACGTCCGCGAGGATTTCGAGACGAGACATCCGAACCTTTCGGTGCTTAATGCTCATTTCATTATTAAGACCGGAGGGCGATTCCGGAAAAGGTTTGTAATCCCTTTTCGGAAATGTTCTTTGATGTCGTAACCAGGTAAGTTCAGGACTCCTAAAAGTACTCACTGGTGGGACACCAGGGGAGAGATCCGGAAAGCGGTTACATACGTTTACCTGCAGATGGCGTGACAACAGAAAAATGGAATTAACTCGTGAAAATTTTCATGCGATTCCATTTACTTCCACATTTGGCGATGAAGCCCCATCCTTTGCCACTGTAAAACGCTGGTATAACGATTTTACTCATGGCCGCCATTCGCTCACTGACGAAATTAGCGAACATCCTCCAAAGTCAGTTGTTATTCAAGAAAACATTGATGCTGTGCAAAACCTAATACTCCAAGATCGTCATGTGATATACTGTGAGATTGAGGCAACACTAGGCATTACTTTCACCAGCATATATAATATATTAAATGATCATTTAACTGTGAGAAAGGTGTAGTCTCATATAATCCCACATAATTTGACGAAAACTCCAAAAGAAGCTCGCGTCGATTGGTGCACACAAATACTCAATAAAGACAATGGCGGTGTTTCAAAAGACATACGTAAGATTGTAACAGGTGACGAATCATGGATATATGAATATGAACCGAAATGTAAACAGCAATCGACTGTGTGGATGTTTCAAGATGAACCAAATCCAATGAAAGTTGTTCGCGCTCGAAGAACATAGAAACAGATGGTCACCTGTATTTTCGGGAAAACTGGTCATGTGCAACTATGCCTTTAGAGGTACGTAGAACGGTCAATTCTGAATGGTACACAACAATTCATTTGCCGGAGGTCTTCGGTCAAATACGGAACACAAACAAGCGCTGTCGGATCATTCATCATTGTCTCACATATCTCTTCTAACTACCGACTATTTCAACTCTGAAAAAATCAAATTGATGGTATATCCACCGTACAGTTCTGATTTGACACAAATGATTTCTTCTTGTTCCCGAACGTCAAGAATAAATTGCGTGGACAACGATTTTCGTCGGCGGAAGAACCGTTGATGCGTTCAAAAACTATATATTGGAGGTGTCTCAAGAAGATTGAAAAAAATGCTTTGACAAATGGTTCGAAAGAATGCAAAAGTGTATTGATCATAAAGGAGAATATTTAAAAAAAAAAAAAAACAATAAATTTTCAATGACAAATTACTGTTTTTTCGTTGTAGACTCAAAATACAAATAGTAGCTCTCGTAGCACTACCAAACCCAATCAAATATATTGATCTGTCTTGAATTTCATTTGAAAATATTTTAAGAAGTACTAGGATCGAGTTACTAATGAAGAACGCGCTCTTTTGATTTATATTTTGTTTTTTCTGCGTCGCATCTATGCACACACTGTTTTCCTCTGTATGCGTTTTTTTCCATGCGGTGTTTCTGACACGCAGTATTTGCATGAACTGATTCAGTACACGCACAGTTTTTGTCCACGCACTGTTTTTGTATTTGCATGCGCCGTTTTTGTCCACGCTTTATTCGCATGAGCTGTTTGTGTCCATGTGCGGTTTATGTTCATGCGCTGTTTTTGTCCTTGCGCTCATTTCAACGGATACCAGAATTTCATAGTGATCCTCTGCTCCGACGACGTGTAACTTTCTCGAGCCTCTTCAATCTTACTTTCTACCTGCAATGACATATGCTGTATAATTATTATTCAATTGATTTCAACCCAGTTACCTATTAACATATAAGGCTTTAATTTGCCAACAACTTTATTTTCTACTTCAATTTAAAGGGAATAAAGCCAGGAATTTTTCACTCCCCCTCGTAGCATGTAAGAGTTGAGTTGATTTTGAGTTTAACGTCCCTTTCAGCAGCGAGGCTATATGAGACGGAACCTACTGATGAATGTGGAATCCGAACCACACGAGCTTCCACCGGGAATCGAACCCGAGTCTCCCACGCCTAAGGCGCGTACGCTAACCGCTTAGCCACAAAGGAGCTCTCGTGGCATGTAAGAGTTTCATTAAAATAGTATAAATATTTTGCGAGAGTTATTGTAGAACAGACATACGGATGTGTAGACAGAGACACACAAATGCTGGTTTGATTCGAATGGAAGACATTTGCTCAATTACATCCAGTTTTTGCTGTAAGCTCTTGTCCATATTTTATTAATGGAAGAATAATCTAGAATTTTCCTTTTGCTTACGTTTCTTTCCTTATTGTACTATCGTAGCAAAAGTAGAATAAAATAAAACCGTAATAATATTTTTTATTATTTTTTGCCGAAAAGAGGTAAAGAAAGCTAACACTGAATGTTCGAACATGGAATGACATATTATTAGAAAGTAACAAAGGTAACCATAAGCTCACACAGGGGCGGTTCTATAATGGACTCACAAAGTTACTTGGTCTCCCAATTACTACAAAGTAAAACAATTTGACATAAACAAGCGCTTATTCGTATTTATTATTTTGCATGAATGAGAAAAGACGGAATAAATTTTTTTGGTTATTTTATTATAACAAAAAGTGAAATCTTTTAGTTTAACTTCCCATGATTATGCTATTTAGGCTAAAGGAGACATTGATTAAAGAAAGTGAGTGATGATGGGAGAATTGACTAAAGGAAGTGAATGATGATGGGAGAATTTATTAAAGGAAGTGAATGATGATGGGAGAATTGATTAAAGAAAGTGAATGATGATGGGAGAATTGACTAAAGGAAGTGAATGATGATGGGAGAATTGATTACAGGAAGTGAATGATGATGGGAGAATTGGTGGAATGGTAATGTGACAGGAAATGTAAGTATCCTGAGACTTAAAGGAAAAGATGTTACCCAGCAGAAACTTACGTGGCTGGGCATCTACCCAGGGACCCCACACACCTGAGGTAAGCACCGTACCACTGATCCGTCGTGCAGCCCGCTATTTTGTTATAGAATTTGCAACAATGTTTGATATCCATGTGAGAAATCGGGACATAGCGCAAGTCACAAAGCTTGATATTACTTCCTGTACACGTATTCTAGTTTGGCAGTTTGTAGCGTACATTGCTGTTACACAAGCTCTTTAAACGCCTGGTATTGTGTACAAAGTAGTCACAGAATTTTTGTGACTAAAAAATTTTAGTTTTTCAATTTCCTTGCTGCAGACGAGGAGGAGAGAATAGGGCATAGTCTCAGTCTCAGCTTTGTTGCTCCGTGCATGAAAGCAGGAATGGACTCGAAGGAGAAATTTTTCTTTTGCTCCCGCGGAAGAAACAATGAGACAAGACTAAAAGTGTTAATTTTGGAGTTCAGTGTGATGTATCATGTAATCTCGCTTGATTTTCGTATCATGTTGGATTTTTTCACGTATTTCTCACCAAGTTCAAATGCTGAATCCAGAAAAGAATGTCCGCAAATTTTTACTCTGGTCCTTTGTATGTTCTTTTAAGGTGGCGGAACAGCTATACCGTACTAATATTGCCCTTTAGTAAACATCTTTTAGAGTTCGGTTCTTGTTCCAAATTTGATTTCGTTTGTCACATTTGCATGGTTTAACCCATTACGACAGAGTGATATCGGTTTATTTGGGGAAAATAAAATACTTGATAGAAGACAATATATTTTTGAACTCACTCAGTAGACTGCAATTCACCAAGTTGTTTGTTGATCAGATTTTGGAACAGAAAACTAAGGCCTGAAGACAATAGATGAAATAATTAGTATAACACAAAATGGGAGTGCTTTGGAAATTTATTTTTTCTGTGCATTTTGACAACATGGACTTGTCGCCGCAATAATTTCTAGTGATTTCCATTTTTGTATCTGGACTTTTGGTGGACCCTGTTCTTTGGTCTGGACAACGATGAAGTTTTATTGGATTGAAGAGAGACGTTTTGCTATTGGTCAGTTGCGTAACAATAACATTTGGCACACCGGTTGGGAAACGCTGGTGTAGAAGATAATTCGAGAATTTATAGTTTAGAAGAACCTTTTCCTAGGAACTTTAGCTGTCTTGCTCAATCTCCAACACCAATTCCAGCGGAGACTGGTCAACTATTAGAGATAACTTAGGTTTTGGTACAAGGTATTAATCAAAATTACTATTTTAGTCATGTTATGCCTAAGCAAGTTGAATTTCAGTTTCCATAGAATAATTCAGAGTTGCCAACTCCTGATAGGCCAAAGAACAACAATTAGGGCCTTTCTGATTACTATGAGAGAGTTTCTTTAGTTAAAAATTCGACTCCTATAGGCATGTTTCGGACGGGTAGGTCAATGCCTCATGATGATAGATATTTTGATAAATTGCCGAATAATTTTTAAAAATATGATAATCCCCACACAGCAATGAAATATTTTCAAAACGTTTCTAAAACGTACCATCATTTTCCTTCAGAAAATGTATCCTACTTCCCTTAAGGAAATATATTCCATATATTGTTGAAAACATTTTCCAAATAATACTGAAAATATTTTCGCAATATACTCAAAAACGTTGTAGAAATATTTTATACGCCGTTAGAAAAGTTTTCCGAAAAATGTTTTCTGAATCATTTCCACACATTACTGAAAATGTATTTGAAACGTTTTATACAATGTTAACGGAATGGTTTTTAAAATGTTTTGCATGGAATATTTTAAAATCATTTGCCAATAACACTGAAAATCATTTGTCTAAAATAAAGAAATTTTTTCTAAATATTTTTACAATGTATTGAGTACTTAGTTGAAATGTTTTTTTGAAAATTTTTAATCCATTTTTAACAAAAATTAATGTTCTGTAAAATAACAATTTTAAAATATTTTCCACTCATACCAAAAAATATTTTCTATACATGACAAAAAATATTTAGTGAATATTTTCCGTACATCACAGAAAATATTTAATGAACATTTTCTGTGCATGACAGAAAATATTTAGAGAATATTTTCTGTACATGACAAAATATTTAGAGAATATTTTCTGTACAAGACAGAAAATATTCAGAGAATATAAGGTAGAAATATCAAAAACATTTTCAAATTATTTTCCTTGGTGTTTTGTAACAGTAGAAAATGTTTAGAAAATATTAAACTAGTTTCAGATATGAATTTGTGCTAAGAAAGAAAATATTTACGATTCATTTTTCAAATAGCAATTGATATGTTTTTGATTTGTTATTGCATGTAGTTTCAGAACGTACTTAAAATACTTTCTAACGAATTCTGGTTTTCCCATAGAATATTTTAAATTCTTTCTGAATATTTTTTCGTAATTACCACGATAACACCTACAGTTTCAAATACATTTCTTTCTTCAATACTGAAGGAAATGCATACTGAACAGTTTTCCAACTCTTGTAAGTTAAAATATCTGGATTTCATTTTTACAAATTGATGGGGTGGTAGAAGTCTGTGTATGTTGGAACCGGTTTAGAACACACGGAAACTTCTATCATCACATAAATTTGTTGAAATAAATTCTAGTATTCTAACTTATGGGTTGAAGAAAGAAATGTATTTCAAACTGTAGGTATTATGGTGGTAATGACGGAAAAATATTCAGAAAGAATTTAAAATATTTCTCTGCGAAAACCAGAAAATGTTAGAAAATACTTTAAGTACGTTCTGAAACTACATACAATAACAAATCAAAAACATATCAATTGCTATTTGAAAAATAAATCGTAAATATTTTCTTTGTTAGCACAAATTCGTCTGAAACTAGTTTAATATTTTCTTAACATTTGCTACTGCTACAGAACACGAAGAAAAGTAATTTGAAAATGTTTTTGATTTGTCTACCTTATATTCTCTGAATATTTTCTATCATGTACAGAAAATATTTTCTGAATATTTTGTCATGTACCCGGGATCCCTTAATATTACAAGGCGACACCACAGGGGGCACTGTGCAGTACAAGTGGAGAAAACTAAATTATCTCGGACACACATTCTATATCTATGTCAATATTCATTTAAAAATATGGAGGAACAATAACAATCGGAACAAATCACATGCATTTTGTGAAAAGTATTTTTAATGGAACTAAAAAAAAATGCTATAGTACAGTTTGTTACAGAAGTATTAAAAATATACGAAACTTACAAACACGTGTATATAATGAGTTTTTCTTATAAAGAATCACTATAAAACGTGATCATATCATCATGAAATCATTTTATTGCACCATGACTCTTAACACAAGGACGACGTGGACCACTCAGATGTCCACAGTCGAGGTGTCTTAATTGTGCTCTACGTTGTATGTTTTACACAACACTAAAACAGCTATTGTAGTGCGTAGAATAAATGACAGAGCACAAGGAAGACATCCCAGTTATCAACATGTGAGTGGTTCATGTCGTCCTTGTGTTGAAAGTCATGATGGAATAACTCGAGTATAAAGAAATCAGGTCTACTAAGCTAAAGTACATAATTACAAAAGGAAAGAAAATGCAAGACTGGACTAAGATTTGAACCTGTAACTTCAACTTACCGTATCGATGCATTAACCACTAGGCTACTCACTGTTTCCGAATAGTCATTCATTCTACCACTCCTGAAGTCAGTGCTCAAGCAACCAGACCGCAATGACTATACCGCAACTTGTGAAGTACTTGGGCAACTAGTGTCTATACTACAGAACCCCACTGGTGGTAAGATTTATACATGATAAATGGGGAAAATAACTTATTTTATATCATGTAAATATTTAATGCGATATACAATCGATTATTTCTTTGAGTTATCGTATATAATAGAGAAATTATCCTTAAAATGATCTAAATTCCACCATCCTACATTCCTTATGATTACATAACAAAACGAAAGCCAAATAAAGGAATGAACCTTCAAAAGACAATACATAAAATAAAATCCTGTACATTTATTGAGAATAATTACAGTAATAATTTATTAAATTTTACATTAAGTATACATTTGTAGTACACAATATATTTACTGTGAATACATAAACAAAAAGTCTATATTAATTTAAGTCTACTAATTGCATACCGTACATTATAATAGTTTGAAATGTATATACACCTCATCAGTGTATCAATTTTAACAAGTTTTATTTAACATTAAAAAAAAACACTTTGTAAGAAAAGTTTGAACAGAGTTGCATCTTACAAACTCTTTCCCACACCCTAGTATTGTAGTTCAGAAGATGACTGTACCAATCACCGAAAACCAAGCAGCAGAATCATGCGTTTACTTACGTCCCCCCTCCCCTCAACACACACAAAATAAGTTAAACTATTTCTTGAAAAGTTCTCTGTCACCTTCATCTAAGAATATATTTAACGATACGAAGTAGGTATATTATACATTACTTTAGAATCTGAAGTGTGATTTAACTGCCATAAATTAAAACAGCATAATATGCACGCAAATTAGCTTAAATGAGTACCATACACATCACACGAAATGAGCTACGCCAACAAAAAAAAAATCACAGTCAATAAGAATTAATTAGATCTTCAGTCTATATTTTTAAATTGGTGTTATGTTGACGCTATGAATTTTGGGCTTCCTATACTAAATGTCTCTATGCCAAACTCTCTATATATACAACGTTTTTCGTCGAATCTGCAAATTGAGCAAGCCGCGCGCTAATGATGGGAGGCTGATGATAGTTCATCACATAGGAAGACACTTTGAAATGCTAGGTGAGTCACAACACTTTCTTCCTTTTTCTGGGATTCATCCTTACTTACGGTCAAATTTGGTACCGTCTATGTAGTACCTGTGTGCGGCGTACCTTGAAATCATCTCGGTTGATAGCCTCCAAACACAGTGGACTCCTAAAATAAAGCGATTGTAAAATTACTATTTGTAGCATGTGTGGCAAAATTTAAAAACGAAAGATATCTCAGAATCAAGGTTAAGTCAAACGAAGCGTTTTATGCGGTTTTTTTTTATCTTACCTCAGGCTATCCAAAATACTAAAACATTGTTTCCTATACTTTTGGAAGTTATATACTAAATATCTTAATAAATATCACTCAAATTTGGTACGCTGAATAAAGTTATAGTGTAGATATAGAATTGAAACTATGATCCAAACTTAAAATAATGATATTACAGAACACAATAAACTTAATTTAGGATGAAAATGGAAATTGTAGATGCATGAGTATTACTGAGCGAAGGAAGGAAAGTAACTCAGCTGGGTTACGAGTTTGACAGTTCATACACAGAAATCGTTCGGTGGTTTATATTTCCTGCTTCGACTTAAAAGATAAAGAAGATAAGCTCGCTTTAAAAAGTTAAAAAGAAAAAAACTTTTAAAAGATTTAATTTATTCTGAATTTTTGTTCAGTATTTGTAAATAAATAATGTAGAACACCGACACAGAGCTTGCCCGCTGGACTCTGGCGCCCAAATCCCAACTCCGCTATATGCATGCCTGCCATAAAGTAATAAGAGATAAAAACTTTTTTAAAAAAGTGCAGATTAAGCCTAGCTTAATATTTACATTTTTTTAACGATACCTACAGTATGGCGCTAAATTCGTCGTACAAAAGCAGAGGAGTGTTTCCTGAGAGTAAAACAAACAAAAAAGTTCCAATAAACTTACGACGAAAAGCCCATCGTTCACGTGTTATAGGCTGCCGAAAACATGAAAAAATCAATTGTAAAGGTCCATAGCTCCAAAACTATGGGACCTACCAAAGTCGGGTCAAGACTTCACTTAGGAACTAATATGTGCTCTATTCTAAAATACATGTTTTAGAATCCTAAGGTACTCACGCAACAATTTTTATGGAGGTAGTTGGAGAATGTATCATAGGCCCGTAGTCAAACTCCCTCTATAAACATTGTTGTGGAAGCACCTCAGGATTCTGAAACACGCATTTTTGGATAGGGAACATACTAGGTTCTAAGTGAAGTCTTGACCGGACCAAGGTAGGTCCCAAAGTTTTGGAGCTATGAACCTTTCAAGTTCATTTTTTCATGATTTCAGCAGCCTATAACACATAAACGATGGGGTTTTCGCCCTATGTTTATTGGAACTTTTTTTTTTTTTAACTCTCAGGAATCACCCCTCTGCTTTCGTACACAGAATTTAGCGCCATACTGTATAAATTAATAAGGTAGAAGTATATGTGGTCCTTCTCACTATGCTCACTTATATATATATATATATATATATATATATATATATATATATATATATATATATATATATTAAAGGCTAGTGATAAATAACACCAGCCCTCTGCTCCTATACCACCCTGTGATACCGGAGCAGGACGTTTGGGAGCGAGACGTTTGGACGCAAAGCCGTATATCTAAATAGGTTAATCTACTTAAATGGGTTATATTGTACTTCAAAAATAGAAACCGGATGATTACGTACTAAAAGCCTTAAAAATAGGCATTATCACTAAAACTCAAAAAATAACTGCACAACCTAAAATTAAGAAGTTCGGAAAGGTTAAATTTGATTCACATTTTCTTTAAAACGCCATGGCAAACAGTCACTGAAAGTCTCAGTTGCAACAAATGCTTAATTTAGTTCTAATATTTTTTTTTTGTATAATGCAAAAAAAAAGGGGTCTAATTATTTTGTTTTTAGAATGATATACCCTAATTTCAGGAAAATTGGAGACAATGACCTGCAGAAATTTTTCTCAGCATGAATCTATATTGGGCTAAAATAAAATTTGCTGTAGGCATCCTACAGCACCCCAAAGTAAACTTCTGTGAAGTTATCTTTACAATATCTCTAACGTAAAGGATATTCATAACTTCATAGCAATTCATAACACTGCATTACTGCTTATTACTACGTATTTGCAACACAGATAATTGGAAAGGAAACAACAGTGAAATCTAATATACCTATTGAATAATTTACTTTGTCTTATGTTACAATTACCATGACATTAACATTCCATGACGGAATTATGGGCCAAATCCAGCATTATTCTGCAATATCAACAGTTTCAAAATTCTGTACGGCGAATTCTTTCATCAGCTTGAATCTATTTTCTTCTTTCAGTTCAGTTGAATTTGAGTTTAACGTCCCGTGAACAGCGAGGCCATACAAAACGTGAACCTACTGATTAATGTGGAATCCGAACCACGACGTGAGCTCTCGTCGGGAATTTTCTTCTTTTCTTGGGCGAATCGTCTTCTCGAAGCATTGCCTCGTGTCCTGCTTCTCTTTTTTTATTCGAAATGCATCAATAAAGCGCCAAATCAACCAATGTCGTTTCTTTACGTTCGATATATTATAAAGAACAGAAGTTTGTTTATTTTGGGGTGTCATTGGTTACCTACAGTAAATTTTATTTGACACATTCTTTCTATTTATAGAACTATAGAGTCTCAACTATATGGTATAATGGGCATATCGAATAATAATAATAAAACATTAAATAAATACTTACTTCCTGAACTACCCAATACATAGCATAAAGAACACCATTTTCATTCCAAAACCAGCTCGTATTCATCTTTTCTGATCTCTCGGAACAGGTCAGTACTTAATAAACATTTCTTATGTTTTGTACCATGTGTTTTAATAATCTATTATAGAAAAAGAAAATGCAAAAAATTAAAATATGTACAGTATTTTACAAATTTTAAGTCACATCTTTATAGTAACTAAAAATTAATGAGAAACGTACATTGTTTTTAACTTAAATTAGATATCTGGTGCCTTCCATTTCAATTGAGGCAAAAATAAATAAATAAATAAAAATAAAATTGTACCATCACCATCTCAGATATTGTTCAAACTTTTTTTAATAGAAACTAGACGTGTTTTAAGCGACCCGTATTTTTTTTTTAAAAAAAAAAAAAAAATTCCACCAAGTAATGGGCCATCAAGGACGGGGAGTACAATTCATGAATTGTAGAAAACGTGGAAAATGGTCAAATTCGGAGCCTCACAATTCAGCTATGGAGACATGTAGAGTTATAATTCTTGTTGTGGTGTGTACATAGGGATATGAATAAACTATATTTTATTATAGTTTGGTTTGCGTATGCGTATCTTTTTGTACATAAATTAACAAATGAACGTAAGTTTATGTGAAAAGTCGAAGTTTATGCTTTCTTCCGGTTCGAATTTTAAATTCCGTTTTCAAGGTTGGTAAGACCTAGTTACCCGCTTCCCCCCACCCCAAAAAAAAGTATCGCTTCTGTGTGCAACCGTTTTATCGCAAAAAATTCGAGAAATCGTCAAATTTTCAAAAATCGTCATTTTCTCGAAAACATCATAATTTAAAATTCTTAAATTTTGTCAGATGGTTCAACTGTACATGAATAATAAACACCAAATAGCATTCTCGACCAATGCTTCATGAATGAACTACAGCCTTTTTAAGTTAGCGAACTTTCTTTAACTTAGAAGTCACAGTTGGCAACAATGAAAACAATGAAAGTGTAAAAAAATGTTACCGCAAAGCATCGTGTAAAATTTCAAGATACAAATTCTATTTTACTGCATGTGAACTTCGCTTAAATTGGACTGTTATTCTGCAAAGGGAAGTTCAGAATGATCACTGGAAAAACGAGCAAATGTCCTTCTTTACGGGAGTGATATATTATTATGAAACAACTGACAGTTTTGCTGTAATAAGCGATGACAAAACACACAATTCGGCTCGTACTCATAGCCATGAATAAGATTCTAAAAATACTCGAAGAAAAGCGATAATATATGTTATAGAAAAAGGTTCGAACACATGAAAATAAGTGTCTACAATTTGATAAACCGTTTCAGTGATTTCTGATGGTGCTGCACTCCACTTTAAAAATTGCTTTCAGATGTCCAAGATGCAGACAGGTCCGATAAAGCAGTGGCTTTTCAGTGAAATCGGCCGTGGTAAGGGTCTCTGCGACGTATTGGGGAGAGGGGGGATAAGAATGTGGCAACCCGGGAAAACGAAAAACAGATTCACAGTATTAAACCTGCAGAAAAATTCGTGAGTATAGTGCAAGTACCAACTCCGGGTATTACTCTCGTCTTGTTGCCAAAAACCGAATTCGAAAATTAAAAAAAAAACAAAAAGTGGGAAAGTGTGCGACCGGTAACTGGTATTTACCGAAGTCATCTTTGGCTTTTATGGCAGTAACGGGTCATCATGGACTAACTTCATGCTTTCCCCAAAATCGAGCTTCTGCAATTCAAAGTGTAGATTTAAGAAATCTGCAAAAATGAACTTTTGTTGCATGCATATATGATAACCAGTGATGGATAGCAGAAATATTATCAATAAATCATAAATTACATGAAATTGCAGTGTTCTTTGTGTTTCCAGGAGGCGCGGTAGCTCAGTGGTAGAGCGTTCACCTCCGGTGCTTAGGGTCCTTGGTTCGATCCCAGCTCGCGCCGTGTGGACTTTGTGGTGGACAAACACCGTGCTGGTGGGTTTTTCGGAGTTCTCCCGTTTCCTCCCACTTTCTTCATTCCACCATTTCTCATAATCACTGTCTCCTTTAGCCTAACCGGCATAAACGTGGAACGTAAAACGCCCAAGATTTCATTTTATTTTTTTTCTTTGTTTCCACATGGACCTTCAACAGGGTTGAGTTGATTTTAGTTTAGCGTCCCTTTCAGCAGCGAGGCTATATGAGACGTGGACCTACAGATTAACGTGGAATCCGAACCACATGAGCTCCCGCCGGGAATCGAACCCGGGTCTCCCACGCCAAAGGCGCGTACGCTAACCGCTTAGCCACGGAGGAGCTCCGGACCTTCAACAGGGTACACGTTTCCAGAAGAGAATAAGAGAAGAGAATATAAGTGTTTTGTGACTATCGACAACGTGCTACGAGTTGTGAGTGCACCAACACCTATTGGAGCATCTGCCATGGTGACATGCTATTAGCGAAGAAGACACTAAGCAAGCAAATAATTACTTCAGAGTGGAAAAAATCAGTGAAACTTTGTTTCCGAAAACCATTTTAAGTAAGTTTAAAATTTGTTTCGTAATCGTAATTTTCACCTCAGGTTACATCGGTTTAAGAAAACGGAGTAGGGGGAGGCTCATTTTATTATTTCAGAGAGCCTTTTTGATCAAAATAATAAAAAGGAGCCAGGAAAAACTTTTATCCTTTATTTAATGAATGTGAACCACAAACATCATCAAATTGTTGCACTTTCATTGTTTTCAGTGTTGCCAACGGTGATATTGAAGTTAATGAAACCTCGCTAACTTCAAGAGGCTGTAGTTCATTCGTGAAGCATTGGTCGACAATGCTATTTGGTGTGTTTATTATTCATGTAAAGTTGAACAATTTGACAACATTTCAGGATTTTAAATTATGGTGATTTCGAGAAAGGTGATTTTTGAAAACTTGACGGTTTCTCGAATTTTTTGCGACCAAACGGTTGCACACACAAGCAATACATTTTTTTTCGAAGCGGGTAACTAGGTCTTACCAACCGTAAAATAGAATTTTAAAATTCGCTCGAAAGAAAGCATAACCTTCGACTTTTCAGATAAACTTACGTTCATTTGTTAATTTATGTACCAAAAGATACGCATGCGCAAACCAAACTATAATAAAATATATTTTATTTATATCCGTATGTACACTCATGTCCAAAATGATTGTCGCATATCTACAACTGTCTTCTTGTAAGAATATAATTTGATAATGATTTTGCAGGGTACTATAGATACTGATACTACATGTATAATCGGGAAATGTATACTCGTAGTATAAAAGGCGCAATGTATGAAAGGCGCAAACCATTATTTATGTTATTTATATGTTGATTCATTTTGCAATAGCAATCTATATGTAACAATATATCGGAGCCTTATATCTATTATAATATTTATCATAGGTAGAAATACGTAATACGTAATGCATAGTACTCCGTAAGGAAGCTATTATGAACTCAAAGCATTATGTAAAGTGATGATGCAGAACCACAGGAGTGAAGTAAAGCCATTTTAGATGTAAGGCATAGACTACCTTCGGTTACGTGCATATCCACCGTCGCTGACATGCCCGCTCCATACGGAAGCACACTAAGCTCATCCTGCTACGCCCTTGTGCTCACTCTGTTAATAATATTCGTGCTTTTCAGTGGCTATCTAGCACTGGTTGGTTCGTATTTTTCGCACTGTCGTTCTATCATTGCTTTTTTTTTTTATGGTAATCTTTACTTTCAATTTTCAATACATATATATTTGCGCCTGATTTACATAAGAGTTGTACTTCTGCACTTCTGATGCACAGAGTTAAGTTGTTCTAAAGGAGAATATACTTTCGGAAAGAAGAACAGGTTACAAATACAAAACATACCTAAAATATAAAAACTTACTCTTTTCTTTATCATAGCACTATCGTATTCTAGATTCCTCACCCAACTAAATGAGGATTTCACTTACGAAGTATCAATAACACTAAAACTGTATTCTGTAACCATAGCCGCCCGCTGCAGGGAGCACTTGCTTTAACAATGGATTTTCCTAATTAGTATTAAAATATGCTAAATTTTTTATTCACACACAACAGTTAGTAAAGTTAGCAGTAAGTTGTAATAATTGTATTTTACATTAAATATTATGTGGTTCTAGGTATTTGTATCCGTGACTTTGCTTGTATGTCGGTCCTTTTGCCCACTCCCCCCTGTAAAAAAGTCCCGTGGGAGTTACTATGTCTACATTTCCCTTTAAAATTCGCTTATATACTACATATACATCTATATAGCAACTAATTTTTAATAAAGATGAATATATTTATGATTACGCCAACCACACGATTAAATTAATCGAGAGCCGTAATTAGTAGACACTACTTTAATTGGTTAGTGCATCGCATACACGACAATGACAACTAGTATATCTGAGGATGTTTCATACTGTGACCAGAAAACTTTACTTCGAAATATCCCATACTGCAGCTAATTTAATATTATATAAGAATTTCGATACTCGAAAAGAAAGATCAATTGAGACGTGTTAATTTATCCTGAATAACTGAGTCCTTCAACCAAGGAAGAGGGGTTCAAATAACTAATTGTCTATAACAGCCCAAGTACCGGCAATAATTAAGTGCAATGAGCAATTACAAAGACGAGACGGCTATTTTTACCGCAAAACTGTACAGCTGTTATTCCTTTTGCTTAATGTAATCAAGTAAGTTGGTTAACACCTTTTGACAATTTTCATGGTAACTAAAGGTCAGTAGGTATAGCGTCGTTGGCTTCCCGCACTTGGACCTGCTCGTCACTGGGGGTGTGGTAAGAGGATAGCAAATCACCAGCCACCATTCACTGCGCTCAGCGAGCCACGAGTAACCAAGCTGGCAACTCCCCATAAACGTCACTACAACTTTTCACGGGAAAGCAACGACGTTATACCTTCCGTACTATAGTAATCCAGGAAAAGCCAAAGTGTAGTTTCACTGAGTACTGCTCGGTTACTATTCGGCTGCACGACTTCTAGCGTAGTTTTAACTGAAATTCGACTACCAGCAGCTAAGTTATCATTTAATTCTTACTCTGCACACGAAAAGAAAAAAAAAGTTCATATGGACCCGTGGTCAAACGTCTATACTTACAGGCTGCCGAAAACGTGGGAAAAGGAAATTTAGAGGTCCAGAGTTCCACTACTGTGAGACCGATCCCAGTCGAGTCAACACATTACTTAAGAGCTACTACGTGCCCTATCCAAATATCCATATTTCAGAATCTTGTGGCACTTACACATTAATTTTTATAGAGCCAGTTGAGGAATACTCAGAAAAGTTGAAGTGCTCATAAACTGTCCATTGATACGCAAGCACCGCAGTATTCTGAAACATGGGTATTTGAATAGGGCACATACTAGTTCTTAAGTGATGTTTTCCTTGACTGCGCACGGTCCCACACTGAGCTATAGATTTTTAAAGTTTATTTTCTTATGTCTTCGACAGTCTATAGCTTCGGAAGTATGGACTTTTGACCACAGGTCCATATGAACTATTTCTTTGCTCTGATGTGACAAATCACCTCTGTAGGTTTGATGCTTTAAATTTTCTTACATCCTATATATATACCAGGGTTGGCTGGTTTAAACCAACTGGTTTTTTCAAAAAAACCAACTGGTTTTTACCAAAAAACGAAAAATGTTCGTAAAAGTGTAAGTGTTTGTAAAATCTTGATGAACAGACATTTGTGGGTTATCACGTTTTACTCCCATTATTCGTGTTATATTCAGACCTAAATTCCCCATGCATTACTCAAAAAGATTATACTACAAAAGCAACTTTTTTTTTTAAGCTTATAAATGTTTGTAATTTTTTTGTAGTTATTATTGTTATGTAATTGCAATCAAAGAAAAATACTAAATAATGTTTCGTTTCAATGTTTACTATTGATAAAATACTTCGAAATGCCGTACTTTGTGTGTGTGTGGGGGGGGATCATACAGACCCCACGAGAGGCAGTTAGTGAAATGAGAAGTATTTCTGGTATCTATTTATGTATAAATGAGTCTGAGCCAAAGTGGACTCAAATAATTCGTATCTTTATTCACTTTTCTTACTGATATACAAATTAAGTCGCTGTATTTCTTTAATTTGTATCAATAAAAGTCATTGTTAACTAACTTGAACTAAATTAGTTGTTCTGTACTCCGTAGTACTTTGAAATTGTCCATATGTAATTCTGTATAATAGTTTCACTTGTGGAGCTGTTTATCTTTTTGCTCTTCTGAATTTACTCTTGACAATTATATC
The DNA here is from genome assembly GCF_964235325.1 of Thermobia domestica. NCBI lineage: Eukaryota > Metazoa > Arthropoda > Insecta > Zygentoma > Lepismatidae > Thermobia > Thermobia domestica. The sequence continues at coordinate 340,298,199 of NC_137456.1, read as the reverse complement.
AAGAAGCATGTAAAGATCAGTTCAACGTATTTTTATGAGGATTCCTTCGTGAGTGAGTCGGCAGACGTATCGCATTTGTGGCTAATTAGTTCTGGTTCCGAGTTCAAATGGAGGACAATTTCTCTCGGATGTAACTCGAGAAGCGGTTTTTATTCCGCATTAAGCTTATGTGACCCCTTCCAGCATAACCCGATTGTTGCATAATAACATCAAGATGAAACAAACTTATTTCTGTCCACATATGATATGAATATATAGAGCAAATTATTTAAATCAAACAAACCTGGTTTAAACCAAAAAAAAAAAAAAGTTTTTTTGTTTTTTTTTCAACAAAAACATGGTTTTTGCCAACCCTGATATATACTAATATAAAGAAACGTGGAGAAAGTTGTATTGTCTACTGTAACGGTTAGTGACATAACCAAGACGGCAGCAATCTTCTAGAACACAGGCTCGTTTTCCCATTTAGCAGTAACCTCTGGTGCCTGGGGTCCCGGGTTCGAACCCTGCCTCCGCCAAGTGAACTTTGTGGTGGACAAACACCGTGCTCGTGGGTTTTCTCGGGGTTCTCCCGTTTCCTCCCACTTTCTTCATTCCACCATTTCACTCATCTCTCATTATCACCGTCTCCTTTAGCCTAACCGGCATAACCGTGGGACGTAAAACTCAAAGATTTCATTTCATTTCCATTTAGCAGTAATAAAAACAGAAAACAACGTGCCCTGCGTTGCACTAACCCGTCTCCACTCGCTAACGCTCACTCGGCATTATTATGTGAATTAAATGTAAAGCTTTGGTAAAGAAAGAAACCAATTATTACACTTTTAGCCAAAAAGTAGGCGACGACCAACTTCGGAATAAATAGTCGTTTGTGTGCTATTCCACTATCATCGTTTATGCGCGTAACCCCCGTCGATGACGCGCCTGCTCCCTACGGGCGCACTTTTATCACTCGGGCTTTCGTGCTGCACTTCTGCCCTGACTCAGTTAGATAACACTCGCGCTTTTCAGTGGCTACCTAGCACAAACTGGGGCTTAAGTTTAGAGTTGCCCCTCCAGTCTGTAGGTGCCCTTGGACTTTGCAACATACAAAAAACAGTGCTTAAAGTATTAAAAATTATTACATTTCACTTAACTTTAGTACTCCGTTGGCTTTACAAAAATTTAAAAGGTTTTCTTCATTATTTTTGAGCATTCATTACACCTGTTCGCCATATTTTACAACTACTATGCTGCTGAAACCTTCCGCGAATGCTCCGCATCCGGCAAATAGTACTAACTTCCACATATCTTTTCTCGTATTAAACATAACTCTCATACCTAACTTAAATTCCTAAACATCAAATAAAAACTTCAAATTATCATTTCTTACCTCATTTCTCCTGTAAATTTTCCTGATTTTTATAAAAAGCGGTGCAGATTGACATAAGGAGAGGTCAGTATAAGGACAGTATGGACGTACAACATAAAAACTACAGTGCATAAGGGTAAGACACGCCCCAACTACGCATCGATAAGTAGGGCCCTTTGAAAAAATATAGTAGAGTAGGGTATGGTAGAGTAAGATATAAATAAGTAGGGTAGGGTTTAGCTTAAGGTTAGGTAAGTTTTGATTCTTTTTCATAAAATTATTAATGTGTAATTTCTCCTTTCTGAGTGAGAGTATCTGCTGGAGCGGGCGTTGTAAATTAACCCGTGCATAAATCACAAACCAGTTTGGGGTTGAGGGGCAACTCTAAACTTATGCCGTTAAGAGAAATACAAAGCTCTACCCTAACCTGAAAATGGAAGAAATTTGTCAAATGTTATAAATATATAAATAAATAAAAACTTACTTGTTTCAAATGTTAGCTTCTTTGCTTCTTTCTTTCTTCATCACTATTAACAGTGTTTTTCTCGCCTCCGACTTAAATGTAGTCTTAGTAGGCTCCAAATGCTAAATTCGTTAGGTGATCTCTATTGAACATTTTGACTTGTTACTATTTTCTTCAATGGAAGGAATATTTCAAGCAATTTATTTGTATTCATCTTCACAAATGAATGATCCACCAGTATCTAACACTCATTTGTTTTCAAATCTTGCTGGTTCAAATCAGCGTTGCCAGACTGACAGTTCGGAATTATTCCAAAACCTGATCGAAATTATGCTAGATTCGGTTAAATTATGCTAGATCCTCATAATTACTATTTCAGGAGTTTTAAAAGAAAAAACAACGAAGTTGAGATACGATAACGTAACTTAAAATACGCAGAGCTCAAGAATGCGTGGATAGAACTCAATACTTCACGCACCAAAGCTTAACTCAACTAAACTAGTGCAGTCGTTCCCAGACTCAATGGCGTATATATCGTATAAATGAATGCAAAGTGTTTGTTTACATATTTTGAAAGAAAATTAGAAAATTAGAAAATTTTTACCTAGCAGCATAAACGGAGTTGGGAATTGTCTGCTGGGGGGGGGGCAAATTTTTGGTCGGTCCCTGACCTTTCATTTCAGGAATAAAGGTGGTCATGAAGTCAGAAATAAAGATGGTGAAATTGTCAAAAAGTTGGCAGGGGATAATGGCCCCCATAGCTACGACCATGCCTCGCAGTTAAAGAATTAGAAAACCGTGGGTGAAGCCACAAAAAAAAAAAAAAAAAGCCATTTTTAACTTACTTCGGAAAATAAGACTGCCTGTATGGTTTACCGACTATATGAATCGATGAAAGAGGATACATTTCTGCCGTTTTTTTTTCTTCCCACGACCAACTTGTTTCTCATCTTCAGGTTTTACGGCTTTTTGATAAACTTGCTGAAATTATGCTAGATTTGGGTAGGATGCTAAAAGCAAGATGCTAGATCTAAAGAAATGCAAATTATGCTAGATCTAGCATCATTATGCTAGATCTGGCAACGCTGGTTCATATACTTTCCCCTGGCGCTGCATACTACAGGTAATAAATAGAATGACGTGTAAGGCTGCGCCTTCATTGCTTCCGAATGCGATTGCGAATGCGAATCAAGTTGCAATGTCTCTTTCAACGCTTCAATGTGAAATATTTTTGCTTCAAAATTCGTACCTTAAAATCTTGAGAGCACGAAAAGACGAATGCGGATAAATGACATATTTTGCACATTCAAAGGATGAATGGCATTTCCTTTGTGTGCAAAATAGACTGAATGTCGCTCCCTTTATTATTATGCTTTCGTGGTAACCGCTACTATTTTCACTTTAAATAAATTAACTAAATAAGATTAGAGATTACAGAATCAATCTACTTTCTACGTAACTTTTCTCCATGAGTAAAAGGAACCCGTTTTTGCTATTTCAAACATATTTGTCAATAATTACATATATTCCTAAAATCATTATTTAAGGAACAGAAAGGAAAAATAAATTGAATAAAAAGTTGGAGTTCATGTATTAATTAAATCTTCATATTTTAAAGACAAAACAAAGAAAAATATGCATACCTTCCACGCCAAGTTCCTTGCTTACATCTGCCCATAATTTGTTCACGACGTGTGGTTTGTGATAATCTGGATAAGCTTGGTTCCACAATGCAACTTTATCAAAAGCACAATTTATTAAACCATGAACATCTACTTCTATCTTAATTTTTATTTTTTTTTAATTTTATCTCCGCAACTTGCAACGTCGTCTATTATCACGCAAAACAAACTTTATTTCTCTCGTAGCGCTCAATTCCTCTGCAAACAAATCTCCTTCGCACGTATTCGGACGAACAATCCTAACAGGTTGGGATCATTCGTATCTTTTCGTCGGTTTTTTTTTTCACAATTTGCTGGTCGGAACTAGTCGAGGCCTCTCCAATTTATTTACACGTGCTGGGAAATTCGCATTCGCAATCGCATTCGGAAGTAATAGAGGCGCGGCCTAAAAGACATCCACATTTAGTTCGGATTCCGCGTTAATCAGTAGGTCCACGCCTCGCTGCTAAAAAGGACGTTAACTCAATATCAACTCAACAATATATATATATATATATATATATATATATATATATATATATATATATATATATATATATATATCAGGGGCGTCATTTCAGATTTTGCTTGAGGGGGGCAAGAGCACCACCAACATAAGACTTTCTCGTATTGTACTAGTACATTAGTAGACAATCGATTAAAGCGTATGTATTCCTCAAACTCTTGGGGGGAATTGCCCCATCCTGCCCCCTCTAAATGACGCCCCTGATATATATATATATATACAGGGTGTCTCAAAAGTCCCTTATCACCCCTATTAAAATCCAAATGGATGTACTTTCAGCGAATTTGATCTGGTAGGTGAATTTGAGGGTTAGGGGGACCCTTTTTAGCGTAGGTTACGCGGACGGCTGCCATCTTGAATTTAACTTTTTTATTACAAACGCTACGTGGGTCATGTGATACATGACCATAGGCTAGAATTTCACCAGAAAACCGAATCTGAAGTCAAAATGCATTTATCTTTATGTGGTAAATAGTTATCCACAATTGAAGTTGTGAATTTGACTGCGTTTCTTTTGTCTTGCAGGTTGTGAATCATGCCCTTAACGAGGGACGAACGCATCCAGATCATCAAAATATGGGACGCGAGAAGTGCCCGCGCTGTGGCTGCCGATTTCAAGGCGCGTCATCCACAACGAACACCTGTATCGCATGTTGCAGTGAGACGGTTATTGACCAAATTCGAAGAAACGGGAACAGTTGTGGATAGACTCCGTAGTGGACGGCCAAGGACAGCCACGGACGAAGAAACAGCTACTGCCGTGCTGGCCTCCTTCTCGAAGTCGCCGCAGCGAAGCACACGTCGTTTAGCAATGCACAGAGTGAGTCACAGTTCAGTGCACAGAGTGCTCCAAAGGTATAAGTGGCATCCATATAAAATGCAATTGCAGCAACATTTGTCGGAGGACGATCCCGATCGTCGCGTTCAGTTTTGCGAGTGGGCTATTGAGCAATTGAGGGTAAATCCGCAGTTCGCTATGCAGATACTTTTTTCGGATGAAGCCCATTTCTACGTAAATGGTGAGGTCAATAGGCAAAACATGCGCTATTGGTCCCGTGACAACCCCGCTTGGACAGATCCCTCGAAAATGACCGGTGCAGGGAAAACTATGGTATGGGCAGGCATATGGGGAACAAAGATCGTCGGTCCGTTTTTCATTCCAGGAACGTTAAATGCAGATCGACACCTCGCGTTGTTGCAGGAAAACATAATGCCGGCTTTGATGTCCGAAGATGGTACCTTCCCCAGGTTCTTCCAGCAAGATGGTACACCTCCCCATTATGGCATCCAGGTGCGTCAGTTCCTGAATGAACAATTCCCTGGGACGTGGATTGGTCGACATGGACTAGTGGAATGGCCTGCCCGATCACCCGACTTAACCCCCCTTGACTTCTACCTGTGGGGACCTGTGAAGGCTATGGTGTATGCTGTGAAAGTTCGTGATGTTCGCCATTTGGAACAACGTATCATGGCTGCCTGTGAACAAATATCCTCAGAAACCTTAATACGTGTCCATACTAATTGGGAGAAGCGTCTGAACACGTGCATTGCCCAGCACGGACAACATGTTGAGCACATTATGTAATACGAAAGTCACACTTGCAATTGTGGATAACTGTTTACCGCATAAAGATAAATGCATTTTGACTTCAGATTCGGTTTTCTGGTGAAATTCTAGCCTATGGTCATGTATCACATGACCCACGTAGCGTTTGTAACAAAAAAGTTAAATTCAAGATGGCGGCCGTCCGCGTACCCTACGCCAGAAAGTGTCCCCCTAACCCTCAAGTTCACCTACCATATCAAATTTGCTGAAAGTACATCCATTCGGATTTTAATAGTTGTGGTAAGGGACTTTTGAGACACCCTGTATATATATATATATATATGTGTGTGTGTGAGCTTTTGTGAATTTCTTCGCGTTTGTATGGTTAGCATATACGCCTTGAGCACGGGAGACCATGGTTCGATTTCCGCTGGGAGCTCATGTAGTTGTTATACCACTTTAAACTGTAGCGGAAACAAACGTAATAGTTTTGCAATTAAAGCTTATAATGTATTACTAAACACGTATTTACTTACATTGTAGTTCCTTAATTAGCTACTATAATGAAAATTTTGCCTACCCATACTCCTTTATCGTGAAACTTCAGATTTTTGTGACACTACCAAAACTTGCAAGTCACTGAAATCACAATGCCTACTGATTCTCAGCCCCCAAACTTTGTAGGATTACTTTCTAATATCAGCGCCTTTTCTTAATCGGAGTAAGTAATGTGCCCAGCACAACACTTCGCTGTTTATGCTTCATAGAGACGCTAGAGACTGGGGTGCCGGATTAGGGATAGGGGGCTGGTATTGGTAACTTTCCTCTCTCTCTCTCTCTCTCTACATATATATATATATATATATATATATATATATATATATATATATATATATATATATATATATATATTCTCCAACATATTTAAATTAGAAAAATGTTTCAGAAACATTTCCGATAAAATTCATTTTAGGTATAACAAGGAATATGTACTTTTATTGTAACAGAAGCATATATTATGAGAATAATGTAAAAGTATTTCTTTGATATATAATAAAATACTATTAGCTAAAAGCACAAACTATATTTCATAAACATCAAACTATATTCATTTTTAATATCTGTTTAAACTTTTTTAATTAAACATTAGATAAAATATTCTGAAAATAATTCTAAAATATTGTATGAAAATATTTTATTTAACCCTAGAAAGTCCAAGCTCGTTTGTATTTCTTGAAAAAACCTCGTCGTAAATCTTGATGAAAATATTGAGAATTTTATTTATTGTGTATTATTACTTCTTTGATAAATCCACATCATTAATGTGCGGTATTATTTAGTAACTTGTAAATTAAAAATTATTTTTAAGTAGTGGGCTCATCGAACCCCCTCCTTGGACTTCCATGTGACATATTTTCTACAAGTATATTTCCTAAACTTAGATTTTTTCGTTTGTATTTAACAAGGATTGTGTTTTTATGTTGGGAAACAACATATCAGCCACGAGTAAGTTCTGAATGCTTATTCTATATTCATTTCTTGTTAGATGGCATTATGTGAGTTATAGTATGTTATACGGTGGGTTCGAGGAGCCCCCCCCCCCTTGGACCTACTTGAGACAAAAAAAAATTCTTGGACTTCCTAGGGTTAATTTACAGTAGAAGGTAACAAAAACATTTCCATACAAAATTAATAGGTGTTTTAAAAATATTTCTGGAAAATATTTCTCATATTACGAACGAATTTATTTTTAAAATATTCGAAACATTTTTAAAATTATATTTCATACGTTTTCTCGTAACAATAGAAAAGATTGCAAGTAACACGTTGGAAAACATTTGTAAAATCTATGGAATATATTTCCTATTCTGTTTTTTATATCATGTATGTAAAACATTTTCAGTATTACTTTGAAAACATTTTCTCTCTCAACATTGAAAACATATTGCATTACATTCAACACAGTAGTAGAATTTGTGAAAATTTTCCTTAGATTATTTTCCTTCTAACGTTCTAAAAATATACTTATTGTACTTCATAAAATGTTTTCCAAACATTTTCTAAAAATATTTCCGGTAAGCATTTGGGATATTTCTCAGATATAACAAGAAATATATTTTCTCCAGTAACGGAAGAGTATATTCTGAAAACAATGTAAAAATATTTCTATAATATATCAGAAAATGTTGTTCACTAAAAACACAAAATATTTTCCAAAACATAACGGAAAACATTTTCTATTCATTTTTAATATGTTTACTTTACCCTGTTTTAGAGTTTTATATTCAAAATCCGATAAAATATTCTGGAAATAAGACTAAAATATTGTACGAAAATATTCCATTTAGTTATAACAGAAGGTTACCAAAATACTTTTGTTAAAATTAAGTAAACCTTTTTAAAACATTTCTGAAAAATATTTCTTATATTACGAAAGAATTTATTTTTAAAATATTCTAAACGTTTTAAAAAATATATATTCAATATGTTTTCTTGTAAAAATAGAAAATATTGCAAATAACCTATTAGAAAACATTTTTCAAATATATGGAATATATTTCCTTTCATTGTTTCCCATATCATATATTGAAAACATTTTTATTATCATTTCGAAAATATTTTCCTTCTCAATAGTGAAAACATATTAGATTACATCCAATAAAATATTTCTAATACATTTTGTGAATATTTTCCTGGATATACTTTCCGGCTAGCATTCTCAAAATGTACTTTCGGTAATTTCTAAAACGTTTTCTAAACATTTTTGGGAAAATATTTTCCGGAAATATTCGGAATACATTAGGGAAACCAGCATGGAAATCTCCAGAGAAGGAAAACCTTTTGGAAACCAAGGAAAATATTTTCTTTTGGTTGAGAAAATATTCCTTGCTGTGTGGGTCATGCTCAAATTCCGCATTATATTAGTAAATATTTTTTCCACAAATTTATTGAATGATTTGAATCAAAAATAAAAGGGTTTAAAGTCATTGATGGCAGAAATGTTTTTTTTAGTTTTTGATGTTCTACTGATAACTGAGAAAGTAGTGGAGCAAATTTTTTGCCGAATGACAGTTGTCTATAGTACATTGTTAACACGTAGTGAAGGTGATTCCCAAGTGGAAGTACAATATGCCGTCAATAATAACTCTTCATGGGATTTATTTAAATGTAGAATACTTGATAGATTTGCGTCAAATACAGTAAACATTCCTTAGTATCTGAAAGATTATTTAGGAAACAAAAGTTAAATGAAGCCGTGGATCAGTTTGTTGGAGATTTATTATGCATCTGTTGTTTTGAGATTTAATTGTAGTTATTCCCAGCTTATTAACATCTTGTTAATGGGATGTATCCATCAGTTAGATATAGGATGCTTCAGAAACCATTCACCTGGTTCAAGCGTTTCAACAGTTTTATCAGGCGAATGCTGAAAATATCAGGAAGACTCAGCGTCAGTACTGTGTCAGTGCCGGATCTAGAAGGTAAAAAGTTGGGGGGAGCAGTCAGAACCCAGACTATGATAGGTATATTATGAGATTGTTATAAATTTTCAAAAAAAAAGTGTAAATAATAGCTTCAATTATTATTGTCCCTCAGAAAAGAAGGGGGCCCTAGGCTCCTTGCTCGATCCGCCACTGCTATTAGTTGCATAAGTCTACATACAGCTCCAAGGCCATGCGTGCAGCCGAAATATGAAAAAAGAACATTAGAAAACATTGCGGTGGTAATCCATTGAAATCTGAGTTTACATTCATGAATATTTTCCCAATGGTTGTACTCACAGGTGCAAAAAAAGAAACTTAATTGTGACGAGTAAAGAGAAACTGCTTAGAATGAGTTTCTGAACAGCTTCCTACGCGAAGACACAGCAATGACGTCACACTGGAATTCACTAAAGAATTAAGTTTATATCATTCAATACAACCTGTAAAATGCGGTGACTGTGAAAACAGATTTATCCCAAGCTTCACGGAACGTCTACGCTAATAGCTATGAGGAATTACAATTTGAATTTAATTAATCAGTTATTTCAATAATTAGTTTGAATGGATTTCTCCTCCATCATTTTAACAACTGTTTATTTCTCCTCCATCTCTGCATATATTTTCCACATGCTGCTAACGAAGTCTTGTACTATGCTGTTTCTTTTCTCTGTGTGTTTGTGAAACTACCTTATTTTTGGATTGGATTTTCATGGACAAAAATTGTGGAAAACAAGGACATAAATAAAACTGATGCACGAAAAACATACATTAGCAACAATTTTACTTGCACCATAATAAAAGCAAGTACGCAACAAGAAAACAGTTTAGACTAAAATTTCAGAGCCAAAACATCACAGGAAAATTTGAGAATATTCATATCACATTCAGAACTTTATATTGCTAGGAAGCTATCGAAAACAAAACAAAACAAAAGAAAAAAAGAAAAATAAAAAGAAAAGATACAAAAAAATCTAGCTTCGAAAGATGTTTAGTACAAGAGCAGTATTTGTAAGGGGAACCCTTTTGCCCACAGTCTTCGAAAGAAACCAAATGAGAAAGTGGAAAAATCTGGGAACATTCGTTTTTAAAATCAGGACATGAAACTGACGGGAAATGCGTAAAAAAATAATCTAACATCGTACGAAAATCGAGCGGGAGCCACAACTTGCTATATCTGCCGTTCTCAAATAAATGGCATAAGTAAACTTACGTTGTGTGAACTGATTTCTTCCTGTGTTCCATTGATTAATGCTAATAGCTATTCTTTCTGTGGCAAATAGAACAGCAGGACTAGAAATGTCTTTTTAATGACAATTTAACATTGCCTGTCCGGTTGCAATGATGTGAATAGACTTTGGGAGAGATGGCTGAAGTTAAGCTCAAATGTAGAAGAGACCATGTAGATTTCAAATTGTCCTAAAATGGATGGAATATAGTAAAAAATCACGAAACATGAACATTAATGTCAATGGAAAATGAATGACAGAAATGAAGTCGTCACCTACCTCAAAAACTATGATAAAGAGATGGCTAATTGAAAGATTATTTCCAAGACATAATGAAGAGCTTAAAAACAATGTATAGCACGTAAGGTAAATATGGAAAGAACATTCTCAAAAGTCAAGTTCTTTGAGTAAAATCAATAATATTGAGAAAGCAGTGGCGGATCCAGGGCGGACTTTTGTGGGGGGCGGTAGGTTGTACTATTGCCACTTAGAACTAGTTTTAAGAGTTCCAAACTCTCGGATGGGTTTTGTTTATATATAAAATAAGAAAAAGTTTCCTCTTCTGGGGAGGAAGGCACAATTACCCCCTCCTATAAGAAAGTATAATAAATTTTCTGAGAATTACCAATGACGCCCCACGTGGGGGTTACGTGCTTGAAATATTACACGTCTGTATTTCGAATCTACAGACTCAATTTAGCAAGCAATGTGAATTTTGAGTCGATCACGTGACGTAGTCTATATAGCAAATCGAATAGTCTTTTCATATGTAATGAACATATTATTGATTAGTGATGGGTCGTTACTTGCGGAGTCATTACAAAGTAACGACTCTTCTTGAGTACTCAAAGGAACGAATACAACTCAAAGGACTCGGATTCACTTCGGAATCTTTTGAATCCAAGGACTCAAAGTTTTCTTTGGATTCGGATTTAAAGTTAGACATATGATTCCTGGAATCAATTCGCGTCTGCATTGGAGAGATTGACAAGATTTAGTAACGAATACTCACACGAATTAGACAAAAAGACACGTTGAAAGCATATGGATATTGTAGTGCGCATGCGTTAAGAAAATTAAAAACACCTTCATTGCTTGATTCTTCTGCTTGTAGAGTGCTCTTTCCTCTTCACCTTTATGCACGCTTCGTAAACAGGACGACAAAGCTGAACTGTTTCCTTCTCCTTTCTCACGGCAAAGCAACTTTTAACATCCAGCAGTCAGAATCCACGGCTTTAGCCATACAAGCGAACAAACAACAAAGTAATAAAAAAGTGTGGTGCCGTCTATTTACAAATTGTTTTTAAATGTATTTACAACTATTTACACTGGCAGTCTTCCTTACATATTTGCATATAAAAACAGAATTTGGGAGACTTTGGAAGATTGCAATCACCTGCGTGCAGTTACCACCCCCCTTACAAAAAACAAAATTATTTTTATGTCAATCGTGTGATCAGGTATGCTCAACAATTTTTAAGGTTTGATCAGATTTACTAACATAAATATAAGCTATATTTAATAGGGGGGGACTACATGCTAGTCCCCCTTCACGCCTGAGTCTGTCAGATATGGCTTGGGGAGGGCAAGACCCCTTGATGTAAAATTTCGCGTTTTTCACTGACTTACTTCTATTCTATTGGTAAAATCTATATAAATCTCAAACTCAGGGCGGGCAAATGCTCCTCCCTGCCCCCTTTAAATGACGCCCCTGTGCCAATTGTTCGATTAGGTTTGATCAACGATTTTCAACGTTTCATCAACTTTACTAACAGAGAAATAATGGTTAGAAAATGGGGGCGCCAGTCTTACTACACCGCCGATTCGACTTTTTCTTATGTCAATCATTTGATCAACGTTTGTCAATCATTCGATCACAAATTTTTAACGTTTGATCAGCTTTAGTTACATAAATAAAAGCTATATTTAGTAGGGGCTAACTACACGCTAGCCCCATCAGCGGCTATGGCTTAAGGAACCAGATAGTTCACAGCAGCAGAAACAAAATGTCTCTATCTGTTGCCATTTTTAGCAGCTCCAATTCAATTTGAATCCTTGTACGGCTTTGTTCTATTTGTCTCGTACTTTTATTACATTTGTAATAAGCAAAATCGTTTTGAAATACAATTATTAGAATTAAATAGATATAATATTTAAAAATACCGCATAGATAACACAATTTCTCATTTAATACCGTTAAATTCATTGCTCTAGTCGCTTTCTTCACACAGATTTTTTGAATCGTAATTTGTGGTAACACTGCAAATGTCTACAGATATCAACTCTAATGGTTGCTTTTATGCATCTTTTCTGGTGCATAACATCATTATCTATGATATAGTTATTCACATTGCAGTAATTGCTTTCATTCTTGACAAACTAACATACAAAATAAAAATAAAACGTTAAAATGTCATTAGATTCGAAGTATTACCTGCTCTCAAAGATGATATTTCTTCCTTAGGATTATAGAATTAGGAATTAGGTTTCTGGGCTTTCAGCATGGGTGGCTACGTTACCCCGACACGTATAAGGGATGACGTCCTCGGCTAACCGGGGAAAGGAAAGGAATTAAGCGGTCTAGGACCTATATATTAGGTACCATCCCGGCATTTGTCTGGTGTGAATGAGGAATAAACATTAAAATCCAATCAGGCCTCAGAAATATTTTACACTTTTTCGACCGAGTGTCCCCACCGGGAATAGAACCCGGGACCGCTCGCACCAAAGGCGAAAGTTAGCGACTACGCTATGCGTGGCCACTCTTACAATTCTTGCGCAGAAAGTACCGGTACCTTAAATTTTTGAACCTTGTAGAATTTGTCACTTGTAGTCAGTATGCGAATTAATTTATTTAGGGAGGACAGAACCCAAGTTCTATTTAGTCACGGAAGATTTCAATTTTTTCCTGGGGAGGAATTCCAAGGTATTCTTCAAGCAGTCCGCACACTGCTTGTAGCTGTTGTTTGTAAAGGTTTGATTTACAGTGGAGGCCAGAAAGTTTTGCGTTCAACATTTTTTATCACAAATTTCATTCTATTTTTTCGATATTTTCTTACTTTCGAAGGATATTAGGTTAATTCACTTCAAATTCATGTAAATAACCAATACTATTTAAAAAAAAAAAAGTATATTGAAATACAGTGAAACACAGCCCTTCATTTATTTTATTTAGCCGCCGCAGAGTTATTCACAATAGTACTATCTAACTTATGGCAGTTCTACGTTGGGTGTTCATTAAGGAAGGAAGAATGAAAACAACTATTTTCCACCGCTCGCTAGTGTCACTCCATCTAAAGAGGATGAAGCGGGAGGTGCTATTTTCTTTTAAAGTCTAAAAATATTCTTTCCTTTTCTCCCTTTCATTCACCCGAAGCAGAATTCTATCTGATTGCTTATGGATAGTATGCTGCCGAAGGTATACGAACTACTACGAAGCCAAACTGAATACATTGACGATAACAAGGAAAAGCTTTTGAAAACGTGTTTGAGTACGGGTAATCAGAACTGAGGGAAAGAAACCCAAAAGGCAACTGAGTACAGGGATTCAGAGGGACACATGAGTCCTTGTAATCAAAGTATCGAAAGTAGTCGTTACTTTTTATGATTGCTTTCACTAACGAATCCAAAGGAATCAAATACCAGAAAGGAATCAGAATTCCCATCATTATTATTGATGTTAACGTTATACATAACAGAAGGGTTGGGAATCACCGAAATGACTACAACCAACACTCCTTACAAAAAAGAAATTGCAAAATGTAGGGCAAGGTAAAACCAACGCACCATGAAATACCGTACATTTTCTTACGTTACCTAATATTTATATTAATTATTGTGGACTTCAAAATGAACAATACAAACTACTTGAAGATTTACCATTATGTTTAAAATGCATAACCCCCATCGATGAAATGAATTATTTTTTTAAATACTTATTGCAATTTCGGTCTCATCTGTTTTCTGGTTAAAAATTCATGGAATTATTAAAAATGCTTTCTGTGCTGCCATCTAGAGAGCAGACAATAACTACTACAGAAAACATTTTGTATTGATTTATAGCGAGCAAGTCTCTCTCTCACACAATATGATAACTCGTTGGATTACCTGAGTTTTATTTAATGAGGCTTTACACTATATGGCAGTGGTTGCCAACCTTTTTTGCATGACGACACGCTATTGAATGCTCACAACATTGCGGAAAATCTTTTTGTTTTTTTAAATTAATTGCAATATAAATTATAATAATCGAACCCTTAATTTTTTTATAAAGCACGATTGTCAATCCCACTGGGGACACAACGGACGTGTCCCCCTAAGCAGGCGTCTCTGGTATGTAAAATTTTGTTGACGGGGGCATCAAAGAAAGTGATTTAAATGGTACTACCTAACCCAACCTGTTTATTAACTTCGATTGCATTTGTTACCTTTCTGCTGACATTCACGGACCCCCTAAGGTATATTAAGAACTCGATTACAATCGTAGGGGCAGCGGTGGCTCAGTGGTAGAACGTTCACCTCTGGTGCGTGGGGTCCAGGGTTCAATCCCAAGCCCGCCAAATGAATTTTGTGGTGGACATAGTGATGGGCAGTGAGAATATTCCCGGTGGGAAGGAATTTAAAAATGGGAATATTCCCGGGTTTTTTCCCTGGCCTATAAATTTCCGGGAAGGAATTTATTTTCATTTCTTTACTTTATCCTCCAAATTATAAGAACCATATGACTAATTATTTATTTTAATATACAGTATTATGAATTACTTCTAGGTTTTAAAGAATTTGGAGGTTAAAATATTTAAAATTATTTGACGGTACTTTATATAACTAATAATATGATTTTTTAAGTTCCATTTCCATTTGCACTAAAAAGTAGGGTAATTGTTTAGTATTGGAGACCAACACTAGCAAAAAGTAGGATGATTTACGGAAGAAAAGAGTTGATAGTGATGTTCAGGTAGTCAAGAAAGTATCGAACAAATTTGTTTAAAGCAGTAGGGTATTTATACAAAACGGAAAGGTAAGTGGAAGTGATTTATGTGAAAAAAGAAAGTCAATTGTTGGTAACGAAGATAGAAAACAACGTGCCATGCGGGGCTCTAACCCGTCTTCATTCGGTAACGCTCGCTCCGCAATGCTGTCTGAATTAATGTTGGTAACGTAATTTAACATATGAAACCATAAAACAACCGCATCGGAATAGAATATCGCAAGAAAGTAGGTGCAAAAGCTGGCCCCGAATGCTAAAAAAAACAGCCAAATTAGCAAAGTACTAATTTACAAATGATGAAAAAGAACCATTTTGTAAAGTAATTTAGAATTATGTAGAAATAGAGATTATTTACTATTAATAAACCCTGAACCACCATTAGTAATAGACGTCGGTCTGTCTCCTCTCTCTGACTCGAATTTCTGAAGAGGTACTCGGACTTCTTTTACATGTGAATTAACGTATGGAATTTCGAGAATTAGGTAGAATGAAAGGTCGTGTAAGGCATGTTAACTGCTAAAATATAAAGATAAGTAAGTATCTTGCAAATTTTGTGAACATAAATATGTATGCGCAAATGTAGATAAATTGGTGAGACATGTATCTTCTAGCATTTATCAATCTAATTGGTTTATAACATTTTAAAATTTAATGGGCGGTATTCAGAGAGAATTCATTAATTTAAGGTTACTCTCAGACTAGTTAATACGCATACTAACAATTTACTAAGGGAGGTGCACGTTATGGCATTCAGAGTCTACTTTGAGTACAACTAAAATGATGATTTGGGTATGATTAACTTATATAACCCCAATGCATCGGGTGAGAAAAATAAATGTGGCAACTACGGAAAAGTAGATGAGCGCATGCGTAGTTTGTAGAAATGAAAATATATGAAATACGAAATGTTGTGTCGCACGCTAAACCGTGGGTAAAAGATTAGCCTCTGCTCTAGATTAATTAGTCAATTTGATTAACTTCGTCAAATACTACGTCCTAATCAGAAACTCTGAATACAATTTTGATAACCACCCGTTAGTCAACCACGTAGTATGGCTTTAATCAGACGTTGAAACGTCTCTGCATAAGGCCCAATGTGTTTATATCAGTAATAGAGTCAAGTTGAGCAAATACACTTACATATAAATTTAAACTGTTACTATTAAATTTTTTTGCACATATTTAATTCATACAATATATTGTAAATAAATATATATTTTTGCGTACTCTCTAAATATAATAAACTGTTAATAAAGTAACATAGTACCGTTCAGAATATACATTTTAAAGAATCCTGTGTGGACAACAGTAATAATACGCTGTGATATAAAAATTAATTCAACTTTGAAATCATGATAGGGTCTATAGTAATAAAATGCAATTCTCTTTCTGACTGTACATAAATTCCCGGATAAATTCCCATTTTGGGAATCTTCCCGGGAATATTCCCAGGAAATATTCCCGAAAAATATCTTCCCGGGAATTTACCCATCACTAGTGACGACTACATTTTTGTCATTCATTTTCCATTGACATTAATGTTCATATTTCGTGTTTTTTTTACTATATTCCATCCATTTTAGGACAATTTGAAATCTACATGGTCTCTTCTACATTTGAGCTTAACTTCAGCAATCTCCCCTAAGTCTATTCACATCATTGCAACCAGACAGGCCATGTGAAATTGTCATTAAAAAGACATTATTTCTAGTCTTGCTGTTTTATTTGCCACAGAGAAAAAAGCTATCAGCATTAATCAATGGAACATAGGAAGAAATCAGTTCACACAACGTGTTTACTAATGTCATTTATTTGAGAACGGCAGATGTAGGAAGTTGAGGCTCCCGCTCGATTTTTGTCCGATGTTAGATTATTTTTTACGCATTTCCCAACAATTTCATGTCCTGATTTCAAAAACAAATGTTGCCACATTTTCCCACTTTCTCATTTGGTTTCTTTCGAAGACTGGGCAAAAGGGTTTCCCCTTACAAATACTGCTCTTTGTACAAATACTGCATCTTTCGAAGCTAGATTTTTGTGTAACGTTTATTTTCTTTCGATCGCTTCCTAGCAATATAAAGTTCTGAATCTGAAATGAATATTCTCAAATTTTCGTGTGATGTTTTGACTGAAATTTTAGTCTAAACTGTTTTCTTGTTGCGTATTTAGCAGGTTATCATAAAATAAGTATCGCTGTTCAGGAAACTCTGGAGACGTAACCACTCGACAGAATGCAACCAAACTTGAAAATGAAATGAAATTTTTGAGTTTTTCGTCCGGTTAGGCTAAAGGAGACGGTGTTGATGAGAGATGAATGAAATGGTGGAATAAAGAAAGTGGGAGGAAACGGGAGAATCCCGAGAAAACCCACGCACACGGTGTTTGTCCACCACAAAGTTCACTTGGCGGGAGCAGGGTTTAAACCCGAGACCCCTAGCACCAGAGGTGAACGCTCTACCACTGAGCCACCACGGCCCCACAACCAAACTTGGTAGAAACATATTTGAGAACTTGCAGAAGCGATTGTTGTAAAAAAACAATATCTGTTTCAAATTTCGCCACCAGAGTTAATTTTGGCGCTGCACAACCCCTTGTAAATGCATCGTGGAAAAGAACTACATCAGTGATGCTAAATGATAAGAAAGCCTGTAATTATCTCTCCAGGCGCTTACACACGCCTACATGTTTCTCAGTGATACGGGTTTGAGGGCCACTATGTGCCAGAAGTGAATTGATGGTGATCCGATGTTTCTGTTTTCTTCCCACACTCTTTCTCCTGTGTTCAAAGGATCCTGGGTTCGATTTCCGGTGAAGACCCACGTGATTCTGGTGCCATGTTACCCTGTAGGTTCCATTCGTAGAACGCCATCATCACTTCATACGGTACTAGTCACCATGCATTTACCTTGCTCAGGGACCTTCACGTCAAAGACCTTCCTTTGGGCAGGATCCCACATCATCATCGCTCATAATATCACTTCACCATGGGGTTATTAATAGGAGTACAAATCGATGCCACGCATCGCACGGGGGGCATAATTACGATCTTTCTTTCATTGAAATCAATAATATTATTTCTCTTCCATACCACAATCACCATATTTAATACTGAACAAAAACACACCTGGAGGCGAGATTTGACACTAATCTTTTCCTGGATTTTTGGAGGGAGCTTGCATTTTAGGGACCATAGGAGAATAACATTATCTTCGTTTTTAAGATATTCAAACATTTTAAAGGAACTCTTCAATTCAAAAGGCCCTTTCCCCGTAAATCCGCTACTGACCACGGGGTATTAATGTCACTGGTAATCAATGCCACGAGACCCCACAGGAGGGGTAATTACAGCCCTTCTTATCATTTAGCGTCACTAGTGTCGTTTTTCTTCAATGTTGCACTTAATTGGCTTTGTACAGCGCCACAATTATCTCTCGTGGCGAAAATTATAACTAATTTTATTTTCTATACCAAGCGCTTCTGCATGTGTTCAAATGTACTCCTACCAAGTTTGGTTCCATGCTGTCAAGTGGTTACGTCTCCAGAGTTCTCTGAACAGCGATATTTATTTTATGATAACCTGGTAGTTTTATTATGGTGTAAATAAAATTGTTCCTAATGTATGTTTTCCGTGCATCACTTTCATTTATATCCTTGTTTTTCACCATATTTTCCTTAAAAATCCAATCCAAAAATAAGGTAGTTTCACATACACACAGAAAAGAAACAGCATAGAACAAGAAATCCATTCGTAGCAAGCGGAAAAATATATGCAGAGATGGAGGAGAAATCAACAGGGGCTAAAATGATGGATTAGAAATCCATTCAATCTAATTATTGAAATAACTGATTAATTAAATTCAAATTGTAATTCCTCATAGCTATTAGCGTAGTCGTTCCGTGAAGCTTAGGGTAAATCTGTTTTCATAGTCACCGTATTTTACAGGTTGTAGTGAATGATATAAGCTTAATTCTTTAGCGAATTCCAGTGTGACGTCGTTGCTGTGTCTTCGCGTAGGAAGCTGTTCAGAAACTCATTCTAAGCAGTTTCTCCTTTCTCGTCACAATTAAGTTTCTTCTTTTGCAGCTGTGGGTACAACCATTAGAAAAATATTCATAAATGTCAACTCAGATTTCAAAGGATTACCACAGCAATGTTTTCTAGCGCTCTTCTTTTATTTCGGCTTCATCCTTGCCCTTGCAGATGAATGTAGAGTTATGTAGCTGATAGCAGTGGCGGATCTACCTCGGGGCCTAGGGCCCTCTAATTTTCTGAGTGACAATATTAATTGAAAATATTATTTAGATATTTTTTTTGATAATTTATAATAATTTCATAATATACCTATCATAGTATGTGTTCTGATTGCCCCTTCCCCAATCTTTCACCCTGTGGATCCGCCACTGTCTGATAGTGCATACGCTGAGCCTTCCTAGTATTCTCAGCATTCACCTGATAGAACTGCTGAAAAACGCTTGAACCAGGCGCATGGTTTCAGATACATCCTATATCTAACTGATGGATTCATCCCATCTAACAAGATGTTAAGTTGGGAATCACTACAATTAAATCTCGAAACAAAAGATGCATAATAAATCTTCAACAAACTGATCCATTGCTTCATTTAACTTTTGTTTCCTAAATAATCTTTCAGATACTAAGGAATGTTTTACTGTATTTGACGCAAATCTATCAAGTATTCTACATTTATCTCGAATCAGAGATGTTGAGCACTAAAATTCATGCACTCATTTGGACGTGTCACTTACTACCTAACTTGTAAGTGAAACGCTTTGACCAGTTCATGAAGGTAGGAGTATAGTGAAAACCAGGAGTTTGGTCTTCTGAACGAATTCCTGCGTTAATGTATCCGACCTAAAGAAAGAAATTATTGTTTAGGAGAAGTTAGAAGAAAATGATGTTTACAAAATCCACATCGTTCAGAACGACTGTGTGATCCGGATGGTTAATACAAATCACTTTATGATGTTCCCTTGTGTTCCAGTCATTATTCTGCAAGTTGAATAAAATTTTTCAAGTGTGAACTTTCCGTTATTGTTAACAACTATTCCAGTACCGGTCCTGATTGTGGTATAATTATTATATACGGCATAAATTACACTCAGATTGAATCCTTGTTAGTGTGCGACATTATGTGTGCGACTATATAAGGAAAGCGTGTAATAAAAATTCTTTAGTTCATGTTAGCGGGTTGTTAGTATGAACAGTAGTTATTGTGTCACAATTGACAATTATGAAGAATAACACTCCCGAAAAACGTAAATCATTTTGTGCGTACGGCATATTTCACGAGATATTGAAGTCCATAAGAATATATATGCTACACTGAAATATCTTATAAATCTCGCCATTACTGGAAATGGAAATCTCATACAACTGCAATGTTGCCAAAGAAATCCTTGGTATTGTCTGACTAATTTTCAGATCAGTCAAAGTACAAACATGAATTGAAAATTGTATACAACTATGGTAGGGTTGTACTTACTTATTTTCAGAGGAATGTGAAAATGGAATGTTGAGACAACTGTTATGTTCTTTGAGAGAAAACTTTAGTCACTTCGTGTCTTTTTGTACGTTTTCGTTTAGTACGGTCGGGTGAATTGAACTTACACTTTCTCGTGGAGAGGAGTACTCCTGCAGTTGACCGTCTACTGAAAGATTGAAAAAGGTGGAACACTAAGCTTTCTTAAGACTGATTGAATGGACGTGGTACTCTTTTCAGTAATCATAGAACTTGAGCCATCAGTTGAACAACAGGATATGTGGACATATTAGAACAAGTTTCAATTGGAGAATGAGAGTTTAGAGATTGGAGCAGTGCATTCAGGAGATCAGGTGGTTGTGTATTCAGAAATTGATGGTCATCAGCCTCATTCTAACATGAAATGGATTTATCACGGACAACAGTACTTGTAGATAAGAGGAGTGGGAATTTACTCGTACTATCCAAATGCAACCATAAGTATGGTGTTATCGTGCATACTAACATTAGAAATGCCACTTTCTAATGCGGAAACATTTGGAGACACTGTAGATAAACTTTGATCTCTTTCTCCCTGCGGAACAGGTTAGGTAAGATAAGAAAATTTAGAAGGAAAATTGATAGGTGTTGCTGTCAAAGTAGAGGACTTTAGAATACATATTCATCCAGCATAATTTGAAGCAGAAAAAGTAGCCTTTGGTTGAGGATGGAGGAAACAAGCCGAATGTAGATGTTGATGAGAGTTGCATTGACAGCATTTCTTTCATCGACCAGGATAGGTAACGCAACATCAAACTATTTTGTATGCTTACAAACGAAGGAATGGTATTTTACTGTAATCGATTCGATCGTCTGTTGGGGCGTACATTTATTTGTAACCGACCAGGTATCGGGTCGCTGTTCGGGCTGCCATTTATTTGTAATTGACCAGGTCGTAGGTCCTCTGTTGTCCTCCGAAGTCCTGCCAATAAATATTCTCCTGAGACCTGGATTTACCTGGGTAGGACGTTGAAGGACCTCTCCAATAAGGGATTACAAAATTGTTTCCAAAATGCTCGTCGGTCTCAATGACGAGATGAGCATTAGGCGCCGAGAGGTTCGGATGTCTCGTCTCGAAAGCCTCACGGACGATCAGACGGTCATCCAGACCATAACGCACACAAACATCATTCACACATACAACGAAAACACACTGGGTTAAATGACAATATACTTATTTATTAGAATACTATAAAGAGAAAAATAATGAAGAGAAAAGACCACAACACTTAACACTGGATATATATATATATATATATATAAATCATTCCCATTACCACAATCGCGCTTTACTTTTCACTATATTGTAGCCCTTTAGCACTTCGATTTATATATAGAAGATTATAACTGAGATTTCACTATAAACGCTTTTCTCACGCCACTAATGCACTTGGGGAATTAGCACTGGGGTAAGTGTCGCCGAGATAATCCTACGTAGTAATCTAGTTGCTAATCCAAACAGTCCTGAAGAGTCGACACGAGTCTTCGGTATAATAACACAGTCTCCAAAGTGGAATGCTAATGTTCGAGGGCGCGTTTATAACTTTTTGACGCACTAGTTATATGAACCTCGGATTTATTGATTGGAGCTAGCCGTAAGAAAACGTCCTTCACCGTCTAATAGCTTATGCCCCTTAGCACCATATTATACTTGAAGCTCGACGCAACGTACGTAGTTACTACTTCAAAACCTGGAGTCACACTCCGCAAACCAAACGGTTCGAGATACGAACTGCATTGGTGGATTCGTCAATGTTGTCATTTCATACTCAAAAACGCTCAGGTTAAATCACCTGTAGACGCATGCAAACGGAATATGGAAAATAATTTATGTTAATTTTAGTCCACTGGCCACGACGCACGAGACATTGCGATAACTCGAACGTGTGAAAGTACATATAACGAACTGGAAAAGTGGTGTGACTGGCGACGATCAGACGCTTGGACAGCTGTTGTGCTCTGGTCTGGTCTAATCTACTGCAATATTTCCATAAACAATTAAAGAAAGCACTTAATTCAGTTCCAAATAACAGTAGAATATAGACTGTGCATATTAATAAGTCAGGGAGAAACACTGAAAAGGTTCGTCGCTCACTGAAACGTCCTCACCACAAAGCAATGTTTTAAATATATGTATGAAGAAAACAATGAAAGACTTCTTTGTCCAGTTACGTGGGAAGGAAGCAATTCCCACGGAAGAAAGGACTTACTTGCGTCGCAGAATAAAGTATAAATCGAAACAATGATCACGGTCTTTACGAAATATATAGAACGTCCACAAAAATTACATCTATAACATGGTGGCGGTTATATTACAGTTCTATTTTAATTAATTTCGTACCAGTTCAAGTAGGGTACATATGTTCACCTGAATCAAGTTCATCCTATATATGACATATCTTGCCGAATTTTGCCAGGATACGTTTGACGGCGTTATATACCAGCTCCAAGAGAGTAACATGGAATTTTACTGTTAGAATGCTAACCTTTGTCCGTCACATTTATATCATATGAACTTAGGAAATCGGAGAACTTTGCAACATCATTTATATCATTAAGGAATTTTCTCACATACTTTTAGAGAGATCAGTCTGACTAAAATTAACTTACGATACACATTCAGTTGAACACTGAACACCTAATCAACATTAAAAGAGGTGTTATACTACCACTCATGAATCACAAAAGATGTAAGCCTCTAACATAAGAGTTACGACCAAAATCATACTTCAGTGTATTTACTCTTTAAACAAATGGCATTTTCAATTTGAAGAAAGTATGCAACTAAAACAAAAACTTCATTCGTTTTAGAAAGACATTTGAAAAACAATAAATAGAATGCTTTACTATATGTGGCCACTCAAAACAAATAGTCAACACGTGGGAAGGTGAAAAACGTGACGTTCAAGACCGAGAAGTGAGTCAATCGCAGAGGGTGTACAGCGCACGTCTCAAGCTCTAGCAACGAATCACGTTATGGAGTTTCGAATGTCGTTTTTCGACTTTACCAATTTCGTTGTTCCTTTTATTTACCACTGGTCTATCTGTTCGGTTGTTATTAGGAGTCATTTGCTAGTTTTATAGAAATATTGTCAAGGAAGTTTGTGTTCGCATATTTCGACTGAAAATTTCCTTCCTTTTCTCATATATAAATAAATCAAAGTTTAGATAGAAATATTGTGATGATTCTGCGGCTAATGTATATGTACATTTTATTTCTGGCTGTACGCAACGGTACTATTTACCGGCACCTTTTTAATTATAAGGTAACATTTCCTCTTTTGTCTTAAAAAGGGGTTGACGGGAAACCTCGAAAATACCAAATAATAAATGTATAAGTTTTATTTAATCAGAGTTTTTATTATTTTCCTTTTCCCTTTTTTCTTTCTATAGAAATAGTTGAGTATCTTTGTTCTTCCTGAGGTCAGTTAACTGTATTCAGAGCCTATAATATTTGCATCCTTCTGTTTCTCGCTCGCTGGCACGTCCTCGCGCCTCCCTTTTTCATTCCATTTTTGCACAATAATATACACAGAGCCGGATTTAGGTTTAGTGAGGCCCTAAGGTAAAGGTTCCTTATTGAAGGTAATGGGGGGCATTTTATGTGTTCAGCTATTGTTTGTCAATGATAAATTGTTTGCGGCTGCCTACTACATGTTGCATGCAACCAGTACATGAACGTATGTGTAGAAATTAATAATATTTTTAGGAGGAAACTAGAAGAAGGGGCTACATCATGGGAGTCAACACAACATAAAATACTGTTGATGTACGTAAGTTTTATAACTTATCTTTCCCCTATAGTTTGGAAATGTACATCCACTTTTTTCTGTAAATTTTTGGGCCCCCATGAGAGTGGAGCCCTAACCTATAGTTCGTTTAGCTTATACGTAATTCCGGCACTGAATATAAACTATAAAGCTTCTGAACCAAACAGATCTTTCTCTTTTTTTCAGAAAAGACTGACCTCCCACAAAGAAATAATCCCAACAAATTTGTTTGGCGCTGTAGTTCAACTAGACTGAAAGCCAATACAAAAATTCTGTCGGGACTCCACCTCTGCACTTTCTCCGCAGAGGACCCTTTGCCCCGTTCCCATTTTAATGTATTTAACTGTTTTTATTCATTATTAGGAAGAGGATTAAGTAAAAAATCTCTTAGATGTTTTCGCAAAGTTTATACATTAATTAAGTAGAGATTTGTAGAACATTTTGGTAGCATGACTAGTACTCTGAAGAACATTATGTGAATAATGTACTATATGTGTGTTGTTATTGAAATTCAGTTGATTTCTATTTGTAGAACACTTAATGCCTTTGAAAAAAGCAATTCCAGCTTGCTTTCGCCCGTTTAGAAAAAGAGAAAAAAGCAAGAAACAAATCACTCAGAAATATTGATTATTATTACGTTTATTGTATTATAGAATTAAGATTTAAGAATTAGACATTTTTAAAGCATATTTATATATATAAGTACGTAAGAGCTTTTAGTTACAAGCCTATACTGATATACTACTGGACATTATAATTATTATTGTTAATAATGACAATATCCTGAAAGATATGCACATTTTTAACCAGTATGAACCAGGTGTCCAGCATACCGGAACCTTTATTTTTAGAAATTATATATATATATATATATAAACTAGATGTGAATTGATAACATGTTTCGTACTTGGTCTAAATCCATAATTAATACAACTCTTCAGATTCAGTGTTAGGAGTACAAATTCCCTGAAAATTCCGAATTATTTTTTGTAGGACAGGGTTGGATCTACGGGGGGCGATCGGGGCGATCCCCCCCAGAAGAGAAAACTTTCTTTTATATATTTAAATAAAACCCATCCCAGACTTTGGAGATCTTAAAAGTATCTCTGAGTAGCAACATTACAACCCACCGCCCCCGCGGAAGTCAGTCCTGGATCCGCCCCTGTTGTAGCATACCGTAAGACGGGATTATTTTACACAAGAATTAAGGGATTTTAAAGCAAATCGCATGTAACTTACAAGCATACTGATTTTAAAGGCTGTATTTCAAACATATAATAGCTCGACATGTAAGGAAAACATTTGTACAAGTGCATTACTAAACATTCCATATGACTATAGTTATTGAAATATAAAATTTGGTGCAAAGTAACTCTATAGGTGGGGATACTTAGCACAACATACAAAAAAGGTATGTTCAACATACGAACATAATGTTTCTGTACAATGTTTTTCCTTCGGTATTTATATATTTCACTTCCTACGCAAAACTGTATGGAGTCTACAAATACTGATATTAGAATGATGGTACTGCTACCAGTACTTAGTATGAATTATCGATATTTGTACAGAGAAATATGATTTTCTCTACCGGGACAGGAACATTATGATAATTTAACATATGGCCGACAAAAATGCCAACTAAGGAACAGAAAAAAATCTCTGTGAACTGATTTTCCTTGGTTCCTCTTTATGTCTGAGAATATCATTCCAAACGTAATGAGTAAAATATTTACGGGGTTTGGGACTTTCAGGCTGAAGCCCATCCAAATTGCTTGATTTTATTTAAAATCTAATGTTAGTCATTCCTATGCGTATAAGCTTCAAGCCCCCCCCCCCAAAAGTCTGGTGATTAAAAAAAACTAAGTTTTTGTAAGTGAAGCCCCTCTCAATCTTATTTTCTGGATCCGCCACTGTTCGTAATTTATTTTCCAACAAGAAATCCATTCCGGCATCTAACTAAATAGCAAATTTACCTCAAAAAAATAGAAGGCAGGAGGTACCAGCAGTAGTAATTTCCTTTCTAAGGGTTTACTTGGGACAGATTAGAGGATGAAACACCCTTTTCCCAGTTTTATCTTTTTTATGACAATAGTAATTGCGTCACCCTATCGCACTCTTAATAATCCAATTTGGGGCCACCATGGACCATAGTGAATGAATCAGGGATGCTTTGGCCCGGGATTGCGTCATCTATTGAAATTTTGCTTGTGCTTATTCAGGGGCCATGCACGCTGGTGCGAATGAGTCAGAGGTACCTTGGCCCTGCTATGACGTCATTGAATTGGGAGTTTTGGATCAGATGTTATGATGATTCTTTAAAATTACTAAAAATATGGTCTTGATGATTCATTACGTTATGAAATAGTACAGGTTTACGAATGCTTTTTATTTTTCGTTCCCTTTTATGGCATAAAATTTGGAGATTGTTATCCCTTTGATGAGATGGACTAACACTGGTGCAAAATGAAATCTTTAGTTTTACGTCCGACGCTTATGCCGTTTAGGCTAAAGGAGACGGTGACGATGAGAAATGAATGAGAGTGTGGGAGAAAATTGGAGTATCCTGAGCATAATGTTGCCCACCATAAAACTATTTTCGCTGGGGTTTGAACCAGGGACCACATACAGCAGAGGTGAACGCCCTACCACTGAGCCACCGCACCTCTACTGCTATGAATGAATTAGAGGTATTTGGTTCGAGCTAATATGTTCGTTTGACGTCACTGAACTGGAATTTTTATATTGGAGGTTATGATGGCTTGTTTCGTTCCATTTTATGGGTATAAAATTACTAAAACAAGGTTTGATCTCTTTCTTGATGACATATTACATTATGAATTAGTAGACCCCAGTAATAGTATAAATTAGTATTAGTGTTAATATGAAACTCGAAAACTTTGGAGCTACTCCGTGGCTAACCGATTAGCGTATTCGCATTTAACGTGAGAGACTAGGGTTTGATTCCCGGAAGGAGCTCATGCGTTTCGGAGTTCATGTTAATTAGTAGGTTTTATCCTCCCTGCTGAACGGGACGTTAAACTTAACTCGAAAACTTTGGGAGGAATACTTGATTTTTGGTTAAGGTATAGTTTTCATTCTCGGGACTTATGGGACTCGAACCACGATATTCAATTGTCAAAAAGTGTGTCCAGGAAAGCACACATTTATTTGAGACGCATAAAAGATGGGGAGGGGCGATCCCGGACCTGGTTAACAAGAATAATTTATATCGTATTCGTTTGTGGGTTAAATAAAACTGTTGGAAAGATTTAAAAAGTTTCTTCGTGTATTGACTTATAATCATATGTTGAAAAGAAAACGTCAGCTATATCCTGTTACCTATGCTTACGTATTCGTTGTTACAGTATCGTTGACATTGTTTGTTCGAACAAATCGTCCCTTTTCGGCATTAACGCAGTAAGCGACATTTTTTTCGAAATTGACTTTTTTATAGTTTTTGGCTCAGAATTTTAAGGCGCATAGAATGGTCTAATCGCCATGTTTCTATCTTTAACCGTTACCGAGATAGCTATGTCGCTTACACGGGTGTAATTAGACTTACTGAAGGCAAAACTGTCGTATGTAACACCCAGTCGTATGTATTTACTGTATAAATGTTTCTGATGAAACAAAGAAACTGACTTCTAATCTAGATTGTTTTAAACACCAAATTATTTTCGTACTTGGAACAAATAAATGTGGTATGAACATGATTATTACAATATTTCACGGCAAAAGTGTAGTAAGCGCCAGCTTGTAGTTGATTCTGAGTCGCTTGAAACAATTTTGATGTAATTATATCAATGATTTCCAGTATTTGTTGCAGTTCTATTTACCTGCTATGAACAAATACTTTTCCTTGCAGCAATTTTGCTATCTTAAAAATATACGTAAGAGGCTCTCAGCCTCACTTCTGAAGTAAACGGTAATATTGTTATAGCTACTTACTGCTGTTTTACTTGCAATAACTGTGTAAAGTCGTATAATACATTTTAAGGTTTCTTATTTCGGTGCAGAAGTATGGGTTAAGTAGAATATGGCGCTGTTCTCTTGGACTTGGAAATATGGGTTGCGATATTTTGCTCCAAGAAAAGTGCAATCGAGTAAGAAATACCTGTGCGTCGCTTCCCAGACCCAGACAATAAACAGCACCACCACCGTCGTATTGAATTACCATGCTGCAACCCAGAGACGTATACTCATGCTGTTTGCAGCAATCTCATCGACATGGTTCAGTGAAAAGCGGGACTTACCACTGCAGGTAACCTTCTTTCATTGATCCATAGTCCAATGATCCCTTTGCTTTTGTCCGTGTCAGCCTTATGTTATTTCTGTGTTGTTGTAATAGTGTTGGTCTACGGCTATGATACCCTAACGGATGTAAAGTATGTCACATGGTCATGATTGAAATTTATTGTAGGATTTATTGGCCCACATTGTACTGGTGCGTCAATTCCTCCATTGTCATACGCCTGTGGTGAGATACGATAGTGCTATTCGTTGTTCATTTTCTGCCCACCGCACGTACCTGATCCAAGTGTGATCGCTTGGCGGATGACTGATCGTCATGAGCACTGTTGGTAAAACCTTGACACTGTAGCGCTTGAACATCCCACAAATGCGACTGTTTCAGGTGTACTGGCAGCAGTTATTTGTGCCCCAACAGTTTGCGCTAGTCAAAATTTACTCACATAATTTTGTTTGCCCATAACGGGCATCAGCTGCGTACGATTATGTTCGGTAGCCGTGCGGGTCTTCTCTGTTACCTGCTCATGACGTGGAAGTTATGTGATGGCGGTTATTCCTATTGTAATGATCGTTCTGGGCATATAAAATCTAGATGTTAAGAAATATTTCTTTTAGTAACTAATTAGCAATGTGAATTAGTTGTGGCCTTTAGGAAACTAAGGATCAGACCGGAGAAGAATGGAGGGCAAGCATGTGGAAAGCCAGCGGCTCTGGCCTTACAGAAGGTGCCGTCCCGACATTCGCTTGTTAAGACCGAGGAATATCACGGAAATACTCAGTTTGGAAGACCGGCTAGAACAAGGTTCGTGCTCACGTTCGACCTATCCAATGCTATTTGGCAGACAGGCAGGCAAGTTGCCCCTATCCCACCGGCCAGGTAACAAATTGTCAATGTTAATTACATAAAAATGAAACCGATTTCAAAGAGCGTGATAAAAAAAATAGCAGAGTAATAATCCCCTAAAGCTTCGACTTACACTACAATGTGTCTACTACTTATAGCTGAAATTTCAAGTCAATGGAAATCAAAACTACGTAATTTATTTAATGGATGTAAGATTTCTGCCAACTACAAAAGTCAGCTTTATTTAATAGGCAGGAGGTACTATTAGTCAAAGCTTTTAAAACTATTACTTCGCACTCACTTACGTAAAATATTACTTTTATCACATTTTTAGGTCGGGTTATTTTTTTCTGCTTTCAGTTTTCCCGTGGGAGGAAGATTTTAAATTTAACCAAACAGCAAGTTGAAGAACAAGTCATGAAGCCGAGGGTAACAAACGAGACATAGCAAAATTGTGTGATTATTCCTTTCGGCTCCAGGTCATTTTTGGCGTTTTCCTACATTTCCAGTTAGTGACTTATTGCTCAAAAAACATTCATTCGATTGATATGGTTAAGGCCTTGTTTTTTAGAAAATGGATGTGGCTATCTTTTGGTGTAAGTTGCATTGCAGTGTTGCCAATTGGTGGGAAATTATTGAGGGAAATGTAGGGGTGAAAATTTACAAAAAATTCCCTAACCGAATTTCAAAATTTTTTGTATCTAGTAGAGCCTACCATTGCTGCTATATCGGTTCAAGTCGCCTAAAAAATATTTGGTGTGTTGACAAGGTACAGTAAAATCCTGAAGTCGCTTGCTTCCATCCAAAGAAGGAAAGAAAAAATTCTGTCATACACATGAAATTTTGACACTTTTTACGCCTCAGAAGCAAAAATCAAATATGCCGGGGCTACGGCTTCTCTAATTATACTATTGAAACTTTTTATAGTGCATTCTGTAGGGCAAAGAAGAAGCTTTCAGGTAGTGGTACGTTTGTTTCAATGTAGCCACTAAGAGGGTAATAATAGAGGGGAAAAGAAATTCCGAATTTTTCACCTAAAAGCGGGAATTAATTGTTTTGGCTGGAAACACTGCCATCAGACAGACGAAAACTATCTGAAAATAGCCCTTGGTACTCCAAGAATATATCCTACAAGTATCATGGCGACATATAACAAAGTAAGCATGAAATTGTTTTAAAAATCTCATTCTACCTCAGAAATTCACCATTTTCTTACCACTTACAGAACATGGTTTATTATAAACCTCAACTGTACTTTCCCTAATTATTCTAGTGAAACTTTTTATGGTGCGCTGTGTAAGCTAAGGATGAGGCTGTTAGACACTGGTACGTTTGTTCGAATGTAGCCAACAAGAAGGAAATAGTAGAAATAAAAAAAGGGATTTTTTTTTCAAAATTTGCCCTAAAATTTGGAATTAAAATTTTCTGTAGCTGGCAACACTACTATCAGACACACACAAACTATCTTAAAATAAGCTTTGGTATCCCTCTAATATATCCTACAAGTATTGTGACGATATCTAATAAAGTAAGTATGTAAATAAAAAATATCTCATTCTACCTTTAAAAAAATCACAGTTATCTTCCCAATTAGAGAACAAGGTCTACTGTACTTCCCCCAATTATCCTATTGAAACTTTCTATAATGCGTTGTGTAGAGCAAAGACGAGACTTCCAGATACTGGTACGTTTGGTCCGATATAGAAAACAAGAGGGAAATAATAAAGACAAAACAGATATTTTTTTCCAAAATTTCCCCCTAAAATCTGGAATTAAAATTTTCTGTAGCTGGTAACACTGCTATCAGACAGACGGAAACTATCTTAAATTAAACATTGATACACGACGATATTTAAGGAACAAAACTTCTAATTACCAAAAATATATTACTGTAAACAGAAAAGTAAGAAAAAACTAGAAAAATCAAGGGTTAGAACCTAAATACGAATTTTTCGTGCGTTCCTTAATTACCCCATTGTAACGATCTGTACTTGCGTTTGTTAAGTAATGCCAAATGTTCGATTGGCGTAAGTTGAGTTGCACTCAGACGTATAAATACGGATTTATAAACAAAAATTTTCTAATTTTTCCCCCAAATTTAGGAAAATTTTAATTTCCCTAATTGGCAACACTGCGCGCAGGCCCGTCCAATTGATGTCAATAGTTAGGTATTCATCCGAGGTATCTACCTGGCAAGTATAAGGAGGTCTTTCTGCAACGAAGGAAGCTACAGGGAAAAAAGAAGTAGGAAATTCGAAATTAGAAAATTCTTGAACTTTTGACTGGGGTGAAATTTTTGAAGGAAATTCGACACCAGAAGAAAAAAATATGATAAAATATAGTCCAAACATATTTTGCAAGAATAATATCCCGATATCTTAATTAGTGTCCACACAGGAGCGGATTAAACAAATGACACCCGTGTGTGCCACTTTGGCTACCTGGGCTACCGAGTATACTTTTGATTACATTTTTTTGACTACTAACTCGTGTTGTTGTTGTAGTTATAGTCTCGACTACTAATAATATAGTTGTTGTAAACAATAACTTTATAAGGAAAATCTTCTCCTCTTTTTACATCTTAGTTCCAACACTGTTGGTGAGCAATGCAGAGTGTTTAAAAATAAATTTTGGGGTTTTAAGTCTTCGTAGTACTTATTACATTTTACGTACAATTATAAGCAATGCATCAAGTAAAAGAGCACCTCAAACAGTCTTTGCTACAAGTGTTCAATGTGAGATTCATTTGTCACACGGCACACATCTAATCGATAGGCGAGAAAGGCCCATAAACTTTCCGCAATATGGCACAAAACACATTCAATTTAGGGAAGTCTCGTTTCAAGTGTACCATCTCCTGAGGATTCACTGACGGGCAGATACAAACATTATGAGTGTTCACATTAGCTCTTAGGTGAAATGTCGATTTATCACTGAACACGACACGATCCAGAAAATCTTCATTGTTATGCAGCAATATTTCACTTGCGAAATTGGCACGTAAACCGTAGTCTGTAGGCTTTAGACCTGTAGCAACTGCAAACGATAAGGACGTAGTTGCAAGCGTCTCCTTAATATTCTTCACACAAACCGTTGTACTGTATAGATTCAGTCTTTATTAAAACACACACACACAAAAAAAAAAAAAAAAAAAACTTTCTGCTCTCTAGTCTACAACTTTGCTGCTTGCTCTTTCTAACGGCAGACAGAAGAAACAATGCATTTACATGCATGCGTACAAAACTGTTTGAGCTGCTCTTTCATTTGATATAATATTTATAATTGTAAGTTAATTGTAATAGATACTACAAAGTTTCAAAACCCAAATATTAATTTTGAAACACCCTGCTTTACTTCAAATTGTGTCATCCTATATTCATGTCTTTTATATACATGTCATCAGGGCCGGTCCTAGTCAATTTGTCGCCCCATGCAATGGCATAATTTGCCGCCTCCCCCTTTCTCCAGAAAGAACAAATCTTAAAAGTCATGATTTTAAGTATGCTACTCCAGCATGAACAACAAAGGTGAGGGTAAGTGCAATTGCACTCCGAAAGGCTTAAATACTTACTAAAAATGCAATCCCGTTGTGTCTTTTTTTTTTAAAATATTAATCTATTACATTAGTGAAAGATAAAGCAAACACATCTGCAGAGGAAAAATGATAATCCTTTTTATAGAATTCACTATCGAGCTTCAATCTCAATGTATCAGTTTGCAATTGCAGTGCAACTAGCTCTTTTATCATTATTTCTTGATTTCCCTTCAATATCTGTTAACATTTAAAAAAAAAAAAAAAAAAAAAAAAAACTCGTTTCTATCTTCAATGATAAGGAACTTGTTTCTGACAAAAACAAGACTAGTTGTCATATCAAAACTGTGATAACTTACTAAATGGAACAGATATTCACTACTATTCCAGAACTGAATTCTTGCATTTGGCAACAATCAAGCAATTTGTGCTCGGATTTATTCGAGCATTTGCTTTAGCATTGTCCATGTGGCCTTAAACTAATGCAACCTAAACATAATTTATGAACGTAGTATTCAAATAGAAGGCCAGCTTAGTAAATGTAACTACCATCATCATGAAGTCTGTTTCCAACAAGAAATATTTAATTTAAATAATATACTTATGACAGATTTTACCGGACCATCCAAACTTGCCGCTCCACGCAAATGCACGTGTTGCATATATAGTAGAGCCGGCATATCATATATATATCTAGTCGACAAATTATTTATATATGACATTTAGAAAAATACTATTAGGCAAATTAGTATTAGTTTTTACCTTTAGACAAGTTATATGAATTTTATACTGTTCGTCACATTATTTTCGTACTTATTAAAGGCCTGCTTTCACGAAAAAACAAAATTTCATTTCTACTTTTATTTCTTAGTTGATATTGATGAAAACTGCTGAAACCCGAATTGCTAATAGGTATGGCATTCATGTAAATTGTAAAAATATTTGTAGCTTATCAGTATCTAGCGTTTAATTTATGTTGCATTTTACGGTGATTATACCTACATAAAAATATTTAATACTTAAATAGACGTAAGATGCATTAGAAATGACTATTTAAAAAAAAACGAAATTTAGAAAAAAAACGAGAGGCAATGTTTTTTTCTAAAAAAAACTTACATTTCTGAAAAAATACGAAAGGTTTTTTTTCTATTTACAACACCAGTTGAAAGTTGATGTCTCCCATGGTAATGAATTTACGATAAGTATCAGTGAAGTAGTGATGGGTCGTTACTTGCGGAGTCGTTACAAAGTAACGACTCTTCTTGAGTACTCAAAGGAGCGAATACTGAAAACAACTCAAAGGACTCTGATTCACTTCAGAATCTTTTGAATCCAAGGACTCAAAGTATTCTTTGAATTCGGATTTAAAGTTAGACATATGATTCCGGGAATCAATTCGCGTCTGCATTGGAGAGATTGACAAGATTTAGTAAAGAATACTCACACGAACTAGACAAAAAGACACGTTGGAAGCATATGGATATTATAGTGCGCATGCGTTAAGAAAATTAAAAACACCTTCTTTGCTTGATTCTTCTGCTTGTTGAGTGCTCTCTTGTCTTCAGCCTTATGCACGGTTCGTAAACAGGAAATCGAAGCTAATTTGTTTCCTTCCCCTTTCTCACGGCATGGCAACTTTTAACATCCAGTGGTCAGAATCCACGGCTTTACCCATACAAGCGAACAAACAACAAAGTCATAGAAAAAAGTGTGGTGCCGTCTATTCTCTAGTTATATACAAATTGTTTTTAAATGTATTTACAACTATTTACACTGGCAGTCTTTCTTACATATTTGCATATAAAAACAGAATTTGGGAGACTTTGGAAGATTGCAATCACCTGCGTGGAGTTAGCACACCCTTTTCAAAAAAAAAAATGTCAATCGTGTGATCAGGTATGCTCGCACCGAGTGTCCCCATCGGGAGTAGAACCCGGGACCGCTTGCACCAAAGGTGGGAGAGTGTTAGCGACTACGCTATGCGGGACCATTTTTACAAATCTTGCGCAGAAAGTACCGGTACCTTAAATTTTTGAACCTTGTAGAATTTGTCACTTGTAGTCAGTATGCGAATTAATTTATTTAGGGGGAACAGAACCCAAGTTCTATTTAGTCACGGAAGAATTCAATTTTTCCGGGGGAAGAATTCAAAGGTATTGTCCAAGCAGTCCGCACACTGCTTGTAGCTGTTGTTTGTAAAGGCTTGATTTATAGTGGAGCCCAGAAAGTTTCGCGTTCTTCATTTTTTATCACAAATTTCATTCTATTTTCCCGATATTTACTTACTTTCGAAGGATATTAGGTTAATTCACTTCAAATTCATGTAAATAACCAACACTATTTTTAAAAAATATATTAAAATACAGTGAAACACAGCCCTTCATTCTTTGTTTTATTTAGCCACCCCGCAGTTATTCACAATAGCACTATCAAACTTATGGCAGTTCTACGTTGGGTGTTCATTAAGTAAGGAAGAATGAAAACAACTATTTTCCACCGCTCACTGGAATCTTTCCCTTTAAAATGGATGTAGCGGGAGGTGCTATTTTCTTTTAAAGTCAGTTGCCTAAAAATATTCTTTCTTTTTCTCCATTTCACTCAGCCGAAGCTGAATTCTACTTGATTGCTTTATGAAATGTATGCTGGCGAAGATATACGAACTACTACGAAGCCAAACTGAATGCATCGACGGAAACGAGAAACAAGATTTTGAAAACTTGGTTGAGTACGGAATTCAGAATAGAGGGAAACAACCCAAAAGGCAACTGAGTACAAGGATTCAGAGGGACACATGAGTCCTTGTAATCAAAGTAACAAAAGTAGGAATTCAAAGGAACCGAATACCAGAAAGAATTCAGAATTCCCATTACTACAGCGAAGTACTGAAAAGCTGCTATGGTGTATTATAGTGATAGGTCGTTACTTGCGGAGTCGTTACAAAGTAACGACTCTTCTTGACTACTCAAAGGAACGAATACCGAAAAGAACTCAAAGGACTCGGATTCACTTCGGGATCTTTTGAGTCCAAGGCAGGGTGCGAAATCCCGGGGGGACGGGAGGGATTTCACCCCACCAAAAATTTTACACTTGCGTTTCCCCTTCACCAAAATCTATAAGGGGGGACACCTTAATAGGAAAATATAAGTAGGCCTATAATGAAAATTTTCAGACAAACAATAATTTTAAATGCATGCCTGTTTTTTTTTTGTTTTTTTTTAAACGTAGTTTATTTGTAAAAGAATCAGGTGTTTAACTTTTTCGGTTGTTCGGTTGTTATCGAGATGAAGATCTTTATTCTCCAGCGTACCAGTTGCATGCAAAATTGGTAAAATTTCTCAAACAAACAGATTGTTTTTCAATTTCAGTTGACGAACAGGTTTGCGGATAAGCACTTGCTGTTATATGTAACATATGTGGACGAAGAAAATAAACCTTGTTGTCGTTTTTATAAATTAGTGCCTGTAGAAAATGCCGATGCCAAATCCCTTGAAGAGAAAATTATTCAAGCATTTTCCGAAGATGGCATAGATATTTTTAATCTTAAAGAAAAACTTGTTGGATTTAGCTCGGACGGGGATGCAGTGTTTACTGGGAGAAACGAAGGTGTTGCTACTCAAATTAGAAGAAATGTCAACCCGTGCCTAATTAACGTACACTGCATGGCACATCGAATGGATCTTGTTTCTAAAAGAGTTTTTGGTGTTGTTAATGCTGTTCACAACTTTGAATGTTTATTAGGCGAACTTTACAGTGTTCAGTAAGTTATCTACAGCTGCAAAACTCGCGACAGTCACAGATGCTGCAGGACTTCGGAAAATCAAAAGATTGTTTCACATACGTTGGATTTCAAATGAGAAGGATGTATTATTGGCAGTCTTTACATATTTTTCTTGTATAATGCAATTCCTACTTTTTGAGTATGAAAATGCTGACCATTTCAACAGAGACAGTTTTAAACTGAGTGTTTTTTTTTAATTGCTTTTCTTCTGGATATTGCGTCCATTCTATCTAATATTAGTAAAACGATGCAAAAGGAAGCAGTTTCGTACAATGAAATAGAGAAAAAAATTGAATCTACAATCCAAGCTCTGAGAGAAAAGCGTATGAAAGATGATGTCTACCAAAGTTTTTGTAAAGATAAGTATTTAATGCACTGCAGACAAGCATCTGATACAGGGAGTGATGGTAATGAGTTTGATCAAATAAAGGGGCAGGTAATCCAGGGTTTAGTAGACGAAGTAGAAAGAAAGTTTCCTTCTAATGATGTGCTAAAGTGCTTTTCAGTGTTTGAAAATAAAGATCGTAATAGCATGAATGGTTTATACGGTAACGTAGACGTATATAAAGCAGCTCAATTATTTGGATTGAATCTTGATACTGCAGTGTCAGAATAATTTGGTTTGATTTAGTTTAACGTCCCACGGTTGTGCCTGCTAGGCTAAGAGAGACGTGGACCTACTGATTATAATGGAATCCGAACCACTTTTGTCGTTCAACTGTACCCTACCGGGAATCAAACCAGGTACCATGCTAACCGAAGTCAAGCGTACTAGCCACTAGACCAAGCGGGGGTTCCACAGTGCCAGAATGGAGAGAGTACAAGTGAAGTTCTAAGTCGGTAAATGATTTTCAAGTTCTTCAAGCCTTAACGCGGGAAGTTCGTTTGCCTGTGAACGTGGATTCAGTGTTGTTCATATTAAAAGTTCCGAAAGATACCATATCTTGGCGAGTACCTTGCAATCTTTATTGATAATTAAACTCAGTGGATTTCCTTTAAAATTATGTGATGCAGTAAAGAGAGGGAGGGGAAAATTAATGGATGATATAAAAACAGAAAGATCATACGCGAAGACGAAGAAGTTAGCGGAGGACCGGAGAGCATGGAAGCTTCTCAGCTGCGGCAAGTGATCTGCCAATAAAGGCAGAATACCTATGATGATGATGATGTTACTGCTGCTCATACGTGGGTTTCTTCTGGCCGTCACATGTTCAACTCTTGTTACACACGGAAAGAAAGTGAAGTTTAATCTTAAAATTTTTCCCTAAGGTAAGATACGTTATTGCAAACTATATTTTAGGTCTATAAATACAGTAACACAATCATTCATTACTCGTATTATTGTGGCTCTCTTCGGTGGTCTAGTGGCTAGCACGCGCGCACCATCTTCAATGCACGGGGTCCTGGGTTCGATTCCCGGTTGGAGCGCCTTACAAAAATTTGAACGATTACCATGATTCGGATTCCACCTTAAACTGTAAGTCCACATCTTATAGCCTCGCTGCTGAAAAGGGTCATTAAACTTAAATCAGCAAATCAATCGTATTATAGTGTTTGTTCTTTTATTTTCTAATGTTTAACGTCCTACGAATATTCACCAAGGCTAAGGAAGACGGTCATGATGAGATGGATTAAGATAGCGGAAGGAAGCGGGAGGACCCCGAGAAACCCCCACACAATTGTTTGTATACCACAAGCAGAATTTGGCGCGAGTTAGGATCCAGCCAATGATAACACGCACCTGAGGTGAGCGCTCTACCACTCAAGCTACACGGATTTTTGTTGTCTATCAAGTATTTGTATTGAAATCATATCTGTTATTTATAATAATATATTCTTGCTAATAATACAATATAGATACATAGTATTATTTAGACTTACAAAGGTGACCGGATATCTGAACGACCAAACTGAAACACTACGTACTTAGCAAAGAAACGAGAATTTCATAAATAATAATAAAGTACT
Source organism: Thermobia domestica (assembly GCF_964235325.1). Lineage (NCBI taxonomy): Eukaryota > Metazoa > Arthropoda > Insecta > Zygentoma > Lepismatidae > Thermobia > Thermobia domestica. Next base: position 340,259,271 of record NC_137456.1, on the reverse strand, counting down.
CTGACTCTGCAGCCCATGGGGTCTATGGCTGGCCAGGTGAAGCGCTTCAAGTTAGTAGTTCTAATGCTTGGTTAGGACATCGGTTTTCAGGGACTATTATTTCTGACTTAAAGATCTCTACCGCTATTTTCATGAATGCAGTCTTCAATATGATGGTAAACACAAAGGTACTGTGTTTCCATGAGAGTCTAACCCTGGACCATATTCACCAAAGTGTATATTAAATGCAGTAGATAAGTCACAAATTTTAGTTAAATGAATAAATAACATTAAAGTATTTTTAAATAACAATGACGACTAGTTTGAACATTTAATAATAATAATAATAATAATAATAATAATAATAATAATAATAATAATAATAATAATAATAATAATAATAATCCATTAATATTTCAATTTTTTGGAGGCTCCACGAAACATTAGTGTTGATAAGTGAACTTCTTCCCCCCAGCATTTTCAAATGATTTCGCACTCTGGTCCAAGGACTCAAAGTGTTCATTTGGATTCGGATTTAAAGTTAGACATATGATTCCTGGAATTAATTCGCGTCTGCATTGGAGAGATTGACAAGATTTAGTAAAGAATACTCACACGAACTAGACAAAAAGATACGTTGGAAGCATATGGATATTATAGTGCCCATGCGTTAAGAAAATTAAAAACACCTTCTCTGCTTGATTCTTCTGCTTGTTGAATGCTCTCTTCTCTTCAGCCTTATGCACGGTTCGTAAACAAGAAGTCGAAGCTAATTTGTTTCCTTCCCCTTTCTCACGACATTTCAACTTTTAACATCCAGTGGTCAGAATCCACGGCTTTACCCATACAAGCGAACAAACAACAAAGTCATAGAAAAAAGTGTGGTGCCGTCTATTCTCTAGTTATATACAAATTGTTTTTAAATGTTTTTACAACTATTTACACTGGCAGTCTTTCTTACATATTTGCATATAAAAACAGAATTTGGGAGACTTTGGAAGATTGCAATCACCTGCGTGCAGTTAGCACCCCCTTCCAAAAAAAAAAATAAAAAAATAAAAAAAAATTATGTCAATCGTGTGATCAGGTATGCTCAGCAATTTTTAAGGTTTGATCAAATTTACTAACATAAATATAAGCTATATTTAGTAGGGGGGAGTAACTACATGGTAGTCCCCCTGCACGCCTGTTTCTGAATTTTTCGATGCCAATTCAGGAGCGTCATTTCAGATTTGGCTTTGGGGGGCAAGACCCCTTGATAAATATTACATTTCACTGACTTACTACTATTCTATTGGTAAAATTAAATAAATCTCAAACTCAGGGGGAGGGGGGGGGAAATGACCCTCCCTGCCCTCCTAAATGACGCCCCTGTGCCAATTGTTCGATCAGGTTTGATCAACGATTTTCAACGTTTGATTAACTTTACTAACATAGAAATAATGGTTAGAAAATGAGGGGGCCAGTCCTCCTACACCGCGATTCGACTTTTTCTTATGTCAATAATTTGATCACCAATTTTTAACGTTTGATCAGCTTTAGTAACATAAATTGAGTATATTTAGTACGGGGCTAACTACACGCTAGCCCCCTCTCCGGCTATGGCTTAAGAAACCAGATAGTTCACAGCAGCAGAAACAAAATGTCTCCATTTGTTGCCATTTTGAGCAGCTCCAAATCAATTTGAATCCTTTTACGGCTGTGTTCTAATTGTCAAATATACGGCTGTGTTCTAATTGTCTAGTACTTTTATTACATTTGTAATAAACAAAATCGTTTTGAAATACAATTATTAGAATTAAGTAGATGTAATATTTTAAAATACCGCAAAGATAACACAATTTCTCATTTAATGTCGTTAAACTCATTTTTCTAGTCTCTTTCTTCACATAGATTTTTTGAATCGTAATTTGTGGTAACACTGAAAATGTCTACAAATATCAACGCTAATGGTTGCTTTTATGCATCTTTTCTGGTGCATAACACCATTATATATGATTATGGTTATTCACATTCCAGTATTTGCTTTCATTCTTGACAAACTGAGAGACTAAAGAAAAAAAAAACGTCAAAATGTCATTAGAGTCGACGTATTACCTGCTCTCAAAGTTTCTATTTCATCCTTAGGATTATAGGATTAGGAATTAGGTTTCTGCGCTTTCCGCATGGATGGCTACGTTAGTCCGTCACGTATGAGGGATGACGTCCTCGGCTATCCGGGGGAAGGGGAAGGAATTATTATATTAGGTACCATCCCGCCATTTGTCTGGTGTGAATGAGGAAAAGACAGGAAAATCCAATCAGGATGGCTGGCCTCAGAAAAAATTTACAGTTTCAACCGAGTGTCCCCACCGGGAATAGAACCCGGGACTGCTCGCACCAAAGGCGAGAGTTACCGACTACGCTATGCGAGGCCACTCTTACAATTCTTGCGCAGAAAGTACCGGTACCTTAAATTTTTGAACCTTGTCGAATTTGTCACTTGTAGTCAGTATGCTAAATTATTTATTTACGGAGGACAGAACCCAAGTTCTATTTAGTCACGGAAGATTTAAATTTTTCTGGGGGAAGAATTCAAAGGTATTGTCCAAGCAGTCCGCACACTGCTTGTAGCTGTTGTTTGTAAAGGCTTGATTTGTAGTGGAGGCCAGAAAGTTTTGCGTTTTACTTTTTTAATCTCAAATTTCATTTTATTTTCCCGATATTTTCTTACCTTCGAAGGATATTATGTTAATTCTCTTCAAATTCATGTAAATAACCAACACTATTTTTTTTAAAGTATATTAAAATACAGTGAAACACAGACCTTCATTCTTTGTCTTATTTAGCCGCCCCACAGTTATTCACAATAGCACTATCAAACTTATGGCAGTTCTACGTTGGGTGTTCATTAAAGAAGGAAGAATGAAAACGACTATTTTGCACCACTCGCTGGAGTCACTCCTTCTAAAGAGGTTGAAGAGGGAGGTGCTATTTTCTTTTAAAGTCAGATGCCTAAAAATATTCTTTCCTTTTCTCCCTTTCACTCACCCGAAGCAGAATTCTACTTGATTGCTTTATGAATAGTATGCTGCCGAAGATATACGAACTGCTACGAAGTAGAGACCTGCACGGGCCGAATTTTTCGGCCCGAGCCCAATCCAGCCCGAACGTACCTAGGCCCGGCTCAGCCCGGGCCCGAAAAGTTTTGGATATTATCGGCCCGATAAGTTTTTCAAAATTCGTGGCCCAAGCCCGGCCCGGGCCCGATAAATTTTAAAAGTTTTTGGCCCGACCCCGAAAGTTTTTGGCCCGAAAAAAATTAGCTCCACCCCGAATCTTTCTCAAAATTTAGTACTAAATTTGACCTAACCCTCAGAAACATTTTCTAAACTCTGGTTCACAACCTGACGCTTGCCTCCCGAATGGTACCATTGCCTCCTAGAACTTCCCCTGTCATCGAGAGAACATAAACTCCATTCCCTGTAACAAAAATCTAACTTGATTGATTTTTAGCATAAAGTGACGATGGCAATATTGTTTAGCGACAGGCAAAACATTCGCACCCTTTCTTTTTATATTTTGAGTTCAGTGAAGGTCAAGGTCAGAGCTCAATTTACCGCATAATGCCCGCAATCCTCTATAGTGAAAGTGGAGCCGCTAAGCAACACAAACTAAATAGATATTGCATTCTTTGTAACATTTTTCACGGACACACTTCTTCAACGTTTGGCTTTATTCCAATTATCGTTTAATGATTATTAAAGAATTGCAATTGATCGGACCCAGCCCGGCCCGACCTGAAGAGAAATCAGTGTCGGCCCGTCCAAGCCCGGCCCGGCCCAAAGAAATAACAGTGTCGGCCCGCCCCAAAGAAATAACAGAGTCGGCCCGTGCAGGTCTCTACTACGAAGCCAATCTTAATACATTGACGGAAACGAGGAATCAAGCTTTTGAAAACGTGTTTGAGTACGGGTAATCAGAACTGAGGGAAAGAAACCCAAAAGGCAACTGAGTACACGGACTCAGAGGGACATATGAGTCCTTGTAATCAAAGTAACGAAAGTAGTCGTTACTTTTTGTGATTCCTTGAACTCAACGAATCCAAAGGAATCGAATACCAGAAAGGAATCAGAATTCACATCACTAGTATATTATTGTGCCTTTGAAGCATGGGCATAAAACACCTAGTCATGCTTCTCTAAAAATATATATATTACTTAACAAAAAATATGCAGTAGGAATACCATATGTTTTTTTTTTTTTTTTTTTTGCTAGTCGTGGACGACTAGCTCCCGCCCAAAGGGTACCGCCCTTTATATCGGGAAGTGGAGTAAAGGAATTATGGGATTAGGGAATTGTGGATGGGTACTAATAGATTTATTAAACTTTATTTCAACATTTTATTTTACATCATCATAAATATATTAATGCATTTACTGATCAACACAGTAGTATATCATATATTATCAAAAGGGTTGGACATTATGGCCGTTAACCATAATCATATTGGAAGGGGGATGGGAATGAATGGTAATGAGGTGCACAAGACGTCACAGCAACGGGTTTTGTTAGCAAGACAGATGTGTGTTATCTTCTGATCCGGGGGCAACTCCGGATCTGATGGAGACAGGGGAAGCCCAGTTAGACAAGAGGACTACTGTGCATAAGATGGAATAATGCAAGGTGATGCCGTGTCAGTGATGTAGTCTGTAATGAAAAGATGGTCAGGACTGTCAGGTGGTAAGGAGAAGTGGTACAGGGTAAAGAGGAGTGAAAGAGGGGTATGACGGAGAAGGACATCGGTCGGGTGTAAAGCAAAGTGATGCATCGTGTCTAGAAGTAAGGGGTGATGAGTTTGAAAGCGAGTTGAAATGTAGCGGAGGCGTAAGGTTTCAAGGTGATAGAGTATGTGGGGAAATGGGGTACGATCGTAGAGTTCATGCGTTGGGCTGGGAAGGCGGATACGGAAAGCTAAACGGAGTGCGTGCCGTTCAAGAATTTGAAGTCTGGTATAAAAGGAGGGAGCTGCGGCAATCCAGGCGGTAAACCCGAAAGTGAGAACTGGGCGGAGAAAAACTTTGTAGGTGGTTAAGAGGGTGTGGGTGTTCAATCCCGAGGTAGTACCAGTGATACGGCGTAGAAGGTTGAGACGATTGTAGGCTTTGCTGCAGATGGACTTGAGATGGGCAGTCCACTTAAGATGTCTGTCAAACACTATCCCTAAATAAGTGACGGTGTTTTGAGGCTGAAGAGGAACGTTGTCGACATGAACATGGAAGTTAGCAGCGTTGCGATACACGCGAGAGCGTTTGTTCGGAGGAAGAAAGATGATGGTTTGCGTTTTAGCAGCATTTAAGGTCAGTCTCCAGTGTGTGCACCAGGCGAGAAATGTGTCAATAGCAAGCTGTAGAGTTCGGTTTATCTCTTGGATAGTGTTGGCTATGGCGAGAAAGGCTGTGTCATCTGCAAATTGATATAAACTGATATTTCCAGGCAAAGGAGGAAAGTCGGCCACATATAACAGATATAATAACGGAGATAGTGAGGACCCTTGAGGGACACCAGAATGGAGAAATATAGGGTGTGAGAGGTGGTTGTTGATAGTTATATAACTAATTCGACAAGAAAGAAAGTGGAAGATAAAACGAATGTAACACAGGGGAAGGCGGTAAGAGAAGAGTTTGTAAACAAGACCAAGGTGCCACACATTATCAAAAGCTTTTTCTAAATCGAATAAGATCAGGCAGGAAGGTTTGGATGTGTTGAACTGCATTGTGATATTGGTGGTAAGGCGCATAAGCTGATCATTGACAAGTATTTTAGCTAGGTAATCTCGTCATTCTTTATTCACTTTGAGCTCCAAAATGAATGGTACAAACTGTTAACAGATTTCAAATTATATTAAAAGTACGTACGCTCTGTCAAAAGCAAAAATATTTTCCTTAAGATTTCGTAAAAGAATTTTATATCCTTTTTTCAATTGACGATATTTCAAGACTATTCAGAAGACCGTACGTGCTACCATCAAGTGGGAATATATTAACTACTAAAGAAATAGCTTTCACGAAACAATTTGTTTCTCTAGCCACGAGCACTAACTATATAATGCCGTAGTTTTATCTGAGTTTTACGTTAATGCGACTACATGAAAAGCATGTGCGTCTCTGGCATGTAAGAATATAGAGGGACAACTAGAATAAAGAATGCTTCTACACTCGCAACTAAATTTAACGGAAAACTACTTGAATTATGAGCTAGAGAGGTACAAATAATCACAATTTTCTTCCATTATTAGGAGGTCACTTGCTTCATATTTAGATTTGTTTTTCATATTTGTACGGAAATTCTTAGGGAACTTCGTCTTGACGTAGGAATTATATCATAAATACTACCCCTTAATATTAACTTTTTATGTCTCTACCATTCTTGAATTCCTTCTGTGCTTCCCCCATTTCTCACAGAGTAAGACCTACGTGTTTTTTCCTATGCCAATGTTCTAATATCCTTTTAGTTATTTCATATTCCATTCCTTCAGCCCTAATTTTTACATCTCTATTTCGTGCAATCCAACATTTACATGTTAGCATGTAATTCCACTTTGTAACCATGGGCGAAGATACGGGGGGCGTGGGGGGCACTGCCCCACAATGTAAAAATTCGAAAGACTGAAGCTCCCCAAATCTTATATATTTGTTACGAACTGCTTCTGTTTGTTTTGTGTTTGTGTTTGTTTTTATAAGGTTTTGGGGAATATCCTGCCTTCTCTCTTTAGGGCACAGTCATAAAAGTTGGTATCCGAAACAATAAAGTAGTCCACTACACCCTAAAATCTGCAAAAGTACATGTTAGTTGTGTGTGTTGAACAGAGGAGAGGCAAAGTTGACCAATTTTTTGTTATTTTTTTTAATTTTCCTAAATTCTTTTTTTAATATTTTTCCAAATATTTTCTCTTTCTTCTTCTTCCACGAATAAAGCGGGAATTGCACAAGTGCTATTTCTTTGGAATCTGTGATCGATAAGCTTTTCAACGATGTATGAATCAAGACTCTGTGATAATTAGGGGAGTCACCAGGGCTGACAACGTGGTTTGCAACCGCCCTACGAAAATGATATGCATGGCGTTTTTCTTAGGAATTTGGTTCTGAATTTTTATCTCGCTTTGTATTGCAGCAATGACTTCCATTTTTGCATATTATTGTCACAAGTGTATTCATTTTGTCAGCGTAGGATAATTGTAAGGGTTGCCAGTTCCTCCCTAATTCTATTTTTTTTTAATTTTTCCGGACTCTTTCACTTTCTTCCTTTTCTACAAATAAAGCGGTAATTGCACACGTGTTACTTCGTTTGAATCTACAATCCATAAGTTGTCCATCGATGTATGAATCGTGACTCTGTGATAATTATGGGGGTCAATAGGGTCTCTAACGTGAGAGTCTACGATTTCGTTAAAATCCCTGACCGCCGTTCAAAGGTTAATAAAATATTTAAAATTTTAGAAATTATGGTCAAAGTACCTTTTGGGTTTATATGTGTATATAGTATATTTTGATATTAAATAGAATGGATATAGTATGTTTTGAAACTAAAATTATAGACGGCGGTAATACTGCAGTGTGGAAAACTGAGAAACCTGAAGAATGAAATGGAACACATGTAGATATCTTGGGAACCAGCGATGTTAGATGGCCTGATCGAGGAGACATGTGGAGCGGAGACTTCAAAAAGATTTACTCAGAAGCTGTAAACAGTACAGCAGAAGTCGGTTTTGTCTTGAATAAGAAGATAGGACAGAAAGTTATAGGCAGTTGCAAATACAATGAAAGAATAATAATGTTGAAGAAAGCAACCGAACCGAGAATGATGACGATAATCCAAGTATATATGCCTACGTCAAGCTACACAGATGAGGAAGTAGAAGAAGTCTATGAGCAAATAGAAGAAGTATTGATGAAAGTTGAAGACCAAGACAATTTAATCATCATGGGTGACTGGAGCGCAGTAGTCGGCGAAGGCAAGGAAAGGAATATATCTGTGAATTTGGGCCTAGGAGAAAGGAATGCGAGAGGTACACAATTAATTGAATTCTGCAAAAGCCATAATCTGACTAATGAACACTCTATTCGAACAACCACTAAGAAGAAGATACACATGGACAAGACCAGTAGACAAAGAAAGATATCAAATAGACAGCATTTAGAAATCAAGTGAAAAACAGTAAGAGTTACCCAGGAACAGACGTTCATTCACTTGTCAGACCATAATTTAGTTTCGTTGAAGAGCGAACTCCGACTAAAGAAGAAACGAGTCGTAGCACCAAACAAAAGATGGAATACAATCAAGCTAAGAAGGGATGAAAACATGAAAAGGGAATTTGCAAATGCGACACACAAAGAGACGACTACGGTAGCTTTAGCAGGTGATGACATCGACTCGAAATGGGTAGCCATGAAAGCAAGGATTACAAAAGCTGCCGACGAGCACATAGGAAGAGAAACTAGAACCCAATATAAACCCTGGATAACACAAGAAATATTAGAAATGATGAAGAAAAGAAGACAGTTCAAGATAAACGAAGAAGAGGAATACAGAAAGTGCAGAAATCATATTAACAGAGAAATAAAGAAGGCCAGAGAAAAATGGATAAATAATTTATGCAAAGAAATTGAAAAAATGTAAAGGCAATACAGAAACGGCATATAGAAAGGTTAGAAAATAGTTCGGTGAGAAAAAGAAACGCACAGACGTTTTCATAGACAAGGACGGAACAACGCTAACAGAAGAGGAGCAGATAACAAAATGATGGAAGGAATACATTGAAGAACTCTACAAAGGAGACAGAGTGAATGAAGAAGAGATAAACAAGGAAGAACACGTCGATGAAAATGAATTAGGACCATCAATTTTACAGTGGAAATTTGACAATGCTTTGGAGAGAATGCAACATGGTAAAGCCCCAGGAATAGATCAAATACCAACGTAAGTGATTAAGAATCTCGGAATACCATCGAAGAAAAAACTATTTAATCTTATTAATGATATGTACATCTCGGGAAAGTACCAAGAGACTTCGAGAAAAGCATATTAGTACCTATTACAAAGTGGAAAGGCGCACGGAAATGCGAAGAACACAGAACATTAAGTTTGCTTTCTCATCCATCAAAAATACTGTGCAAAATTATCGCACAACGAATAGAGGGGAAGATCGAAGATCGGTTATCGGAGGACCAGTTTGGATTCAGGAGGGGAAGAGGAACAAGGGAAGCAATACTGAGTTGATCATAAAACAGCACATCAGAATAAACAAACCAATTGTGATAGCATTTGTAGATATAGAGGAAGCGTTTGACAAAATAGAGTGAAATATCATGTTCAGGCGTTGAAGAAGCTGAGAGTAGATTACAGAGACAGAAGAATAATATATCAACTTTATAGGAACCAGACAGCTGTTATAGGAAGAGATCAGAAGGAAGCAAGAATAAGTAAAGGAGTGTGGCAAGGATGTGGACTTTCACATTTCCTGTTCAACGTCTATATAGAAGAGGCTATGAAAAAATTCTTGGATAAAACGAGAAAGGGGTAAAAGTAAATGGTCAGGTTTTCAGCACAAGGTTTGCTGATGACATAGCATTGCTAGCGGAGAACGATGACGACATACAGGAAGCAGTTTCAAACTTGAACGACCAACTAGAAAAAACATGCAAAATGAAGATAGATAAGAAGAAAATGAAAGTGATAAAGTGCACAAGAGTAGACAGCAAGAGGCAAGCGTATGGCTAGACGGAGAGAAAATCGAAGACGTTAAGACGTACCCCTATTTAGGAAGTCTAATATTCTCGGAAGCAAGAAGTGAAAAAGATGTAAATTCCAGAATAGCACAGGCTAAACAAACATTCAATAGGAAAAGAGGAATATTAACATCAAGAAATGTGTCGCTGGATGTTCGTAAACGATTTATTAAGACACTAGTATGGAGCGCGGCGCTGTACGGATCGGAGACGTGGACATTGAGAAAAGCTGAAATATCCAAGCTGGAAGCATTTGAAATGTGGTGTTGGCGCCGAATAGGCCGAAAGGAAAAGGAATGAAGACGTACTAAAGGAAGCTAATGAAAGAAGACAGATCATGAAGATAATAGAAAAAAGAAGAAATAGCATGCTTGGCCATCTTATTCGACACTCCGATTGGATCACTATGCTGATAGAGGGAAAGGCAGAAGGAAAACCAGGAAGAGGAAGACCAAGGATAGAATATCTAGATGCAGTTACGAAGAAGAGACCTTACCAAAGTATAAAACAGCTCTCCCAAGCGAGAGAAAAGTTATAAAATTTCCATTTTGCCTACCAACCTATGGTTGAGGTGAACAAGAAGACTTACTAAATGGTACACTAAAACCGTACACTCTGACATTATTCTTTATTACATGAGATGATTATATTGTGAATATTTTGGTGATGTTTCAGCACAGGCCCATGCATCTTAATCACTATATTCTCCTTCTGCACTCGATAACATTATCATATCCATAAAAAAAAAAACCGAATTAGGCCTACGAACAAGGATGTTATAAAATAGAGGATCGTGAAGCCATATGTCACACCTTCGCCACACTTACTCTGCCCGCTCCGCGCCACTAAGATCGCAATGTTTCGAACCAACTATCATGGCAGAAAGGAGAGCAGCCAATCAGACGTTCAGCTCAGACGATGCTCGAATGTTTTTTGGCTTCATTGAGTTCATATGATGAAGATACGTATGGGCAGATCCTCTATTTTATAACATCCTTGCCTAGGAACTACTTAAAACTACGAACGTATTACAGAAACAACATGAAAAGTGTAATGTTGAACGGCAACTAACGTGCAAAACTAGTTAAAATGGAGCTCTGTTAGCAATAAGAAAAAAATGAAATGAAATCTTTGAGTTTTACGTCCCACGGTTATGCCGGTTAGCTAAAGGAGACGGTGATGATGAGTAATGAATGAAATGGTGGAATGAAGAAAGTGGGAGAAACGGGAGAACCCCGAGAAAGACCACGCACACGGTGCTTGTCCACCACAAAGTTCACTTGGCGGGGGCTGGGATCGAACCCGGAACCTCTAGCACCAGAGGTGAACGCTCTACCACTGAGCCACCGCGGCCCGCTCTGTTAGCAATAAGAGTGACATCAATAATGATCTTAACAATAATGTTTACTGCATTGTTGTAGCGACGTTGTCAAATGAAAGCCTGAATCTTTTCAATACAATTTACAAATGAAACAGTATCATATTTTCCACTCAGAATATTTAGAAAAGGGGCATAAAAGAACTTGGCTGTGTTACTTGGATATAATATATTTTGCCACGAAAAAAAAGACTAAGACAATACCAGATACCAGGGCCGGATCTACACAGGGGGAGGGGGGAAATTCGGGGCATTTGCCCCGGGGCGCAGCCGGTTAAGAGTATGTAGGGGCGCCATTTCGAACGCAAGATTAATGCTGGCAGGATATATGGCCGAAGATGGTATTATTGGTGGAATTAAGAAAGTGGAAGGAAACGGGAGAATTCCGAGAAAACCCACGGACACGAGTCAAATAAGAGGAATATAGGCATGTTTCCAACATTTATTAACTTTGTACACTGGAATTAGTTCCATGAATTTACGCCTTGTCAGGCCGAAAATAAATCAATTAGTCTTATGATAAGTGTCAAAAAGACATTTTCCTTTCCTTAATTTGTTGGTATTTCATTTTTACGCGTAATAATTATTTTTTGTCAAATGAAATCGATTATATTTTTATTTAATGAATAAAATAAAGGTATCTGAATGTGCTACCTTTTTAATATTTAAACGTTTTAAACGATACGGTTTCGCAATTAAGAAAGAATATGAAAATTATAGAAAGTCCGTGGAAACATAAGATTTACCTCCAGATATCTTCTGAAGATTGGAGGCCACTAAAGTACGACTGTAATTACTTTGGGTAAAAGAGTATGTAATTCTCGATAATTTGTCAGTAATCCGACAATATATAATTCTTGTAAAAGATGGAAAAGAAATATGAAACAAAATTACCCCATAGTCATAATATTTCTAGATTTGATACACACGCTTCTGTTTGGCTTTGCGTTACTTTTCTTATCCAAAGCTGTTTGTTATAAAACTAGGGTATCTCTTCAATTTAAAGACCATACTGCTTTTACGTTGTAGGGTAGAGAACCGTTGACGAAATGAGTTCGATGTCTGGAAAGAAAATTCTCTGGCAACGAGAATAGAACAAAAGGGAACTAAAAGAGGAAGAAAATAAAGTATATGAAATAGCAATGAAGTAGTTAGACAAAGAGGATGATTCTCACAGCTTCTCTGAATCCCCTTCTAAAAATATGGAAAAATCTGAAAATGACAGGGTTTATCAGTTCAAAGTATTGCAAAGAATTGAGTTTTCCTGAATTGCTTTCTAGCAATGATAGTGAAGGCTCTTCTGAACCAGACGAGCATACTATTTTCCCAGTTACTGCACATAATCAAATATCAGTCAAATTACGACAAATCCAAGACGCGAGAAGAAAATTGATATGTGCGTTGAAGATCTAATACTTGACCAAGCCAAATATCAGACAAAGAAAGCTGCGAAATATGAGACAAAAGTTCATGATTTCGTCATTGAATCCAGACAACACAGACTTTTCTTGTACAACCGGATGGTTAACTCGTTACATATGGTTCAAAGTTTTTCCAAACAGAAAAAAAGCCAAGCGGTCCTGGGCCCTGGCTCGTGTATGCAAAAAATGAAAATGCTCTCCTTTGTTTTCCCTGTAAGTTATGTTCTTATTCCAAATAAATTAAATTACATGTTCGTCTTTTAGTATCATATCAAAATTAATGAAAGTATCTGAAAGAATACCAAATCATGAAAATTCACTCTCCCATAACAAGTTTGTTGTGCAATGGAAGTGTCCTCTGAACTCCCTGAATTTAGACAAAGGAATGGACAAACAATTTCAAGAATGCATTTGAAGAGAAAAAATTAGTGGAAAGAGGTTTTATTGATAATTATTGATGCAGTGCTTTTTGATCATCAAACTGCTTATCCTTCCGTTGTAGTAAGAGAGGAAGGAACTACGTTGCTCTGACCGTTTTGACCTACAGAATGGGAACTTTCTTAAGCTCATTCTTCTCGCAAGGCATAATCCTATCTTACGAGAAAAGGTGAAATTGTTTTAAAAAAGGCCAAGTGTCGTACATTTCACATGACATTCAAAATTAATTAGTCGGTTTAATAGCTAATACAGTAAGGCAAGAAATTGTTAGTGAAGTGAGGAAGACTAAATACTCAGTAATGTTTGACTGTACTCCAGATATATCTTACACTGAGCAAATGGGTCAGGTTCTACGCTATGTCTCATTTCAGGAAAGTGGAAGAAGGAAGTTTGAAATAAAAGAAAACGTCATTGATTTCACTGAAGTGCATGGAAAAAATGGCGAAGATTTGTCGGAATATATTGTACAAAGGATAGAGAAAAATTGCCTCAATTTAGGAGAATGTAGAGGACAATCTTATAATAACGGTGTAAATATGGATCAAAAATATCGTGGAGTTCAGGCAAGGATCCAATCGTTAAACAACCTTGCGCTGTTTGTGCCATGCATAGCACATTCCTTGAATCTTGTAGGAATATATTCATCAGAATCAGAACCAGAAGCTGAAAACCTGTTTAGCATCGTTCAGAAAGGGCATATTTATTTTTTATTTCGTCGAAAATAAGGCACGATCTCTTTAATAAATGTGAAAATCACTCTCAAACGTACTTAAGTCACAAGATGGACGGAGTGCAAACTCACAAGCAGTGACAACTATTAAATCTGAACTGGAAAATGTTCTCGCAGCATTTGATGAAATTATAACTACTTCCTCTAACTTAGATGTGAAATCAGTTGCAAAAAAAAAAAAATAAATAAATAAATAAATAAAAAACAAAATATAATAATAATAATAATAATAATAATAATAATAATAATAATAATAATAATAATAATAATAATAATAATAATAATGAAATCAGTCAAAGAGCTGAAATTTGTAATTAATTTAGTATTTTGGAATTCAGTTTTGCATGAAATAAATCGATTGGACAAAGAAATACAGAATAAAGATTTGACTTTGCAAAGGTCTCTTGATTTGTTATCAGGTCTTTTGATCGCGGTCTCCAGGTTCAGGAATCAAGGATTCGACAGATGGCTATCGGAAGCCAAGGTTATTCTTAATTGGACAGATGTGGAAGATCAGTTCAGTGAAAAGGTAATCTCGAAAAAGAAGAGAATGTTAGGGGAGGAGAGAGAGGATGAAACGAGAAGTTTTACTGAAAAAGATCGCCTCAAACAATCTCTCTTCAGAATTCTTGATCTCTTACGGGAAGAAGTCCTTAGTTGAACAGGCAAAGAAGTAAGAACTTCAGCTTCCTCAGAGGAAGTTCACAATGTGATTTGTCTTCGAAGGACTTGAAAAATCGTGCGTGGATCTCACTTTGAAATAACAAGACAATTTGAATGTTATAGAATTATGTGTAGAAATAGAGTCTTAAAGATCAGGTTGTTGTATTCTTACCTTGAGTATATCCCTCAAGAAGTTCAACCCCAGGGATATACTCGACATCACCTAAAATGACCTTCAAAGTGCCTACCCAAACGTCTCAGTGACTCTTAGAATTTTTCTTATCCTTCCGTGCAGTGCGGCATCTTGTGAAAGAAGTTTCAGCAAACTAAAACGCATTAGGACATATTTACTTTCAACCATGAGACAGGAAAGACTCTTACAATTGGCAACATTAACTATAGAGACCAAGGTCGCTCAATCAATTTCTTATGAAAAAATTATTGAGGACTTCGCAGGAAAGAAAGCCAAAAAAAGTATTTTTGTGACTACACGTTACAAAACGACAAGGGGACTATATAGAATATCGTTATTAATAGGTGCTAGGGTCTACAAACAAAAATACTTGTTCTCTATAGTTATTCTACATATGAATGTATGTGAAACGTGTGTAACTATCTACCTTAAACTTTCGCATATATTACTAGAAGTTATGTACATACAAGCGGAAGGCCGGGACACAGAGTGAAGCCAAACATACAACTGAAAAGTCAATGTTCACACACAGGAGAAATCACAAAGTAAATCAATAAAGAAGAAGAAGGAGTTACAGGTTCTCAAGTTAAGGTTCCGTATTGATAGAAAAATGTTTGTAAATAGCTTGTTGTGTATTTGTTTTCTTTTACAACACTAATATTACTTTCTCATGTGGTTCGGATTTCACGTTAATCAGTAGGTCCGCGTCTCATACAGCCTCGCTGCTAAACGGGACGTTAAACCCAAACTCAACTCAACTAATATTACTTTGCTTTAAAATATGTAGGACATTTCACAATAGGTCCCAATAGATGTTTATAACAAACTTTCATCTTGTACAACAAAATCTTTTGTGGATTTCTTATGAGGAAAATCTTGAGAATTTTGTTTTCAGTATAAAGAGTATTTTATTTTCTAAATAAATGAGCTTCAACAAAAGAATCGGTTTCAGGATCTAAATGTTAGCAAATATCATAAATATTTAATATAAGTAAAACGTAAACCTTGCACAATGTATCGGTTGTGTTTCGATTAAACTAGAAAATGTCTTCTGCAGTGTACTTTTAATAATTCTCATTGTGTTACTTTTGGATACGTTTCGTAATTGGTTTCAAGTTCATATGTAGACACAAATTTCAGTTAGGGGCCGCGGTGGCTCAGTGGTAGAGCGTTCACC
This sequence comes from Thermobia domestica, assembly GCF_964235325.1. Classification (NCBI taxonomy): domain Eukaryota; kingdom Metazoa; phylum Arthropoda; class Insecta; order Zygentoma; family Lepismatidae; genus Thermobia; species Thermobia domestica. The sequence continues at coordinate 340,243,525 of NC_137456.1, read as the reverse complement.
TCTGGTGCTAGGGGTCTCGGGTTCAAACCCTGCTCCCGCCAAGTGAACTTTGTGGTGGACAAACACCGTGTGCGTGGGTTTTCTCGGGGTTCTCCCGTTTCCTCCACTTTCTTCATTCCACCATTTCATTCATTACTCATCATCACCGTCTCCTTTAGCCTAACCGGCATAACCGTGGGACGTAAAACTCAAAGATTTCATTTCATTTCATTTCACAAATTTCAGTCGAAATTAGAAAAGAGAGAAAGATGGCAAATGATTTAGACTTTTTAAAAATATATTTTTAAACCTAAGATTTGTTTCAATCCCTAACATAAGACATTTAGACTTAGAAGGAAAGGGGCGCCAGAAAGCTTCTTTGCCACGGGCGCAATATTTCATAGATACGGCCGTGCCAGATACAGTAGGCCTACATATGGAATTAAGAAAGTATATAGTACGTTTTGAAAAAGAAATAATTTCTGTATATATAACATACTATTGGAAAGAATGTGTTTCTAAAGTTCGTTTTTTTAACACAGTTTCAGAGAATTATGGCACAATATCATCGTATTTGTGCAGAAGTTCCACTAACCTTTCTGTTCCAAAAAAAAAAAATCAATTTGTGAAGAAAAAAATGGATAAGACCGTAGTACCTTTTGGAAACAAACGCTTCACTTGTACTTGCAGAGGTAGAAAGTCCGCTAGCTATTAATCTAAATAGTTTCCCATTTACCTTACGAATATAGTTGGGGTTAGAAGGATTCTTTGTTTCCAGTTTTCCACCTGAGTTTTTACATGACAGTACCTTTTGGAAAAAAACACTTCAATTGTACTTGCAGAGGTAGAAAGTCCGCTAGCTATTAATCTAAATAGTTTCCCATTTACCTTACGAATATAGTTGGGGTTAGAAGGATTCTTTTTTTCCAGTTTTCCACCTGAGTTTTTACATGACAGTACCTTTTGGAAAAAAACACTTCAATTGTACTTGCAGAGGTAGAAAGTCCGCTAGCTATTAATCTAAATAGTTTCCCATTTACCTTACGAATATAGTTGGGGTTAGAAGGATTCTTTGTTTCCAGTTTTCCACCTGAGTTTTTACATGACAGTACCTTTTGGAAAAAAAACACTTCAATTGTACTTGCAGAGGTAGAAAGTCCGCTAGCTATTAATCTAAATAGTTTCCCATTTACCTTACGAATATAGTTGGGGTTAGAAGGATTCTTTGTTTCCAGTTTTCCACCTGAGTTTTTACATGACAGTACCTTTTGGAAAAAAAACACTTCAATTGTACTTGCAGAGGTAGAAAGTCCGCTAGCTATTAATCTAAATAGTTTCCCATTTACCTTACGAATATAGTTGGGGTTAGAAGGATTCTTTTTTTCCAGTTTTCCACCTGAGTTTTTACATGACAGTACCTTTTGGAAAAAAACACTTCAATTGTACTTGCAGAGGTAGAAAGTCCGCTAGCTATTAATCTAAATAGTTTCCCATTTACCTTACGAATATAGTTGGGGTTAGAAGGATTCTTTTTTCCAGTTTTCCACCTGAGTTTTTACATGACAGTACCTTTTGGAAAAAAAACACTTCAATTGTACTTGCAGAGGTAGAAAGTCCGCTAGCTATTAATCTAAATAGTTTCCCATTTACCTTACGAATATAGTTGGGGTTAGAAGGATTCTTTTTTTCCAGTTTTCCACCTGAGTTTTTACATGACAGTACCTTTTGGAAAAAAACACTTCAATTGTACTTGCAGAGGTAGAAAGTCCGCTAGCTATTAATCTAAATAGTTTCCCATTTACCTTACGAATATAGTTGGGGTTAGAAGGATTCTTTTTTTCCAGTTTTCCACCTGAGTTTTTACATGACAGTACCTTTTGGAAAAAAAACACTTCAATTGTACTTGCAGAGGTAGAAAGTCCGCTAGCTATTAATCTAAATAGTTTCCCATTTACCTTACGAATATAGTTGGGGTTAGAAGGATTCTTTTTTTCCAGTTTTCCACCTGAGTTTTTACATGACAGTACCTTTTGGAAAAAAAACACTTCAATTGTACTTGCAGAGGTAGAAAGTCCGCTAGCTATTAATCTAAATAGTTTCCCATTTACCTTACGAATATAGTTGGGGTTAGAAGGATTCTTTCTTTCCAGTTTTCCACCTGAGTTTTTACATGGCGGAGTTGTCCATGCTTTTCATGTAGTCACATTAACGTCCGAGAAGTTGCCCCCCCCATTGAAGCACTAATAATCTGTTCTAGTGCAAACGTTAGTGCTTCGTTAGTGCTTCTCAGAACACCAACTCCCAACAATAGTGCTTCAATAGTTTGGACGCTAGAACCAAAAAACTTTGGGGGGGAGCAACTTCACGTTAGCCCCCCAGAAAGCACTAACGATTAAACCTAGTGCAATCGTTAGTGCATCGTTAGTGCTTCCAGAAAAAAAGAATAGTTTCGTTAGTGCTTCATTATTAGTGTAGATATGGCCAGTTATGTCACGAAATTCCCATAAGCAAATATGGGGAATTTTTAATTGGGTCAAATTCCCGCCAAATTAAAAAACGGTAATGATATTTTTAGAGGAATCGTTAGTAGTTCGTTAGTGCTTCTGAGAACACCAACCCCAACATTAGTGCTTCAATAGTTTGGATGCTAGAAGGAAAAAAAATGGGGAGGCAACTTCACGTTAGACCCCCCTTCCAGAAAGCACTAACGATTAAACCTAATGCAATCGTTAGTGCATCGTTAGTGCTTCCAGAAACATGAATACTTTCGTTAGTGCTTCACAATTAATGTGGCTATGGCCAGTTATATGTCACGAAACTCCCATACGGAATACATGGGGAATTTTTAAATGGCTCAAATTCCCGCCAAATTCAAAATCGATAATGATCTCTTCGAGTGCAATCGTTAGTGCTTCTTAGAACACCAACCCCCAACATTAGTGCTTGAACAGTTTGGACGCTAGAAGCAAAACACTGTGGGGTGTGGTCAACTACAAGTTAGCCACCCCAGAAAGCACTAACGATTAAACCTAATGCAATCGTTAGTGCATCGTTAGTGCTTCTAGAAAAAACGAATAGTTTCGTTAGTGCTTCATTATTAGTGTAGATATGGCCAGTTATGTCACGAAATTCCCATAAGGAATACATGGGGAATTTTTAATTGGCTCAAATTCCCGCCAAATTCAAAAACGGTAATGATATTTTTAGTGCATTTGTTAGTACTTCGTTAGTGCTTCTGATAACACCAACCCCAACATTAGCGCTTCAATAGTTTGGATGCTAGAAGGAATAAAATTGGGGGAAGCAATTTCACGTTAGCCCCCCCCCCTTCCAGAAAGCACGAACGATTAAACCTAATGCAATCGTTAGTGTATCGTTAGTGCTTCCAGAAAACATGAATAGTTTCGTTAGTGCTTCACAATTAGTGTGGCTATGGCCAGTTATATGTCACGAAACTCCCGTATGGAATACATGGGGAATTTTTAAATCGCTCAAATTCCCGCCAAATTCAAAAGCGATAATGATCTCTTCTAGTGCAATCGTTAGAGCTTCTTAGAACACCAACCCAAAACATTAGCGCTTGAACAGTTTGCACGCTAGAAGCAAAAAACTCTGGGGTGTGGTCAACTTCAGGTTAGCCCCCCAGAAAGCACAAACGATTAAACCTAGTACAATCGTTAGTGCATCGTTAGTGCTTCCAGAAAACATGAATAGTTTCGTTAGTGCTTCATTATTAGTTTAGATATTGTATGTGACGAAACTCACGTAAGAAAAACATTGGTAATTTTTAATTGGCTCAAATTCCCGCCAAATACAAAAGCGATAATGATATTTTAGTGCAATCGTTAGTACTTTGTTAGTGCTTCTTAGAACACCAACCCCAACATTAGTGCTTCAATAGTTTGGACGCTAAAAGCAAAAAACTTTGGGGGGGCCAACTTCACGTTAGCCCCCCCAGAAAGCACTAACGATTAAACCATGTACAATCGTTAGTGCATCGTTAGTGCTTCAAGGAAACATGAATAATTTCGATAGTGCTTCAAAATTAGTGTGGCTATGGCCAGTTACATGTCACGAAGCTCCCATAAAAAATACATGGGAATTTTTAAATGGCTCAAATTCCCGCCAAATTCAAAAGCGCTAATGATGTCTTTTAGTGCAATCGTTAGTGCTTCGTTATTGCTTCTCAAAAGACCAACCCCGATCTAAATGTTGCAATACTTTGGACGCTAGAAGTAAAAAAACTTTGGTGGGCAACTTCACGTTACCCCGCAGAAAGAACTAACGACTAAACGTATTGCAATCGTTAGTGCATCGTTAGTGCTTCCAGAAAACACGAATGGTTTCGTTAGTGCTTCATTATTAGTGTAGATATGGCAAATTGTATGTTACGAAACTCACGTAAGAAAAACATTGGGAATTTTTCATTGGGTCAAATTAACGCTAAATTTAAAAGCAGTAATGATATTTTAGTGCAATCGTTAGTGCTTCGTTAGTGCTTCTTAGAACACAAAGTCGAAACATTAGTGCTGGAATAGTTTGGACACTAGAAGCAAAAAAATTGAAGGACAAACATGAAGTTAGCCCCCAGGAAGCACTAACAATTAAACCTAGTGTAGTTGATATTACTTTGTTGGTGGTCCTAGAAAATACTAATAGTTTCGTTAGTGCTTCATTATTAGTGACGAAACTCACGTAAGAAAACATTGGGAATTTATCGTTGAGTTAAACTTACGCCAAATTCAAAAGTACTAATGATCTCTTCCAGTCCAATCGTTAATACTTCTTAGAGCACCAAATCCGAACATTAATGCTTCATTAGTTTGGATGCTAAGAGCAAAAGGTAGAAAAAGAGGGCTAACTTCACGTTAGTTCCCCAGAATGCTCTGACGAGAAAATATAGTGCAATCCATAGTGCATCGTTAGGACTTGTTCAAAGCAGTAATAGCTTTGTTCGTTTCTCTAATAGTTCTGATTTAGGAAATGGATTTCATTGTGTTTCTAATTTATTCGTATGAAAATGTAATCTTTTTTTTCCTTCGTTCATATATAAAAAGTCATTTTATTATTTTTTTCTCCTGCATTGTTCTACGATACGATAGAAATTAACTAGAATCCTTTGCTAATTTTAGTATGTTTAATTCTGTTTGTTGAGTTTGTAAAATGATGTTTACGGGTTTTGGAACATAACCTTAATTGATCTTTTCCAATAGTATTATTTATTTGTGAACTTTAGGCTTCATGATTCAAAGTTGTATACGAAGATGAAAATGCTAAGATGACTGTAATTAAAACAAGGTAAGTGTCTTTACATTTAATTAATGTGGAGTTATTAATTAATGTGAAGTAACTGTTATTGATTAAACTTTTCTTGAACAATTCTTCTAAAGAGATTCCTGTTGTCACCCCGGTTACCCTAGCAGACATCTCCTACGTTAAATACAAATTGTTAACCGGGTTACCAGCAACATACGAAATTTAATACCATACAGTGTTCTACTAATTATTCAATATACATAAACCAAATAAAAACAAAGAAGGCATACTTCAGTAATTATAAATGTATCAACTTAACGGTGATATGTATACACGACCCCAAAAGTGCATTACCACCTCCAATTCTCCTTTTCCTAAAATAACAGGCAACCCAGAAAGTTCGGTGGTTGGGTTGGTTGCAACTTCGAAAGGCGTTGGACTAAACCTCAATTTTATCAGAAATATATCAGTGTGGCAAACTGAAAATAAGAGAGAAATAAAAATGTTCTTATGCTAAATTCTAGTAGTAAGTTCGAAGCACTTGCTTTTGCAATGATTTTTTTTTCAGGGAACAGAAAGTTCTGGCGTCTAAGAAATTATATCATATAATATTGCAAATTTGCAAGTGGGTGTATTTACATTGCAATTTGTGGTAATAAAGATATAATGATTGTAAAAAGTAACTTTCATTTCTTCATCCATCTCAAGCCTAAGGGGTTCCTTATACCTCATCGCCCCTCCACGAATATCGTTATCGAAAATTTAGTATGATATATTCATGTTTGTATATTTGCGATATCGAATGGTGATATATGATAATATAGATATCGACGATAGTGTTATCAACACAGGAATAGGTCCGAGAAGTGTTGCTTGAAATATACTGGAATCAACAATCAAATTCTAAATAAGTTCACCATTTACGTATTCAATGTTGAGGGGGAAGGGTGTGAACCCGAATAGAAATTTTAAGAAAAAATGTTAAGATAAGAGTAGGTTTTCCGTTTCCCCTTCAATACAAAACTATTAAGAGATAACTATTACTATAATTTACCTTTTACTTCTGTTTCTGATTGTTATCACAAATCAGCGACAATACACTTACTTTACATAGTAAACCAATAAACTATATAACGTTTCACGACCAAGCAAGCCGGAAGATTAATTTCCTGTGATATTAAAGTGGAAAGTTCTACAAAATAGTCATAATTTATTGGCCATATTTCTATCAGTACTTTGGTACGGACTAAGAGGTACAAGACTAAAAGACTTCTGCATTTTCCTGAGATTTTCATTTTCTTAATATAAGTTCCCTATCCTGGGCTAATTCTGGCTACCGCGGTTTCGAGGTAATCGGTAAACGAGAGAGTAAAGTTTGTCGACTCTCAACCCTCGACAGTTTGTGAAAATATATTTCACAGTTCATGTTGTTATTTCTTCGCTGCAAAAACACTTCTAGTTGACTCTATTCGTCGTAAATTACTGAACTTAAACATTTACAACTATTGAAAAAATAATATTTTTTTAAACATAAAAAGGCGTTACGGTTCAGTAGAATGCAGTAGTAGAAGGAAGTGAATGAAAATATTGTTTATTTGTTGAGATGTGCAAAGTGAATGTGAATAATAAGTGTTTATTCATGCATACTCTCCTCCAGAAGCGGATCTACGATGGACTTCTGGGGAATCGGTGGTTTGTAATATTCCTACTTAGAGCTACTTTTCTGGAAGGGGTTTTATTTATATATCAAATACGAAGGATTTCCTTTCTAGGGGCAATCGCCATTATCGCCCCTGGATCCTCCCCTGCTCTTGTGTAGCAGACTTTCAAGACACTTAGTTCGTGTCTATTCTTGGCGATGCTGATTAGGGATGGCCACATCCGGATAATTTCTATTCGGATATCGGATAGAAACTTATCCGCATTTGCAATATGCGGATGACAAATAAAAAAACGGATAACGGCTGACGGATAATATCCGGATGACGGATGACGGATAATATCCGGATTTCCAACCGAATCCCAGGGAAAGGAACGTTGTGTGTTAAATTTTTGGCATGGTCCTAGATGTGTCTCGGAACTCTACTGTGTCAGTGGAAATTATTTAATTTGACCACCAAGTTTACTATTCGTTTTGAAAGTGACTTAATGAATCATTCAAGCATTCTTTATTCCGATAGTTCTGAAAAATATTTTTAAAAAACGAACTCTATTCCCATATTACTGATGGACTTCTTGAAACGGAACTTTATAATGTTAAGTCCGTTTACTACGTCGAATATTTTTATCTGTGGTCCCTTTTCTTTCTCTTCTTCTGTCTCCTTTTCTCTCTCTGTCTCACTTCTGTACCTCTAACAGATATCTATTCGTTTTAATTTTTCATTAAGAAGTGTTTAAGTTTCACCCTACATTAATTATGAATCTCGTTTCGTCTCATTTTTATTCTTTCACTCTATTGATACTAATACATGTATATTTTGAAATTAGAATTATGCTCATGTTGTTGATTTTAATACGGAAGAAAAGAAACGAGAGGAGAGAGAGGTGGTCTTTTTACCAGACACGACTATGGGATAAGAAAGGGTATATTGGATAGTCTAGCTGCATGGTGTTAGCTGTCACACTATTTTTTCGTGTGTATAAGTTCAATAATTCACCATGAATAGAATTAACCAGAAGTGGTTTTGTAGTGAAGAAATAACAACATGAAATATGAAATGTCTTTTAACAAACTGCTGAGATTTGAGAGTCGACAAACTTTACACTTTCGGGTACCGACTACCTTGAAACATCCAGTAGCTACAATTATCCCGAGATAGGGAGCTTATATTTAAAAGAATGACATTCTCAACAAAATGCAGAAGTCTGAGAGAAAAGAAGGAATGAAATCTTTCATTTCTAGTTCCATTAGTCTTGTAGCTCTGAGTTTGTGGCAAAAGTACTGATAGAAATAAGGACAATGAATTATGAATATTTTGTAGAGCATTCCACTGTAATATCACAGGAGTTTCATCTTCCGGTTTGCTTAGTTCTGAAAAATATAGAGTATATTGTTATATTATGTAAAGTACCTGTACTCTCGCTGATTTGTGATGACAATCAGAAACAGAAGTAAAAGGTAAATTACAGTTTTGTATTAAAAACTTTCTATTAATGGGGAAGTATAACTAGTTTTATTTTAACAAATTTTTTGCCTTAAAATCCTTTGGTATACGGGATCCGGGGTTCAATTCCGTGTGGGAGATCTTTCGAAATTTAACTGTCCTCGATGTTCTATGTGCGTATCCCAGTCGTTCTACTTTACTGGAAAATCAAGTTAAACAAGTAAAAAGCGAGTAAAAGTAAGTAGAAACGTACTAATAAGTAGATAAGCAAATTAATGAGGCACGTTCAGTGCAACAGTTAACTTGAGAAACAAGTGGATTGCGAGACAGGTTAATAAATTACATGTCTTCTACGCGGCAGTTCGAGACAACCGTAATCCTTTCAGTCTTTTTCTTTTTAAAGAAATCAATCTTTCTAACCATTATTACACACTACATGGGTAAAAATTTATATTATGTTAGTCTATACCATGAGCTTTAAAAGAAAAAGTGCAATCACTCATTAATTATTACGTCGTAAATTTCAGTAGGTTCAGTGCTTCATCGTACTGTCCGTGAATGTTATGAAATATGAATTGTTTTTTTATTTTATGATGATCGAGGATGCGAATATGTGTGGTCACAACTTGCGCTTCCAGAAGCCTCAAGGTTACCGGACATCCGTTATCCGGATATTATTCGTTATCAGGATCTTATCCGTCATCCGTTATCCGAATATTATCCGTTATCAGTCATCTGGATTTCAGTAATCCTTCATCCGGATAGTATCCGTTATCCGAATATTATCCGTCATCCGGATATTATCCGTCAGCCGTTATCCGGATATTATCCGTTATCCGTCATCTGGATATTATCCATTATCCGTCATCCGTTTGGTATCTGTCATCCGCATATTGCAAATCCGGATAAGTTTCTATCTGATATCCGTATAAAAAATTATCCGGATGTGGCTATCCCTAATCAGCATCGTCAGGAGTAGACACGAACTAAGTGTCTTCACAGTCTGCTACACAAGAGCACGGGTGGATCCAGGGGCGATCAGGGCGATTGCCCCCAGAAAGGGAATCTTTCTTATTTGATATTTAAATAAAACCCATTCCAGAGTTTGGAGCTCTTAAAAGTAGCCCCAGACAGCACAGTGCACGTACAGTACCCGTATAGTACTTGTACAATTGCACGGATGCTTCATGTGCATCATCTGTATAAATGCACGCCATGTATATGTGATGCACACATATGTCTCAAATCCTATTCGACATCTTCACGTGCACAGGACATGTGCAATGCACACTTACACGTCCTGCACAAGTGATTTACACCTACTGCGCAGGTGATTTACAAGTAGCACGCATTCGATTTACATGTAGTGTACAGCTGATTTACATTTAGGACAGCGGTGATTTACACGTACCACACAGGTGCTTTACATGCAGCACACAGGTGATTTAGACGCAGTAACCAGATGATTTACATGTAGGACAGAGATGATATACACGCAGTACCCAGATGATTTACATGTAGGACAGAGGTGATTTACACGTAGCTCATAGGTGATTTACACGCAGTACCCAGGTGATTTACATGCAAGAGAGATGATTTACAGGCAGTACCCAGTGATTTACATGTAGGACAGAGATGATTTACACGCAGTACCCAGATGACTTACGGTACATGTAGGACAGGTGATTTCCTCGTAGTGCAGAGGTGATATGAAAGCATATTCGAGATGCAACGAAAAACAGAGTTTATATATTTGGTGGCTTACGCAGTAAGACTATCTATCATCTATAACAGCAGAACAGAAAACAGAAACTGTAAAGTTAGAAAAAACGATGCCCCTCAGGATAGCCCGCGTCCTGACAGAGAGTAAGTCATCAACCATCTGTCTACATGCCTCTGCTCACATGCAATTAGTACACTAAAGCCATTGTCGGGTGTAGGTGTAAGCCGCGGTTTCTATCTTTTACGGAAGACATTTACTCGCGTATCTGTATATATATATTGTAAGATAGGAAGAAAGAAGATTAAATCAGAAGATAGGAAAGCGCGGAGAAGATTTATTATGTTTTAGTAGAGGGATAAAAAAACTGGAATCCAGGGGAAAATCCCTGTATCGGTCATGCTGCATGCAATAGTGTTTACATGGCAAAACCACAGTTGAAGGGTGGCCAAAATCCATGTAAAAGTGTCTGTATAATAAATTATTATTTTATTTCTTAAATTATAAATCCTATCTAAATGTGTTATATTGAACTATCTGTGTTGTCTGTCTTGGGGGGATATTTTGTTAGTGGAGATTCTGTGTTTTTAAACATGCAAATATATCCGTTTCATGGTCCATTGTCTGTGCTTGGGTTGTCATCGGTTTGCAGGTTGCAGCTACTTCCTCCCCTGGCTTTTCCTCCGCTGCTTCTACTGCGTGTGCGTTGAGGATGTACTTCCTGGCTGGTTTCGTTGTTTGTTTTGATAGGTACAGCTATTTTCTCCTTGATCTTTTGAGCATATGTCGTTTTCGTGATGTGCATGTCTCCTGTAGTAGTAGTTAGAGCGTTTATTGTTTTTCCGAAGTTTTTTTGGTGGCCAGTTGAATTGCACTCAACATCCTATTGTGCTCTTTCTGTGGGGTGGAAATTGTTAATACGGTTGTAAGCCATGTTATGATCTGGTTGGTTGGTGCTTCTACTATTTCTTTAATGGTTTCTTCTATTTTGCTTGACGACGCTGCTGATGGTCCATATCTTGCGGGTTCTTTTGACTGTTTGTGGGTTGGCTCTGAGAAGGGCCACAAAAGTTGTTTGAATTTGCTTCTGTTTCAAAGGTGATGTTCCTGATTCTCTGTTGGTTAATGGTTTTTGGTTTGGATGGGCAATTGCTACTTCCTGTTCTGTGGCCACTAGATTTGCATGTAGCGCAGAAGTTTTTGTTTATGGGCTTCCCACAATCTTCTATATGTGCATTACAAAACGGGAAGCAGACTCGTTTGGTTGTGCATTGGAGGTGTCGATGGCCGTACTAGTAGCAGTTCCAGCACGGCATCGGTCTCGGCTGAAGTTTTGAATTTTTTACTTTGAAGTGGTTGTCTTTAATTTTCAGTCCATGGGATGTTAGTCTGTTAACGTCACGGCGTTCTTTTTGAATAATCTTAGCATTGGAGCTGGTCCTCTTGCTATTTGGATTCGGATAATGTTGGTGAATTGGATGTTTTCTTTTTTGAGGGATGTTTTTATGTTGCTGGTATCTATTGAGGTTGGCACTCCTTTCATTCCACATGTAAAAGTCGGCTCACGTTTTGGTTTGCTTCTTTCGTCTGTTTTTAAGGCTGCAGTTTCTTCTTGCATTGCCTTTCCTCTTCCGTTTCCTCTTTTCATTGCTTGGAAATCATCCTCTTCTTTGTGCCTTCTCTGCGTGATCTTATCTTGGGGGGACGCTCCGTGGTCCTCATAAGGGCCAGACCTCTCACTTGTGTGTGCTTTGTTGACGTCGGTGTTTTGGTTTTCCAGCTGTATGTTTGAGTGGCTCTCATAAGAGCCGGAGCATGGCTTTCTCACCTGTGTGTGTTTAGGGTTAGGTTTCTCTGCCTGTGCGGTATCGAGCAGTTTTGGTTTTGACGAGGCTGCATCTTCTCTGGGTTTGTTCTCATTACACTTCTCCAGAATTTTAGCTTTCGAGCCAAAGGCTGCGTTTTGAAAAATCTTAAGGAATCTCTCTCTTGTAGCTTCTGACTTGAAGTACACTCTATATGTTTCGCCTTTCACTTGTATAATATGGAACTCTTCTTTGAGGATTCTCAGACTGATAACTCTGTTGAGGTAAGCTACAGTGGCTCCGCTGAAGGTCCTCTCTATTGACACTGGCGAAACCTCCGAGAAAGTGTCTGCAGGCTGGATGTCTTCACAGATGGTAACTACATCGATCAACTCGTCTTCTTCGTCCCTCACTGCCGGTCGTCTAGTAGGAGTCTACTTTCTAGGTCTAGGCATGGCTCTGAAAAGGGCCGCTCTTCTGGTTGGGAACTAAGTTAGCGTTATGTAGGGCTTGGTTTCTCTAATTTATGTGTAGTTGCCACTCTAATGCTACCCAAAGAGATAGTGTTGTGTTCCCGTCAGCCGACTGTCGCCAAAGGCTGTACAACCTATATGGCCAGCGCAAAGCTTGACGCACAATAGGGGGTCCAGCCGACGGAAAGCAATGCCTACTTCTCCGGAAAGCGATGTGTGTAATGTGTTGTGACAGCAATCTTTATTTTTCTTTAGTGACAGTTTTTTTAGGCTAGCCGAAGGCTAGCATTCTTTGAGAGGGCTACACCCTCTTTTAGGAAAGGGAGTTTAGAGGACCATTATGGGATAACACCTTCTCTCACCTTCAAAATATATTACAAGTAACTAATAATTGTCAGTGAGAATTTTACTTTTGGAGTTTATTATTTGCAATGAGCAAAGCTTTAAGTAGTATCTTTGACATGTTTGCCAAGAAAAAAAGCGCAACATATTCTGTTGTAGTCGGTCATGAAAATAATTTTGTAAACCTATGAACTGTCCGACAGTAGTTACAACAGTACAGTGCTGTCAGCTCTTGATCTTGTATCGTAGCTCAGCAGAAGTTATGGAGTTTCTACAATCATTCAGCTTTCATTTGTCGAAAAGTTTCTATAACACCGCCTGGAGGAAAAACGACACCTACCAAAACTAGAGGTTACTTTATATTGTTGATGAAAATGAGAGAAAAAGAATGAAAGTAAAAGTATACACTTGCATGGTATTATGGACGTCGCATACACACGTGCAGTAGCCGTGCAAATGGACATGTGCACACAACGGCTTAAGCACCGGTAATATAAATGTGCTTCATCTTCGGAAATGAACATGCGCACATGCACGGCTCAAGAATGGGTTATGTACGTGTGCTGCATTCATGGAAATGCACATGTGTATATAACGGCTACAGCACTGGTTATATAAATGTATGCTTCATCCATGCAAATGCACATGCGCACATAACGGCTTAAGCACAGATTACGTACGTGCGCTGAATCCATGCAAATGGACATGTGTACATAACGGCTTAAGCACGGATTATATAAATGTGTGCTTCATCCATGCAAATGCACATGTGCACATAACGGCTTAAGAACGAGTTTTGTACGTGTGCTTCATCCACGCAAGTGCACATGTAAACGTAACGGCTTAGGCACGGGTTATATAAATGTGTGCTTTATCCGCGCAAATGCACATCTGCACATGCATGACTTAGTCACTGGTTATGTACGTTGCATAACCCACGCAAATGCAAATGTGCACATACATGAGTTATATATGTGCGCTTCACCCACTTAAATTCACGTTTACGGCTTATGCACGGGTTATGTATGTGTTCATCATCCACACAAATGCACATGTGCACATGTACGGCTTGTGCATGGGTAGGGCACATGTGTCGTACATGTACGTGTTGTCTGGGAGCTCTAAGTAGGAGTATTACAAACCACCGATCCCCTAGAAGTCTATCGTAGATCCGCCTCTGGAGAAGAGTATGCATGAATAAACACTTATTTTTCACATTTACTTTTCACATCTCAACAAATAAACAATATTTTCATTCACTTCCATCTACTATTGCATTCTACTGAACTGTAACGCCTTTTTATGTTCAAAAATAATTATTCATTTTTCAATAATTGTAAATGTTTAAGTTCAGTAATTCACGATGAATAGAGTCAACTAGAAGTGTTTTTGTAACGAAGAAATAACAACATGAACTGTGAAATATATTTTCACAAACTGTCGAGGGTTGAGAGTCGACAAACTTTACTCTCTCGTTTACCGATTACCTCGAAACCGCGGTAGCCAGAATTAGCCCAGGATAGGGAACTTATATTAAGAAAATGAAAATCTTAGGAAAATGCAGAAGTCTTTTAGTCTTGTAGTTCTTAGTCCGTACCAAAGTACTGATAGAAACATGACCACTGAATTATGACTATTTTGTAGAACATTCCACTTTAATATCACAGGAAATACTTCTTCCGGCTTGCTTGGTTGTGAAACGTTATAGAGTGTATTGGTATACTGTGTAAAGTATGTGTACTGTCGCTGATTTGTGATAACAATCAGAAACAGAAGTAAAAGGTAAATTACAGTAATAGTTTTTTCTTTTAATAGTTTTGTATTGAAGGGGAAACGGAAACCTACTTTTATCTTAACATTTTTTTCTTAAAATTTCTATTCTGGTTCACACCCTTCCCCCTCAACATTGAATACGTAAATGGAGAGCTTATTTAGAATTTGATTGTTGATTCCAGTATATTTCAAGCAACACTTCTCGGACCTAGGCCTGTGTTATGTCGATAACGCTATCGTCGATATCTATAGTATCATATATCAACATTCGATATCGCAAATATATAAAAATGAATATATCATTCTAAATTTTCGATATCGATATTCGGGGGGGGGCGAGGTATAATGAGCTCCTAAGTCTTGCGATGGATGAAGAAATGAAAGTTATTTTTTACAATCATTATATCTTTATTACCACAAATTGCAATGTAAATACACCCACTTGCAAATTTGCAATATTATATGATATAATTCCTTAGACGCCAGAACTTTTCTGTTCCCTGAAAAAAAATCATTGCAAAAGCAAGTGCTTCGAACTTACTACTAGAATTTAGCATTAGAAAGTTTTTTCTCTCTTATTTGCAGTTTGCCATACTGATATATTTCTGACAAAATTGAGGTTTAGTCCAACGCCTTTCGAAGTTGCAACCAACCCAACCACCGAGCTTTCTGGGTTGCCTGCTATTTTAAGGAAAGGAGAATTGGAGGTGGTAATGCACTTTTGGGGTCGTATATACATATCACCATTGAGTTGATACATTTATAATTATTGAAGTATGCATTCTTTGTTTTTATTTGGTTTATGTATATTGAATAATTAGTAGAACACTGTATGGTATTAAATTTTGTATGTTTCTGGTAACCCTGTTAACAATTTGTATTTAACGTAGGAGATGTCTGCTAGGGTAACCGGGGTGACAACAGGAATCTCTTTAGAAGAATTGTTCAAGAAAAGTTTAATCAATAACAGTTACTTCACATTAATTAATAACTCCACATTAATTAAATGTAAAGACACTTACCTTGTTTTAATTACAGTCATCTTAGCATTTTCATCTTCGTATACAACTTTGAATCATGAAGCCTAAAGTTCACAAATAAATAATACTATTGGAAAAGATCAATTAAGGTTATGTTCCAAAACCCGTAAACATCATTTTACAAACTCAACAAACAGAATTAAACATACTAAAATTAGCAAAGGATTCTAGTTAATTTTTATCGTATCGTAGAACAATGCAGGAGAAAAAAATAATAAAATGACTTTTTATATATGAACGAACGAAAAAAGATTACATTTTCATACGAATAAATTAGAAACACAATGAAATCCATTTCCTAAATCAGAACTATTAGAGAAACGAACAAAGCTATTACTGTTTTGAACAAGTCCTAACGATGCACTATGGATTGCACTATATTTTCTCGTCAGAGCATTCTGGGGAACTAACGTGAAGTTAGCCCTCTTTTTCTACCTTTTCTTAGAGCACCAAATCCGAACATTAATGCTTCATTAGTTTGGATGCTAAGAAGTATTAACGATTGGACTGGAAGAGATCATTAGTGCTTTTGAATTTGGCGGAAGTTTAACTCAACGAAAAATTCCCAATGTTTTCTTACGTGAGTTCCGTCACTAATAATGAAGCACTAACGAAACTATTAGTATTTTCTAGGACCACCAACAAAGTAATATCAACTACACTAGGTTTAATTGTTAGTGCTTCCTGGGGGGCTAACTTCACGTTTGTCCTTCAATTTTTTTGCTTCTAGTGTCCAAACTATTCCAGCACTAATGTTAAGAGTTACTGCTCTAGGAAGCACTAACGAAGCACTAACAATTGTGTTAAAGATATCATTAGCTCTTTTGAATTTGTCGTGAATTTGTCCCAATGAAAAATTCCCCATATATTTATGGGAGTTTCGTAACCAGAGATGACCACTTTGACCTTACGTCACTCAACCTCACGCTAACAAACTAATTTCCACGTGAACTCACAAACTGATTTCGACCTCACGCTCACACAACCTCACGCTCACATCACCAGTCTGACCTCACGCTCACTCAATCTCACGTTTGCATCACCAGTCTGACCTCACCCTCACCTCACCAGTGTCACCTAGAGCTCACTCAACCTCACGCTCACATCACCAGTCTTATCTCACGTTCACTTCGTGAGGTTGAGGTCCAGTGAGCGTTAGTTTCGAACTCGTGAGCGCCGCACAATGGGAGATTTCATCGATCTAGTGGAACTTTATTCAGTGTGTGATGCACATTTGCCTGTGGGAGGTTTGAACGTTGTATTCGATTGAAATATGTGATTTCTTTGATAAAGAATGTTTTTGTGTATTATTTACCAAAGAAGTAACACATGTGTGAGAAAGGTAAACACGATTACACAATTGGTAAAAGGACAACAATAGGATCGATGTGATCAGCTTCTATCTAAAGAAACGTTTAGTGATAATTAGTACATTATACTAGATAGTTAGGACAATAAACAAGAGTCAGCGAGCAGGTAAAACTGACGGGAAAAACAAGTTCATTAGTCTTAGTCACTGCTCTGTTCGGATTGATCAGAGAAATCATTCACATAAGGCGCTTTTAGCAATCGTAGTACCTCGGACATTTTGTCTGGACGTTTGGTTTTGGCAGGAGCACGTTTACTAGCAATATATGCATCAGAGGTGATTAGGAATCTATGAATTAAATCCGTGTTGGTATTCACTCTGGATAATTTTCTTGTGAAGAGTTTCCTATATTTCTTATTGTCTTTATTTCGAGCCTCCTGTGCTTCTTCGGAAAGTTGGCCTATCGGTAGAAATTGGACTTCGAGTACGCTAACGGGTATATGATACCAAGAATACTTTTACAAATACAGTTCCAAAGTGCAACGAGCGCACTCACTAAATTTGTTTGTATCAGTCGGAAAACAGTTTAAGCATTCTAAAATAATGTGTCACCGTTTAATTAAGTGGGCATTTTACCCGAGTTATTTCGGACGATTTTTCAGCATTCCGAAAACACTTGCAGGCTGTATTGCCATCATTGGCGTTTCCTGCTTGTTGTTTTGGCATATCTACCAATAGTCCAAGCACACTACGAAATTTTGCTTGGACAAGTTTCTTTTTTTATTTGATTTTCTTTGCCTCGTACATGCCATGCTTTAAATCTAGGCGGTAGGCAATGTGAAGAATACATTCCATAAGACGTATCCAAGAATAAACCGGATATAGTCAGAGTAAAAAAGTTCGGAACAACAGTTTTATGAGAAAGAATACCAAGATTATTCATTTCTCTCGGTTTTGCTCCACATAAATAACAAGTCTGAGTAGACGCACATGAGGATACAAAATTACACACTTTTCCATTAATCATACAAAAAATCATCTTAGGCCGAACGATAAATTCCTTGTCATCTATGTTATTATGATCCGAGTGAGTTTCTCGATTTGGTCTTCTATTTTCTGGATTTCATTTTGTATATCCTCAACCGTTTCTTTTGCAAACATAGAACTTAGTGGATGACAATATCTGGTAGAGGATGGAGCGGGATTTTGCCAAATAACACAGTTACGATTGTTAGTGACACTGTACAGTTGAATAGGGACCATAGATACACCAAACAAACTCTCGTCAGTTGAATGCTCATCTAAAAAAGGTTGGCAATACATACTTTGTTGGGCACCACCACAATCCCGCTTAACGCCAATATTAATGTTGTGAACATCAGACAAAGTTCGAAACACATCTTGTGTTTTACTGAGTCTTCTTATGGTATTATGAAGGGATTGCACCGGTATGTTAACAGATGTTTCTGTGATTTTCATTTCATCTGGATAACAACGTTGCGTAGCATCTCTAACCTTATCATAGAATGGATACATTTTACAGCCTGCTTATTTTGCCTCATCACGCATGACATTTTACTGGTTTTTCCAAAGATTCGTATCAACTAGTAACGACAAAGCTTCATATTCTGATAATTTCGCCGGAACGGAAAATGCAGCGCTTCCAGATTTCTTGATTTTTCGTACCCCGTGTGGGGAAAGAATAACAAAACTCATTGACGATCGCTGCCGAGTCGCGCTTTCCTGCCCTCCCTACTTTTAATTCAGTCGCCATCGTCAGTTCCTCGTTGCTGGTGGATTCTATAAGTTCTTTAACTTTCCTACATTGCACTTTTGAGGTACATTTTCGGTCTACCGCATTTATTTTCAACAGAAGTATCCGTTGGCATAACAGGCACTAAGTTGAAGTCCGCTTCATTTTCCAACCATGTTACATTGTCTTCTATCAATCTCTCCTGGTGTCGATTGGTTTTGTCCCGTTTAACCATTACGTATATCATTAATACATTTTCTTATTATTGCTCGCGAACTAGTGGTCAGTTCTACTACCTCGGTTTGTTCCATTATGTAATTTGTTAAAACTTCAACCGCTTTGATGACGCATGTTGTTCCCACACATCTAATATAACATGCCATTTAAACAGAGAAGCCATTTTTACGCAATGACCTCACGTTTTTTTTTGCGCAAGGTTTCTCGGTTGTTTTCACTTCTAACTTCAATAAGCTTTCAGGTGAACTTAATCCGCAGGCTGAACACCACAGAACACCTACTGGAAACCTTGTTTGTAATTCACACATAACATTTTTTCCGCACGTTCACACACACTCTTTTCCCACGCTATCCCCTAGGAACCCTAAAATGTAATGCAAAGTTCAAGAGCTCGACTTTTCCTTCGGAGACCGTCAATACTACTCCAGCACTGCACTGACCACTCTGTGTAAACACAACAGGACACAAGTCAAATGAACTGCTAGTACAAAGCGTACCTGCTGCAGGCTCTACGCGCATGCACTTGGTTGCCTCTTTTCAGGCCATATTTGCAATCGTTGTATGCGACCATCGCCCGAATTCATGTCAATTTCATACCAACGGCATATTTAGCTACTTACATCGCAGTTATTCTTTGCTCTATTGCATGGTCGCAAAATTGAATAAAGTTCCCATAGATCGATGAAATCTCCCACTGTGCGCCGACCTCGTGAGTTTGGACATCTTTGTGACATATAAGTGGCCACATCTACACTAATAGTAAAGAAAAACAAAACCATTAGTGTTTTCTGGAAGCACTAACGATGTACTAACGATTTCACCAGGTTTAACCGTTAGTGTTTCATGCGTGGCTAACGTGAAGTTGCACCCGAAAAGTCTTTTGCTTCTAGCGTCCAAACTATTGACGCACTAATATTGGGAGCTGGTGTTTTAAGAAGCACTAATGATTGCACTAGGAGATATCATTAGCGCTTTTGAATTTGACGGGAATTTGTCCCAATGAAAAATTTCCCATGTACTCCTTACGGGCGTTTGGTGACATGTAATTTGCCAAACTAATAGTGAAGCACTAACGAGGCACTAACGATTGCACTATATTTAATCGTTAGTGTTTTTTGGGGGGAGCTAAAGTGAAGTTGCACCCCAAAGTTTTTTGCTTCTGGCGTCCAAGCTATTGAAGCACTAATATTGGGAGTTGGTATTTTAAGAAGCACTAACGATTGCACTAGGAGATATCATTAGCGCTTTTGAATTTGGCGAGAATTTGACCCAATGAAAAATTCCCAATGTTTTTCTTACGTGAGTTTCGTCACATACAATTTGCCATATCTACCCAGACAGCATGTTTGCTTGCCGCAAGCTTGCCTGTTGCTTTTATTCGATTTTATTTCGCTTTGGCTTAAACACAAAAGCTTATTTCTGCTTAGCGCAAGCTGTAGTGCGGGCAACCCACGCTTCACTTGCGAGACGCTTTTCTTTAGATTGAAGTAAAAAGCCAGCGCGCGTTCGATTTTCAGTTGTTCTCAAAAACCACGTGACGCTGACCTCTTAACTTTAGGTGACAAGGTAGTGTTCGCGTTGTTAGCGTCTTGTTAGCATTCAGCTTGAATAAAGGACAAACTTAATTATTTTTTTAATTGTACCGTGTAGTACTCTAGTATTCTAGTCCCACGTACCTATAATGTCACTCTTTATTTCCTCATATTTCGGTAACCATGATGCATAACGAATTGTAGTATTTATGTATAAAGCATAAATGTGAGCATAGATGGCAGCAGGTTTGATCCTACTTATTTCGCGAAAGAATACAGAACTGTTGCTGATACTTTAATATAAACTTCAAGTTTAACTTACAGTATAAACTATATCTGAACGCTGTGTTTAAAGTATAAACATTTTTCTGCGTTTTTATATAAAAAGGTAGAAATTTCAAGTACTCGCGGCTAATATAACAAATTCGATGTTTGTAAGAAGCAAGGGCGTGTTGCTTGTCCCACCAAATTCTGGAAGCGTTTCCGTCAACTTACCGGCAAATCCACACGTACTACCTATCCACTTCTAGATGATGTACTACCTCTTCCCGACGATACTGCTAAAGCCAACGCTTTTGCCACTTACCTTCAGGATATATTCACTCCTTCTGCACCAGATCCAGTATTTCGCCGACATCCCACTGACACTTTAGATCTTTCTTCACCCGACCTTCAACCTCACCCGATCATCGATTACCTCTCCACAATCCACTTACAGCTCCTATCACTGTTTCTGATATACAGCATACCATCTCCCGAAAGAAGAACACTGCTCCTGGCATATACAAAATCACCTACCGCCACATCAAGGAAGGTCACTCTGTCCTGCTTTACCTTCTCCCTACCATTTTTACTTTCATTCTTCGCACTGGCTTCTATCCTCTACCCTGGAAAACTTCTACTACCTTAATGTTTCTCAAACCTGGCAAACCCCCACAATCTGTCTCTTCCTACCGCCCTATCCAGCTCACCCTTGTGTTTAGCAAGATTCTCGAACGTATCCTCGTCACTCGCCTGCACACCCATTTTTCAGCATATAATTTACTCCCTCTCCATCAAGCAGGTTTTCGTCCTTCCTTTAGCATTTCCGATCAACTCCTCCGCCTCACTACTTTTATAACTAATCAGTTTAACACATCCAAACCTTCCTGCCTCATCTTATTTGACCTCGAGAAAGCTTTTGATAAAGTCTGGCATCTTGGCCTCCTCTATAAACTTTTCTACTTTCACCTGCCCTACTGTTATATTCGCCTCATCTATCAATTTCTCTCTTGCAGACTTAGCTATATATCAATTAATAATCACCTTTCCTATCCTATCTTTCTTCATTCCGGAGTCCCCCAAGGATCAGCCCTATCCGCTCTGCTCTACCTTTTATATGTCGCAGACTTTCCCACACTTCCCCCGAACGTTACCCTCTTTCAATATGCCGACGACACTGCCTTTTTAGCCACAAGAAATACGATGCAACGCATTAATTCTTCTCTCCAACCTGCCATAGATTCCTTTCTTTCTTGGTGTTACAAGTGGCGTCTTACCATCAATGCCGCTAAAACGCAAGCGATTATCTTCTTACCACCTGGAAAGCGCTCCCGTGTTCATCGCAATCCTACCAATCTCCATCTCCGTATATCTCATACTCCTGTCACCATCAGCAAAACAGTCACTTATTTAGGCATTACTTTCGACCAACATCTTAAATGGACTCCATACCTCAAGTACATCTGTACCAAGGCTTACTCACGCCTTAACCTTCTTCGCCGCCTTACAGGCACCACTTGGGGTCTTTCTGCTGTCACACTTCTTAATACATACAAATCCTTCCTCCAACCAGTCCTTACATACGGCTTTACAGCTTGGATCGATGCTCCTTCTTCTTTCTATAAACGCCTCCAAATTCTAGAACGCCACGCACTCCGACTTGCATTTCGTATCCGTTTTCCCAGCCCTACTCGAGATCTGTATGACCGTACTCCATTTCCACATATTCTCTACCACCTTGAAACACTCCGCCTACGCTATATTTCTCAACGCTTCCAGAACCACCACCCCTTACTTTTTGACACCATGCACGCCGACGCCACTTTCCCAAAACGAGAACTCCTTCGCCATACACCGTTGTCTCTGCTTTTCTCACTGTATCATTATTCACTGCCACCTGGCAGCATTGATCTTCCTCTCGTTGCCGATTTCATCACTCATCTCGATTCACCTTACATTTTCCCATCTACTGCACAGTAGTCCTACTGTCTCAACAGGCCTCCCACTGTCTTCATCACGATCCAGAGTAACCCTGGATCAGAAGATAATCGGCATTTGTCGAACTAACCAAATACCTTGTGTTGTGACGTCTTCTGCACTTCATCCTCATCTCATCATCACCTAATAGTATGATCATGGTTAAAGGTCATGATGTCCTGCAGCTCCTCCAGTCAATACCAGAGCTGAAAATTGATGATTCCCCATTAATGTTATTATGATTTTGAAATGAAATAAAGATTTAATAAATAAATTAAACCTCAATTAACCCATCTATCTTTCTCCTCACCCGAGATTTCCTTAATTCCTCATCCCCTAATAAAGGGTATGATCCTTTGGGCGAGGCTAGTCGTGCGCGGCCAGCAAAAAAAAAAGTTGCTTGTCCATCATCTTCAGGTCAATATCACTATTGGCCTTATCAGCTGTGACGTACCAGACGTCAGTACGGCTGTTTTTTGCGAACCTATCCTCTTCCTAGCTGAAGAAGCTGATAGCTTGAGTGTTTGTTCTGGCAGACTGATCTAGCCAATACCAGAGTAAACCGACGCAGACTAAAAGCGATTTCAAGCCTACCTGAGAACCTATCCAAACGGGGTTCTTTTTACCTACATTATTTCCTCGCCTGGTTCATTGTGAACACATTTATCAGGCCGGAGTGCCTGTATCTTCATCATGGCGTCTCAACCTTTGGCTGGTCGTCATTCTAATCTGCCACCTGTTCTCCTTGCCCCCTCAACCTCTGGGAAACCAGGGTTACGGAGGGCACGATCTCTGGAGAAAAATCTCGATAGTAATTCTCGTTCAAGCTCACCTACTAAAGCTTCAAATAGTATTCCACAACCACCAACCAAGAGACCGCATAAGCTTCATGACAATATTCCAGCAGATACTTCATCCATGTCTGTTGACATGACTGACACGAACCAGTTTCCAACTTTGCAAGAGACACTCAAGGCTCCAATCTACTCTTTTCTTTTAGAACATTACGATCCAAAGTATGAGGACCTCAAACGTCTGTTTTTGCAAATCACTAAATACATGCCACGTTCTGCTATTTCTCAATTAGTTTGTACTCGCACTGGCATTATCATTAAGACTAGTGATTCAGAATTCTCTCGCAAACTATTGAATTCCTATAGCTACGAAATCTTCGGCACAAAGGCAACTCTCAAGACTCTCTCTACTTCACGTCTAAAGCAACCACTCCCACCTCGTAGATCACCTACTCTCTCTGTGGTCATTCGTGGAGTAGATCCTACATATACTGACACAGAGGTTCAGGAGGAGCTCACTCAAGAAGGTCATACTATTCCTAAATGCCTGAGAATTCGCAATAACCAAGGCCCGACATACATGGTGCGGGTTCTCACCAATTCTCAGCAGACCATCAATGATCTATTGAATCTAGGAGCTTATATTTACAAGAAACGACACCGTGAAGAGCCGTCTCACACATCTAAACCCTTGCCTATTAGATGTGAGCGTTGCCAAACTTATGGTCAACATTTTACCAATCAGTGCCATAACCAACCAAAGTGCGGCTACTGTGCAGGTCCGCATCTGAATCGTACATGTTCCAATATGCAGCAACCCCCTCAGTGCTCTCTCTGCCCAGAAAAACATCCAACCTATAGCTATAAATGTCAATCTAAACCATCACCAGATCAGTCCAAACCAGAGAATGTTGTCCCATTACGTCTCCCGGAACAAGCACAACCAGCACCACCACCTTCATTGGACGCACCTGTCACCATTTCACAATTGCTTTCTTTTATCACCTTATCACTACAGAATATACATCCGTTCTTGGGAACTCATATGTTACATCATATACAGTTAGCTGCCAAATATGTTTTCCATGCAAATCTCCATGCCACATACACTGGACCGTATGTTTACTTTCACTCCAGCACTCAGGAAACAGCAGTTTAATTCCTTCATTACCCAATACATGTTCTTTTTCATAATGGGGTTTACATTTTTATTTCTGAATATTCGATCTTTGCAACAGCATAAACTACTGTTTCAAGCCTTACTCCAAGAAGAACATGTCGATACATTCATTCTGAATGAAACCTGCCTTACTTCCAAACTCCATTGTCGGCTTCCTGGGTAATAGCTTATCCGCCATCACAATCCACATGTCTTACGCCGTGCCAACGGTGGTGTTGCCATTGGCTTTTCGCCTGCCATTCCATATCGTCAGCATCTTTCGCCTGTCCTCAACCTTCCTGAACGTCTTCTCACAAAGGTTTACTATAAGAACTTCTACATAACCTTAGCTACAATATACGTGCGGCCCGGCCATAACATTCCATTACCACTCTTTCAATATATATCTAACACCTTTCGTACCTATCTTATAATGGCAGTTTTTAACCTCCATAGCCGTTCCGAAGCACAACGAAACCGCTTTCATAACTTTATCACCGGCAGTACGACCGGCATAATACTTCATCTACCCAAACCTACTTGCCCCGATAGTCGAACTACCCCAGACGTCGTCATACTCTCCTCTAATCTTGCATCTCAGTTTACGATCGATGTTCTAGATCTAATAGGCAGCGACCACTCTCCTATTAAGCTACAACTTCATCCCAGACCAGCTATCATTGGTCGATCCAACACCTCTACTCGTACTAGGCTGCGTTTTGATCGAGCCGACTGGGCAAACTACAGACTATGTATACAGGAAACCGTCAATACTGTTTTGCCTCCTACTTCAAAGTCTGAACTCTATTCTTCTGTGGATACTATCACAAACGCTATCACCTCTGCCACAACCCAATATATCCCTTCATCTCAATTTTCTTTCTATCGCCCTCCCCTACCTCCACATTATCTTCCTCTCATTAAGCGCTTCCGTCAGTTATACAGAGATTACTTACATACTGGCAATATCGAGTCCCTTCACCATCATCGTCAACTTCTTCGCACAGTCTGCAATTACCTTAAAGCATACAAATTACGCTCTTGGATCAAAACTTGTAGTCAATTAGGCACCACAGCACACCCCAGTCAGTATTGGAAGCGCTTTAAGACTTACTTGGCAGAACACTCGTACTACCTATCCTCTCATAGACCAAAATCAACCTCTACATACTGACCTCGACAAAGCCAATGCCTTTGCTAATTATTTGCAGACTATCTTTACTCCTCTCCCGTCTACAAACCCGCATCGCACACACCCAGCTGATCGTCTGAACCTAAGCTCACCAACTCTTCAACCCCATATAGATCACACACTTCCTGACACTCCTTTAACGGCACCAATCACAGTTCCAGACATCACCTCAATTTTCGCAAACAAACGCAACACTGCTCCTGGACTGGACAACATTACATATCGCCAGATCAAAGAGAGCCCGTTCTCCCTTCTATATCTTTTATCGGCCATCTATACCTTCATCCTACGTACCGGTTACTATCCCGCTTAATGGAAAACCTCCAAGACGCTCATGTTTTTGAAACCACAGGAACCTCCCGCCGACACTAAGTCATACCGTCCAATCCAACTCACATCTACCTTTAGTAAAATACTCGAACGCATCATAGCTAAACGCTTACATATCTTTCTGTCGTCTAGAAACCCAGTCCCCTTTCAACAAGCTGGCTTTCGTCCATACTATAGTATCAACGATCAACTTCTCAGGCTCAGTAATTACATTACCAATCACCTATAATACTTCACGCCCTTCCTGTTTAGTTCTCTTTGATCTCGAAAAGGCTTTCGATAAGGTATGGCATCCTGCACTGATCTATAAACTCAATAAGCTTAAACTCCCCATATCTTACATCCGCTTCATCTTCAACTTTCTCACCTGTCGTCTGGCCTACGTTTGCATTAACTCAACCTTGTCTTTTCCTATATTCATCCACTCTGGTGTCCCTCAGGGCTGTGCACTCTCTCCCCTTCTTTATATTCTGTTTGTCGCTGATTTTCCCCCTCTTCCAACGAATGTTCATTTGTTCCAGTACGCCGACGATACTGCCCTACTAGCCACGTATAAAACTGTTCATCAGATCAATGTCTATATGCAACAAGCCATCGATATATTCGTCACGTGGTGTCACCACTGGCGCTTAAAAATTAATGCGTCTAAGACTCAAACAATAGTCTTCCTTCCACCTCACACTCGCTCCCGTATCCAGCGCAACCCTACTCTTCTCAACCTTTCAGTTGACAGCACACCCTTAGTACCTACCAAAACAGTCAAATATCTTGGGATTACATTTGATCATCACCTCACTTGGAAACCTCACTTAAGAGACATTACTACTAAAGCATATATCCGCCTCAACTTACTGAAGGGTCTGACAGGCACTACTTGGGGACTTAAAGCCGACACGCTTCTAAAAACGTACAAAGTTTTCCTCCGTCCAATCCTCACATTTGGTTTCACTGCCTGGCTGTCTGCTTCCTCTCAGTATTACGAAAAACTCAAAGTTCTTGAACGCCATGCCTTACGAATTGCCTATCGAGTTAAGCTTCCCAGTCCCACCCGAGAACTCTATGAGCGACTCAGTTTTCCCCAAATCTTATACCATCTTGAAGACCTTCGCACCAAATACATCTGCCCCCGCCTTGCACTCAATCAACCCCTTCTCTAGGATACTTTTGAAGCACATGCTCGCAGTCCCCCTCCATTGCTTACACCGACTATTCCTACTCCTCTCGCTTTACTGTTCACGCTTTATCGCTTTACTCTTCCTCCAAACCACCCAGATTTTGCTTACTACCAGCCATATTGCTCCGATGACATTCTTCCTTACATTTGGCCATCACATCCACAGTGACACCTATTGTATCTAACAGGGCTCCCACTCTCTCTCATCAATGCCTAGTGTCGCCCCTAGGCGAGAAGCTAACCTGCATTTGTCTATCTAACACTTACCCCTGTGATGTAATGTGAAAGTGCACTTTATTCTCATCCCTTAGCTTCTACCCTTCCTCTGATTATGATCACAAGATCATAATGACCAAATGATGTAATTTAATTAATAAAGCCGATGGTAAATGCAAATATGTGTACACCCCTACGCTCCCCACAACAATTGTTTACAAACCATTATTGTTTAGCTCAACTCTTCCCCTACAGAGGGTGTAACCCTCTTCGGGTATTTGCTCACCGATGGTGGGCAGATAAAAAAAATGCTTGTCACAACTAAACCGTAACAATTATGCTTATTTTGATGTTTTGCAGAAGCGGATCGGAGACTTAGGTGTTTTCACAGTTGTGCATTTGCTTCAATAATTGGTAAGGTGAGGGGACAATATATTGTAGCATAGATTTAGTCAGACGGTTAAATTATACGAATTTCATACTGTTTTATCTAAATTCGCTTACTGCAAGCTTCCATATAACTTGTTTGGCGTGTGTTTCGCTTGCAATAAGCTTAATAAAGCTTGCAATTGATGAGAATACGCTTATACTTGGCTTGCGTTTGAGATAATTTAACTTGTGTTTAACTTGTGAAGACAAGCTTGCCGCAAACCTTGCCCAGATGTAACTAACTAGCTTGCAGCAAGCTAATTGGCTTGCATAGTGTAGCTTGCGGCAAGCTAATTGACCTTGCAACAGCAAGTTTGTGGCAACTTACAGCAAGTTTCAATTGCTGTCTGGGTACACTAATAATGAAGCACTAACAAAACTATTCGTGTTTTCTGGAAGCACTAACGAAGCACTAACGATTGCACTAGGTTTAATCGTTAGTGCTTTCTGGGGGGGCTAACCTGAAGTAGGCCCCACCCCACAGTTCTTTGCTTCTAGCGTCCAAACTGTTCAAGCACTAATGTTGGGAGTTGGTGTTCTAAGAAGCACTAACGAAGCACTAACGATTGCACTAGAAGAGATCATTATCGCTTCTGAATTTGGCGGGAATTTGAGCCAATTAAGAATTCCCCATGTATTCCGTATGGGAGTTTCGTGACATATAACTGGCCATAGCCAGACTAATTTGAAGCACTAACGAAACTATTCGTGTTTTCTGGAAGCACTTACAATGCACTAACGATTGCACTAGGTTTAATCGTTAGTGCTATCTGGGGGATAACGTGAAATTGCCCCCCCAAAGTTTTTTGCTTCTAGCGTCCAAACTATTGAAGCACTAATGTTGGGGTTGGTGTTCTAAGAAGCACTAACGAAGCACTAACGATTGCACTAGAAGAGATCATTAGTGCTTCAATGGGGGGGGGGCAACTTCTCGGACGTGTCACATTAACGTAAAACTCAGATAAAGCTATTACCAGAGTGAACAGAAAATACTATTCTCTCTGATATTACATTAGTGCTAGCAGCTACGAATACAAATACGCTGTGAAAGCTATTTTTCAATAGTTAATTTATCGTCAGTAGATGGCAGCAAAACTGCTCTTCAAATTGCCTTGAAATATTTGAAACCAGAAAAAAAAGAATGTAAGAATATTTTACAAAGGTTTAAGCAAAATATTTTTGATCTTGAGAAAATAAAGACATTTTTGATATAATAGGTAACTTTTTAACAGTTTATAACCTGGGAAAATAATATGCACCAGAAATGAATATGCTACTACGGACTCATCGCATAGTAGGTGCCTACTTTTTGTATTTAAAACCAAAAACATCAATGTAGCCTATGCATTGCACTTAGGGCTCTATATTTTTTCCCATATTAATATGTACGACAATAAGAAGTTGAAAATAAATTGTTAAAACTGCTCGTATCCCGTGAAAATCTTATGAATTATATTTCAACAAAGTATTTCCTCGAGAACTTAAATTGCAAAAAAAAAAATGTGGAGATTGCAACAGTTTTAGTTTTTGCCTCAAGCCCTAATATGAAAACAGGCTGCAAAAATAACAACAATGGGGGAAGAGCAACACTATATTAACGAGAAAGAAATCAAAGAAACACAATTTTAACTAGCGCAGAATTTCTGTACCTTTTGGAGCTATATAAATAAATGCAAAAATGAATTTGGATGGAGTATTTATTTTTCTACTAACAAGAAAAATGGAAAGGTATGCCATTTTAACTAGCTGAGAATTTTATATCATCTTGTACTATTTAAACAAACGAAGGGATAAATTTAAGTGATCTATTCCATTTTGCACCAAGGAGAAATGCCCTTTTAACTAGCTCAGAATTTATGTACCTTTATGTGCTAACCTAAAAAAGCGAAGAAGGTCCATTTTATATCTTGTACTATTTAAATAAATGAAGGAATATATTTGAGTGGTCTATTCAATTTTGTATCAATGAGAAATGCCATTTTATACCGAGAAGTGCCAGTTTAACTAACTCAGCATTTTATACCATTTTGAAATTTTTAATAAAGAAAGGAATATACTTGTACTATCCAGAAAAAGCGAAAAAGGACTCCAAAATTTATGTAAATTGTACCACTCCAATTAACGAAAGAATAAATTTAGGTGTTCTACGTTTTATACCCACGAGAAAAAAAAGAACGTTTCTTTTTAACTAGCTGAGTATTTTATACTATTTTAATAAACAAAGGAATAAATTTGTACTAACAAGAAAAAGCGAAAAGGGGCCATTTTAACTGACACAGAAGTTCTATACCATTTTGTACTATTTACGAAGGGATATCTTTTGAATGGGCATTTAAATTTTGTAGCAGCAAGGAGCATTTTAACTAACTCAGAATTTTGTAACATTTTATAATACTCAAATAAACGAAGAAATAAATTTGGATGAAGTATTTAGTTTTGTACCAAGCAGAAAAAAGGAAAGAATTAACATTTTGTGTTAAACAAGCAAACAAAGGAATAAATTTATACTTGCCAGAAAAGGCGAAGAGGATCATTTTAACTAACTCAGCACTTTATATCTTTTTTTGTGCTATTCAAATAAGCGAAAGAATAAATTGTCTATTTTATTTTTGTACCAATCAGAAGAAAAAAACAAAGGAGGTCTATTTTAACAAGCTCAATATTTTATACCTTTTGTGCCATTTAAAAAGTGAATAAATATTTCGGAGTGTCCTATTTCTTTTGTATCAACGAGAAAAAAGTGAAGAAGAACCATTTTTAACTGGCTTAGAATCTTATATCTTTTGTATCGTTTGAACAAACAAAGGGATAAATTTGTACCAAACAGAAAAAAACAAAGAAATACCATTTAACTAACTAATAATTTTAGTGCTACACAAATGAACAAAGGAATAAATTTGTACTAATCAGAAAAAGCGAAGAAAGACCATTTTAAATAGCTTAGCGTGTTATATATTTTCGTACTACTCAAACAAACGAAGCAATAAATTTGAGTGGCTTATTTACTTTTGTACCAACGAGAAATTACATTTTAACTAACTGAGAATTTTATAACTTTTGTATTACGCAATTAAAGGAAGGAATACATTTATACCAACCAGAAAAAATGAATGACCATTTTAACTAGCTGAGTATTTTATACCATTTTGTACTCCTCAAATAAACGAAAGAGTTAATTTGAGTGATCCATTGAATTTTGTACCAATCAGAAGAAAAGCAAAGAAAGGCCGTTTTAACTAGCTGAGTATTTTTGTGCTACACAAATCAACAAATGAATAAATTTGTACTAAGCAAAAAAAGCGAAAAAGGACTAAGTTTTTATGTACATTTTGTACTACTTAAATAAACGAAGGAATAAATTTGGGTGGCACATTTAGTTTTGTACCTACTATCTAAAAAAGCGAATAAGGTCCATTTCAACTAGCTCAATATTTTGTGCTACTCAAATAAACGAAAGAATAAATTTGAGCGACGTATTCAATTTGGTACCAACGAGAAATGCCATTTTAACTAACTCACCATTTTTCGTTTTAGTGCTATTTAAATAAACAAGGAAATAAGTTTGTACTAACCAGATAAAAAGCGAAGGAGGACCATTTTTAACTAACTCAGAATTTTATATATTTTTTAATACTCAAATAAACGAAGGGATAAATTTGTGTGATCTATTCAGTTTTGCAGCAAGTACCATTTCCTACTAATCAATTAAACGAAGGAATAAATTTGGGTGTCTCATTTAGTTTTGTACCAACCAAGAAATAAAGCGTAGAAGGTACATTTTAACTACCAGTAGCTTAATATTTCTCTATCATTTTGTGCTACTCAAATAAACGAAGGAATAAATTTGGGTGGCTTATTTATTTTTGTACCAATCAGAAGAAAAGCAAACAAGGTCCATTTTAACTAGCTCAGCATTCCTAATGAAATTACACTAAAAAAGTCATGATAATAGCCGTTTGCCTTCCATACTAGTAAGGTGCCCTATATTATATGCAAACAAATTTGCGCTCAATAGACTGTACCTTAGGATCCTCACTACACTAACAATACAAATGTTAGGTAACGCATAGGTAACGTTGCTGAAATATCTGCAGCAACCGAAAGAATAATAGTTTTGAGAGTTGAGTAATTCAGCACTTTTTATAGATGGTGGGCAACATGGAACTTTGAAAACTTTTCTCTTCCTTGATGAACTGATTTTTACTTTGATATGATCTCTTCTTCGTCTGGTTTCCCTTCTTCCTTTTCCTCTATCAGCGCTGTGACACAAAAATGGCCGAGCATGATGTTTCTTCTTTTTTTCTTTAGTACGTCTTTATCCCTTAATAAAGCTAATTGCTTTGGAGTTTGTTCTACAAACGCTACTCTTCTCTGTAACCAATGGTAGCTCTGGTTGGTTAAATCTTACGTTAAAATATGCAGTGAATGACCGGAAAACTTTGGACTTCAGTGTCGCCGTTAGTATATTGTCAACCGATACTAAATGTAAACTTAATTCGCTAAACGCACGTCTATTAACCATATAATTATGAGCCTTACCTAGTGACGGGAGAGGCAATTAAATTTTATTTAGCAATGCTACTTTAAAGTGGCCATTTCTCTGGTGACACAAAATAAAAAATCTAGCACCAAAACTAAATAGACTACTCAAACTTATTCTTTTGTTTATTTGAAACCACAGAAAGGTATAAAATGCTGAAAAAAAACACAAAGTTGAAATAGGGCTTGAAAAAATGCTCATAAAAGGGAATGAATACACCCCCGTAGTCTTATGTTCTGTGCTATGTTTAGCTCTGCTATGTTCGTTATGTTAAAATGGGGGTTGGAAAATAAGCCATAGTCTTTTACTAGTTCTGCTATGTTTAAATAGGGGTGGAACGAATACAGCCCTATTATGTTAAATAGTTGTGTGTTGGTAGTCTTATGTACACCCCATTTCCTATATTACATTCGGAACTTGTAGTAGTTGATGACCAATTACTAAATGTAGAAACACCACCTCAATATGTGGCTCCGTTTTCGAGTTATTAGGTTTTAAGCATTTTGACCTTTGACCTCGATGGTCAGTATTTTTGAAACTTATAGTAGTTGACGACCAATTACTAGATGTTGAAACACCACCTCAATATGTGGCTCCGTTTCCGAGTTATTAGGTTTTAAGTATTTTGACCTTTGGTCTCAATGGTCATTATTTTTGGAACTTGTAGTAGTTGATGATCAATTACTAAATGTGGAAACACCACCTCAATATGTGAATCCGTTTTCGAGTTTTTGACTTTTGACCTCGATGGTTATTATTTTTGGAGCTTGTAGTAGATGACCAATTACTAAATGTTGAAACACCACCTCGATATGTGGCTCCGTTTTCGAGTTATTAGGTTTTAAGTATTTTGATCTTTGACCTCGATTGTCGTTATTTCTGGAACTTGTAGTAGTTAATGACCAATTACTAAATGTGGAAACACCAACTCAATATGTGGATCCGTTTTCGAGTTTGACCTTTGAGCTCGATGGTCAACATTTTTGGGACATGTGCTCTTTGATGATCAATTACTAAATATGGCTTCGTTTACGAGTTTGACCTTTGTTCACGACGGTCAGTAGTTTGGGGATATGCTTTTGTCATTTCTGCTATGTTAAATTAGGGGTTGGGAACGAAATCTGTGGGGTGGAGAATGTGTTCATAATGTTATGTAATTTCTGCTATGTTAAAATAGGGGGTTGAACGAATACAGCCCTGCTATGTTAAATAGTTGTGTGTTCGTACCCCTTTGCTATGTTACATAG
This sequence comes from Thermobia domestica, assembly GCF_964235325.1. Classification (NCBI taxonomy): domain Eukaryota; kingdom Metazoa; phylum Arthropoda; class Insecta; order Zygentoma; family Lepismatidae; genus Thermobia; species Thermobia domestica. The sequence goes on along the minus strand of NC_137456.1, from coordinate 340,209,883 downwards.
GTATTCATTGTCTTAAAATAGGGGTTGAAAAAATGCTCATAAAAGGGAATGAATACACCCCTGCTATGTTTCGTAGTCTTATGTAGTCTCTGCTTTGCTGTGTGTTCGTAGTCATATGTATTCTCTGCTAAGTTTGAATAGGGGTTGGAAACGATGCTATGTTAAAATAGGGGATGGAAAATATGCTCATAAAAGACAACGAGTCCATCCCTAAAATGGACTATGTTTAAATAGGGGTGGAAAAATAGGCCAACTCTTATGTTAGAATAGGGGTTGGAAAATATGCTCATAAAAGAGAACGAGTACACCCCTGCTATTTTATGTTCAATTATGGGTGGATTCTCTGCTATGTTAAAATAGGGGTTGCTCGTAAAAGGGAGCGAGTAATTTCTGTTATGTAAAATAGGGGTTGGAAAAGTACTCAAAAAAAAGAACGAATACACCCCCTTATTATGTGACGTAGTCTTATGTATTATCTGCTATGTTATGTGTTCTGTGCTATGTTAAATAGTGGTTATTAGCTCTGCTATGTTCATAGGGGTTGAAAAAGTGATCATAAAAGAGAACGAGTACACCCCCTAAAAAGTGTTTATAAAAGGGAACAAATACACCCCTAAAATGGAGGTCGTAAAACACCGTTGGTCGACGGTTCAAGGTGCTCGATTTCCCATATCCCCTTGTGTACCCCGGCATAGTGTGTCAGGCGGCACTGGGAAATTCATTGTTTGCTTCAGGCGGGATTGAGAAAGTGGGTAGAGGGTCAGTGGCGCAGAAGCCCTATTTTTCTACTACTGTAATGCTATTTTATGTAAAAGTGGTAGTTAGTCCCGTGACGAGATTGTTTCATCCCGTTTACTAATGTTTAGTAATCAGAGAGATATGGGGAGTTATGTGGGACTGGTCCACGGATATTCCATACTGTGAATTCAGCGAGTCAGTGAATACCCAATTTTTTCGCAGATTAATATATGTTCTTTTTTAAAATATGAATTTCTAATAAAATTAAGCATTCAGCATTTCTGAGAAAATTACATTGTAGGAATTATGCAGAACAGTAAATCAGCGGTGACGAATTTTGAACAGGATATTCTAACTGATGGCCCTCCTACAAATCTAATCCGAAAACTAACAATATTAATTTAGTATCGACTACAGGATAATAGCAGAATTTTCTAAAGATAATGTACTAAGAGGCACTTTTTTTGCCTACTATTGATAGAGCAATCACTGAGACGGAAAAACGCTTTGGATCACGTAGCAAAATCATTAGATCAATCACCACTCTACATCCAAAAAGTGAAAACTTCCTAAATTACAACATTGTCGAGCCTATGGACCAGCATTATGGAAGTGATCTGGAAATATTTAAATGTGAATACAAAATCCCCCCAAAACAATTAAGTCGTATGAAAACACTTGTTTTAAACGCCGTGATTAAATAACTACTTATATTAGAAATCAATTCTATTAATGTACCCTAGTTGTTTGAGGAAGTAAATTCTTACATTTTCACTGTAAAAGAGTAAGATCATGAACAACAAAGATGAAAACACACACACTCACACACACACACACACACACACACATATATATATATATATATATATATATATATATATATATATATATATATATATATATATATATAGGGTAGCTTCGGGTAATAACGCCATTTAAAGCTTTCCACAATGCTAGCACAAACGCGTGGTTCGTAAGGTGACCGCTTATGAGTGTGTGAGTGTGTGATAAACAGTGATGCCTATTGTATTTGTAAGCACAAAGACTAGAGGCAAGCCAGGCGTCAGTAAAGAGAAACCGGTGAACAAATGTTGACGTGACAGCCGCCGAGCAGAGGAAACAGCTCGCAAATTTTTAGTATGTGAAACGATGTAGGCGAATTGTTTGGGTAAAAGTGAGATTTTACTATTACTAAAGGTATGCGTTGATAGGGACGTACTTGCATAATATTATGATATAGATAAAATATGCAGGACCACTATTCTTGGTATAGAAATAATGACCAAAACAAAGTCTATTGTTTCTGGAAATAACGCCTCTATCGCGTCGGGAAATAACGGCACTCCATCTAATCGCTAATCGAAACTAATACTAGTGTTAAAAGTTTGCATTTCTTTGTCGTAGTTGTAGAGTCGGAAAAGTCTAATTTTATGCTTTCATGGCAAGACACTTGAATATCGTGTGCAGAAAGGCGGAGAATTTGACCTATGGTAATCTAATGCGTTTCAAAAGAACTACGTGAACGAATTGTATACGATATTGGGAAATACACTTGATGCTATGAATCTTTTGTGACAATCCTGAACTTATTTGCAATGCAGATTAAATGCAGGACTTAACTAACATACGAGAGTAGCCTAACAATATTGGCACATAAAGGGAGCAAGCGAGTATTTAATGCCACAGTGGCGAAAAAGGGTGAAACTGTGAGTGTTAGTGCGTGCGCTAATGTATCAGGTTCAAATTAGATCCCTTCGATGGTGTTATACAAGAGAAAGTATTACAAAAATAGTTTAGTGATGATCTTCCTCCAGATAACATTTATGCAATGACACCTAAAGGCTGTGTTACAAAGGGAGACTTCCGTACATTTCTGGAACATTTCAGCAGACATCGGATCCCTGGCCGAAAGCTGATTATTGTAGACTGCCATCGCAATCATCTTGATATTACCATTTTAAATGCTGCTGAAACCATGTATATTAAACTGCTGTGCTTGCCTGCACATTGCATCCATGAAATTCAAGCACTCGACAAAGGCTTCTTCAAATTCGTTAAAACTGTAACTGCTCTGAAACAGTTGACAGTTATCGACGAACGCATCCCGGAATAACACTTGGGAAGCTACAGTTTCCAAAACTGTTTTCACAGCCATGATTCCGTTCAGCAATACCTCAGAACACAATTTCGGGCTTCAGCGCTACAGGGCATCCTTTTAACAAAAATGCTATACCCGATCATTTTTCTCCAAATGATATCTCAGAGGAACAGTAACCTCCACCAACACCTCCAAACACATGACCAGCCTCCATCTCTCCTTCAACACCACCGAGTGCCTACTCCATCCACGAGCTTCTGCCTACAGCTAAAATAACTAGGAGCAAATCTCATCCCAGGGGGATTTCTCTTACTGCCAGAGGACTATTGGTAACACTAGAACTATTCGCAAGAGCTGTCTCTTTCACTTCTTCCGGCACGAAGAAACAAGCATCCTCTGGAAAGACAAAGAATGGAAATATGCTCCGCAGAAACTTTGGAGGATATTACTACGATCTCAGGGGTCTTAAAATGTGGATTCAATGTATTGAATGCAAGATTATGGTTTCACGACTTATGTGATTCTGACAGCATTGTTAAATGTGACTTCTGAACATTTTGTGACGCTGGTTGTGCATTGTTGTCTGCCTCCGACGAGTAGTGCTCCATATGACTATAGCTGTTATGTTAAGATGTTCGTAATCATCACAAGAGTTACCGGTTAACATGTACGATGACTATGAGTTTTGTGTACCAGCAAAGCAGGTAGCACATTGCCAAGAACATTATTTAGTTGTGTTCAAAATGTATTTCATTACGATTCCAACACCTTTCTGTTGTTGTAAAGCAAGTGGCGTTATTTGCCGAAACGTCTCGTAATAACGCCATCTCATACTCACTCCGATTCTCAGTGCATTGTGGTCGACATTGTATGTGTAGGATCTTTGTTTTCTCATTTCATTATAGCGGAGGGTTCACTCCATCTTCCATGTAATGTGCGCAATTCTAGATATAAGAGCACTTGTACACCAGAACAATATGTTGAATTGGTGGCGTTATTTGCCAAAGTTACCCTACATATATGTCTCATTATGTTTTTCTGTTGGCGCTAAATTGCCTTTATCCTCATTGGTTCCCTCCAACCAACGAGAGAGAAGAAAAGGGAGTGGCCTTTCACTTTCTCGTGTATATAAGATCTGCTGTCACCTGTCTTTTCTCAGTGTTTGTGTCTGATGAAAAGGACGTTAGGTCCTTGAAACTGCAACACATTGTATGTATAGTTTTTAATATATTTCATTCTGCTCTGGTCAGAATTGTGTTTTATTTGTTACTCTTCAAAAGTGTTGCTTTAAAATAGTAATTCAGTGTTGTCAAGCGTAGCGGAATTCCGCTAAACGTAGGGACTTTTGGTTACCCTGGCGACAAATTGGCGACGGACGAAATATATGGAAAATGTAGCTACTTTTGACAACCTATCTTAAAACTTCGAATTTTCCGCCATAGCTTGAAAGAAGTTAAGAAATTAGGCTATTACAAAACATTTATATTAGGTTAGAAAACATGTGACAAAATTTAATCTATTTGGGCTTTATGCAGAGTTGTTCTGACGTTTGATTAGTGCCATACTAAAGAGATCGTCTAACATATTTCCTGCAATAATCATTCCTTTAGTATGACGCTAATCACACGTCAAAACGACTCTGCATAAGGCCAAATCTATCTTCTGCATTTAATGCTGGTCCAGCCTTAATGAGAGTATTGTTTTGGGGAAAGAGGGTTCACTTGTTGTAAGGTATAAGTACTATTGAGACAAAAGTATAGAATTTTTTATGATGTTAAATAGTATTTTATAGTAGTTTCCTGGGGAGAGAAATTAAAAACAAAGTAGGATTAAACGAAAAAAAAACTTCTTTTTTGAAAATAATTGTAATGAAACATTTTATAAATTTTATATTTGATACATGTATCGACATTATTTGCACGCTCATCTTTGTTTAATTTATGTCAAGTGACATTATTGTAATTATTCTTACATTATAATTTAGAAGTTATTGTACGCAATAAGAATAAAACATATGTGTCCCTTTTCTTTCATTTCTTCTATTTTTAGAAGAAAAAGATGTTTACAATTACAACTGATGTTACATAATGTTAATATGTTAGTATAAAATGAAATGAAATCTTTGAGTTTTACGTCCCACGATTATGCCAGTTAGGCTAAAGGAGACGGTGATTATGAGAAATGATGGAATGAAGAAGGTGGAAGAAAACGGGAGAGACCCAGAATACCCACAAGCACGGTGTTTGTCCACCAGAAGGTCCACACGGCACGAGCTGTGATCGAACCAGGTACCGAGCTGAACGATCCACCACTGAGCTATCGCGTCTCCTTAATATGTTAATAAACAAAGTTATAATAAAAGAACGATAATTATTGACCGTGACTTTTACTTTAATAATATTAACTGAAATAAGACTGAAGTTCTTTTTTTTAATTCATGAAATTTAATGAAGTACTAAATCAGGGCTTTTCGTTTAGAATTTAGTCCTATTATTAATTTGTGAAATATTTTGCACTTTTGTTAACAGCGTTCTTTTTTCTCTCTCTTTTTTTTTTACCATTTATGTTTAATTTTATAATGCAGTGAAAAATAGCGGAATTCAGTAAGGGTAGCGGAACGTGGCGGAATTTTGGCGGCCCAGTAGTGACTTCTCGAGTTGGGGACCTGGCGACACTGGAGTAATTATTCTCTAATTTTTAAAGATGTGATTGCATGTTTGATTGCAAGTATAAAATTGCTTCTATGAACGTTTTTGTAAGCCATTTCATTAACACATGCACCATAAAATAAGATGTAAGTATCAAGCATAGTTGCAAGTTTGTATTAAATTTGTAGCTATAATGGATGGTGAAGCATCTGTTAAGTTGGAATTTTTGTACAAAGAAGAAATTGATTATGGTTTTCCTCAGGAAGATCCACTCGAAGGGAAAGGATGGACATACGAAATGATAACTGACAGCAAAGAATTAATATTATCTTTAACCGAAGGAGAGCAAACAACAGAGAAAGATGTAGCTACGTATTCTTCGGATGTCAAATTAAACATTGGTATGATGAAATCTGAATTTGCAGTAAAAGACCCTGCCTTTGAAAATAATATAGAAACACTAAGAAAAGTAGAGGTTGAAGAGACTTGCGCTTCTTACTGTGATGACTACAAGCAATTAACTACAAGTAGTTCAAATTCAGTTGGGACAGAAAGGTAATGTTAAATTTTATATACATTAACTGGTTCAGATTGATTATACAGCTACATGAGTAAGAAATTTTATAGTTGTAAGGAATACTTTTCGAGAAATAGTTACGGGAGGTAGATTTACGTCTAACGTAAATTAATAATCAACAGTTTGGAAGTGGCGCGGCACACATAGACTAGTTGTACCCAGAAGCACAATTCGGTTCACCCTAGTGATGGGTAAATTCCCGGGAAGATTCCCAAAATGGGAAATTATCCGGGAATTTATGTACAATCAGAAAGAAAATTGCATTCTATTACTATATTATGATTTCAAAGTTGAATTATTTTTTTTTATATCACAGCATATTATTACTGTTGTCCACAGAGGATTTTTTAAAATGTATATTCTGAGCGGTACTATGTTACTTTATTAACACTTTATTATATCTAGAAAGTACGCATAAATATATATTTATTTACAGTATGTTCTATCAATTAAATATGTGTGAAAAACTATATAACAGTGTAAATTTATATGTAAGTGGATTTGCTCAACTTGACTATTACTGATATTATAAACACATTAAATTTATAAATGTTATAAACCAATTAGATTGGGTAAATGCTAGAAGATACATGTCTCACCAATTTATCAACATTTGCGCATACATATTTATGTTCACAAAATTTGCAAGATACTTATCTTTATATTTTAGGAAGCAGCATTGCCATACACGATCTTTCATTCTACCAATTTCTCGAAATTCCATACGTTAATACACATGTGAAAGAATTCCTAGTAATTCTTCAGAAATTTGAGTCAGAGAGAGGAGACAGCCCGACGTCTATTACTAATGGTGGTTCAGGGTTTATTAATATTACTTCATCTCTATTTCTACATAATTCTAAATTACTTTACAAAATGGTTCCTTTTCATCATTTGTAAATTAGTACTTTGCTAATTTTGGCTGTTCTTTAGAATTGGGGGTCAGCTTATGCACCTACTTTTTTCCGATATTCTTTCCGATGCGTTTGTTTTATGTTATCATGCGTTAAATTACGTTACCAACATTAAATTCAGACAGCATTGCAGAGCGAGTGTTAACGAATGAAGGCGGGTTAGAGCCCCGCATGGCACGTTGTTTTCTAACTTCGTTACCAAAATTCACTCTCTTTTCCCACATAAATCACTTCCACTTGCCTTTCCGTTTTGTATATATTCCCTACTGCCCTAAAAAAAAATGTGTTGGAAACTTTCTTGACTACTTAAACACCACTATCAACTCATTTCTTCCATAAATCATTCTGCTTTTTGCTAGTTTTGGGTCCCCAATTCTAAAAAATGACCTTACTTTTTAGTGCAAATGGAAATGGAACTTAAAAAATCGTATTATTAGTTATATAAAGTACCGTCAAATAATTTTAAATTTTTTAACCTCCAAATTCTTTAAAACCTAGAAGTAAATCATAATATATTAAAATAAGTATTTAGTCATATGGTTCTTATAATTTGGAACATAAAGTAAAGAAATGGAAATAAAGTCCTTCCCGGGAATTTATAGGCCAGGGAAAAAACCGGGAATATTCCAATTTTTTAAATTCCTTTCCACCGGGAATATTCCCACTGCCCATCACTAGTGCACCCATCTTAATGAAAGAATCATTACCTAAAATTGAATACACATTTGAAACTAATTCTTGTAGATATTTTTGATATGGGTATTTTGCGTTAGTGTTCCATATATAGAGGCTCGTTTAAGAAAAAAACTCCGTGGGTGAATGGGATCTGAAAATTTCCGAAATACAAACGTGATTCTTTTATACCGGACCAAACCTATAGATGTTTGTAACTTTATCCCCAAGTTATCTCGAATACGCCACTTTTCCGAAGGTCTTCCAAAGTCATTAATAAAACATAAGTCTAACTAAAAAAAAAAAGGTGGATATTTATTGAAGAAGCTATATATAAGCTCATTGCATATTTTACGTCATTTGCTGAAAATCGGCTGTTTTTATTTTCAAAATCATTTTTTGGGGAAGGAGTTGCACTCATCCATATAGTCTCACATCATAGCGCTCCAGTGTACGTATACAATAAGAATTATTATGTAAAAGACACGAATCAAATTGTGCTGGCTTGCCACTAGAAAGAAGTAAGGCTATGTAAGTCAGAGCAGGACCGCAGCATGTTGGCCGGAGAAAAAGCGAAGTGTTGCGTAGGGAACAGACGCGTTACGAAAGGTCAATATACATGTGAACAAGGATAGGACAAAACTCTCTATGAGCTCCTCCGTGGCTAAGCGGTTAGCGTACGCGCGTTTGGCGTGGGAGACCCAGGTTCGATTCCCGGCGGGAGCTCATGTGGTTCGGATTCCACGTTAATCAGTAGGTCCACGTCTCATATAGCCTCGCTGCTGCAAGGGACGCTAAACTAAAATCAGCTCAACTCAAAACACTCTATATGGCATAAAGTGTATTATTTTTCATGCTGAATTGTGTATTTGTACGCTAGTAAAGATGTTATATGAAACATTCCAATATGTTGTCATTGCTTACATATTTGTGTTCCAATATAGTACATTACTAACGTTAATTTAGCAATTATGTTGATCCCTTAAGTCTCAGTACCTTGGTACCTCGCGTTTGCAGAATTAACGTCGTAGTTTTACTTTCACATCACTTTCTCTTATTATTTAATTAATTAATTACAATAATGAATTTCATATAGTCCACGTTTCTATGACTTCATTACACAAAGTCACGCATATATATATATATATATATATATATATATATATATATATATATATATATATATATGCATATCTTCCCTACACATTACATATATTAATACTTAGAAGTAAAATAAGACCTTGTTTATACACAGAGCAAATTCAAATATATCTAACATTTCTTCTCTTGGTACATTTGTGGTAGATATGAGGGTAAATATATATTGGAGGGCTCGACGTTTTTACGTATGAGTACACTTGAATATCTACGAGCTTTTATTTTAGATATATAATTACTATTTTTATAATTCACTTACTCTTAGTATATGTACCTGTATTTATTAGTGTTTTTATAAACCTAATAACTAGTACCTTTTAGGAAATTGAAAACTTATAATAGCAAAAAAAAGTTTTTCAAATTCGATACTATTGTGCTGCCAAAATGTCTTGAGCCGTGGCAAAAGTGAGAACAAAAGCTCACACCCCGACACCCATGCGTTGAGCCAATAAGGCTTCTGCAGCTGCTAAGCGAGAGAGCCTTAGCGAAAGAGAGTGGAATTCTTCAGCCGATAGCAACGCCTGTAACGGAGAATAGGTATCAAGTCAATGTGGTATATTTATAGTCATGAATTTTGATGAGCATAGGCTAACAGTCTTTTTTTCAGGTCTTTGAGAAGATGCTTACAACCCATGGTACTCTGGAGAACACTTCTGATGAAACCTTTCTTGACACAGAAAACACATTTTTCTTGTATTAGATTTGCACACTACTCATCGTTCTTCTGATTCATCTACAATGTAATGCGTGTGAGAGTTTCGAGCTTCGATAGGGATATACGATCTTGGACCTGGCCTAACTGATGTCATGTTTCCAATGCGAAGAAGACACATGGCAACTTCCCTCAAAAACTAGATGTGTGTGTTCATTGTTCGTGTTAAATTCGCAAAGCAATTTCCAAGAAGAATCAACTGCCAAATTGAGCGCATTATTGAAAAGATTCCATCACCATTTCTTGGATCTGAGTTTGGGTCTGTAAGATGCAAGAAGACGATCCACAACGTCAACTCCTCCCATTCCTTCATTGTATCCTCGTCGCCAAAAGTGCCTTTACATCGCTGTGACGGGTATGTGATCGCGCAGTACTGCAAGGAAGGGAAGGTTGCATATAAAATTGTGATTAATTTTGAAGAGTTTTTATTTTGACTAGGGAATTAACATAGGTGAAGGGAGAAAAGACACAGATTTGAAGCATCAGCGCACTGTTATTGAAGCATCAGTGCACGAAAAGATTCGTATTTTCAGTTTTTCTATTTATTGTTTTATAAGTTAAGTTAAACACCACAATATGTATCACTGATATCGCAGATCGTATTATTTTTAAAATCGCGTTTGTAACCTATTTTCAAAACATTCATCTCCAGACATGATGTAGAGAGAAGAGAAAGAGATACGACATCTGTAATATATGTATATGTGATTCACTAAGTAACTGTAGAAATTAGTTAAAGGAAACATAAGAGAGCGAAAAGCAGGTCTAGAAGTCTGAACTTTTTAAAAACGTCCTAGATAGGTGAAAATATACTTAAAAATTGCGAAAGGTATCATGTAATTTACCTTTCTTTTCTAGTATACTTTTTCTTTCACATCCAAACATCTCTATTCAGAATTACGAGATAAAGGTGAGGAGAGAAACATTTCCATTTCAAGAATTATATCAGGAAAAAAATCTTTTGACTTAGACTAGTTTCGAACTCGCAACCCTTGAATCCATAGCTCAGCACTATACCGATTGAGCTAACAACTTCTGCAGGAAAAGCCTGATTTCTACAACTACCGGTTGCTGAATGGTGTGTATTAACCAAGTTTGCCGAGATAATTGCTTCATATAGCTATGGCAATAATAATAATAATAATAATAATAATAATAATAATAATAATAATAATAATGATAATATAAAGGAGAAGAACAGAATTTAAAAAGTCGCATATGTTAAAAGTTTGACGTGCAGAGTAAGTCCTAATATGAGATTTTATTAATTATATACAATCAATGTAAGCGTGGTTTATTCGTGCATGCTACTCAAACTGCGCAACTCACGACCGTAGTCCCATAAGGGTTGTACGCGCATGGTACCGTAGCCTTGCGTCCTCCAACCGTGAAGAATGTTTCGGTTTGAACCTATGCGTGTCCTAAGAGGAAGGAGGAGATTCAAAGAAAGAAAACTGGTTTAGAAATTATGCAAACGTAGAATATCTCTGAGGTGATATAGAGTTCAGCGTGTCTTTTAGCTACTACTCTATACAAGACGTGCATCTACGACTTAACGTGAAACCCGAACCACACGACTCCTGACGAGAATCGAAACCCGTATCACCTATAATTCTATTATGGGAGACACAGGAACATGTAAAAATAATCGAAAATGAACTATATTAATGTTAAATCCATAGCTTTTGAGTACCAAATTTCACAAAATTAAATCCCCACGTTAAGCGGATTTGCATATCCAGGTTCCTAACTATGAAAACATTTACGCTCACTCTAACCCCAATCACTTTACAGATTCAACCTGTTGTATATAAGTTATTAGGACGTAAAATTGAACATAATTTATACGAAAAAGACTTTTATGTATTGCAAGACCTGTAACTGCCAAATATTCACCACAAACTTATAGTCGTATCGACATAAACAAAAAGAAGTGTGAAGCAGGAAACTACTTTACCCAAAAGTCAAAAGAGATGCACTGAAGACATAGGAACGGGTCGAGCGGTTTGGGTCATTCTTCTTTCAATTACAAGTTGATGTGTTCAAACCGTGAAGTGTGTATTCGCTTTTTTTCTTTTTTTTTAAAGTGTGTTCCTATTTTCATGAGAGAACTGAGAACATTTCTTTAAATAAATCTTTGGCAACTACTTTTCTCTCAAATTCCATTAGAAGGGAACATTATATGAATTGCAAATCTAAAATCCACAGCTGAGAACAAAATATTATGTTCAATATTTCATTATTATCCTTTGATTTGTAATGAAAAACTAACTATAAGCATTGACGATTTCAGAAGATTCTCCCCCGGTAATGGTCAATATATGAATGAGAGAAAACTGATAAAACATTATTAGTCCACTTTGAGCATGATCGAAAATAACTTATGGCCACGAAGGGAGAAATTTATTTCGAGAGAGTCTCAAATTCTCCCACAAGTCATGCCCTGAAATCATCACTGAAAGGTTTCCTTAACAAATAGAATATTACATTTATTTCTCGTTCTACGTTTTGAAATGGAAAAATCTTAATTTTAAAGTGAATTATAATACGATAAACATAACGATTTATAGAACTAATGAAGTAAATATTCTTGTGTAAGTTATCGATTTCTAATCAGATTAAAACTCGAATATTCGTTTGCATCGCACTTTAAAGTAAATCCTCTCTATATATAATTCTTACTGGAAAGTATGTTTAACTCCAATTACTTAATCAATATTTTTAATAATATATTTTTATTGTAATACTTTTACTATTCAATGTTGTATACATTACATTTCCCAAAGCAAAACCTCGCAAATGTATAGTGGACTAGTGAATATTATCAAATAAGTTATCATTTTGTTTACGTAAATACTTCATTGCCTCATTTGAAACTTCGTACTTTAAATATTATTATTAATAATAATAATAATAATAATAATAATAATAATAATAATAAAATCATAACCATACCTTTATCAGAATTTCAGCCTTAGTCAATAAATGAATTCAACGTGGTCTCTATTCGAAGTTCTATTTAATCGAAACCGCTAGAAATACAGAGAGAAACTTCGAGAACAGATAAAAGAAAAATGTTACCTTGGTGGGACTGGAACTAACCTTTAAGAGTTCCTTTCAATTTACAAATGCCTTAGGCACTTTCTTTCTTTTCTTTAAGTTAACTGATTCACCGAATGTATCTGAGTAACTTGTCTCGATTTTGTGGTCGGTTATATACGTTTTATAATTATCTAGTTAATCTTGAACGACAGGAACACGAAAACAAAAACATCTAAGAGAATTAAAATTCCAAACTCCCCCACCGGGAATCGAACCCGGGAACCCATACACCTAACGCACACGTGCTAGCCACTAGACCAGCGAGGAAAGCTAGTGAAATGCATTTTGTAGTATCTGAAGTTTACACCTATTTCATCCTGCTGTAATAATGTTTACCGTATTCGTTACTTTGAGGAATGATATATGTTATTCATATAGGTTCGTATTCGTCCGTAAATATTATATAAATTATCAGAATTATTCATGGTCTTCCATGGAAATTCACTGGCGCATGCACAGTAGACAGGCACTGTAATTGAAAGGTGAGTTCAACAGATATTATATATTTCGCCGACATTATTTAATAGCTATGTAGAAGAGATAGCAAAAAATGAGTTTTCATAATGAAGATGGAATTTCGGTAGGAGATAATGAGATGAGGTGTATACGGTTTGGGGTTGATATGATAGTTGTAGCAGAATCTACAAAGAAAATTAATAAGATGTAGAAAACTTGAGAAAGGCTTCTTAAGAATATGGAATGAAAATAAATGTTAGAAAGACAAAATCCATAGTGATAGAAACGAAGCGATCGGTGTCAAATATAGAAGTAGGAGCGGGGAAAAAAAGGTGACTAGTTTTTGATGTCTGAATAGTATTATTAGTGATATGACATGCGAACGTGAAATAAAAGCAAGGATAGAAATAGTGAAATAAGCCTTTAGGATGAAGAAAATACTATTTTGTGGGGCCTTAGAGTTGAAAAGAAAAGACTCATAAAATGCTTAGTGTACTGTATTTTACTGTATTTATAGGACAGAAACATTGACATTACGCAGAAATGATGAGAAACAATTGGAGGCTTTCGAAATATGTGCGTGGAGAAGAATGGAGAGAAATAGCTGGGTCGTGAGGAAAACGAATGAGATGGTTGGAAATGGAAGGAGAAAAATATTATTAAGAAGAGGAAGAGAAACTGGTTGGAATATTGGTTAGGAAGGAACTGTATCATGAGGGATGTGCTGGAGATGGAGGGGACGAATTAGACTATATAGAAACATAATTAGGCTATTGGCGATATCAAAACAGAAAAATCGTATGTGAAGATGGAGAGGTTAACAGAAGATTGTGGAGCATGGCAGCTTCTCAGCTACGGTAAGTGACCGCTGGTAATGGCGGAATACTTCTGATATAATGATGCTGATTATGCACAGAAGAAACAGAAAGATCCACTTTACTGTCATTGCTAATACGAATCACAATGCAAATTTCTACAAGTTGTCAAAATGCCTAGCTCTAAAGGCTGTAGAGAACTATCTGTTAGTCTGCGAGGAGAATTTATAGTCGAGTAAAAGTGGAACAAACTCTCATTCAGATCGCTTGGGTTTTGGGCTGCGACGAGAAAGCAGTGAAGAAATTTATTTAGTGGTATGAAAAATAATAATAATAATAATAATAATAATAATAATAATAATTTATTTCACAATTCATTTCTGCCAGTAGCTTTCGCCCCCTTACTCCCACTTCATGCTTACTCAGGAGGAAGCTGCGCGTCCCCAGGTTGGGAACCACTACTTTCCAATAAGGAATTCTGATAGCCTGTTAGAAATTTGCATTCTGACTAATATAAGCAAACTGCATTCTTCTGTTTCTACTGCGCATGCACCAGTGAATTTCCATGGAAGATCATGAATAATTCTGATAATTTATATAATATTTACAGACGAATACGTAAGAGAACCTACGGTAAACATTATTACAGCAGGATGAAATAGGTGTAAACTTCAGATACTACAAAATGCATTTTACTTGCTTTCCCCGCTGGTCTAGTGACTAGCACGTGTGCGTTAGGTGTATGGGGTCCCGGGTTCGATTCCCGGTGGGTGAGTTTGGAATTTTAATTCTGTTAGTTGTTTTTGTATTCGTGTTCCTGTCGTTCAAGATTAACAGAAATGATTGTAAAACATATATAACCGAGTAGAAAATAGAGACAAGTTACTCAGATACGTTCGGTGAATAAGTTAACTTAAAGAGAAGAAAAAACTGTCTAAGGCATTTGTCTGTAAATTGTAAAGAACTCCTACAGTCGGCGAGAACTATCTTGGCAGTGACGTCAACTCTCTCAGTTGCAAGGCTACCAACTTACGCTATTCACAAATAGTGCTTAGATGGTACGCTTCGCACGCCACGTCGTAACTACAGTTTAAAATAATGCTGGTAGCAAACTAGAGAGAATTTAGATAACAATGTATTTGAATAATGCTAGCATATATATGTGCATTGTTACGACAAAGAAAGAAAAAATAAGATTAGATCCTATATTTATGTCGTCAAACGACAATATCTTTCCTTTTAAAAAGCAGTTTTCTATTTCCAATAGATTTTTTTTAAACCTAAATCCCAACATGCGCAGTATTTGTTGTAATGCCCACTCAAAACCTTTGAAGTCAATGCTTTTCTTAAGTTCGCACAATAATTTATTTAATGTGGTGACAATATCTTCAGCATAGAGATTGTTAATTGTTCTACGAACTACTACTTCATCGAAAGATTCTAAATTTATTTGTCTTTTCTGTATATTTGGCCTTGCTTTGTAGCGGCAGTCTTGTTACCAAGTAATCCACTACCTATGAAAGGGTATTTTAGGATTCCCCTTAATGCGGAGTAGGTTGGGCAAGTAATCCTTTTCGTGAAAATTATAAATATACTTCAACTCGAACAATTTATTGTATAATTTCTTCAACATTTAAATAAATTCAACAATAACAATACAACTGCGCTAACACAAAACAACATTGCTCAATATTAACTTGAACCCTTTCCCAATTTGAATAGTAGTCCGGAAATTTTTATACATTCGCATTCCACTACTTTATATTCTAAATTAATTTTACTGGTTGTACTTTTGACAGGTTTCATATATCAAATATCTACACAAATTAAATTTAATCCCCAAATATAACAATATATATATATTAAATTAGTGACCAAAGAGATACACTCACCAAAAAGTTGTAACAGTTGGGCCGAAATGGAAAGAAAAAAATAGATTAAAATTTTGTACTTACAATTTCCTGACGAGCTGCATATCAATGGCACTTACATAAATTTACACTTAATTAATCCGGCTACTTTCTGTGTAGGAGCATTATTATCCAATCACTATTCCGAAATCACATTTAACTAGTTATCAATTTAACGGACACAATTTCTAAGCTCCTACCCCTGCTTACCTCATGTTTCAATCTAAAGGAAACGTAATAGGTACGGGTAGAATACAAAAGATAGATGGCGCCCCAGTCACTTCGAACAAACGAATATCAAAACCATGACATTGACCTACAGAGCCAATGTTTCCATATACAAGTTTATTTAACTAATCAGCTGATCGAGAGTTTTCAAATTCTTTTTTTTTTTTTTTTTTTTTGAACTTCTTTGAAATGTCTCATATTAAATTTCCCCCCTCTCAGGGTGATTTAATTAAACAAAAAGTTATTTAACATTTCGAAGTAAGTTCATCTTCCATGCACGGCATGCAGTAAAGAATAATGGAACGAACTCACCGATGGAAATTCTTCACAAACAAATCGTTAGTTGTTTCGGAGCTCCTTTTAGTTCATTGTCCAATCGACGAAGCACGCACCATAACTGCAGAAAAATAACAGGATTGATGACGGTATTGTTCTTGCCTATCCACCTGTTGGTCCTGATTTAAATCCATTCTTCTATGGGAAGGTTCTCTCGGACAAACACAGCAAACACAGCGAACACAGCCGTGGCCAGAAACACCCAATTCCGAACCTGCAGAATTGTACAAACAGAGCACAGTACACAAATATATATAACACATAACATATATTAATAGTGAAGTGGATTACAATTATTACAGAATCTGTACATATTTTCTTAATTTCCATTATTATTTTCATAATTATTTTCTCTTGCTGGATAAAATTTCTTTATGAAACTGACATGACGTTTAATCTTTACTTTCTTATCAGCTACTAGTTGTAACCACACTGTGTTCTTTGTTGGATAGCTCATAATTTCGAACGGACCCTGATATTGGCTATCTAATTTAGGTTGATAACGTTTTTCCAAAGAAGATTTAGTTACTTTCTTAACCAATACTTTTTCTCCAATAGGTAAATCTATATCTCTATGTTTTCTAGAATACAATTTCTCTTTCCTTTTCCAGGCCAATTCAATATTATCTACAATAGTTTTACTCATCTCAGCTTTATCTGGAGTACTTTCAAGAATTCCTAGATCTAAAATCCAGTTTACATCTAAAGGATTAAACATCTTTCTTCCTAAGTATACCTCACTTGGAGTTTTACGAGTTACAGAATTTTCACTACTATTTAATGTGTACTGGACTTGATAAATATACTTAGACCACTTAGTTTGATTTTTATAAATATAGGTTTTCAAAATTAATTTTATATTTTTATTTTGTCTTTCTGTTAAATTGCTTGACATGGAATAAGGAGTAGTACAAATGTTTTTAATGCCTAAACTAAATAGATAATGTTTGAAATAATCGCTTTGCAGATATCCAGCATTGTCATGAATCACCTTATTTGGAAATCCGTAAGAATAAAATATTTTATCTAATTTCAAACATATAGACTTTGAACTCAAATTCCTAAGAGGTTCGATAATGACAAATCTAGAAAAACCATCGGTTAAGACTAATACATATCTAAACCCATTACTGATAGGCCAAGGCCCCATTACATCTAAAAATAGAGAATTATTAGGATATTTCTCTTTCTGAGTATAGTAGGTACCATAAGGAAGTCTATTCCTATCCCTACATAGCTGACAAGTCGTACATCTCTGAACAAAATCTCTAATTTCTTGGAATAAATTAGGAAAAGTATAACGTATAGCCACTTTTGCTATCGTTCTTTGGACCCCACTATGACCCCCACCTACAGGGTCTTGATGATGAAATTTAATCACACTATACTTAAGAGACTCTGGTACAACAGCTCTTAAACCTCCATATTGTTTACCTTTAGTTTTCTTCAGAAGGATACCATTTTTAAGAACATAAGGTTCCTTTACCTGTCCCCTTTCTAATTCTTGTATTATAGTATTTAAATTAGGGTCCTCTCGTTGATGATCTCCTAATGGCTTATGAAAGAAAGGATTATTCCAGAAATTAACAAAATTCAAGTGTACTTCTTTATCATCCACCTTATCAATTTCCACTATATCTGATGAAGGAGGTGTATAATCGATATAATTATGCATCCTAGTTAGAAAATCTGCCATATTGCGCTCACTCCGCAAGTGAATAATATCAAATTGATATCGACTCACCTTTTCAATAAGAGAGCCGTATTTTCTTTGACGTTTATGATTTTTAAGTATCCACGTCAAGGCTGAATTATCACAATAAATTGTGAATTTCTTATGAAGATACATGTCAAATTTATCAAGCGCATGAACTAAACTAGAAAGTTCAAGATCAAAAACGCTTTTCGACCAATCTGATGGAGGAACACGTTTACTCAAAAAGTAAACAGGTCTAAGTTTTCCATCACCATCGTACTGGCTTAATATAGCACCATAATTTTTGGTGGAAGCATCGACATGTATAACGAAGGGCGCATTCATATCTGGCACTTTAAGAACAATATGGTTAATAATAGCTTCCTTAATTTTCTCCAATAAATCGTCTTCCTCCTTCCCCCAGATAAATGGAACCGTAGGTGATTTCATAGCATATAATGGACTCAAAAGTTCTGAATAATCTTTTACATATCTAAGATAATAATTAAGAAATCCCAACATTCTGTTTAAGGCACGTTTATTTTTCGGTCTGGGTATTTCTTTAATCGCTCTTACTCTCTCATCATCTATTCTCATTTGACCATTAGAGAATTCATATCCTAATATTTTCACTTTTGATTTCATAAACTGAGCTTTGTGTGGACTAATAGTAATCCCCCAATCTTTCAACCTTTTTAACACTTTTTCTAAAATTTCTTTATGTTTTTCAACACTATCCGAGTGAATTATTAAGTCATCACAGTAAATATCTAAATAATCCCCTTCTATATCACGAAAGATCTTATGCATTAAACTGGACAAAACGAATGGTGAAACTGCCATCCCCATCGGTAGGCGACAATACTGTAATAATCTATTTGGTGTAGCAAATGCTGTTATATTCCTACACTCAGGTTTAATCTCCAATTGATGAAATGCGGATCGGACATCAATTAATGTATACAGATGGTGTTTACCTATATTAGATATGATAGATTCTAAGTTCGGACTCGGAAATCCAGTCAATAACAATTTAGAATTAATTTGGCCATAATTGATCACTAATCTCTTGGATTGATCTCGATTAGTAACAAGGAAGCAAGGGGAAATATATGGACTACTATTTATTTCTTCAATAACACCCTGTTCTATTAATTTATCTAAAAACAAATCAAGTTCTTTCATTTTATATTTAGGAATCATATATGGTTGAGTAATGCTTGGTGAAGGATCTGTTAATTGAATTTCATATAAATAATCACGAACATGCCCTAACTTATCGGTTATTATTTCTTTGTAATCATTAAGTAATTGTTTAACATAAGGTATTAACCTTTCATCATAAATATTTTCAAAATTTACACTACCTTTTAATGCTTCTTCTCCATCTCCCTCTTTATCTGCCTCCTTATACAATGGATTAAAGATTCTCGTGCCAGGTGGAACATCTTCATAAACAGCAGTATCAGTATTCTCAAGTGCAACTGTCTCCTTGGTCTTTGCCTTAGTACGGTTCTCCGCCCTACTCCTGGACTCGCCTACGCCACTGGTTGTCTGCTTGGTCTGGTTGCCATAACGTCGAGACCTCCTTGGAAACAGCTTAGCCTTGCTGGTTTGGGTTGGTGTTGTCAGGTTACAGGAAAAAGAACTGCCACCATATTGTAAAGCTGCACCTTCAGACCTAGTCCCCTCGAATCGATCACAAACTCTGGCGCCAAGGTGTCTGGGATCTCTCCGAGTAGGCCTGAAATGATATTGGAAAGCGCACAGATCACTGTTCATACCAACTGGGTTATTCTCAAAAGGTTGTAACTTTACTTGCATTTTCAATTTCTCAAAAAGAAGTTCTCGAGCGTTTATATTTATATGGGCGTAATTATCCCGTAAAAAGTCTAAACCCAATAATAATTTTAATTTTGGATGGTTAACAACTCCAAACCACGCCGTAAAACGGACACCGTGAATAAAGAAAATAAGTTGCACCATCTCACGCACTAACAACTCATTCCCTTGCATGATGGTCACAGAATAGTTTACTTGTTTTATTTTAGGCTTGCATTTCGTACGGATTTCTTCTAAAACACTGTTTTCAATTAAGCATAGAGTCGAGCCAGTATCTATTATACAGGGATATAAAGTATGGCATATACTGATGGGCAATTGTAATAAGCTTCCATGATCTTCCCTTGCACTATGAGAGTACGCACTATGAACTCCGGTTTTATTTTCATTTAAATTTTGATAACTCAGTCTATTCTGTCTATTAAAAGGTGTTGGCATATAATTTGTCCTGGCACTTCTAAGAGGAGTTTTTACCCGTGGTAAACAAACCTTTTCACTTTTAACTACATTTTTATAATCTTGTTTATATTTGTCATTAATTTCATAACTTTCCGCAAAATCTACATATTCATTTACCGTTTTTGGAACACTAAGTATCAACAACAGATTACGAATTTCGGGAGTAACTAAATTACTTATTAATTTACAAATTTCATCTTCAGGCATGTTAATTTCTAAAACATTTAATGTACTTAGTTTCTCTTGTAAAAAGTTTAATAAATTTTCATTTTCTTGCATTACTCTATATAATGATACCTTCATAAATTCCGTATTAATCAAGGGTGTGACAAATTTTAATAATAAGGAATGACAGATATGACCCCAATCTGTAGTTATTGTTAACAAGCGCTGCAACTCTTCATAAGCTTGCTTCCTACACCTCTGTAAACTCGATACTAATATCGCCTCTACAGGAGCAATTTCCTTTACTATTAACATATCAAGTTTCAAAAGAAAATGACATACTAACATACCATCTGTTCCATCTATTACCGGTATATCATATATTTGCTTTTCTAAAGAATTAAAAATACTTTGCGAAAATTGTTTTTGAAAGTTACAGGTTATGGGAGCTCGCAACACTGCTTGTCTATGCTCATGAACAGGTGTATGTGAGAACGACAAGAAATTCCCCCCTCTCTGATTTTCCTGCCCTTCACACCTACGACCTTCTATCTCATCGTCAAATGAAATAAGGGGAGGGTCAGCTACTGCGACTCTGCTATTACGTAACATACTACCCCTAGCTTCGTATGCCGCTTGCCAATGACTCATTTTTTTCTTTTCTTTTCTAATGGTACCAATAACCGAAAGATGTATATACTTAATGAAATTAATTTCTTTCCTTTTATCCAGCTTACAAATAGTAGACTAATACAAATTTTATTTTCGTTTTTCTTGTTTTTAATCACACCCAGATTCGAAATCCACTTCTTATTGCCCTCACGCATTAAGGTTTAAGTTCCTAGATTGAAACATGAGGTAATTTATATTTATATGTAGCGGCAGTCTTGTTACCAAGTAATCCACTACCTATGAAAGGGTATTTTAGGATTCCCCTTAATGCGGAGTAGGTTGGGCAAGTAATCCTTTTCGTGAAAATTATAAATATACTTCAACTCGAACAATTTATTGTATAATTTCTTCAACATTTAAATAAATTCAACAATAACAATACAACTGCGCTAACACAAAACAACATTGCTCAATATTAACTTGAACCCTTTCCCAATTTGAATAGTAGTCCGGAAATTTTTATACATTCGCATTCCACTACTTTATATTCTAAATTAATTTTACTGGTTGTACTTTTGACAGGTTTCATATATCAAATATCTACACAAATTAAATTTAATCCCCAAATATAACAATATATATATATTAAATTAGTGACCAAAGACATACACTCACCAAAAAGTTGTAACAGTTGGGCCGAAATGGAAAGAAAAAAATAGATTAAAATTTTGTACTTACAATTTCCTGACGAGCTGCATATCAATGGCACTTACATAAATTTACACTTAATTAATCCGGCTACTTTCTGTGTAGGAGCATTATTATCCAATCACTATTCCGAAATCACATTTAACTAGTCATCAATTTAACGGACACAATTTCTAAGCTCCTACCCCTGCTTACCTCATGTTTCAATCTAAAGGAAACGTAATAGGTACGGGTAGAATACAAAAGATAGATGGCGCCCCAGTCACTTCGAACAAACGAATATCAAAACCATGACATTGACCTACAGAGCCAATGTTTCCATATACAAGTTTATTTAACTAATCAGCTGATCGAGAGTTTTCAAATTCTTTTTTTTTTTTTTGAACTTCTTTGAAATGTCTCAGCTTTACAGGGTGTTACGACGGGTTGTCCAGACTTTACTCCTTCTCTTTCACAATTCGCCACACGGATCTCTCACTGGCACATGTTGCTCGAGAGGTTTCATAAACACTGTCAGATTTATTATTGTTTGCTGCAAGAAAAGTTGTAAACATTAAAACCAATGTCTCCTGCATCACAATGCAACGGCTTGCCTTTCTTTAAGGTACTATCACCCATTCTTATACACTAAATTTCGAGAACGAGAATAAAACAAAGGATTGACAAATTTCACCAGTCAGCATAGACTGTACAGCCCTACACAAAGAAAACACGCGCTTTTCAGTTCATTTCAATTCGCTTTTGTTTTTTAATTTGTTTGTGTGTTTTTCCTGGAATGCTGTTCTTATGTCCTATTGGTAAATGTTATACTTTTCGAAGCTACACTCACTAACCCCCACGCTCTGTTTCCGCGACCAGGAAACACATTCATATATCATCCTCTAACTCAAGAACCGTGATAGGTAAAGACATGGGAATTTCTTTAAAATAAACTTTGGACTCCTCCTTCTCATTTTGTCCACAGCATGTTTGTGTCTATCTTCAATAGAACGAAAAATTGTAGCATGTTGAAATCTGAGTATTATTAGAACAGAATAAACATAAATGGCTATCATTTAAAATTATTTTCTACATACTTATAATATAAAATTCAAATATAAAAGAACCATGTTCTTCATCAAAATTATATAAATATAATAGCAAAAAATGTAGCATTTATGTCTCCTCGAACTCCAGTTATCGTTATACAAAGATGAGAAGTATATTTATCAAAAATGAATCTCCCATTTCGGTTCATTTCCTTTCGCTTTCCTGTTGTAGAGAACGGAGCGTGCTTTTAAGTTGGTATTTCTGTTCGCGCATTTTCTCTTTCCTGGGATTGGACGTTAAATTGAACGAAGCGTCTGCTTTGACCAGTGGGAGAGCATTTGAACAAGAGCGAAGTCTACGTCACTGCCAGGATAATTCTCGGCCACTGTAAAAGTTACTTCCAATCCCACCAAAGTAACATTTTTCTTTTACTTGTTCTCGAAGTTTCTCTCTGTATTCCTATCGGTTTCGATTAAATAGAACTTCGAATAGAGACAACGTTGAATTCATTTATTGACTAAGCCTGAAATTCTGATAAAGGTATGACTGTGATTTTATTATTATTATTATTATTATTATTATTATTATTATTATTATTATTATTATTATTTAAAGTACGAAGTTTCAAATGAGGCAATGAAGTATTTACGTAAACAAAATGATAACTTATTTGATAATATTCACTAGTCCACTATACATTTGCGAGGTTTTGCTTTGGGAAATGTAGTGTATACGACATTGAATAGTAAAAGTATTACAATAAAAATATATTATTAAAAATACTGATTAAGTAATTGGAGTTAAACATACTTTCCAGTAAGAATTATATATAGAGAGGATTTACTTTAAAGTGCGATGCAAACGAATATTCGAGTTTTAATCTGATTAGAAATCGATAACTTACACAAGAATATTTACTTCATTAGTTCTATAAATCTTTATGTTTATCGTATTATAATTCACTTTAAAATTAGGATTTTTCCATTTCAAAACGTAGAACGAGAAATAAATGTAATATTCTATTTGTTAAGGAAACCTTTCAAACAATGATGATTTCAGGGCATGACTTGTGGGAGAATTTGAGACTCTGTCGACATAAATTTCCCTCTTCGTTGCCATAAGTTATCTTCGATCATGCTCAAAGTGGACTAAAAATGTTTTATCAGTTTTCTCTCATTCATATATTGACCATTACCGGGGCAGAATCTTCTGAAATCGTCAATGCTTATAGTTAGTTTTTCATTACAAATCAAAGGATAATAATGAAATATTGAACATAATATTTTGTTCTCAGCTGTGGATTTTAGATTTGCAATTCATATAATGTTCCCTTCTAATGGAATTTGAGAGAAAAGTAGTTGCCAAATATTTATTTAAAGAAATGTTCTCAGTTCTCTCATGAAAATAGGAACACACTTTAAAAAAAAGAAAAAAAACGAATACACACTTCACGGTTTGAACACATCAACTTGTAATTGAAAGAAGAATGACCCAAACCGCTCGACCCGTTCCTATGTCTTCAGTGCATCTCTTTTGACTTTTGGGTAAAGTAGTTTCCTGCTTCACACTTCTTTTTGTTTATGTCGATACGACTATAAGTTTGTGGTGAATATTTGGCAGTTACAGGTCTTGCAATGCATAAAAGTCTTTTTCGTATAAATTATGTTCAATTTTACGTCCTAATAACTTATATACAACAGGGTGAATTTGTGAAATGATTGGGGTTAGAGTGAGCGTAAATGTTTTCATAGTTAGGAGCCTGGATATCCAAATCCGCTTAACGTGGGGATTTAATTTTGTGAAATTTGGTACTCAAAAGCTATGGATTTAACATTAATATAGTTCATTTTCGATTATTTTTACATGTTCCTGTGTCTCCCATAATAGAATTATAGGTGATACGGGTTTCGATTCTCGTCAGGAGTCGTGTGGTTCGGGTTTCACGTTAAGTCGTAGATGCACGTCTTGTATAGAGTAGTAGCTAAAAGACACGCTGAACTCTATATCACCTCAGAGATATTCTACGTTTGCATAATTTCTAAACCAGTTTTCTTTCTTTGAATCTCCTCCTTCCTCTTAGGACACGCATAGGTTCAAACCGAAACATTCTTCACGGTTGGAGGACGCAAGGCTACGGTACCATGCGCGTACAACCCTTATGGGACTACGGTAGTGAGTTGCGCAGTTTGAGTAGCATGCACGAATAAACCACGCTTACATTGATTGTATATAATTAATAAAATCTCATATTAGGACTTACTCTGCACGTCAAACTTTTAACATATGCGACTTTTTAAATTCTGTTCTTCTCCTTTATATTATCATTATTATTATTATTATTATTATTATTATTATTATTATTATTATTATTATTGCCATAGCTATATGAAGCAATTATCTCGGCAAACTTGGTTAATACACACCATTCAGCAACCGGTAGTTGTAGAAATCAGGCTTTTCCTGCAGAAGTTGTTAGCTCAATCGGTATAGTGCTGAGCTATGGATTCAAGGGTTGCGAGTTCGAAACTAGTCTAAGTCAAAAGATTTTTTTCCTGATATAATTCTTGAAATGGAAATGTTTCTCTCCTCACCTTTATCTCGTAATTCTGAATAGAGATGTTTGGATGTGAAAGAAAAAGTATACTAGAAAAGAAAGGTAAATTACATGATACCTTTCGCAATTTTTAAGTATATTTTCACCTATCTAGGACGTTTTTAAAAAGTTCAGACTTCTAGACCTGCTTTTCGCTCTCTTATGTTTCCTTTAACTAATTTCTACAGTTACTTAGTGAATCACATATACATATATTACAGATGTCGTATCTCTTTCTCTTCTCTCTACATCATGTCTGGAGATGAATGTTTTGAAAATAGGTTACAAACGCGATTTTAAAAATAATACGATCTGCGATATCAGTGATACATATTGTGGTGTTTAACTTAACATATAAAACAATAAATAGAAAAACTGAGAATACGAATCTTTTCGTGCACTGATGCTTCAATAACAGTGCACTGATGATTCAAATCTGTGTCTTTTCTCCCTTCACCTATGTTAATTCCCTAATTAAAATAAAAACTCTTCAAAATTAATCACAATTTCTTATGCAACCGTCCCTTCCTTGCAGTACTGCGCGATCACATACCCGTCACAGCGATGTAAAGGCACTTTTGGCGACGAGGATACATTTGAATAACGAATGGTCGACTAATTGGAACCTTTATCTTATGTACACGAGAGTGTCTCCTCACTGATCCTACTGGCAGGTTTGTAAAACAGTTTGAACCAACAGTTACAACCGTACTGTAATTCCACCTTACAAAGCACACATTAACATAACTTTTGACGTCAAACTTTCCTCCTTCGTCCTTAACAAGTTTTCTGTGGACTCAGAGGACACTGTTGAACACGATTATCTCTTACTGTTTTGTTACTCGATTGCCTTTTCGTTCTAATTCTAAAAGAAAACAATAAGACGTGAAGAAATTATAGACAAAGATTTCGTGCTGGGCATTATTTTCTATGATTGATGTGAGACTACGAATAACTCGTTCCTAATGGGATATCCTCAGTAACGTTATCAGTACTGTTGTCTTTTACACCATAGAAGTCCATTGCATATGTATAACCGACAGAAGAACATAAAAACCATATTTTGTAACCAAAACGGAGTGGTTTTCTACTAATAAACAGTTTGGAGATGTGATGCCCATAGTACGGAACCATGCTTTCATCAATGCTCAGGGATTGGTGAAAGATATCAAACTACTGCAAGTTCTTCTGTAGTTCATCGTATATAGGTCTTAATTTCCCAAACTTGTCACCTCTTGGTAAGTTAGAATTGTCACAATATGGTAATATTTTTTGTTCAAAACGGGCTCTTGGCATTACGGATGACACAATGGGTATACACAGGTCGTCTGCCGTACTCCAATAGGACTTCTCAGAAGGAGAATATTATACCCACTGAGAAGTAATAAACCAAAAAATTGTAGTAACTGTACATATGATACTTTTATGTGTGGAGCTCACTTCTTCTGTGCGTACAGATTACACATTTGAACAAGATGGTCAGTGTATGATGGAGGCAAGATCTTGAAGAAAATATCTATCGGAGAACTACTGTCAAGATGAGGATGAGAAACCACAAGTTTTCTTGGTGAACAAGAAATGGGATTGAGGCTAATTTTCGCAACATTTTTGCACTTAGACACACACTGTTTTCCTTTCTTTTTAGATGATCAAGTTTGTGGTATATTTTCGAGCTCATTTGCGTCATAGATGTCATTATTCACTGCCTCTATCAACTCACCACATACGTCCTTACGCAAAACAGGAACTAATTCGTCTTCATTTATGTGCTCCTCGTTTAATATGTCATTTATTCAATCTGGAGGGAGAATGTAAACATCCATTTCCTCGAGTTCAGAAACACACAAAGTGTCCAACGTGCCTGCTATTTCATCCAGCGTAAGAAATTACCTTGCCATTTCGCGATTTTAGACAACAAATATTCAAACTTCCTCGCTACGTACCAATGTTCCCAAATGGGAACATTAAAATATTTCAGTTGCGCAATAAGAACCGATGGTCTCGGACGCACGTTCTCTCACAGTACTAAAAAGCACATTGAACTCTCAACTGCCCACAGAAAGTCTTGCCAACTTTTATATTACGTCGTAAGCAATCAGTAATACAACCTCTTGTAAAAAACACGAAAACATCAATTGTAAAAAAATCGAAATAAATTATTTAGTATACATTTTTGTGAAATTAAGGCAAATAAAACAATTAACCATTAATTCATTTATAATGCCACTCAATGTTGGGCCAGAAATATAGAAAATATACAACGCTAGAACACTGAAAATTTCCTGCTTCCAAAAGGGAACAATGGTACCTATACGGTTAACGAAAAAGTTACCTACTTACGTACGAATCAGCTGAGCGTTCGAAGGGAGTTAGAAGCCACGCAGGTGTAATTTCCTTGCACTTTTGCCACCATGATTATACCACACGGCGTTACGTCACGATCGGTTGGAGCGACTGGAATATAATTCCTAAACTGCTTCGGGAACCGGGTCAGAGAAATCGATTGCAGTGTCCGAGTCAAAGTAAAACCTTGCCCGAATTTCTTATATATTGTTTATAATGCTGTGAATTTTACAGTAAATCTGTAAAAAATGAATGCTTGCGTGTTGATTCCTCTGGTGTAGAAATTCACAGAGTAGAGTTTTAGTAGAGTTCGATACTTTAAAGTAGTTGTATCAAGAACATCATAGTTTGGAAGAAATCGTAGCCTTTATATAAATGTTTGGTTGTAAACTTTTACTGGAAACATCAACGAAGTAGGGTTGGTTCAAAATTTACACACACTCCCACTTATATATATAGATATATATAAACAGATCAATCACGTGTCAAACATGGAACTCGGATCGTATCTGATTTCAATCAATGAGTTGAAATACACATGTAACTTACAAATCAGGAGAAAATTACTCTCTAGGTGTGAGACCCCTAGGATTTGGAATGGGGGAAGATATGAAAACAATTGGAAAGTGCTGCTGTCAGTATCGAATCCATTGTCTTGGAGGTCACTAAACTAATTGGTGATAGATTCAGTAACTAAGCCGGAAGTAAGTCAAGAACAATCTCAATTTGCACATTGATATTTATTTTGCTCATTTGTAATAATAATAAAAAATATAATAATATTTATTATTGTTATTATTAGTAGTGAATTGTAATTTTACCGGATGAGGTACGGATAACGCAAAAATATTAGTCTTCTGTGTTTATTTTCGTCAGTATTTTTAAAAATTATTTTCATGCAACTGCTGGTGTTTTAACTGGAAATGATGAAATAGAAGTTAATGCCGTTCACAATAATAAATTTTAGCTAACCAAGTGCAATAAGAATTATTTATTTTAAATTAGTTTTTGAACAAAGCACACAAGAAATATAATTGCAAAATGTATATTGATAATCATACTCGTTGAGTATTTGAGGAAATCACAGCATGCAGTTTATTTACTGATATGAAGAACAAACCTAAGAAATAATCTTCTTTAATATTGAGAATGACGCCAATGATCCGTAATGTTTCGAAACCCGTTTCAAAGAGGAAAAGCTAGGAAATAGTTCGTGACATATCTAGGTCGATATTTATACTCCTATAGATTCTAGAAAAGGTATTAACCCATTACATTGGTCGAACAAAATTGACGTGATTTCAAATTGTGTTCTATATTAAAAGAGAATATCCGCCGTTATTCGTTCAAAATTCAAGGCGTGTATCTAATAGTACTATTGGTAATTTTTTCATGTCTCATATCTACGCATTCTTACACTTTTGCAAATTCTAAAAAGAAAAACAACTCAATTTGTTTCATATTTGAAATTTCAATATGATTATTTAAAATGAAACACTTCCATGATAGTTTCCCATATTGGCGTAAATCACAGGTCAGAATTTAGAATAAATGGAAAATAGAAAAAGAAAAGATTTTCGTTGCTGGTATCTGATGACATTTTTACAGTAGATTGCATAAAATTAATATATATATATATATATATATATATATATATATATATATTTTACTCAGGCAATAGATATAAGAAAATTTAAAAGTATATCCTTTGCATTGAGAAACAAAAAATCTACCATTACAAATTCGAAGTTCGATAACATTTCAAATAAAATCATTGTTAACTTTTTCGTAACGTTTTCTGGACTTGTAGTTTTTAATCGGAACCATTCAACTTCAAAGTGCGAAAATTATGATTTTTTATCTTGTAATTTTTATGAGATAAGTGTAGTAAATTTCGAGCTTTAACTTTCCGGATGTGAGAAAAATGTAAGAATGTATCTAGCTACAAGTAACAAACACAGTTTAGTTCGTTCTATTTCAAACACATTCTGGCTTAGAATATCTTGTTTGTACCTTATTGGAAACTATCGTCAAAGTATATATTTGACATGACGCTAACTCTACTGGCAAGCTATGAAAACATTTTGGATCGTTGTATATAATCTTGTTGCAAGATTGGGCATCTAAAGTGCTGCTTTTCGGCTTGTAACTGCGGATGGTTGAAATTGAGATCCTGTCATTTTTTCGGTGAGTGACAAATTGATATCATTTTTCTGAATTTTGGAAACATAAAAAAATCTCTAGTACAAGCCACGAAAAAATTCCCAACCGCTCTATTTCAAGTATATTTTGAGCTTCAACCATCTTCTGTATTGCATTTTTTTCTTCTAATTTCAGAAAATAGAACCTGAGGTCGTCTTTCTTACTAGATGAATAAAATAAATTATGTGTTGTTGTTTTTCTAGATTTTGGACGTGAGAATTACCCTAGATACAAAACAGCCAATATTTTTAGCTGTTTCGTTTGAAAAGTCTTTTGACATTATGCGGATTATTCTCGCCACTGTAGCTTGTAACTATATGTATTTTCGGCCTTATTTTACTTTTATTATACGAGTGAAATAAGTATTTTTGTAATCTCTTAGCAGTGAATGAATCACACTCTGCATTTTTTAGAAATGTTTCTTGTATACTTTAGTAGAAAATATATTGTAAAATCAAGGATTTTTTTTTTCATTTCTGAAAATGGTTTGGAATCTGAAATTCGAAAATTTTTTCTTCTGTTTTCGAATCTGACATAATACCTCCTCTAATTTTTTGAACTTTATACAGAAGTCTTTTTGGTAAGTTATGTTACATAATGTTCATAAAACCGAAGCAGCTTTTGAGACTTTTAAGCTGTTACGTGCATAAGTTTAATATATTTAAGTTTAATAGAAAATTTTAATATATCGAGAAGCGAATGTTTGTGCATGATTCATCGTGTTAGCACAACATTCAAGGCTATTCAAATTATTTATTTATTTATTTATATATTAAAAATTAGCAAATACAGCTCAGAGGCCATTTTATAGTGGATACCTAACAACAGCAATAAAAATCAAAAGGAATAGGGAAGATGTGGGCCAGGGCCTATCTAGTTGGTTCTATCCGGGTATTTGAGGGAGACTGGAAAACCCCAGTCAGGATGGTCGGCAACGGGAATGGAACCCAAGACCTCCCGAATGCGAAGACAACGCTCTACTACTTGCGCTATTTCGCTCAGTTCTCCCGAAACGGAAAGAAGTTCAAATTTACTATGACGTCCGGTTCATGACTGATTCCCGTACAAGATAAACGGTCAATGCTTTCAAGATGATTTTATTATAAGTATTTCAGTTTCTTAAGAATAGGTCCCATTTCATCCGTTAACCCTGTTTTCAAACCGAACTTTATACAGTTTAGTCATTTAGATTTTAGCCTTTATTGCCACAGAAGGTAGCTGTAACACACAACGAGAAGCGATTGTTTGCAAACGATTCAGTATCTATATATAACATACGTATCATGACTGTCTATAACTCTGTCAAAACCGGGTTTTGTTCAAATACTTTATTACTTCAGCTTACATTTTCTGCTAACTCCTATTCAAACCGGAGCGATTGAAACCGAGTATGATGCGTTTCAGTTTAAATATTTGTCACCATAGAACGGGAACGATAACAAATATTGACAAACTTTTTTTTACATTCAATAGATGGTCTAAAGAGGACATACTACACGCGCAACAATCTAGCAAATTCGGAAGTTTTTGAAATTTAATAATATAATTCGTTTCTGTACTGATTTATATCTACAACAGACGGTAAGGGATATCGAGATATGCTTTGTTACAATCGGTTCAGTTTCCAAATGTAGGTTTCATCTTCTCCGTTAAGTCTTTATTCCGACCGCTAGTTTTTTAAGTGACCATTTCCAGTTTCAACATTATAGCTTCTGAACAAAGACAAGCGTGTGTATGTGGATTTTTCTTGGTTCTTTTTGGTTCATTTCAATATTTCGTTCCTTTATCATTATTCGTTTATCCTTTAGACTAGCCGACATACCCGTGAGACGTGAAACTAAAGAATTCATTGAATTTAATTTTGAATGAAAACGGGTCAATGGTTGTACATTCACGTCTGATACACCGGGGCAGTGCTACGATCCTAGCTCGCACCAATCGGACTTTGTGGTAGACAAACACCGTGTAAGTAGGTTTCCTTGGGGTTCTTCTATTTTCTTCGTTTGAATATTTCATTCATTTCTCATAATCCCTGTACCGTTTAGCCTGGTCGGCATAAGCGTGTGACATAACACTTTGATTTCATTTTCGTATCAAAACGAAAACGGTAGCAAGAAGGGTAACGCGGGACTCTGAAAACAATTCGGCGTTTAATTGTAACATATGATAACGAGAAACACCTTAGTGCAGAGGATTCAGCTTTGCTACACAATGTATAATGGCTATCCTCAACATTCTTAAAGTGAGGCCGCACTGGCTCAGTAGTAGAGCGTTCGTTTCTTGTGCATGAGTCCTTGTTTCGAACGCAAGTGCTGCCAAGTGAACTTTGTGTTGGACAAACACCGTGTGCGTGGGTTATGTCGGCCTTATCCCCCCATCCCTCTACTATCATTCCACAATTTCTTTCATTTCTTATCATCACTGTCTCCTTTAGCCTAGCCGCCGAAAACGTTGAACATAAAACTCAAAGAATTTTAAAATGGCAAGTTGATCACATTTACAATTACGTCCAATTTCAGAACTGATTTTCTTACAGCAAAAGCGCTAAAAGCTATTAACTTGCGGTTTCTTGCAATCGATTTGGCATTTAAAGAACATGTTCAATTCCTGCGTTGAGATTCTATTCAAACAAGAAGTGATTAGAAATAACGATGTATGGTTTCAACATTTATCGCCACACAACTAACACTAATAGATAGGGAGAAGTATTTTCTTCAAACGGTTCAACGTGACTATTTACAGCACTATACGATAACGAAAGTCTTAGATTTACCATTGCGGTTTAAACACTGATTTCCGTAGACCCAAAACGCTAAGAAATATAAATGTGTTCTTCGACTCGAGTTTGCTGGTCGAGAACACGTTACTTTCCGTTGAAGCTCTATTCAAACCATAGGTGTTTAAAATTACCAGTTTCCAGTTTCAACTTTTATCGACGTAAAACGAAAATTGTAACAAATAGCGTGTAATTATTTTATTTAAAAAGATTTCAGCCATTTCTAGCGCCTCATGACAAGTTAGCATAACTATCGACAACACTGTTCCAAAACAGAAATTGTTTCAAGCTTAAAATTATTACCAGTTTTATTAAAACGATAAAACATATCGATATGAGTGTTTTTTAATTCATTAATTTGACAAGAATTGGTTTCGTTTTACGTTAACTCTAAGATGAGACCGGAAGAGGTTGAAATTGTCCATTTCTGGTTTCAAAGGGTATCATAATAAAACCCAAATTATAATAGATGTCGACAAATTATATTTGGAAAGGATATAAGTTCTGTTTCTTATATAAAACCTGACAACCCGCAGCAGCGCATCGAAGCCGGAAGTGGTTGAATTTATTAGTACTTCTGTTATCAGATTTTCATACAGAAAAACTCGAAAAGATGTAGAAAGATGTTTTTGAGACCTTTTCAGCGTCCCAAGTGTAGCTTCTATCTCATCCCTCCACCTTCTATTCAAATTGGAAGTGCTTCAAATTAGCGATAGTTTTCAAGATTTATTTGCACAGAATTAATAGAGTAAGGGAAAATAACCCCTTCTTTACATGGAATCAGTGTCCAAGGAACAAACACTATTTTTGACCTTGTTCTCTGTTGCAACCAGTATTTACAGATGTATTACCTCCAGTCTGAATATTGAATTCGCTTAGTTTGGAAGACTTAGTTTCACACTTTAAATCTATATTCACTTGTTTAACTTGGGTATTGGTACTGATGATTCGTGTAATATATGTCACTAGGTCGATTCCTAGTCATAGATGAAAAAATTCGAGTAGTGTGACAGATTTGTGGCAGACGTGCGAATTATTAAGCAAAATGTAGCTGCTTCACCCTTTTTTCCTCCAGTGCCACCAGTTATTGTTATTTTAACTACTATCTAAAAGTAAAGCAACAATATTTAATTCGTCGTTAAGACAATGATATATGTGTTACCCACGCCACGTTCTTACCATTTCGACATTTACTTTGTATATCTCGCACAGTCGCTAACATCCTATCACTTATACAATCAATTAAAAGCATTTCACGAACTCGTTTAACTTGATCATTTGTAGTTTTCTTACTTTAACCAAAATATTTCGGTGAGATTCTTAAACAGCTGTTTATTTCTTCATTTTCATATGTACGCAATACTTCGTCCGCTTCTATAATTTTGCTAAGTATCTTATAAATAAAAGCTAAAGCTATTGGGCTTTATGCAGAGTCGTTCTGACGTGTCATTAGATCCATGCTGAAGGGTTCGACGGCCCCTAATATGACGGTAATCATAAGTAAGAACTACTCTGTATTAGCTTCCGGTAACGCACCGGACTTACAAGTGTAAGATCGTGAGTTCGATTCTAATTTGGGTCACATTTTTTGGTATGCAATGATATAATCGTTAGTACATGTGTAATTATATCAGTAAACTTTCGTCCCGTTCAATGAATTTTATTCATGTGTGTATTACAAAAGTTTACTAGCTTGTATAATTCTAAAGCACACTACCAGTGGTGTGTTGTAGAAGAAATTTCCTTTGGATGTATAATAATTTATGTAAGTAATAGTTGTTGATGTAATCATGGAGATAAATGTAGATATTTGTATAGACCTATCACACAGCTACAGTTGTATTTTTAACATATGGCCTGTAAACATTACTTGCAATCGAGTAGAAAGAAGATACTGTCTGTTGAACAGATTTCACAAGATATCTCAACTCTAAATAATGCACATGCAATACTACGTTAAAGAAGGGATCATTTACCCAACTATCTCGCCTTTAATTAAGCTGAATAACATTATATTGTGCAACATATTGTACTATATAGATGGTTAATAACATGCAGGAAATAAGTCCTACGAATTTTCAAAACAAAATTTGAGTAAGTTACTTAACGTTATGTGAAGTAAATGAAGGTTCACGTCGCTGAAAGTATAGTCGATGTTCATAAAAGAAAGATATCAGATATATTTACAAAAGTTATGCAAACAAAATATCTAAGCTAATTGTTTCACTTTGTTTGCGACAGAAATATGCATGGGAATTGTAATATTCTGCTGAAAGTATAAAACTATGTAGGCGGGTTTTTAGGTCAGAAGCGACAAGAGAGATTATTCAACAGGAGCCTATTAAAGTGCGTGATAGGAAACCAGGGTAGCTTGGTTATATCGTGGATTATATCCAGTAGAGGTGTTTTTTATCTGACGTCATGAGCCTACGGGACCACATAATCACAGGGTGTCTGTGTTTTGTATATTACCTTATGTATACTTAAGTTTAACGATGAAGAGTATATTGCATTTTCTTCAGTTTTCACATATGCAGGTAAAATTACTATCAAAACTTCTATTGGAACTCGGATCTGTTGGAAATATTTAAGTCTTTAGGTCTTTATTCATAATTTCGTGAACGTATGCACAATAAGTTCTTTGTAGCCAGCGAAACAAAAACCTGATAGCGAAGGTGACACCTCTACAACAGTATATAAGAAGTACCAATGCTCCACTTCAACTTTTGAATTCCAGAGATCGTTCCGTATACAGAGCCAGGGTAAACTTATTGTACACTGGCTCAGGATCGTTGCACTTTCACAGTCATACTTTTGGCTGGATTGAAATATTGACCAGTTTCAAGACGCATTTCTACAAAGAAAAAGAAACTTTAACTAAGAAAATATAAGTGTAATGTGTATTTTCTTCGGAATCCGTTGGTGAAGCCTCGAAATACGATATTTTTTTAAAATTTTTATTTTAAATGTGTTCTTCTTTTCTAGTTTCGGCCTTTTAAATATTTATATAGGTTAAGTGTTAATCCAACATTAAGAATATTGTATCATAATTTTCAATCCCTCTATCGCGTAAAAAAGGTTATACCATGTATAAGCCATTAAAACTAAGTAGATGTACTGAAGAAAAATTTCCCACAAGGTGCTCTCCCTTGAATATTTTTGTGTATTAACTTGCGAACAAAACCGGTAATTTGAACTAGATTTGCTTAGAAAGAAATTGTGATTCTGTGACACATTTTGCCAGTTCACATAAGTAAACGGGAAATTGCGTGATATAGATGAAAAATGATGAAAATATTTTGTTTGCCTGATTTTTTTTTTAATTTTGTGCCACGAGACCTGCAGTTTTAGACATTTCACATCTTAGAATACTGAAACTAGTCTATATGTAGTGTTTGAGATGTATGGGTTCACAGCTGAATAATTTTTCATGACATTCCAATGGAAATGTAGGTATCCTAGTTTATTTGTTTTATATGCTGGCAAAGCTGTGATTGGTAAACTGCATCAGATGATTTGTAATGGATTTCTGTGCAATACATCTTATTAGGAGGTCAGATCGAAAAGCAACGCGCAATATTTTTTCCCAAAAAAATTTAATATACCAAAACCAAACAAAGCACAAAAAGTTACGTATTTGATCCACTTTTCTACAGTCACCAACTTTCTCCATACGTTTCTATAAGCGTGGTACCGGTTTCAGGATGCTCTGTTCATGAAAGTCTGTTATGGTGGAGTATAGGAATGTGCGGACTGCTGTTTTCACTTCCGCATCTGTCGCAAAATTTTGACCGGTGAGGAATTTCTTCATGAGAACATAGAGATGTGAAAGTGTGAGACGAAACAGACTTGTGGACTGGCAGTAATGATGAAGTTTGACGTTGTCACCATTATTTTAGCGACGTTTGTCACGCAGGGCACGACGTAACATTAACCAAATTTTAGTTTAGTCTGCAGCTTTTACTGTGGTCCTATGTTTAACATATCTCCCAATAAAACAACAAACGTCCCAGAACATTGTCACAAGCACTTTTCTCGCAAATTGAATCACGTTTAGTTTTTGTCGTGTTGGAAACCAGTGTTTCCACTCCATAAAGACCTGCTTGATCTCGGGCGTCTAATAATATGCCCAAGATATATCACCATTGACGATTGCATAGAGATGGCATAACGCGTTAGGTGATCCAAGCATGCCATCATTCGCTTAACTTTGTGGTTATCTGTCAGGTTCTTAAGCACCTAGCGAGCACCAACTTTACGGAATTGCAACGTGTCCTGAGCAAGGTCGTATACTACAGCATAGGAAATGTTGAATTTCTGCAATAAGGTTCGCAGGTGCACACGACGGTCACTAAGAATTGCTGGCTGGATGGCGGTGTTGAAGGTGCTACCGGGAGCCTTGAGCGTGGCGGAATGCGCAATAACTGGAAACATTGCAACAGTCAGTAGTATTCATAAAACCAGTTTGGGGCCAATTCCTCAAACCAGGCTTTTTTATATATGAAATCCTCCAGCATAGAATCTAATTATACACATCGAAACTTGCAAATCCACTACTAACCATAGTACTTTAACAAAGAAGAATAGCACAAAGTAGATTGGGTAATTGCACTGCATATAGGCTTTTATGTCATTTAAAAATCAAACAAAAAATGAACTAAGTATTTTGAATATTTTATATTTAATAAATCATGAAGAAGTGTGTAATTTGTGGAGAATTAAAACAATACCAAGAGTTCTCTAGAAATGGTAATACAAGACGAGATGAGTGTAAAGCATGTCGGAATAAAATGAGCAAACAAAATGATGAAACAGAAAAAATGGGCGCGTTTGCTTATCATGTTGTAAATCCTGAACAATTATCTGAAAAAGAATTTAGAGATTTACAAAACAAATTGAATGATATCAAACTAATGTTTTTAGAATTTTACATCGACTACAAGAATGGGAAAGCTCAACTTGATGAAAGAGCAAAATATCATCCTAATAAAATACACGAGCTGTGGAATAATGCATTACCCTATAAGAATTTAGACTACTATTTTAGTTTTAAGAACCATCATATCTTTATTAATCATATTAAGAATAAGAAGTGGAGTGATTATATAAGTGCATTTTTGAAATGGAGGGTAGGTTTCAAACCAGTTTCAGCTCAATGAAGCAAAAGAGTATAGTCTCTCGCTTTCCCTTCTCCTCACGCCAACATACATATATACACATTAGCCGGTCTTCCTTCAACAGTACTTCTAGCTAGCACTGGACAGAGGGCGCTCTTGTGACGTAGTCTCCTTCGGAGAGAATACATCATACATGACGTCATTGAATCCGTGACGTAGTCTCCTTCGGGGAGAAAACGTAATACAATCCTTTAGAGAGAGCATGAGTATAGAAGCGGTAAACTCAAAATATATAATAAGATTATCTATATCTTGGTTCCTACTGAATATTTTGGCAATCTGATTGCATTTTTGGATAGCCTATATATGTATTGTGGGTTGCATACTTTACAGGGGTAAGTGTTGCGGGATGCATAACTTCTGAAACTTCAGGGGCAAAAACGAAAAATGCTTATACCATCCTTATTTATTAACCGATTTTCAAAATTCAAACAGTAAATCAATACTAATAACACAGCCAATATTCTGAAATGCATAAATGGTTGCATAACCCACAGGATATGTTCCCTTTTTCAATATTTCTACAAAATTTCAACAAATCGAAAAATAAAAAATACTACCATAATCACAATAAAATTCTAAGACTTTTTTAAAGAATAACATTTTCCCAAAAACTCAAAAATAAACCCGTAAAAAATTCCCGAAATTTTGAATTGGCTATAACATCGTCAACTATTAACCGATTTTCAAAATTCAAACGTCAATCAATAGAGAAATAAATTTAAATTTTTTTGAATGTATTATAGGTTGCATAACTTTAAGGATATT
This sequence comes from Thermobia domestica, assembly GCF_964235325.1. Taxonomy (NCBI): domain Eukaryota; kingdom Metazoa; phylum Arthropoda; class Insecta; order Zygentoma; family Lepismatidae; genus Thermobia; species Thermobia domestica. The sequence continues at coordinate 340,171,149 of NC_137456.1, read as the reverse complement.
ATTTAAAAACTCAAACAAATCTCTTATATATGTATGGATATTTAAAATTCGAATGACATTCAAAAGTACTGCTTCTCCTTATGCATTGTGTATGTTTAAAGATCTCAGTTTTATGGCTTTATAACCATAAAACACTTAGAACATACTTAAAATTACAAGTTCGGATATTGATAATGGAATCTTCTGCTAACCTCTTTCTCAATAGGAAACAATGACTTCTTAAACTCTGTCCACTGATCGTAATTCAAGCTGAATAGACAGCCGTTAATATCAAAAACAACTTGAACTTCGGTTTGCACATTTTTCACAATTACATTGAAATTGTTAGTAAGTATAGACTTCTTTTGGGGATCCATTCTAATCACTCCATTTTTCACTTCTGACAAAATATTTTTGTTCATTTTTGTTATTTTTTGGATTCACAAAACCAATCCTCATTTGAAATTTACATACAGAACTCAACAGTTGGATAGTTTTCTTTTAAACCAGTGTATTTTGATTTTTATTCCATCTTTAACGATCTCATCGATCAGTTTATCTGTTAAGTGTTTTGTAAATCTAGGTGGAAGAAAAACCTTGAACTTCTCACACTCAACTAATATGCTCTTTCCAAACGTAGTTTTAATCTTTTCCATTTTTACAATTTTATATTCCGTATTTAATTCTAATTCTCTTAATCCAATAACCCGTTTTTGTTCAAGACTTCCAAGCTTGTTTAAAAAATCAACCTGTTTGGCCATCGTATTTATTATATAGAAAATCAATGAACACTTCAATTTTTATCAATTTCGTTTTATGGAAAACTTCCATAAAACAATCGTTAATGAAAACAGTTTGAGGATGCAAGGGTATCTTTTCGATACCCTTTAAAGTCGAATACTGTTTTTGATATTTTTCACTTACATGGTCGCCTATGGCTAACTGATAAAGGGCCAGCGCTGGTGGCCCTTAGATTCTTGAACCGTAAGGTGAGCAAAACGCTCACCTTTAAAATCTCTATATGTCCGTTGATATTTTGTTAACTATCTAAAACTCTTCTACTACTTTCTCATTCTTGGGATCATGTAAAGTTCTTTCGCCCAATTAAAATCGCATAACATATAGTATCAGCAGCCACAGCTTCTGCAAAGTCTACCACAATCTTTATGTTTGTTCTCTCATTTACCGATACATTTTTCCTCTTACTACAATAAATCACATACATTGGTCTGTTATCTATAAACTCTTTAGGGCCATAGTACATTTCGGTATTGCCACACGTTATTCTCTTAAACGCAGTATAATCTTCGTACATCTTAAAATAATCCTTGTTAGCAATATCTAAGTTTCTTGATTCTTTTTGGAAATACCTCATTCCTCCCTTTCTTAAGATAGATATTCTTTACCTTACAATGATCAAACTTACTTGCATCTGCTGTTTGTTTGCCACTTTTATTAGTTTGGAACATTACAACTACGAAATCAGGCATATCAAATTGTCTAGAATTAAATTCAGTAGTAACATCAATCTCCAAAAAAGAACCTGCAACAGCCTTTTGAACACATTGATAAGTATGGAATGAAAACATGACTTTAGGCTCTTTAAGAATATTCAACTTTAACTTGTTTTCATAATTAGATTCGTATTCAACAATAGGCATTCTTATCTCCATACTTTTTATTGTTATTTTTCCATCATGAGGAGCTGCTCCTGATCCAGTCCATTTGTACAAAACATCGTTATTGTTGTTAGCTTTTGTAAATGTTATTCTCAATCCACATAACCTCTTTATAATCACTTAAAAAGCCTGGAATTAATCTTAATGGATACAAAACACTAAAGTCCTTTCTTAGACCAAGTTTATCATCTGTTTCAAATCCTGCTTGTTTTAGATATTCAATTTCTGGTTTGGAAATCTTTAATGTTCCAATAGCTGTAGATGTTATTCCTGGTAGCTCAATCTTATCTATAACAACTCCATACTTTCTAACATCAATTTGAGAAAAAAAGAATGGTAAGAAGTTATCTACAAGTTTTATAGTATCGTTTGCGCCAAATGTTCCTCCAACTGATGCACCAACAACTTCAAAAGTCATATGACAATCTGCTTTGTGTGGACGTATAAAGCCATCCCCCACATCGAAATCAAACTCAATATCTTTGTTAGCTTCATTCAAATTATTAAATGTTCTTGTGTTAGCTTTAAAACTCTGTAATTCGTAACTCTCAACACTATCCATTTATTATAAAGAAAATCTTGAAACAACGCTTTTGAGATTAAGAGGTCTGATGGATTTGTACCTTCAGATGTGAGAAAATACTTAACAGATAGGGAGCTCCGATCGGTGCTACCAAAAATATATACATGTTTGTGCCTTTTGATTTGTTAAAGAACTCTAATTTTTGGCCCTTCACATGTGAAGGGCCTGATAGTCTTGTAAACGTTTCAACTGTCTCCTTCGCATCTTGTAATCTTTTCCAGTTAAATAGATCCTTTCCCCCATCTTTACAAAGTTTAGTTGCGTTCATGAACCCGTTGTGGTAGCAACGCTTTTATGGCACATACTCATAAAAGAATCATACATAATAACATTTAAAAACTTATAACCCCCATCCCAACTTAACCTTAGCATTCATAGCGGTACCAACCCCAAAAGCAGCTAATCGTTCACCAATTGACGCATCACTACTAAATGCTCTTTTCCGTGCTTTAGTTTCTAGTTCCTTATCTGCAATATGTCTTGAGTCTGTATCTTTATTGTCTCTGTAGTATATATCGTGTTCTTTACAAGCCTCATCTAATGGGTTAATGCCTTTATCACCTCTCTCTAACCTTTCTTGAAGCTTCGTAAGAGGCCCGCAAAATCTGAAGCCTGGTATATGTAACTTTGGTATTTCCATCATGTTTAAAATATTATTCATTAATCCTTTTCCAAGCTTCTCATCATTCCAGAATCGTGGTGGTAATGTATTCAATATCTTTATCAAATAACCTATACCTTTTGGATCATTAGGAATAAACTGTGAAAGCTTATTATTAATCATACTCACTATACCTACTTTCTCATTGTAAAAGTTATGATTACCAGCCCTTTCTTCTCCATCTATAACTATTAACCGATCAACTAACTTTCTCACATCATCCATCCATATATATTCTTTAGGTATCTCTGTATATTGTTTAATTCCTTCACCAGTCCTTTTAGGTGTCGTGTTCTTTTTAGGAGTTGGAGGTAAAGATGGTTTAATATAATTATCCCAAATAGGCTTGATAATATTAATGTACTTAGAACCTCTATTGGATGCTACCTTTTTATCTCGATTATATTTTTGGAAGGCGGCATCTGATTCTATTATTATTTCCTGGTACTGTTCAAAATCATCATCATCATAATCTTCAATGGTTTTATTAGTATTCGTCGTTAACAATTCCCATAGACCTTCTGTTCCTTTATAAGTTTTACCATTAATTATCAAATCATCACCATTCACTTTAACTTCCAAATTTCCTATCTTATTTATTATTTTTCCATCTTCTTCTACAGTTCTTATTCCAAACACAGTATCATTTCTTTTACTATAATATTTCGTTGCAATCTTACCAAATGACTGTGCTGTTGTTAAAGGTTCTACTCCTTCCACTTTGTCTTTAATTTGTTTTCTCATTTGTTTTATTTCTCCCATTATAGGCGTATCACTAGTACTTGGAGAACTATCATAAGTTATCTTTTTAGGTGTTTCTAGTAGACTGGGATCTATTGAAGCCGTTTTATGTGCAACTGGAACAAGTTCAGTTATTAGATTTTTATTTAGTTCTGCTAATTCTTTGATCTCACTCCCCAAGTTTTGAATAGCATCAATTACAGGTTGCTCTTGTGTTTTAAAGTTATCGTATATACCTGCTCTTTCTTTCTTCCAAGATTTGAAGCCCTTTATCAAGAACACTTTCAACTTAATATTCTTATCAAATTCTTTCTCATCCATTTATTGTATAGAAAACGAACAAACTTCAATAAACGTTAATAAACGTCAATAAACGTCAATAAACGTGAAAAAACGTCAATAAACGTCAAACGTTAAAACGTAAAACGTGAAAAAACATCAAACGTTTAAGAAGTGTTTTATCTTGTTCTTATAACCATTGTTTACCTTCCTTGTCATATCAATTACTATAAAACCATAATCTTCTTGCCAACATTTTGAGCATATCTCTTTAAATTTATCATAAGACATATCTCCTCCAACAAACTCATTATACACATGTTTAAGATTAGTATCATCTTGTCTGAATATGCATAAGAAGTTGACGTTATCTCTTATAAGCTGTTTAGGTACTTTTGAATATGTTTCTGCAAGTTAGAAACAGTCTAAATGTCTATGCCTACCTCTTGTAAAGTAATTTCTAACAGTATCTTGATTCTCTAAAATGTAATCATCAAACACAACGACAGAGTATTTTTCACATTCATCAATAGGTACAATAGAATCATTACCGCTTAAGAACGTTGCTATGTGCTTATTGAACTTGAGTTCTGCCTTCTCAAATCGATCTTTTAACTGCTCATACTTTGGCTGATTCATGCTTTTAGAATATATGTAGAAGTAATTATTGTTTAACCAACCTGGCTGTAATAAAAAATAAAATAGCAAAAACGTCTTACCACACCCAGATGAACCCACGATAAGGCATCGAATATCATCAGGTATAAGCTCTCCATTTCTTTTCTTAGCTGTTGTCTCTTTTATCATCTCTTTTACATCCCAATTAATAGTTTTCTTACTCATTTGTTATAGAGAAAATCATCACCTTTTATGATCTTATTTGCCTTAGAGTATTTACAACCTAGAAACGCCATCCATGATCATGTAGACGAAGAAGATAAGAAAAATTTTTCAGAAGTTAAGGGTGGCAATTCACCGCCTCGCGTTGAGGTCCACCAGCACTGGACCTCTTTCAAACAGTTTGAGGATGAACTTGTTCGTTTGGAAGGGTGTCCGTATTACGGACGCCATTTGTAGTTTCCAGGTTTTAAAATCTACTCTTTATGATCTTATATCTTTAAGCTGTTCTCTGATTTTAAGCAACGTACCTTTTATATATTCTTTATCCATTTCACCATTTAATGTTATCATCTCTAGCTGTTCTTTAAATGAGTTAATACAAGTGACAATGGCTTTATATTCATCCTTTCTTTTGCTTATGTTCAACTTAGAAGACAAACCTGTTATTATAGCACTTCCAGTTGCAAGAGACGTTGTTAATATTGAGTGAATTGTTACAGGTATAAAAATATTAATAAACCCAGTTGTTGCAGAAAGTATAACCGACAACGTGATCAAAGTGTAGTATGCATATTTAACAATTCGTAGTTTTCTCTTTTTCTTCTTTAAACTGTATTCTAACTTTTGAATGACTTCTTCAATTAACTTGATTACTTTCTCTCTTGGAATATCTCTAGGTAAATCAAACTCATTAATTTATTATATAATAAATGGCTAAGGTATTTAAGCTAACGAGTGATACTTCTGTTTTAAAGAAGAAACTCCATTACGAATTAGACAACAGTAGCAACTATCTAAGTATAGGACTAGTTGGGTTTTACAGTACATATCTAACTCCAAACATAACAACAGAGAAGAACAGTTTCTCATATGGTGATAGACAAGTTTTTATACCAGAAGGGCAATACAGCTTAAACAGTCTTAATGAATATTTAAAATCTCAATCCATCAACATAACATTATCAGAAGATCATTTAAGAAATAGAGTTAAAATTGAAACTGATAGTAATGATGTTACAATTGGGAGTATAGGCACTGTCCTCGGGTTTAATGTTTTTGAAGTTTTAGAAAAGAACAAAACACATATTGGAAGTAAGTTGCCAAAGTTTCATCCGTTTGATACTATAAATGTTCACTTTAATATAGCAGATGGCATGTTTGTTAAAGATACAGAATACACACATAGAGAAACAGGAATTATAGCATCATTCAAAACAGATGCTGAGTTCAAACATAGTATTATTTACGAGCCTACTTATCCATTATTTTTTCCTATATCCAAAGACAAGGTTGATAATTTTGAGATAAGGATAACAGATTAGAATGATTCCTTAATCGATTTTGGTGGAGCTACAACAACGATACTTTTACAAACTAAGATTTTCTCTTAAATAAATAGGAAGATGTGTTCTATTAACGGTTGTATGTTTAGCGTTCCTTACAACGAACTAAAGGATCTAAATATTGATCATGTATTAACAAAGAAACAACTTAGTGATAAATCTAAGAAAATTAAAGAAGGTAAAGGAATGAATTTAACTTTAACTACTGCGCAAATGAAAAAGATTAAGAAAGAGCATATGGGTGGTTTTATCTTTACAATTCCAGCCATTCTAGCAGCCTTAGGAGCAGTTGGCCTCTTAGCAGGTGGTGCAGCAGCGATTACTAAAACTGTACTTGATGCTAAGAAGAATAAACAAGAACTTGAAGAACAAAAAAGACACAATATGGCTATGGAAAAAAAGCAGGGGGCAGGTAAACCGAAGAAGTCAAAAAACTAAAACCATTGACCAACTTCGATATAGAGAGGTTGGCTAAAGAATTAAACATAAAACGATTTAGAGGTGTATTTATGAGTGATGAACTTCCATAAAAACCCTATGTACATGAGTGTGGCGTCGTTAACCTTGATAAATCAGAAAACATTGGTACTCATTGGATATGCTATTGGAAAGATAACAACATAAAGTACGTGTTCGATTCTTATGGTGGTGTTCCTCCTAAACAACTGGTTCAATATCTTGGTACCGAAAACTTATTCTACAATGACGAACGAATACAAGACTTTAATTCAGTTATATGTGGTCATCTTTGTGTTAAAGTTTTAAATCTTCTAGATCAAGGGTATTCTTTCAGTGACGTTATGTATATGATTAAAAATGATTAAGTGCTTTTATGGTTTCTATCCGTAAAAGTTTTGTGTTAAGATAAATATGGAAGCTATACACAATAGATTTTTAGCTTATTTTGAGAAGCATGAGGATGAACTAGATCCGCTAGTTAGTTATAATTTTTATCAGTATTTTGAACAAGTTAGCGAGATAGACTTAAAAGATAAAAACAACGGATATCAAGTTATTGATTTATGGAAAATGCTAATACCTAAATTTTTGTACACGGAAGAAAAGTTGGAAAAGTTACGTCCAATAATTACCTTAAAGAACTTGCTGTCAAATTATAGCGCCGCACCATTACAATGTAGTTATTGTGGTAGTAAGTCATTAACAAAAGGTATGAGTAGATACATTTGTTATGTTTGTTCTGTAGAGAGTGGTTGGGTTTACGATACTTGTGAAGGAATGAGAGCTGCTTGCGTAAGAAAACCATGGTATGATACTACAAAAAGATTTAGATTACAGTTATCTCGTCTGCAAGCTTTACAGGATAGAATTATCCCCGAAGATGTGTTCAAGGTGTTAAATGATGAATTTAGAGATATATCTAAACATTTAATATGAACAAAAGATGTTCTAGAAGTACTAAAGAAAAACAAATACACAAAATATTATGATGATGTCTATTTCATACACTATCACCTTACCAATCAAAAACCATTAAACTTACGACATATGGAAGAAACACTTATAAACGACTTCGAAAACTTATACAAAACCTTTAAAGAACTGTATCCGAAAAGAGTATTGTTTATTAACTTGAAATGTGTGTTGCACCATCTGTTGAAAAAGCACGATGCTCATGTTGATATTGATTTTAAACACTCACCTAAACAAATAGAGATGTTAAAGAAATGTTTTGAAGAATTAGGATGGGCATTTTCCGTATAATAAATGAGTATGGATATATTTGATAATGTTAAAGATAGAAAAGGTGATGTTGATATTAGTGAAGAAAAATTAAAATTGTTGGAGAATTTAAATGATGTTGTTAGCGTAAGTCAGCTTAGATCGATAGAAGCTCAACTAGAGAACGATAGAAAACGATTTGAAGATGCATTAGAAACGTTACAAGACACATATATAAAGAAAGAAAATTTTCAAAAGATTAGGATGGATACTACTACATTGGTTATGCAGAAAGAAACCATGCCTCTACTATATCGACTAAGAGCTAAAAACGTTAAGGAGCCAATCTTTTGAATATTTAATCTTTCTAATGGTTACAAATTTCTCTATAATGGGAAAATAATGCATATGGAATTAAGTTTGGATAAATACTTTCTAGATATATATTTGGGTGATACTTTGATTAAAGAGATACCTTTTGACTTTAAGAAGAACGATATAACTACGATTAAACCAAATAAAAATTCAGCTATGGAAGAAGGACCGATTGACTAGAAGAAGGTAAAGGTGTTAGAGAAGACATTATAGAAGAAATTCACAAACCATCTAGAAAAAACTTTAACAGATTAAACGTAGTTTTAAAAGGTATCGATGATCTTTGGCAAGCTGATCTTGTTGAAATGGATAGTGGAGTATTAAAAGGTGTTTCCAAATTAAATAAAGGTTATAAGTATCTGCTAACGATTATAGATGTGTTCTCGAAATATGCGTTTGCTGTTCCTGTTAAAGATAAGAGTGGGAAGAATGTTACAGAAGCATTCGAATCCATATTAAGAACGAGAAAACCTAGTAACTTACAAACTGATCAAGGTAAAGAGTTTTACAATAAAGAGTTTAAGAAGTTAATGGATGAAAATAAGATTAATCATTACTCAACCTATAGTGGTAAGAAAGCTTCTGTTGTTGAGAGATTTAATCGAACACTTAAGCAGAACATGTGGAAAAGGTTCACAACACAAGGAAATTATAAATGGATAGAGATATTACCAACACTAGTTAAAGAATATAATCATCAAATTCATAGAACAATTGGTTTAAAGCCTGTAGAAGTTAATAAGAAGAATGAGCAAACAATATTGAAAAAAATGTATCAAAAAAATATAAGCGTGTTAAGCCCAAATACAAGTTAGATGATCATGTTCGTATAAGTAAGTCGAAAGGGTTATTTGAGAAAGGATATACACCTAATTGGTCAACAGAAGTATTTGTTATTAGTGAAGTTATTCCATCCAATCCGCCTACATATAGAATTAAAGATTTAAAAGAGTAGGATGTGCAAGGTAGATTTTACGAACCAGAACTATTAAAGACGACACAAAAAAATGAATACTTGGTAGAAAAGGTGTTGAGAAAGAAAGGTGATAAAGTATATGTCAAATGGTTAGGTTTTGATGATTCACATAATAGTTGGATAGATAAGAGTAATGTTGTAGTGTAAATATAAATGTTGTCTTTTATGGCTATTATTCCATAAAGTTAATAAGATGACAAACTTGGCTTCAAAGTGACATTATTGATTCTGAAATATCTCACAGTAATTATAAAATATTTAGAAAAGATAGGGTAGGCAAAAGAGGTGGTGGAGTACTTATAGCAGTTAAAAATCATTTCGTTACAACCAATATAAAAATAGAAAATGATCTTGAGAACTTATGTGTTAAGGTCAATGCATATGGCAAAACTCTTTATATAGTAACTATATATATTACGCCTGGTTCACTTTTAAGCCATTATTCAGATTTTTATAAAATATTTGAAGAAAATTGTTCTTTAACGGAAAATAATATCTTGGTAGCTGGTGACTTTAATATGCCATTAATTAGTGGTACGGATTATGATCTTTTGAATGGGGATATGTACTGTAGATCTTTTGCTAATTTTATAAGTTTACATAATATGATATCTTTAAATAATATAAAAAACTGTAATTCTAGAACATTAGATTTAGTCATTAGTAATATTGGAAATGATGTTTTCGTACAAAGATGCAAATTACCACTTATAAAAGAAGATTTGCATCATCCTGCACTAGAAATAATTATTCCATTCAGGGATCATGGCCGTATGCTGAAAAATGAAGTAAACTTTATTTTCAATTTTCATAAAGCTGATTTTTTAAGAATGTATCAATTAATTCGAGATAAAGATTGGACTATCTTAAGACAATTTGACAACATCCAAGATGCAACAGAAACTTTTTATACGATAATGCATGAAATAATTACTAATACAGTACCTAAGAAACGAGAATGTAGTGTAAAAAAGTATCCATGTTGGTTTACTAAAGAGATAATCGGTATGTTAAAATTAAAGGAGTATTATAGAAAACATATGAAAGGTTCTGCATATAATAGTGATATGTATAAAATAATGAGAAGGGATTCAAAGAAAATGATACGTAAAGCGTATGAATACTATGTTAAAGAAAGTGAGAAGGGAATTAAAGAAAATATAAGGTCATTTTGGTCTTTTATAAAAGGTAAAAGAAATAGCAGTAATTCTAGTAATAATGTTATGACGTTCAATGGTACTGTATTGGATACAAACAAGCAAGTAGCTGACGGTTTCGCAAATTATTTCCGATCGGTATATGATAAAAATGTAGCATCATATAACTGCTCTGACCCAATGCAAATGGAAGTAAGTAATACTTTGATAATGAATAAAATCTCGGATGAGGAATATAAAAGAGCCACTAAAAAATTAAAACCCAAGAAAGCATGTGGACCGGACGGAATTCCTCCATATCTGATAAAAGCATGTTCAGAAATTTTACATGAGCCATTGATTACATTATTTAACTTAGTGCTTAAAACACAAACATTTCCCAATATTTGGAAAACAAATAGGGTATCGCCAATTTTTAAAAGTGGGGATAATGGCAAAGTAGAAAATTATCGACCAATAGCCATAGTTTGTGCACCGGTGAAACTTCTTGAACAAATATTATATGATCGTATTTTCAATCACATAAAAAGCTACATTTGTGAAAATCAACATGGATTCTATCCTGGTCGCTCAACAGTAACAAATTTACTTAATTTTACCCAATTTGTTCACGAGGTTATTCATAATCGTAATCGTGTAGATGTAATATATATTGATTTTGCAAAGGCCTCTGACATGCTTAACCATGATATACTTCTTACAAAACTTTCAATCTTAGGATTTTCATCAGAGTTACTCAAATTATTTATATCATACTTGAGTCAAAGAAAACAATATGTAAGTTTTCAACAATCAAAATCATTTTGCTATAATATGAATTCCGGGGTACCACAAGGCTCAAACTTGGGGCCCTTACTATTCCTACTCTTTATAAATGATCTGCCAAGGTATGTTAAGAACTCAAAATGCATATTGTATGCAGATGATGTTAAGTTGTATAAAGAAATACAAACGAATTCTGATATATTAAAACTGCAAGAAGATTTAAAAAACATATACACATGGAGTATAAAAAATAAATTAAATTTTAACATTAAAAAATGTAAGTTTATGATATTTACAAAACAAAGAAATGTAACTGAAATTCTGCCATATTCAATAGGAAATCAATATCTGGAGCGTATATTTACATATAGGGACTTGGGAGTTACATTTAGGAGCGAAATGTCTTTTAATAAACACATTTCACTGATCACACAAGATGCCTTCAAGCAATTGGGGTTTGTAATCAGAAGCACTAAACTGTTTACAAACGTAAATGTCATTGGAACTCTTTTTAAAACTCTAGTACTCCCAAAATTGGAATATGCGTCAGTGATCTGGGCAGCTAAATGTAAGACTCAAGAAAATCAGATAGAAGCAATACAAAAAAGATTCCTAAGGTACTTATATTATAAGAAAACAGGACAGCCTGCTCTGGTAAATATCTTACTCTAATTTGTTAAGTGAATTTAATTATATTAAAATTTCTGCTAGATGTATCATTGCACAAGAAATATGTCTACACAAAATAGTAAATGGCATATTTGATAATAGTGAATTTTTACAATACATTAAATTTAATATCAGTGACAGAACATTAAGAACAAGAAATCTGTTGTGGTATAAAACATCCAAAACAAATACATACAAAAATTCGCCATTGGTCAGAATGTGTAAGTTGTATAATAATATAGCACAAAGTGTGGAAGAATTTGACCTTAATCTTAACCAGCAAGTGTTTATAAAATTAATCAAAAATAAATTTTTACTGAATAATAGTTCAGGATAAAATAATATAGGTGTAATTATGTACTTTATATATGTATTGATGTCTTCTTGCTTTCAAGTATATGTGCGTGTACTTATATGTGTATGTATTCATATAAAACCTATATACCTGTAGGGTATGTACTTCAATATGTGTACCTGGAAATATTCAGAAGCATAAACCATAACTGTTGTTTATAGCGATATCTATTATCTAATTTTGTGTATCTGAGAAGAATGTTTCTTGCCATTTTTGTGTTTTTGTGTTGTTTTTTTTGTATTTTTAATTTCATTTTTCTTTTTAATGCTATCTTTTTTCTTTTTTAATTTTTATCACTTACTAATCTAGTAATTGATCCTTTAATGTATGTAATAGATTGTAAGAGCCTTCTGTAAATGGAGTTTTTTTCTCTGTTGAAGGTAAATAAATAAATAAATAAATAAAAGATCCGGTTTAAGATTACATAGAACAGACGATGGGGACGATTCTACCAACCGCCTTATGTACACAATCAAAGGTGGAGAAAGGCTTGATAACTGGTTGAAAAATAAACAATCAAAAAAGTTATTAGATTACTACAACAAACTTCGTTATTCCTCCAAAGCTAGGAATTTCAGAAACTCATCTTACACAGTAAAACTAGCTGGTAATGAAAATGAAGTTAAAAATAAAGATTTTCTATATAATAAATATGGGTACTATGGATAGTTCTCTTACTTTAAATGATATTTGCTACAAACAAATTAAAGATGATTACTGGTACGGCGTCTTTGGTGACTTCAAGCTGATTATAGATAAGAACACTGGGTACTTCAATGCAACCAAGTTGTGTCAAGATGGAGGTAAAAGGTTCGATCACTGATTACAAAATAAACAATCAAAAGATCTAATGAGGTATTATGACGAAAAATTCAACTCCCGGCTTCCTGGGAGTTGCTCTTCCACATATCTAGTAAAAGGAGGTGACAGAGAATCGACCTCAGTTATCTCAGGAACATATGTACATAAGAAAATATTTCTCGCTATTGCCATTTGGATATCACAAGACTTCTATGACAAGTGCTATGATATCATCGAAGACTATTTCGTTTCTAGTTTTAGACAGATTCAAGAAGATCAAGAAGAATTGCAATCAAGAATAGAAGAGACAGGACAAGTAATGGAAAGATTAAAAATTCAAAACGAAGAACAAGCACAAGAAATATCAAAACTCAAATAAATAGCCACAGAACACACAGAAGACCCAAATAACGTACACAAGTTAATCACCGTTAAAAAGAACCTCACGGCTGGTCAGCTTCAAGACATAGTAGACAAGTACGACACAGACAAACACGATCAGGTTAGGCGTTACGAGTCATACAAATATTGGGGAGGAAGGGTTCAACAGCGCAACACCAAAGCAAGACTTCAGTGTCTCAAAGAAAAGTACCCAAGCATGTCAGTGTTATCATTAACCAAAGATCCAAACTCGGTCAACCTCATAAACAAAGTAAAAGAAAAATACAGCTGTGTCGTTTCGTATGGTTGTCATGTGGATATTGAAGAAGAAGACGACGAGTTTCTTGTTGATTTGTTTTTGAGTATAAGAGATTCGTAAAGGTAAGGGTTATGAGTTTTGGACACCCCCTATCAGAAGAAGAATTGATTAACAGTATAGATCGCTTGTATGATATTATCTGATAATTAAAGTTACGACTTTTATGGTTTAATCCATCAAAGTACAATTTCAAGCGTTAAACAAACCATCTGTTGTAACATCGAATGCTAAATTCAATATACCACCTAAATCAGGATTATGATATTTTCTTATTATGGCTCTCCAATCTACGTAATGTCTAAATATATATATAAAATCTACAGAGAGGTCTTGATAAATTGAAATGTTATGCCAATGAACTCTGTCTTTGAACTCTGCAATAAATTCTTCTGTTAAATTTTGAGACATTGAAATCATTTCCCAATCTACTTTGTCAGCGTAATCTCTTATAAGGTTTTCTGATAATTGATGAGTTCCAGATAAGCACGCCCAAGAAACTTTATCTGCGTGTTCTCGTAAATAGGCTTCAGAGAGTTTGTTTCTATAAGATATAGCATCAAAATCAACTTTATCTATAAACTCATTAATAAATTCTTCAGATAGCTTTTGATTATACGATACTTCTTTCCAATCAACTCTATCTGCAAATTCTCTTATAAAGTCTTCTGATAAGTCTTGGCTTCCTGAAATAATCTCCCAATCAACTTTATCAGCTAATTCTCTTATAAACTCTTCCGATAACTTTTTCTATAAACATATTTCGCTCAAATTAACTTTCTGCAGATATTTACGTATGAAGTCTTCTGTAATGTGATCATAGTTCTATTCCCCCTCATAATCATCATAACCTATAGATAGCCATTGTTCATCAGTTAGTGAATCTAATATTTCATCAGACAAGTTCATAACGTTTGCATAGAGAGTGTTTTGTATAAGAAATGAGTTGTTTTTTTAGTGGCCTTCTTGAACAAATGATCTAACATACCTATTGAGATGCTGAAGTTTATTTTGTCTTCATCATTATAACCACCAATATCTAAATATTTACTTACACAATCAAATATAGGTTTGTAAGATAATATTTCCTTAGCACTAGTCATGTTCGCTTTTATTCTTAGATTTTTAAATTTATTTCATTTTTTGTTGGTTTTATATATAATAAATATGGAGAAAGAATTTGATTTATTACATGATAGACTTAATCTTATTCATGAAGATCTTAAACTCTTAGGAGCACTACTAGAGAAGCAAATACTGTTAAAGGAGAAATAATTATTAATAGCACAACAAAAAACATCTGATTTGAGTAGTGATGATGAACATAAATATGGCAGTGATGATTATGATGATGATGATGAGTAAGTTTACAAAAATGATTTAATTTTAAATGTGTATATGTGACTTTGATGGGTTAATCCCATAAAAGCCGTGTTCTAATACAACGCGTAATATGTAGACAATGGCAGGAGTGTACAATGTTAAGTGCTGTATTAGGATAAATGAAAATGAACTGAAATAATCCGACGAAGGTAAAAAACGATACTGATAAAGATTTTCTATATAATAAATAAGATGAGTAATTATAACAAATTTACTGTAATAGAGCTAAGACGACAATGTAAAGAGAGGGGAATCAGAAGATATTCCCGATTAAGAAAAGCAGAACTGATAGACCTTCTTAAACAACATGACGATGAACAAAGCAGGAGACAGATTAGAAATATGTTCCCATTTAAAGAAGAAGTATTTGAAAGACCGAAACCGAAAAGACCTAAGCTAAAAGTTGAATTGAAAGAAACATCATTGAAATATAGATTACAGACATTTAGAATAGAAAACATTGATGGATATAAAGATCCTTTGAAATTCTTAAATGCAAGTAGTAGGATTGTTAAAAATAAAATCAATGACAGTTTTAAACTTTTCAATGCGCTTAAAGTTAATATGTCATTTATTTGTAAATTTAAAAAAGAAAATACGATACAAGAACATAATTTTAAAACTTCAAATGAAATAATACTCGAATTTACAGATTTAGATGACTTTTGTAAAAAAGCTTCATACAAACTCATAAGAGAAATGGAAGAGTTTCAAAGTAAAGGATCTGGATGGATGTTACATTCTGTAGACTTTTTAGAATTAAGAATTAATAAGTATGTATCAATGAGAATACATACTTAGAACTTCCATACATGATTAAGAAGAGAAGAGCATGTGTTAATATAAAGAATAATGATCAAAAGTGTTTCCTATACTCAGTCATATCTGCATTATATCCAGTTAAACATGGGCATCATGGAGACAGGGTCTCTACATATAAAAAACATGAAGATAAGTTTAAAGATGTTTTTAAAGATATCCCATTTCCTGTACAAATTACTGATATAGCCAAGTTTGAAAAGAGAACTGATATTTCCATTAGTGTATTTAGTTTTGATCATAACTATTCAATTTTTCCACTTCGAATCGCACAAGAAAAGAAAGAAAAACATATTCATCTGTTATATCTTAAAAGTGAAAAGAAAACTCATTTTTGTTGGATTAAAGACTTGTGGAAGCTTGTAGGCAGTCAAATAACTAAAGATGGTCATAAAAGATTCCTATGTGAAAGATGTTTAGCTAAGCATTTTCAATCAGAAGAGTTATTAAAAGAGCATGAAAAATACTGTGGATTATATTCAGCTGCAAAAATCGTTTTACCAAAAGAATGGAGTAAGGTACTTGAATTTATTAATCATAAACGATCTTTGAGAATTCCATTTACAATTATTGCTGACTTTGAATCACTATTAAAGGAAATTATTACATGCCAACCTGATCCAGAAAGATCTTATTCAAACGCATATCAAGAACATAAACCAAATAGTTTTACATACTATTTCAAAAGCTCTTTAGATTCTTATAAAAGCAAACCAGTAGAATATATAGGAGATAATGTATCAGATGTATTTGTAGAAAAATTAAAAGAAGAAGCTATTAAAATTGCAAAGATTTATGATACTTATAAACCTATGAATCGCCTTACAGAAGAAGATAGAAATATATTTGAATCATCTGAAAAATGTCATATTTGTGAAAGAACTTTTGAAGAACTTCCACGCTTATTAGAAAAGAAAATAGAGAGGTTAAATATTTTAACTAGTTATTTAAAAAAGAAAATCGAAGAAGGTTATAAACATCTAGAAGAGGAATTGTATATGAAAAAAGATGATGATGATATTGATGATATAGATGACATGTTAATGGATATAAAAGAGCAAAAGGAGGATGTAGAAGTTATACTTGATGAATGTACTAAAGAATTGAAAAAGACTATAAACAATATAAAATCATGTATAACCAAAGTTGCTGATCATGATCATTTAACTGGAAAATTTAGAGGAGCTGCTCATTCTTATTGTAACATAAAATATACAAACCCAAGATTTATTCCTTTTGTTCATTCACAACTTATCTGGATACGATACACATCCATTTATAAAAAGTTTAGGAGGCGGAAAATTAGAAGAAAAGATAACTATAATACCTAACACAGAAGAAAAGTATATTACATTCTCAAAAACGATAAGATACAAGAATAAAGAAAATAAAGAACGATCAATCCAATTAAGATTTGTAGATTCGTTTAGATTTTTATCAAGAAGTCTAGCTGAATTAGCAAAAAATTTAAAACCAGAACAATTTAGAGAAACATTAAAATTCTTTCCTAAAAATGTAATTGATTTAGTAAAAAGAAAAGGTATCTATCCATATGATTATGCTGATTCACCTGAAAAACTAGATGAACCTGTTCCACTATCTAGAGACAAGTTTAAGAATAGATTAACAGAAGATGATATAAGTGACGAGGATTATAACCATCATCTATTAATCTGTAAGATATTCAATTTAAAAACCTTAAGAGAATATACTCAATTCTACAACAAAACAGATGTACTTCAATTAACAGACATTATTGAAAACTTCAGAGATACAGCTCTTAATAAATATAAATTAGATCCTGCATGGTATTTCACAAGTCCAGGGTTCTTCTGGGATGCAATGTTAAAGATGACACAACAAAAATTAGAATTGTTAACTGATTATGATAAACTGCTCTTTATAGAAAAAGGTATAAGAGGTGGAATTTCTCAATGTTCAAATAGATATGCAGTAGCTAATAATAAGTATCTAGAAAATTATAATCCTAAAGAGAAAAGTTCTTACATAATGTACATGGATGCAAATAACGAATATGGATGGGCTATGAATCATCATATGCCTTATGGAGAATTCGAATGGAAAAAGGTTATTAATGGTGTAAATGATAAATACTGGATAAATAAAATATTAGAGACAGACGATGAGTCTAATACTGGATATATACTAGAAGTCGATTTAGAGTATCCAAAAGAACTTCATAATAAACATTCAGATTTGCCATTAGCTCCTGAAAATTATATAAACAACAAGAAACTTCCAAAATTATTAACAACACTTTACGATAAAGAAAACTATATATTGCATTATCAAAATTTAAAATTCTATGTGTCACAAGGTCTCAAAATTAAAAAGATACATAAAATATTAGAATTTAAACAATGAGGCTGGTTAAAGAAATATATAGCATTAAATACAGAACTTAGATCGCATGCAAGGAATGATTTTGAAAAAGACTTCTATAAACTAGCGAATAATGCAGTATTTGGAAAGACTATGGAAAACATAAGAAAGAGAGTAGATATAAGACTAGCACATAATGCAAAATTAGCAGAGAAACTAATAGCTAAACCTACTTTTAAGGATAGAACTATATTTTCCGAAGATCTAGCTGCTATTCATATGTATAAGACAAAAATTACTTTTAACAAGCCTATCTATGTTGGGATGTCTGTTCTGGATATATCTAAAATTTGTCTATAAGATTTCTATTACAATGTGTTGAAGAATAAATATGAAGATAAAGTCAAACTATTAATGAGTGACACAGACTCGGTTATAGCACATATAGAAACAGAAATGTATATGAGGATATGAAAGCTATGTATGAATATCTAGATACATCTGATTACAAAGATAATAGCAAATATGGGATAAAACAAGTTAACAAGAAAGTATTAGAAAAATTCAAAGATGAAGTGAAAGGTGAAATCATAGGAAAAGTCGTAGGTCTCATATCAAAGATGTATTCAATACAAGCACCTCAAATAGACCTCGAAGATAAAGACTTTAAAAGTAAATTTGATAAAGACAAATGTTGTAAAAAGGCAAAAGGAATAAAATCGAATATTGTTAAATCAGAAATAACTTTCAAAGATTACGAAGATTGTGTCTTAAAAGATTATGAATTATATAAAATGCAAAATACTATTAGGAGTAAAAGACATAATGTATATTCAGTAGAAGAAAACAAGCTAGCATTAAGCTATTACGATGATAAAAGATACATATTAGAAGATGGGATACATACTCTAGCTTGGGGCCATTATTCGATAGATTTAAGGAAAGAAGATTTACTAACAAAGCTAAAAGAACTAATGGATAGCTATATCAAAGGGAGACAAGAAAAAGAAAAACGAAGAATAGAAAGTTTAAGAAATGTTTAGATGTAAGTTTAGGTGTAAACTTCTTTTATGGTTATATATCATAAAAGTAGATTGAAGATGTATCCTGTATGGGGTCAATGTGGGGAAGATGTAATTTTCGATGTGTATAATTAGATTCTATGCTGGAGGATTTCATATATAAAAAAGCCTGGTTTGAGGAATTGGCCCCAAACTGGTTTTATGAATACTACTCAACAGTCCGTATAATCGTCCCCATATACGGTACGCATGTTACAGTAATTTTCTCTTGGTGTATGCCCTTTGATTCATTGAAATCTGATCATAACTGGCTTCTCTTCACATGTGGGGGACAGTAACTGGACGCCATATTTCTTTCGTAGTTCAAGTATGTGTCGTTTGAGCTACATAGGAAAACAAAGAAATCTCTGTAGCGCAAATTTCAAACTCTCTCGTCATGCAATTTCACCATTCCAGCTGGAATACATGGAGAGAAAAAATTATTGTGGTTTACAATCTGCCTTCGAATTTAAATCCTATGGTAATTTTATGTATTTAGGAAACAACGGGAATTTCCCGTTTTCGTTTCTTAAAGCCAGTAACACTTGCCCACTGGTTTTCAGTAAAGATTTTAATTACGAGGCCTGACAATGACGTAAGAAGAATGTCTTTTTTTAGCTGATGCTGGCAACCCTGCAAACTTTAACCCCACAGGGTGGGGGGTTTGGGAGCTACAAACGCTAACTACAAACGGGTTGAGGGAGCTTGTGCGAGGTAGTTAATATCAGACGCACATTTTCTCGATTTATGTTCAGTTCATCCGCAATCATTTTCACGGTTAATCGTCTATCCTGTTAGATAAGTTCCCTCTCTCTCTGTGAGCTCTCTTCCATCCATATTGTGAGTCGCCCACTACGATGTTTAACTTCGATTTCTGTTCTGTCTTTCGGAAACATTTTGTACCAACAATACACCTCTGCCATTTATAACAGTTTATTTCCAAAGGCCTGCTGAATCTTCCTTTACGTTACTGAGGCAGTCTAACCAAGTTTCATACAAAATGCGATTGCGTTGCACAGGTCAATATTACGTGCTTCCGTTGTTGTGACAGGGGTCCAACACACGATCGCACTCTTTAACTTCTAACTTCACAATGAAAAATATTTCGTGCGTGCCACGTGCTGTGCTATTCAAGCAGGCCCAAGGCCACACTCTGGGGACGGCTTCATACTGCAGCGTTGCCAGCAGAAGCTGAAACAATTTTCTTATTACTTTCTTGTCGGAGTCAGGTAAAGGTAGTTACTCAACAAAATAGCTAACTTATTCTAAATAGTAGAGCTGCCTTTCTTTTATAATTAAATGTTTATCATGTTTCTTTCATTTTATTAATATTCAAGCCGTAGCATTCTCAAAAGTTTTTATTTAAGAAGAGTGCTTTTTTCACTTAGATGTATATCAATAGACTTAAAGATTGTATAACGGTTTAAAACTTAATATCTCAGAACATTGAAATGATATTAGAAGCACTAGTAGAGATTAGCATACTGCTTGAATTGACATTTTTTCTACAAAATTTTAAAAATGGTTATAGTCTTGTTTTCTTTCTTTGTCATAATACGAACTGTTTTGGTAGTTGTAATTTCAAAAATCTCTCGCAATTACCAAATGTTATACCACGAAAGATAATGATATAGTACCAAGTACTGTCAGTGAGAGCGTGCCACCATTTTCACCTGAAATAATTAAATGTTCATTCCATAGTGTAAAGTGGAAGTATGCATTTGAGTTAAATCCAATAACTAATAGATAAATGTAGATACGATTTGAGATATCAAATTAAAGGACATCCTTTTCTTTGGAGAGTAGAAGTGATACTAAAACACCCCAATAGTTCTCTTCTCGTAATATCTACAAGATTTTGTGTAATATTACAATAGTTTTATAAATCAGTTTATCGGGGGAAAGTGCAAAACTTTGTATCTCCACTTTTTACGGAATTTTAGATTTTGGTTGCATTCAATTTCCTACATCTGATTCTACGTGCGTGTGAAAGCTCGTAAACGAAAATGCGGTAAAGAAAAACGTGAAAAAACTAACTTTTAAAACCTGGTATCGCATATGAGATAGTGTAAAAGCAGAACAGATTTATTGCTCTCCTGAAATTTTGGTTTTGGTGAGTTATGAGATTTAGCACTTTCGCCATTCTAAAACTTATGATTACCTTGAAAAGCTTCACGATAAAAATGCAATATTTTTGTTCCTCTATTTTAGGTGCAAACTTCTGCATTTCTTTCTTGTTCTATCATATAGTGTATCTAGATTTCCACTCCCTATTTTACTGAATTTGTTACAGGATCCATACAAATGAAAAACCTCACACATGTAGAGAGTGTGGAAAGAAATTTGGTCAGCGTTCAACTTTAGCTAAACACATGTTTACACATTCAAATGAAAAACCTCACACACGCCAAGAGTGTGGTGAGAAATTTAGTCACCGTTCTGATTTAGCTAGACACAAATTAATACATACAGGTGCAAAAGCTCATACATGCACAGAGTGTGGTAACAAATTCAGTCAGCGTTCAAATTTAGCTAGACATATGTTAACACATACAAACCAAAAACCTCACACGTGCCAAAAGTGTGGTAAGAAATTTAATCGACGTTCAAATTTAGTTAGACACATATTAATACATACTGGTGCAAAACCTCACATATGCAAAGAGTGTGGAAACAAATTTAGTCAACGTTCACATTTATCTACACACATGTTAATCCATACAGGTGCAAAACCTCACACATGCCAAGAGTGTGGTAAGAAATTTAGTCAACGTTGTGTTTTAGCTAGACACAAATTAATACATACAGGTGCAAAACCTCATACATGCAAAGAGTGTGGCAACAAATTTAGTCATCGTTCAAATTTAGTTAGACACATGTTAACACACACAAATGAAAAACCTCACACATTCCAAGAGTGTGGTAGGAAATTTAGTCGACGTTCAAATTTAGCTACACACATAATAATACATATTGGTGTAGAAACTTACACTTGCAAAGAGTGTGGAAACAAATTTAGTCAACGTTCACATTTAGCTACACACATGTTGATCCATACAGGTGAAAAATCTCTCATATGCCAAGACTGCGGTGCGAAATTTAATCGACATTCAAATTTAGCTGTACACATGTTAACACATAAAGGTAAAAATTTCACAAATGTATAGAGTGTTGTCCGAGATTTTATCAACGTTCATATTTAGCTAGACACGTGTTAATCCATACAGGTGAAAAACCTCACACATGCCAAGTATGTGGTCAAAAATTAATGAACGTTCACATTTAACTAGGCTAATATATGCAAGGTAAAAATTTCATATATGCTAGACACAAGTTAAAACCTACAGGTACATAACCTCATAAATGGGAGGAGCGTGGAAACAAATTTTGTCGGCGTTCAAATTTAGTTGCACATATGTTAGTACCTACACGTGAAAAATCTCGCACATGCTAAGAATATAGGAATAAATTTATTCGACGTGTACATTGAGCTCCACACATGTTAATACATACTGGTGGAAAATTTCACATGTGCA
This sequence comes from Thermobia domestica, assembly GCF_964235325.1. Lineage (NCBI taxonomy): Eukaryota > Metazoa > Arthropoda > Insecta > Zygentoma > Lepismatidae > Thermobia > Thermobia domestica. Next base: position 340,148,427 of record NC_137456.1, on the reverse strand, counting down.
AAGAGTCGAAAGAAATTTAGTGAACGATCGAAGTTGGCTAAACATACGTTGATATAAGCGTTTGAAAAAACCTTACTTACTCCAACGGTGTGGAAATTTTTTCGACGTTCAAATTTGACTAAACATATCTTGATACACAGTTAAGAAACATCATACACGGCAAGACTCAGTAGAGGTTTCGTCTAACTTCATTTGTTTATACATACGTTAATACACGTAGGTGAAATTTCTCTTCAATACCAAGAGTTTGAAGTTGATTTTGAATTAACGTCCCGTTCGGCAGCGAGACTATGTGGACCTTCTTATAAGCGTGGTATCCAAACCACGAGCTACCGCCGGGAATCGAACCCGGGATTCCCACATCAAAGGTGCGTACGGTTACCGCTTAGCCACGAAGGAGCTTACATGCCAAAAGTGTGGGACACAATTTGTGCAAAATTAACATTTGGCAGAAGGCGGTAATTAGCACAGGGAAAAGAGCTCAGTGTTTGAAAAGAGATTTAGTTCAATTTTGGCAAAGCATATGTTAGCACACACTAATGATAAAGCTGATATATCGAAGGAGTGTGGAGAAGAAATATTTTGGAAAAGATCAAACACTGCAAAAGATATTAAAACATGAAGGTTATAAAGCTCACAGGTGCCATGATTTTATAAAATTTTCTTGCAAATTCAATTTGTGTAAAACACCCACACACCACAAGCACGTCCAAATATGATCCAGGAATTTAGCCGATTCAGGTTGTCAGAATGTAAGATGGACCAACATGTTACGTGCGAAGTGCGTCTATGAAAAAGTAAACATCCATTGATACTTGACCATCAACATATAGTGTACCTTAACAGAACACTAAGAGCATGTCCACTGAACGTTTGTATAAATCTTGATAGTACCCCATGCAAGGTCCATTACATATCCTCCGCTTTTTGGAGAGCCAGTGAGGGACATTGCGGACGTAAGTAGATGTTCAGTATATGTCATCAAGACATCGATGTGTACGTTTACAGACGTTCATTTGTCTCGGATGTGAACCTTAATAGAGGTAGATCTTTTGTCGAAAATTTTTCCAGTAAACCTTCAGGAATTCCAATGTGTGCCGAGTGGACACCAGATACGTACTTGTATAAAAGTGCAATGTTTGTTGTGTGGGTGTCAGTAACTGAGTTTTATGAACGTACACAGACGCCCAGTATTCTGTCGTAGACGTAAAACGCAGGTAAAACGAACGGTTAGTGTACATCCGCTGGACGTTCCTAAGTATGTAGAGGGACGTCCACTGGACGGTTCATACGTGTATCGGGGGATGTTTCATAAGTATATAGAGGGACGTCCACTAGATGTTAGACAATCTCTGTATGTGCGACTATGGATGTGAACAGGCGTCGAATGTCCAAATTAAATGCATCTCGTAAGGGAAATCTTATCGGTAAACATATAGTTTTCTCGCGTCAAACTCATCCATTAAACGTATATTTTTATATAACAATATACAACATTAATTCAGTAGAAGAGGTTGCTTTCCTTTCCTTAGTTCCAGGCAAGAAACCTCTTGATTGTACCGAAATGCTTTTCCTTAAGAGCCGCCTCTAATTTTGGCTACATGCGTCGCCTGTAGCGTTAAAACACAACTCATCACACCAACGTTCCTGTGGAAACAATAAGTGACATAATCAAAATATTGAAGTCTACAATAAAACCTATTTAAAAAGTGGATACCAATCGAGTAGTACTTCTAGAAACATTGTAAAATGTACTTCAGCAATCAGGTCTTTGACTTGTACGCGGATATTATATTTGTATTACATTAACTCTGGAATATATTAAGTAACTAAATGACTGTTAAGAATTACTTAACTACACTTTAAAAATCTTCCACAAACAAAGAGAAAAGTATATACGCCCTTGGTTTGGCTTTACCCTTCAAGATAATATCTACTACAAAACAGAATTAAACCCTAATTACACGCGCCTATTATACGTGTAATTCTTCCCCACGTGCAGGCAAAGCTTGATAGTATAAGTATGAATACACGCATTCCATGTAATTAAATTATAATGGACAGTAGTGACTGTATTTACGTGATTGACTGTACAAAATTGACTTCAATTTTGGTTATTATATTCACTTGCTTCACAATTTTTGACCTACAAATGAACCTTTCTTTTTTTGTCTAAAAAATCTTTCAAGTCAAAAGTAAACATATTTAAACACCAAAAATGTTTTCGATTTTTTTTTTTGGTTATTTTCAACTGGCTGTCTTCACGAACGAAACTGAAATTTAAAAATCACATATTAAGACATAATGTCATTAATCCCTTCACATTCATCAATATAGTTATAATTGAAATTAAACAGGTAAGTGGCATGAATAAGAAGACACAACACATACAGCATACATATGCCTAAATACGTCCAGTGCAGATTCAATGTACGTGTAAAGTGCCTTAATCAAGGGTTTTGGGACACCCAAGAACGTGCCCCCTTACGACGGCTTAGTTTTTATTTACCGAGTACCTCATCTTTTCGAGAGATTCATAAGTTTGCCAAACAATCATATATAAAATTTAAGAGCATTTAGTTGCTCTGGTAGTCATTAACAAAATACTTTCCTTTCCTCTATTTTCAACTATAAAAATTGAATCTTCTATTTTGAGTGAGCTGTGTATTGTGCTAATTCTTCCTATATTTCCATGCCCAAACCTACTGCTGGGCTCCATATTTGCGGAAAAAAAGTAAATTATTACGTAAAGAATTTGTCGGGTACATTACGAAGATAAGCATATCATACCTTCATTTTCTATGACAGAGGAAACAGTAAATAATCTGAGACATTTTTCAACGAACAGTTACATTGAAATCAATGTACAATATTTTCTGTCTCCTCATCAGAGACAAACATCGGCTGAACATTATGTTGTAAAAACAGTCACAACATCCGAGTTAAGATGAAAATTAGAAATAAAGTTTTTCATTAAGGCTAGGATTTCTATGAGGTCATATCTTCATCCTGTTATCCTTTTATATATATAATTAAATATAAACATATTTCTTATTGTTGTAATAAAGAAAATGTTTTTGTTGGTTATATATATGTATATTTGAACCATATTTTGGCGTGAGATCATGTCAGCTTTAAGTGATACAAAGGCTTATTTTTGATCATATTTTAGACGGGTTTCATTTTTGTTTAAGTAGATATCTGTCATCATTAGGAATGAGGAGATGGTCATTCAGCTTTTGTCTTATAATGTCAGTAATATGCTGTGATCTATTCTTCAAAGCTTACAGATATTCATTCAGGCCAAAATAACTACGTAAATGCCTTAACAAATGATTATTCTTAAAAATATATTTGTTAAAAATTCAAGTTTAAATACATTTTCAGTAAAAAATTATTTACTTCGTGTGTATTTGAGCACATTTTAAGTCATAGTTTGTATTTTTTCGGTCATAAAACGTGCATATTTCCAACTTCGTTGGTCATAGAGATTCGAACCCTAGTTGTTATATTTCTCCGATTATTATTGGTAACCTATATCAGTTAATTGCTGAAGACAGTCACCTACATCTTTGTTCCTTATGTAGGTGATTATTCAACAAGATATTAAAAGCTGGTCTAAGAAAAACAATCACCTTTTCTGATATCCTGGATGCGGACATACGTACTCCAGAAGTAGCTATTTCAAACTTACCGTATATTGCTTCCTAGCATTTGCAAATATTAAAAAGAAAAACTTAAATTAAGGGTAGTTTACACTCTCTTATGATCTAGATATAAGGAGATAAGTTAATGTTTGCATTAATCCTATACGTTTGCTTGTAGCTTTACTGTCTGACCACGGAATTATATCAGATAACTTTCATTCTCTATTGACATCTCAGAGCATATTTATACTTCTTGAGTAGCATTCTGGTTGTAAGTTTTGAAGACCCCTTGTGTGCCTAGGTATAGATTAAGCATGCGAGTAGTATCATAATCTTGAAAAAAGAAAAAAAAAGAAAAAATCGAAAACTTGAATCCCCTTGGGAAAATCATCGATTTTCCATTATTTTACCTAGTAAATTATCAGAAATGATCTTTTATCTATACAAAAACACAGAAACGAGGATTTTCAATGTAAAAATAATAGCACAATTTTTATATCTGGACATGATAAGTACTATTAATATACTTTTGATTGTTGCATGTTGTACATGTGTTAGTTCATCATCAGAACTAATTAGAGAGATACAAATAACTCAGCAGGCCATCTATTCCGGTGATCCTGTAAGAGTAGTTCCATGGGAGTATATTTTTGTGTGAATTCTCACTCAACCTGAAATCAAATTTAGAACATTGTTGCTGTTAAAATAACCATAATTCCCATCTTATCAAGTCTTCAGGTCTGAAACTTTTTTTTCCCTAAGTAGCACTTAAACTCTCTCAGCACTTAATTCTTGATTTTCTGAGAAGAATCAAGCCAGGAGCCATTCGTACCAAGTGAGAAACATGTTAACACATCGTCAAGAAGGTTTGCATTAAGCTTTCTCTCTCACACACCCGACACCCCATATGAATATATATATGTATCAAAGAGAGAGAGAAAAAACTTATCTATGCCCTGCTTTTAACCAAATCCAAGCTATGCGCTTGTACGTATATGTACCTCTTAGTTGGTCCGTTCTGTTACGGATTTACAAATGGGTCCGTTGCGACGTTAATTGTCATCCAAATAAGTCTGTGTAGATCCCTGGATGTAACCTGGACACTGCGGTAGCATGTGGATATTAAGACCATTTTGTGGGAAAAATACATGTTTAGCAAATATGGATCATGAATTAAGCATACTACGTCAGTTATTTCCAACGGAATGTTCCCTGACATCACACATTGCTTCTCGGATTTTTAATGAATATCTCTCTCAGAGCAAAGAAAAGGCAACATAGATGGCGAAGATTGTGGTAGTTTCACTGATAAACTGCTCGTGCGACTAACGAAAGAACTAACCTTGTTTTTTTCAGTACCACTTACTTCGTTTCCATCTTCTTTCTCATCATGTTCTCCTCAGTATCATAATACCATAAAAGCAAGACACAGACGACTGAAATTACTATTCTAGAATATTCGCTAGATATCTTCTTCAACGGATCCTTTAAGCTCCTGCAGATGAGTTCTTGTTTCTGCTATAACCTGAAAATGTTAGCAGAATGAATACCAAAGCAATCGTCCATTGAAAACGACAGAATTCCTATTCCTGGTTAGTTACGACTGTCGATTTACTGTAAAAATAAACAAATAAATGAACACTATTAAATACCGTAAAGAGGATCATGGAATATTTTTCAACATGGAAACCGGATCTTTTCTTCAGGTTTGAGTATAGAGATTAGTGTTGATATGCGATATAATCTTGGGGCACTTCATCAATTACACAAAAGCCCTTCTAGCTGCATTATACAGACATTAACGTTAAAACGAAAACTGTTTCATTTTCCCCACCTTCGGTTTTAGTAGAAAGTTAGAGTCGAGATAGAACATTCTTGAAATACTTGATTAAACAAAGCTGCTTTTCGCTATCTTTTACCGTTTTTGATCTAGCTATACCTAGCCAGTGTTTTCCTTTTCACCACTTGTCGTTTGATTAGGGGTTTAACAGAGAGGATGATAAATAGCCCAACAACACTAAATTGATCCCAAAAACAACTCCTTCCTGCATCTTTGCTTTATGAAGTAGGTTAAACTGAAACCGGAAGTTTCAGAGAATTTCTAGCACTGGAGTTTCAGTGAATTTCTATCCCATAACGATACCCGTAAAATTTGTGGATTGCAATATGAAAAGGAAAACGTAGTAAGCATAAATTCTATGTTGATATCGTTGATTAAAACACTCATTCCGTAACGATTTGCGTTGACGCTGAGAAAATTTGTGGTAAACTTCAACTGAAATTCTGTATATCTTGGGATCATGAGAGCTTAGCGACTTGGTATTTACCCTGAAATTCGCGCTATATACCTGTTATCGCAAAGTAAAACGTAAATTTTGCTATGTGTTGATACAAAGCCACACGAATGTGGGTAGAATAAAACCCAGGGAAATCCACACTCATAAACCTGGTCTGAGAAACGTTATATATTTTTCGACCGAGTTGCACTCCAACGTGCGAACACACTTGAGGAAACGTTAAACCACAAAAGTTCATAGACAATATTGGCAAATAAAAGAGTGATGAATTGAAGCTTAAACATAGGCAAACCCGGAGGGAAACTAAGAAATTTTCCCCCTCCCTTCTAGCGGAAAACGTACAATCATGGGAAAGTTCGTGTCTCTTTACTAAAGTAACATCTCTAAATAGCAATGTTACAACTTTTTAACCGCATCGCACAATGGAGTATTTCTGTGAAAGTCCTGACCAATATTATTTTTTGAAGTATTTTAAAGTGGAAATCATTGCTGTTGAATTTCGACTTATTTCATATTGCTATTTCATATTTCATATACATTGAATAAAACTTATATGCACAAAGATATGTATTTATTAGAAATAAGTACATACTACAATTTTACATTATGTACAATATTGTTATATGAGGCGCGTAAGCCTGATGGCCTGCTTTCGATCCCTAGATTGTGAACTCCGCGCCCCTCTGGAGGGATGTGCAAACATTAGTAAAGAAGGAGGAAGTTGGAAATGAGCGTTTCGAGAAAAGAATTTATTGGTCATGTTAACCTGGTTAAAGTAGGCGTCCGGCCAGCTGAAGCAGAGAACTGGCTTCAGCGCTGAGGAAAGTATGTACAAATAAGTAATTAAAACAACCACTTTCTTGTCTAACAAAATGGTTACAAACAAGAAATTTTTTTAAAAAAAGAAAAATATATAAAATATATGATTTGAAAAATGTATAAAATATGTAATATGAAAAACATCCTTGGCGAAGCATTTCTATAGCTAATAAGCTGGCAGGATTTTCTTAATTTGCCGGCAGATGGAACCGTGGCGCTGGTGTAGCTTGTATGGAACGCTCACTCCACTCCCTCATACCATCAACTTTTGTGGCTCCCCTCCAGATCCACCTCTGTTCTGCTTTGGAGTCCCCTTGTTCTCTCTCTTCCACTATTCTTACCCAAGGTTAATCCAGGAGGTAGACTATATAAGGAGTCGAAAGATGACATAGATAAGTTCCGGTTAGCAGAAAACCGTGGACTATCGAACTGATCGGATGTATTAGAAGCAGTCTCTGATAAATCAAGATATGGCGGGACTTGATCTTTTTGCTGAGACTCACTGTAGCATGTAGAGTTCGACTTCAAGTAAGTAAAATGCATCACCCTTCACACAGCAGTGGTTATTCCAACACACTACTCTTTCCTTTCGAGTTTTATTCCAATCGACTATGTCTCTTTTTGCTATTTTTCTCTTTTACTACTTTTCCCTCATTCCCGAATTTGAACAATAAGTTGAAGGAATAATAGAAAGCGTGGACACATTCTTAAACTCGATTTTTTGGTACATCATGTTCATTTTACTCCGACCTCACACCCTCGCACTCACAGTAGCAGTTGGCCCTCGCCCTCGATCACCCTCTCCGTCGCAAAGGGAATTGTCCATCGTCCTCGCGCACACTCGTCCCCGTTGTGACAGCTCTTACCCTCGTTATTATTGCCCTCATTCTGGAAACTTGCCCTCGCGAAGGGAGTTGTCCATCACCCTCGCCTCGTAGTGGAAGTTGGCCCTCGCTCTCGCGATGGGAATTGTCCATCGCTCTAGCTTGCCCTCACCCTCCTGCTTGAAATTTGCCCTCGCAATGAAAGTTAGCTCTCGACCTCGTTCAAACTCGTCCTCATGAGGATTGTTGTCCATCGCCCTAGCGTTCCTACTGGAAATTTCTTCTCGCCCTCGTTAACCCTCATCCTCGCGTATGGAGTTGTCCTTCACCCTCGCCCACATATCATTGAGCGCGAAATTATTTTAGGGTAAGAAAGCCTTCGCGACGATCCGATCCTCAATTTTCCAGCATATTTCCTGAATTATTTCTTTAAAATACCTCCTAAACAAAGAAAATTAAACATACCAACGTATAACTTACTCCGGATTACCTAAAATGGAACAGATCATTGACCACTCGACGCTTAATATTACCATGAATATGTTCAGGTAAAATTTGATTGGATTTTCCTTTAAATCTTTCGCTTCAAAACTTGTGTTGCCCATGAGACGAGTCGACACTAGAAATAAGAAAATTGAAGTGAAATGTTTGAGTTTTAAGTCTCACGGTTATGGGAGTTAGGTTAAATTAGGCGGTGGTAATGAGAAATGAATAAAATGGAATGAAGAAAGTAGGAGGAAACGGGAGAACCCCAAGAAAACCACTGAGCACTGTATTTGTCCACCACAAAGTCCACACTTCGCGAGCTGGGATCGAACCAGAAACTCCAAGCACCGGAGTTGAAAGCTCTACCACCGCGCCCCGTACGAGAAATAATGTTTATTATTTCGTCTTGTAAATTTTATAGAAGTCTCGTCCAGTCTCAATTCTTTGAAGTCTCGAACTTCTTTATTGTCTCGATTCTCGACAGTTCACTTCTCCTCTTGTTCTGTAAATTTACGTAAAATATGTATTCCCTTATCTAGATGTTCTAAGAATCAGTCTGCGTCACTAGAAATGTAAGAAGTGTGTATCTAAAAACATTTAAACAATATTTATTATGGGGATATACTGTGTAATGATTAGTGTATCTTTAAACGTTCATAAAGCTCTTCAGTGTTATCGCAAATCATTTTTGTCAATTTATAGGTTTTACATACGATTCATTTAGCAAAAAAGAAAAATTATATATATATAGTGTTTGAGACCTAAGACTCGGGGGAACTAGTGTTGCTCACGAGATTCGAAAAAAAATCGTCTTGTCTAATAGTGCAAATTAAAAGAGTGATAATGGTGATGAGGTTTAAAAAGTGTCATTTTATAATGTTTCTTTGATGAACTATTAGCGTATAACGTAATATATAAGATTTTCGTAAAAGATTGAGTTAGTTAGTTGCAGGAAATTAGTTTGGTGAATTTTTTTACAATTCCAGCAATACACCCTTTGTAATATGTGGTATATATTTCTTATTTGCAAAAATAATTGGCCCATTTTTTAATGTTTTGTGTGATGAGGAAAACACCTCTACTAAATTCAAAGAAATCTTTGCGTCATCACAGGACGAAGTGTTGTTTGCCTTTCTCCTTAGTGTCCCTATTGCGGCAGTTTCAGATCATCGGAGAAACCTTTCTCTGCCCCCAAAGAGTCCGTCGTGAATCTAGCCCAAAATTCCAGTCCAAGACTGCCTTATAGCTGCAGATAAAATCTTAGGGTTTATAGCTGCAGGCGTTATAGCTGCCGATAAAATCTCTTCTTCGGGTACTGTAAATTGAAGGTTCGTTCTGACGACTTTTCCAAGGAATGCGTATTGGTTGATCAGTAGGTAATATTGTTTATTGTCTAATAACAATAATAACATGTGTCCGAACGAACTTTATACTACTGCATAAGAACTATCTAAGAAATTATCATATTTAATGTATTTTTAGCAGGACAATATGTCTTCAAACACAATTAAAAGTAGAGGCTGTTCTGAGAGAACTCATATAGTTACAAATTTAAAGATTTCTTGCTTCAAAGTAACGGGTGTAAAGGTAGTATAATGGAATTAGAAGATGCAGGGCGCGACTGGGAACACTATTCCGGGACCACAGCTTCCCAACTAATTTGCAAATACAGTATATTGCATATACTAAAGTGCACCAGGGTGTGTGTGTGTGTGTGTGTGTGTGTGTGTGTACTTTGAATATATAAAACTTTGTTTTGTGTGGAACAACAACATATTGCTGGTTTCCAGAAACTTAACATAAACTATTCATCTAATAATTAAGCGCGAAACGAACTGAGGGAACTGAACCCGTGCGCGAGCCCAGTTGAAAGAACTGAGTCCGAGCCCGAGCAAGCCCAGTGCAAAATGGCAATCTATGATCAAAACTCATTCAATCAAGTCTTTTTCCATCTAACCTACTGCATTCTGTTGGTTCTCTCACTGCTTGTGTTCGTTCAGATATCAGCGCTCTTAAGATTATGTCATTTACTGCTGAATGACGTGAGTCACTGTCTGTCCATCAGTAATCTTTAAACGTGAGAGTGTAGACACGTTTTAACTAAAAAGTCTTTAGATAGGCAGGGCAACAATGAGGCACACTCACTTCTAAACGTAGCGCTATTTCTATTAGGAAACTTTCATGGCAAACATGTAAATATTATATTCATTTGCATTATTATTTTTAATAATTATGTAGAAGCACACAAGATAAATTCTCCACTGCAATTAAGTGAAAGAAATAATACGACTATTCTATAATCTTACTATGACATCAACTATCATATAGGGGACGTGGCAGATGTTACTTTAAATATTATATTCTTCTAAAACGTGGTCAAACTGCAAATTCAAAATAGTTGTTGTTAAGAAGGCTTGTCCGTCTCCCTCGCTTGCCTTCGTTCTCGCGAAGGAAATTGTTCCTCTCCCTCGGGCAACCCACGCCCTCGTTCACTCGCCTTCGCGCACCCTCACCCTTCCAGTAACAATTGATCTTCGCCCTTGCGAAAGGATTTGTCCATTGCCCTCGCTCGCCCTCGCCCTCGCGCTGAAGACGTGTCCTCGCCCTGGCGAAGGGAGTTGTGCATCGCCCTCACTCGCCCTCGTATTGGAAATTTCCCCTAGCCCTTGTGCATCCTCTCCGTCGCTGCCGAAACTTCTCACCCTCGTGCACACTCGTCTTCGCGAATGAAGTTGTCCATCGCCCTCGCACTCATGTTGGGAATATCTCCTCACTCTTGCGTACATTCAACCTCGCTTCATTGTAAGCGAGGGAGCTTAGGAGTGAGGATGCCCTTGAGAGGGCCACCCTCGCGATGGTGAAAATCTCTGGAATAGTGTATCGGGCAAAAGTATAGACGTTAATCTTAGCTATTTATGTAATCACTACACATATAAGAAATTAATGTCTCACATAGTTATGTTTCCTCTCTTGTACTCATCTTGGATATCTATTCTAATATTGTAATAAACTCCATTATGTCTCATTGAACTTCTAGAGGATATTATGAAAATACGATTAGAGACAACAAGCAACTGAGCTAGGACTTCGATATGTATTCTCTATGAGCTTCACTTCATACCAGCGAATCAAAGAAGATAGGAGTATCTGGATTAAATGCGGGGTGTTAACTAATTACAGCCACGTTTGGAAGGAAGGAGAGAGAGAGAGAGAGAGAGAGAGAGAGTTGAGTTGATTTTAGTTTAGCGTCCCTTTCAGCAGCGAGGCTATATGAGACGTGGACCTACTGATTAACGTGGAATTCGAACCGCATAAGCTCCCGCCGGGAATCGAACCCGGGCCTCCCACGCCAAGGGGAGGGAGAGAGAGAGAGAGAGAACGAATTGCAAATCCATACAAAGCAATAATGAAAATTGTCCTAAATGGAATTGTGTGTACTTCTTGCCACGAACACACACTATGTGGTTCGTATCACGCCTCTCAAACACGTTGGAGCCCTCAAACAGTTAGTGATCGGCTGCCGGATTACAACCGGTGGACCGCGTCATCTTCAGTCACCAAGTCACCGCACGTTCGTAAAGGTTGATGGAGATTCGCCAGGTATGAATGGTGAAGTCTACACAGTAAATATACACCCCAACAACCCCAGCTGTAATAGTTGGTGTCAACCGCCGGTGGTACTGACGTTTTACTTTTACACTCGTTATGTCGTTTGCCCAGGCTTGTGCATTGGTGAAGCCAGTGCTACAATGTACCAGAGGTACAGTTTCATTTTTAGTTTTATATGTAAAAATTCACACTTGGTTTGAGCATTTAAGTATT